>NC_067227.1:23778399-24508399 GCF_019924925.1 Ctenopharyngodon idella | reverse complement strand
TGCGAGTTATAAAGTCAGAATTGCGAGTTATAAAGTCAGAATAGCGTAATATAAAGTCAAAATTGCAAGTTATAAAGTCAGAATTGCAGGATATAAAGTCAGAATTGTGAGTTATAAAGTCAGAATTGCAGGATATAAAGTCAGAATTGCGTAATATAAAGTCAGAATTGCAGGATATAAAGTCAGAATTGCGTAATATAAAGTCAGAATTGCGAGTTATAAAGTCAGAATTGCGAGTTATAAAGTCAGAATTCTGAGTTATAAAGTCAGAATTCTGAGTTATAAAGTCAGAATTGCGAGATATAAAGTCAGAATTGCGAGATATAAAGTCAGAATTGTGAGTTATAAAGTCAGAATTGCGTAATATAAAGTCAGAATTGCGAGTTATAAAGTCAGAATTGCAGGATATAAAGTCAGAATTGCTTAATATAAAGTCAGAATTGCAAATTTTATAAAGTCAGAATTGCGAGTTATAGTCAGAATTGCAGGATGTAAAGTCAGAATTGTGAGTTATAAAGTCATAATTGCGTAATATAAAGTCAGAATTGCAAGTTATAAAGTCAGAATTGCGAGTTATAGTCAGAATTGCAGGTTATAAAGTCAGAATTGCAAGTTATAAAGTCAGAATTGCATAATATAAAGTCAGAATTGTGCGATAAAAAACTTGCAATTGCATGTTATAATGTGCAACTGTGAGGGGAAAAAAGACTTCTCAGAATTGCAAAAAACTTTTATTTCCTTAGAATTGCCAGTTTATATCTCACAATTCTGACTTTATAACTCACAATTGCATGTTATAAAGTCAGAATTGCGAGATATAAACTCACAGTTCTGAGAAAAAAAAGTTTATATCTCGCAATTCTGACTCTATATGATTCAATTGTGAGTTTATATCACGCAATTCTGACTATATAAGACGTAATTGTGAGTTTATCTCATGCATTTCTGACTATATATCATGCAATTCTGACTTTATAACTCGCAATTGTGAGTTTATATCTTGCAGTTCTGAGAAAAAAAAGTCAGAATTGTGAGATATAAAGTCAGAATTGCATGATTAAAAACTCACAATTGCAATGTCAGAATTGCGAGATAAAAACAAGCTTTGGAAACAAGCTTCCATAAATTAGTGACTAAATAGACTTTCAATTTTAAACCTGAACATTTATTTTGGGAGTTCAAAATAGTTGCTTGTCTACATTGTCATGTATTTTTAGTTTCCATGTCTGTTCATAAATGTTCTGCACTGTATTTAATGTCTCTTATAAACTATTATTATAGCTACTCAATTATGAATGCTGACATAATGTAATGATTAATGTCTTTATGTCCATAGCAGTGTGTTTCCATGTCCTCTTTGTGGCTGAACTGCATATAATTATGATTCTCAGACTCATTGTGCATTTCCTGTTTCAGAAACCATATGCGTGTCAGATCCCAGGCTGCACTAAACGCTACACAGACCCCAGTTCTCTACGCAAGCATGTGAAGATCCACTCTGCCAAAGAGCAGCAGGTGCGTAGGAAGGTAAGGATAAAAACAATCTCTTTTTTTAAACTTCCTCTGTACAGATCATCTCATCAGCACATCAGAGTCTAATTAGCTCTTTGGCTCTTGCCATCGGCCTTGAGAAACATTTCTAGTAGATATTTTTCATGGTCAATTGTGTCTTTTTCACGGCTTGGTGCAGTTGGTTCTACTTAGGATTGTCTTTTGAAAATCATTTCCCCAACAATAGATCAACTCTGACCACATTTCAGCATCTACATGGTGAAGAGTGCATTCCTCATTAAAGTGGGTAATTATAAGCAGAATGGCCTCATTGTTGCACTGGTCTAAACGACAGCTGACTGATGCGTTCTTCTTGCTTGCCGTTGTAAGCGGAAACACATGTGAGCGTGTACCATTGTTAATAAGCTGTGCAGCGCTATACCCCAGTGGCCAGATGTTGTGGGCTGATGTCAAACAAACACTCCCACTCCATCTATCGCGAGCGACGCCTATTATAGCAAGCTGCGGCAAAGCATCGAAGCTCCATTACGTTTGACGAATGGCTGGGAGTTTTACACAAAGATCTCAACTGGAAAACGTGTGGTTTGCACTCTTTTGTAATATTCGAGAACTGCAGCCCATTTGCGTGTAATTAAAAAGTGTTTGTTTTATTTCTAATTTGCAAGTTTGTGAGCTTTTATTTTGAAAATCTTAATTGCAGTGGAATTAAAATGACATAACACTTTCAAGTTGCATGTCACGGCTCATTTCGGGCTATTGTTTATTGCGATGTATCGTCTCCAGATTCAGTCCACTCATCACGAATTCATGTGACCGTAGATAATTTTCCAGTTAAACATAATTCCATGCTACAATCCTAGCTTTCAAAGTCAGTCCAATCGTCCTAAATACATATGACTTCCCAAACTCTAAACAAATGTCGCATATAACGCATGATTACTCCCAGAACTTTGATTTTGTTGCTTTATGAAGAGAAAAATCAGTCTTGCATGCTAGTCTCACCACCAAAAAAGACCTCTCCACCACTCTGCAGCTGATAACGTAGCGTCCCAACCTGTACTTTGGACGATGGATGTGAATGTGGGGTATGTCCTTCCCCCCATCCACTCATGTTTCCAATCAAAGGTTCCTGTTTGCGGTGAAAAACTGTTTCTCTCTAAGCTTTTCATTTCCTACGCTGGCCGATGGGGCATGTCACTATAGAATGATGTGTTTGTTTGTTTGTTTAAATTGAAGACTTTTGTTTCACACAGGTTTTTAATGTGATTCCCTCTTTTCAACATGGAGAGCATCATGCTTTGATATTTATATTCTAAATATTGCTAATCTTGCACTCTTTATATCTTTTTGATTGACAGCTAAGGGCCTGCCCCCATTTAGAATCAGATGCTCTGAGTGAATGTCTGTCAATCCAGCATCTGCATGGCCCTGCCCCTTCCCAGCATTCCCACTGCCCTGCCACCTCTCAGCACTCTCTGAATGGGAAAGAAGGCCGTTCCCCAGCACTCGGGCAGGAAATATACACAGGTATGGCTTACTTTATCCTCTATAACAGTGGTTATCAACCAGGTGGCCAGGGCTCACTAATGGGCCTCAGCAAACTTCCATGGGGGCCTCAAGATGATTTAAAATGATTTAAGTTAAGACAAAACACGCTTTAAAATTAGCTAAAACAACTAAAAATCAAGATATATCTTTATATTTATAGTATTTAGGTTATATGCACAGTACATCTTTCTAGTTATGCCAAGCTCTAAAATATTTGGTAACACTTTAGAACAAAGGTCCATCATTAAAGGGTTAGTTCACCCAAAAATGAAATTTCTTACATTATTTACTCACCCTCAGGTCGTTCCACATGCATAAGCCCTTCGTTCATCTTCGAAACACAAATTAAGATATTTTTCATAAAATCCGATGGCTCAGTGAGGCCTGCATTGCCAGCAAGACAGTTAACACTTTCAATGCCCAGAAAGCTACTAAAGACATATTTAAAACAGTTCATGTGACTACAGTGGTTCAACCTTAATGTTATGAAGCGACAAGAATACTTTTTGTGTGCCAAAAAAAACAAAATGACGACTTTATTCAGCAATATCTAGTGATGGGCGAGTTTAAAACACTGCTTCATGAAGCTTCGAAGCTTTACAAAACTTTTGTTTCGAATCAGTGGTTCGGAGCGTGTATCAAACTGCCAAAGTCACGCCCCCCAGTGGTGAACCATTGAAATTTTGAAACACTTCTGACATAACGAAGCCTCGTTTACTGAAATCACGTGACTTTGGCAGTTCGAAGCTTCATGAAGTAGTGTTTTGAACTCGCCCATCACTAGATATTGTTGAATAAAGTCGTTTTGTTTTTTTGGCGCACAAAAAGTATTATTGTCGCTTCATAACATTAAGGTTAAACCACTGTTAATTGTCTTGCTGTCAATGCAGGCCTCACTGAGCCATCGGATTTTATGAAAAATATCTTAATTTGTGTTCTGAAGATGAACGAAGTTCTTACGGGTGTGGAATGACATGAGGGTATTAAGTGAGTAATTAATGACAGAATTTTCATTTTTGGGTGAACTAACCCTTTAATAGGTAGCTATGCAGGAAGTAATGCAGGACAAATGTGTAGTACTACATTAACACTTCAGCTACTACTATTAACTAGTATAGTAATAAGCTTAAAGGGTTAGTTCACCCAAAAATGAAAATTCTGTCATTAAGTATTCACCCTCATGTCATTCCAAACCTGTAAGAACACAAATTAAGATATTTTTGATGATATCCAAGAGCTTTCTGACCTCCGATAGACTGCAACGTTATTACCACTTTCAAGGCCCAGAAAGGTAGTAAAGACATCGTTAAAATAGTCTATGTGACTACAGTGGTTCAACCTAAATGTTATGAAGTGATGAGAATACTTTTTGCGTGCAAAAAATAAAAAAATAACTTTATTCGACAATTTCTTCTCTTCCCTGTAAGTCTCCTATGCTAAACCCAGTGTAGCACTGCCAGGTTCTACGTCAGAATGTTATTGGCCGTCTCCTGCGTCAGCATCACACACATGCGTCGTGGTGCTCACTTGAACAGCATCAGCCAATATGAGCCGGTGTTCTGACGTAGAACCTGGAATCACTGCACTGTGTTTTTGCGCAGAAAAAATATTCTCATCACTTCATGACATTAAGGTTGAACCACTGTAGTCACATGGACTATTTTAATGATGTCTTTACTACCTTTCTGGGCCTTGAAAGTGGTAATATTGCAGTCTATCGGAGGCCAGAAAGCTCATGGATTTCATCTAAAATATCTTAACGAAGGTCTTACAGGTTTGGAACGATATGAGGGTGAGTAATTAATGACAGAAATTTCATTTTTGAGTGAACTAACCCTTTAACTAATCAGTAATTAATAGCAAACTTAGGACTGAGATAGTCCTTATTTGGTCATCAATAATTACTGAATAAGATTAGCCTTATTAACTAACTATTAACAGATTATAAAGAATCACCAATTGATTACTAATCACAACATTAACGTGTCTGAGATGTAATCAGTTGTCACTAGTAGTTCTTGAAGATTGTCTGTTTTACTCTGAACATGGTCATAAAATGCATCATAATTTCTCATAATAATTTCTCTGCAGGAACTACTAGTGATCTAGACCATTATTTTAAAGTGAAAATGGGGGGTCAAAAAGGTTGAGATCCACTGCTCTATATGCACTTGCACACTTTCTTTTGATAGCGATGTGGAGTGGGTGTGGCACAAAAGAAATTGGGTGGAACGGAGGAATGAATGTTTCAATCGTGGATTATAATTGTAATTAGTGGTGCTTGATAAAACAAGCATCCCTATTATTTTTGCTCATACCATGAGTATTAAACTTGGGTGCAGACTCTGTTTATACTACGACCACAATGATAAGTGGCTTGTTACTATTCCAGGTGATCAATTTTCGCCTGCTGAAAATCAGGCAAAAAATATCTCACAGATATGGGTCTCAGACTGCTGTTTTGACTGTGTCCTACACAAACCAGCCAGAAAACCTTAGCAAACACATAGCACACCCTAGCATTGTGATAGTTAGTTTTAGACAGTCACCACTCAAATTTTCTTCAGAATCTAGTTCTAGTTCCAAATATGTTTAAATAATCCTAATAATAATATTTTTAAAGTAATCTGAAATGTTTAAATAATTATACAAATGATTTTAAAGATTATGTTGATAGTAATTTTAGAATTTATCTTGGGAGATTAACTGGTGCTTTCCAAACCTTGAGAGAAATGATTGTATATCTTGGTCTATAGCATCCATTACTGCTTGTTTTTGTAGGAGCATATGTGCTGTCTAATTTATGTATCCTGGGATGTTTTGTAGAGATGGGTAGAGGACTGTTCCCTCCACCCTAGAATGTACCAAAACCCAGATGTGTTTAAGTGTACGTTCACTTGCAGAACCATTTATGTGATCCAAAACCAATAAGCTACGATTTAACAGCTCAAATGGACATGACAGAATAAAGGGGATTGTAATGTTATGAAGACCATATGCTATGATAATATTGCAAACAGCTGCAATGCACGATCTACGTTAGATGTGAATTTTCCCATGCTACTTCCAGTGTTATGCAATTCACGCTAAATCAGAGCTAGAGGACACTTACCTTAAAATACCCGGCTATAACTCTTGACTCTTTGATTTAGAGAGGGAGGTCAGAGGTGAAGGTTTTGCATGTTTTGTTTTGTGTTTTTGTGTTTGTTTTGCATTAGTTAAACCACAGTAGTTATAGTCCTCCCTGCAAGTAAATTTTCTTGTTCTTTGGCTTGTTCTTGTTCTTGCTGAACATACTGTGGTGCAATAGTTAGAAGAGGAGATTTCATGAAAAGCCAATACCTAGAAAACTAAAGGGATAGTTCACCCAAAAATGAAAATGTTGTTATCATTTACAAACCTTTGTCAACCCAAACCATTTTTTTCAATGATGGAACACAAAAGAAAACTTTCTGAAGTCTGTTGCTCTCTTTTTTCCATGCAATTACAATGAATGGGGACTGAAGATTTCAGTAATACCTACCTACAAACAAGCACAGCATACTTGGAGGTTTTTTTTCCTTCAAATATCACGTTTTAAATAGGCATTTTTATTAGAATCTCATTAGAATCACGACAAAGCTAAATGAACTGAACGTGTCCCCTCCTGGTTACCGTACATGGTGACAGAATTTTTGTGTGTGAACTATTCCTATAAGAGCAGTGATTCAGGCAAGACAAATGTAGAACAGACCCTAAATGTCTGTGTGAGAGTAATTTGAAGGACAATTGCAGAACTCACCATCATTAAAGCATCCTTGTACAAAACACACTTTGCACAGCAACAGCTTAAATCGCCCTCAACGTGTGCCAGGGAAAAATAGACGTCCTGGCTTACACCGTCTCTCATTCACTCAGTTCAAAGGGGATAAGTTGCTGCTTCAATGTGCAAATGTCTTTAGCCTGAAGGACCTGTTATGTTACTGTGGCTGTTTGTTCTTGTTTAGAGGAGAAGTTGTGGTTGGGTCTGGCCAAGATGCCTGCATTTAATGTTCCTGATGTTTCTGCCTCTCCTTATGCTTTGTTCCACGGCCAGTAGAAAAAGCAAAGCAAAGTGGAGAGCGGGTACCTCTGTCATTTTGTAATTTGCACATATAAAGTGCGCTCTAGTCCTGTGTTGCGTCTTTGTGTAGTTTTGCATCTGGCGGTTCCATACAATTTTGTGCATTCTCTGTGGCTGCTTGAACATATGCTAATCAGTTCTTAGTTATATAGTTATATATTGTGATAAGGTTGATCAAGGCTAACATTAATAATTTCTGTAATTTAATTTAATTTTTTTAAATGTTTTATTCTTAATTTATATATATATATATATATATATATATATATATTTGCACATATACATACTATTAAAATTATTTTATATTAATATAATTTTCATATATATTTGATATATTTTTGTTTCATTATATATTTATATTTCTCACTACAGATGATATCACAAATACACATATTCTTGAAATATAATGTATGTATGAATGTATGTGTGTGTATATATATATTAGTGCTGTCATTCGATTAAAAAATGAACTAATTAATAACAAATTTTTTCTGTAATAATTGCGATTAATCGAACCTAACATTATAGTTTTTAATATATTTTTAAATTGTAATAATTTCACATTTAATCTCCAAATTAATGTCGAAACAATATAAAGACAGTATATTTTAAATATTTGATCAAACAGGTAGGAAATCTGTATGCGGCCAGCTTGAATGAAGTGACTTTCTGTGCGCACAATTCATGTTTATGTCACACAGACAGGAGATTCACAGACAGCGTGTCAGTACAGATTTAAGTTCTTTTTTCCGTCTTATTACACTTGAATGGTTTAATAGCACTTGAATGAATGATAGCATGATCATATAATGTAACACTAGCTAAAAGATGACGAAAAAAGAACGAATGCTGTGTTAAATATTTTTAACGCGTTAAACTGAAAAAAATTAATCGGATGCGTTTACTTGCTCATTTTGACAGCACTAATATATATATATATATATATATATATATATATATAGAAATTCATGATTATTCTCAGCCATTAGAGTCTGATTCTGCCTCATGGTTGACTCCCCCTCCCATCTCTCCAGCAGATAACAACTAAAGCAATCATGGCCATTACTTGTTGAATGCTTCCCAGTCTGGTAGCAGATGTTAGGGCTAAAGGGGAAAGCATTTAAGGACTTTGATTGATGATTTTGAGTAATGAATCAAGTTTGTAACCAGTTCAGAAAACTGTCAGATAGGCCCCGCTTCCACTGTAAAGCAGTTGGAGAGGAACACAAAGAGAAGGGGTGCTGTGACGAGCCGATGAGGACTGTCGATGCACAGCCGTCCCCCCAGAGGGCTTCTGGGAAAACAATTACTGGGCAAATTCAGAGGAACACATTAACAGCCGGAGCAACCGGGATCAGTGTCCGCCTGTCAGTCTCACAGGCTGCACAAGAAGCCCGGGGACGGAAGAAGCCCCTTTACGGAACGAGCAACTATCATTTTCATCTGGCCTGGTTTGCATACAGTAGTATAATCTATGGTGGGATGACATTTGGACCAGTTGGATATCTGATCTATGTCTGTTACTTCCATTATAAACTGTGGATGGAGTTGATGTATCTTCTGTTTTTTTGCTTCAAGGTTTTGTGTCCTTGGCTAAAGATCCAGCCCACCTGTTCCATTCATTTCAATGCAAGTAGCTTATAGTAGATCTGTCTCTGCTTGTTATTTCTGCCGTTCCATTAATTTATCCGATCTGTCAAAGATATGTTCAAAATAGCAACAGTCAATCAAATCTATCCCGCACGGCAACATACATCATGTACAGTAAATTGCTAACAGCACAGAACATTTCATTTCATCCAAAGGGACTTGGTGAGTTTTTGTTGTCATAACAAGCACTTGTTGCCATTAAGGGCTGTTTTGTGGAGATTTAATTTGGTCAATGTGCTGTTCTTGAGGGCTCCTTGAGGTTTATCAGGCATGTTTTGAGCATTAGTTTTGTTTGTCTTCCAGGCCTGTACTCCGGCCCCAGCACGACACACAATGGTGCCCCACTTGAGTTGCTCTCTTCTGGACCTGACCTGCCCCCCAGGCAGCCCCGCATGGACCGCGACATTGGCAGCCCCCACCATCTCTCCCCACTGTCTGGCCTTGAGAACACCCGGGAAGGGTGAGTACCTATCCCACCAAGCCTCACGTTTACTCCCAATTGCTCTGACATGCACGTAGGTTGGATGAGATCAATGGAGATGATGTCAGAATGGATAAAGGTTGTCATCATAGTTACAGATATCACTGTAGTCATCGTTACACAAAATGGCTCTAATCCAGTTAGTACGCAGTGACAAAAAGGCTGTTCTGAACTCTTTTGACCGAATTCTAAGTCAGCATTGCATGGAGACAATCTCAAAAAGACAATCCCACAATGCATTGCAATATGCTCTGTGAGCAATCCATCCAAGATGCCTGACAAGTGAGAAAAATGATGATTATACTTTAATCTAATTAAAGATTACTATATAATGATTCACTCAGTAATCACTTTCTTTGTTCCCGAATGAATCAGTGTTTTTGAATGAATCAGTTGAGGGAATGATTCATTGACTTGCTCAAAAAAGAGCAAGTTACTTGTTTCTTTTCTGGAATTAATCATTGGCTGAATTCAGAATAATTAGCATACTGCTCTTCCTGTCTTTGCCATAAGATATAGTACAGATACTAAGTGGTATGCTGAATCCAGCCTGTTTTTGGTATGAGTGATTCATTGATTCACTCATAATGATTGTCACTTGTTTAATTACTGAATGAATCAGTTTTTGGAATGAATCATTTGAGTTGTATCATTGATTCACTAAAAAAGACAGGGTCACTTGTTTCTTTCTCGAATGAGTCAGTGGCCGAATTCAGAACAGCATACTAGCTTCTATTCTAGCCATATAAAGAGATAAGCAAGTAAGTAGTAATGCTAGTATGTTATTGCGAATTCAGCCACTGTTTTTGATTCATTCCTGAATGAATCAGGGTTTTTGAATGAATCATTGAATAAGTGATTAATTTGGCTCACTCATAAAGACACTCACTTGTGTTGTTCTGGAATAAATCATGCTGTGTCCCAATTCGCTTATTTGTACAGTGCCCTAAAAGTATATACTGTTTTCATGAAGAAAAATAAGTATTGTGCTAGCAACGCCACTTTTGTGGGTTCGATATGCAGGCAAAACAAAAACATGTATACTTTGATTCAATTTTCTGGCAGAAAAAAAGATTTACAGTGTTTTTGAACGAATCTGTTTAGTTGATTCATTTACTCACTTAAAGACAGTCATTTGTCGCCACCTACTGGTATAACAATGTAACCTGCAGAAAGAGTCTGAAAAATCTTCACTAATAATGCACAGACTGACTGTATGTCTGGAACACTGACAATAATTTGCAAATGAATAATGAGGAGTTTTTATTTTTAAGACCATCTTATTGCTTTGGAATAGCTAGTTAAGTCTGGGATCATGTTAATATTGCAATGCCGTGAGGTTTTCCTCACAACAGGAGATTATCTTTGGTAATGTGTTCCGTCTAATGTGTTTTTCACTGTGTGTAAGAACCATATTGATTTAGGGGCCTGGATTTATTTACTATCCAAAGCACCACCGCAGATTTTTCCCTTGTCCATACGGAACGCTTGTTTTCATTGTAACACTCTCCCAAAGCACACACCCTACGACGCATTTAATGCTCTTCCCTTGCTCTGACTTCAGTGTGTATTTATCCAGCAAATCTAAGTTGAACCAATGTCACCTTAACACAACATAAACCAGTTTTGAGGTGTCAGTGTAATTAAAGCAGGACTGTGTTCCCAAAAAGATTTTTTTCCTCCTGCTCCTCTCTGTCCTCAAGCTGTGTTTAGTGTTCTGGAACACTCAGAAAAGGAATACAAAGCCTAATATGTCCCCAACAGGACTGAGGCCTGTTTCCCATTAAAAAACCCTGATTTCCCCCTGGACCAGTCAAGTTGAGCTGTAAATCCAATGTGTCATCAAGATGCACAATGTGTATAGTGACAAACAGAGATGCTGGAAATGAGAGAAAATACATCTGTTGTTTTTAAGCACCAGATTTAAATGAGATTTTTCTGTTCTTTATCATAGTTAAATGAAAGCAAAAGTTCAGTGTTAAGTAAATTAACTAATTTCACCCACATCTGAGAATAGAAACTTATTCAAGAGCTTGTAAACAACATGACTCTATTGAAACAACAATGAGTTGTTCTCCTTCTCCTGTTCTTTTTCTCTTCCTGTTTGCTCAACTGGTAGCGCATTGCGCTAACAACGCCAAGGTTGTGGGTTCGATACCCAGGCAACACAAAATCATGTATACATTGGTTCACTTTTCTGTCAAAAAAAAAAAAAAGATTTACAAACATTAACAGTGCATTCAAAGTGATGTTTTTGCTAGCATAAGCCCATTGGATAAATCAGTTTCTAGCAAAAATACTTGAGCACCCATGATATGTGCCCAGGCAGCATTGAGTTGTCATGTTCTTTAAAATCCCTCTGGAAGGTGATCTGTTTTTCCAGGTCGCAGAAAGAGCGCAGAAAAAGCTCAAGAAAATTAGCGAGCCATTTTAAAGCTCCACAAATAATTACTGCTACTTGGAGAGGAATGAGAGCTGAACGAAACCGGCTCAGGGGATACTCATGTAACACTATACGCTATTGCATTGTAGATCATGATGACATATTCAAGGCTCTGCCTTTCACTGTTGCTGAAGGTCAAAGTCTGTGAAAACGTAGGATTATACACACCCTTCACACAAAGCATGAGATGAAGGTGGACGTGAACTTTGTTTTGGAAGTAGTGAGAGTATATGTGGAATTTGAAACGTAATAGTATTTTTATCCACCTAGTAAGTCAAGTGTCAGCTGTAATATAAGAGCTTCCTCATACAGGCGCGCTGACAACGCAGCATTAAGAAAATGGCCGCCGTCTTGTTTGCGGAAGTCATTAGAGTTTGGGTTCCTGATCAAAAATGTGTACGCACATATAGCACGCTTTATGCCGTCCATCTCTGCCAGGACCTACAACTAACCAGGTATGAAACGTCTACTTACATTTGAAGATGGAGCATTTTGATTTACATGTTTAAAGCCTAGAGTATACACTCGGCTGCCAAAGTCAACAGCAGCTGCCGCTCTTGTTTTTCCCAAATGGTTTAGCAGGACGTTAAACATTTTGACAAAATTATCTAACTTGCTTGACTCCACTGCTGCAGCCTCTGACCTCATTGCTAAATGTGTTTACCCTGGCTGAAATGGCCCATTTAGACTCCTTTTACTTCGCAAATACTAGTGTCATTTTCTGAAGCTAATATTAAAAAATATGCCAGTGAAAATACATCTAGTGGTCTCCGTTGTGTGGAGTTTGAGATGGAGGGAGGCAGAAGTGTTCGTAGCTGTGGAACGTGCTCACCAGCTTGGAGGGCCGAGGGGCTTAATGTGTGGCATCAGCACCTCAACGGCTTCATTTACATGTTTTGTAGGTGACAGTTTTACAGTAAAATTAAGAGCTGAACCTGGTGTTCCTTAATGGTAATGAGAAACAGGTTTGTATTAATGAGAGGATATAAAAAAATCAAAAATTTTTATGAGAGTATGTCTTACATACACTATCGTTAAAAACTTTGGGGTTGGTAAGATTTTTAATGTTTTTAAAAGAAGTCTTTTATGCTGACCAAAGCTGTATTTATTTCTGTCAAAAATACAGTACAAACAAACAGTAATACTGTGAAATATTATTACAATTTAAATGAACTTTCTTTTTTTAATATATTTTAAATTACGCCAGTCTTCAGTGTCATATGATCCTTTAGAAATCATTCTAATATGCTGATTTGGTGCTCAAAAAATATTTCTTCTCATTTTCAATGTTCAGTGCTGCTTAATATTTTTTTGGAAACCATGATACACTACCATTGAAAAGTTTGGAGTAAGTAAGATATATAAAAAAGGAAGAAATTAGCAATTTTATTCAGCAAGGATGCATTAAATTGACAAAGTGACAGTACAGGCATTTATATGACAATAAAATAAATACATTTTTCTATTTCAAATAAATTGTGGTCTTTTGAACTTTGTATTCAAAGAATCCTAAAAAATGTATTAAAGTTTTTACAAAAATATCAAGCAGCAAAAAGATCTATTACTAATAATTGAGCACCAATAATAATTGAGCACCAAACCAGCATATTAGAATGACTTTGCCATCACATGAATAAATACAATTAAAAAAAAATTTAAAATAGTATTTTTAACTGTATTTTTTATTAAAAAAAAATACAAATCCAAAATACAAAAATATTAATCCATAGGGTATACATACATAATCACCCTAGGGCTGTTGAGCAATTAAAATTTGTAATCTAATTAATTACACAATGTGCAGATTTATTAATCTAGTTAGGGCTGTCGATTTAATGCATTAATTTAATTAACTGGTTACGAAAAAAATAACTTGTTAAAATTATTAACGCACCCGCCCCACCCCAGACCTACGTAGGTCATCTGACATTTAGCAATATCACACGAGCAATGACTGGAATCGTGCAAATGTGATACTGATTTTATACAACAGTTCAATGAATAAGAAGTTAATATTGTGTTATATTTTAGACACACTATTGTCTGTTTTTGTTACCTATAAAGCCATAGTAGAACGATTGTTCCACAGCGGTGTTTGTGAATGAATTCGCGTTTTGAACGATTCAGGGGAAACAATGATTCAATGACCCATTCAGAGCCATTTACTTTATTCCTGAATGAATCAGCCATTTGAACGAATCGAATTAATGAATGACTCAATGGCCCTGTTTTTTTTTCCACCTGGCATTAAGATGTGTTTTGGTCAATCAGATCATAAGTAGACGACTCTAAATACAGGTGTAAATGGGGTCTAAAACATTTTGAGATTGTCCACTTTCGACCACTTCCAGATGTAGTCGAAAACGCATTCGACCGGAATACTTTCGTAGTGTAAATGCTCATGTGGTCGAATGTGTTCGAACAGTGAGTCACAAAAGTCTGCCTACTCTCCGCCTACTGACCTAATGTGTAAACATTATGGGAAGCGCGCTAACCAGAGAGGATTTAAACTTTGTCGGCTGAAGACCCAAGTTTGGTTTGAAGATGAAAAACATACCAAGCACAATGCGTTCTCACCATTCCTGATTTTCAGAACAGTGTTCAGCGTAGGAAAGTGGTTGAAAGTGGACAAAAGTGGATTAAAACACCAGGTGTAAACGATTGACCAAAACACATCTTAATACCAGGTGTAAACAGGGCCAATGACTTACTCATTTAGACATTTACCGCCACCTACTGGCAGTTTTAGTTTCTAATTTAGAATATTATTTCATAAAAAAAATTTCATATTCCTTATTTATATTTAAAAAAAAAAAAAAAAAAACATTAAAGGTATTTTATAAATGCTGTCATCATTTACTCACCCTCATGGCTGTTGTAGCCTAAATGTTTGTGTAATAAATTGTATGTTGAATCAAATATATTTCTTCTAAAGCTATATTTTGTAATGTCTATTTGATGCTTTTCTCATTTAACACAATAATGACTTTAAATTATCTTTTGGGGGTAATTGGTCAGCCAAATTTAATGTGTGATTAATTTGCAATTAGATTAATTAATTAGATTAATTCATTGCCACATTGTGTGACAGCCCTAATATAGTACATATATATATATATATATATATATATATATATAGTCAAGCCATAAAAAATCAAATTCCTTGAAGTTGAGTCCATTTCATTTTTAGTTTTCAGTATCACCCTATGATCTAAACAGTAGCTATACTGACACATTGTATCTTAAGCTAATTTCCCTGCCTGACTGCACATTGAGCATTTGAGCACTTTAGCTTTTGAGTGTTTAGAAACAAGCTGGAGGCTCGGATCAGTAAGGGCCTGATCTCTCACGAGTGGCTTTAGTTTGCTAACCAGAACCAGAAAGGTTCCCACCGACCCGTGCCAAGCCAGCGGCCAGTTCATTCTTCAATCAGAAGAGCTTACCGTGAGGCAACAGGGATATCCATGCTCGCTCATACACGCCGTCTCCCAGCGGAGCACAACCTGACAGGTGAGACAAGACAAACTGGGAACAGAGCACTCATCTTCATGAATCTTCATTCAAAAAGGATGTGAGGGAAAAAACTCCTATCTTGATCTCTTTTGTCTCTAGCCGACTCTAGAAGGATTTGTGTCTGTATGAGCATAAGGATTGCCTCACCTCTGAAACCAGCACCCCTGTTGCACGATTTGTAAGGTCTTTGACCCCTCTAACAGGGATTAAACTGGAACGTGACACTACAGGGTTTGCAAACGAGTCAACGACAGAGCTTTTCATGAAAATCGCAGCCTGCATTTAATAACAGTATTATTCCATCATCCAAAATGTAACGTTTCAGTGTGTGTAGGCAGTGTAAAATTTACTTCAAACTCCCAATGCTGGTTTGTTCACATCAATCTGTGATTTTTTTTTTTTTTTTGTGTGTGCGTGTGGTCAAGTTGCTATGTCCCACTTGGACCGCTTTTCTTTGATCCTTTTGGTGGTTACTTTCTGAGCCAGACGTAAAGTAACTGTGTTCTTTAACATGGAGCACGTCCAGTGAATCATATTCATGAAGAGTCACGTTCACTGAATCGTGTCTGCTGAGTAAGGACTTACTCATGTCAATTGAGTGAAGCTCTGGGATATTCACAGAAGTTCCCATGGAGTCACATTCACTGAATCACAGTCAGCATTAAACACTTTGCCTTTATTACTCAATCTTCTACTTTGAAGAAATACCATTTGTAAACACTTTGTTCACAAGCAAACTATTAAGGGTTTGGTCATTATGCTTTGAAGTCCCTGTGAAGTCGACTCATTGCTTTTTCTAGATAGTGGACCCAAGTTTCCTATATCCCATCACTCTTAACTCAAAACACCCCATTCAAAAAGTCCCAAAATCTGTGCTAAATGCAATTTTACTTTACACAATTGCCCATCTTGCTGGTTCTGAGTGTTGTGGAGGAAATGTTTATACTGTAATTTGTTTAATTACTGCTGCTGTGATCAATAGAAAATGTCAACATATAATTTTTATATATTTTTTTTTTTACATTTTATTTTAAACGTCAGTTGCATGAAAAGTGGTATGTTTGTGGTGAAAATAATAATAATTATTTAAGTATGCCTATTGTATACACTAAACCAGTGCTTGAAGGTGCCCTAGAATTGAAAATTGAATTTACCTTGGCATAGTTGAATAATAAGAGTTCTGTACATGGAAATGACATGCCATGGAAAAACAGGCAAATCTCAACATAACACCGACTGTGACGCAACAGTCGGGGTCATTACAATGTTCGCCCCCAACTTTTGCATATACCAGCCCATGTTCAAGGCAGTATTAATGTCGTGGAGCTGCACGGCTGAATCATCAGACGTTCTGCAGGTATCGTGAAGCATGCAAGCAATGACAATAGCGAAAATGGCAGATGGATCGATAATAACTGTTCATGATCCATGATATCATGATATATGTAGTGATATTTGTAAATTGTCTTTCTAAATGTTTTGTTAGCATGTTGCTAATGTACTGTTAAATGTGGTTAAAATTACCATTGTTTCTTACTGTATTCATGGAGACCAGAGCCATGTCGTTATTTTAATTTTTAACCCGAAAATGCTTGTAGTCTGTATAATTCATAACGCATCCTCATTCTTATCAAGTCTCTCCAACTGTGTGTAGCTTTAGCCCCGTTAGCCGTGCAGCACTATCAAACTCATTCAGAATCAAATGTTAGCAAACATCCACAAAATACATGCCATACTTACGTGTCAGTCGGTTTTGTTCCTTTGTTATTTTACGAGATTTCAAAGACATTTGGTTTTGTTTCGTCACAAGATTTCGATGACGATCGGTTTTATTCGGTTATGAGATCTCAATGATGTTCGTTTTTTAGTGATGCTCGGTTTTGTTCTGTCATGAGATTTCAAAGACAGTCGGTTTTGTTCCTTTGTTCTTTTACAAGATTTCAAAGACTGTCTTTTTTTTTGTTGTTGTTACGAGATTTCAATGACGGTCGGTTTTGTTCGGTTACGAGATCTCAGTGACAGTCAGTTTTCATTGTCAGTCAGTTTTGTTCTGTCATGAGATTTCAACAACGGTCGGTTTTATTCGGTTGTTCTTTCACGAGATTTCAAAGGCTGTAGATTTTTTTTTCGTTACAAGATTTCAATGATGTTCGGTTTTGTTCGGTTACAAGATTTCATTGACAGTCGGTTTTTAGTGTCAGTCGGTTTTGTTCTGTTATGAGATTTCAATGATGGATGGTTTTGTTCTGTCATGAGATTTCAAAGACGGTCGGGTTTGTTCCTTTGTTCTCTTACGAGATTTCAAAGACAGTCGGTTTTGTTTTGTTATGAAATTTCAATGGCGGTTGGTTTTCTTCAGTTACGAGATCTCAATGACGTTCGGTTTTCAGTGATGGTCGGTTTTGTTCTGTCATGAGATTTCAAAGACAGTCGGTTTTGTTACTTTGTTCTTTTATGAGATTTCAAAGACTGTCGTTTTTTTTTTTTTTGTTACGAGATTTCAATGATGGTCGGTTTTGTTCGGTTACGAGATCTCAATGACAGTCAGTTTTCATTGTCAGTCGGTTTTGTTCTGTCATGAGATTTCAAAGACGGTCAGTTTTGTTCCTTTGTTATTTTATGAGATTTCAAAGACAGTCGGTTTTGTTTCGTTGCGAGATTTCGATGACGATCTGTTTTGTTCGGTTGCGAGATCTCAGTGATGGTCAGTTTTCAGTGTCAGTTGGTTTCATTCTATGACGACATTTCAAAGACGGTCGGTTTTGTTCCTTTACGAGATTTCAAAGAAAGTCAGCTTTGTTCGGTTATGAGATCTCAATGACGGTTTTGTTCTGTCATGAGATTTCAAAGACAGTCGGTTTTGTTCCTTTGTTCTTTTACAATATTTCAAAAACAGTTGGTTTTGTTTCATTACGACATTTCAAAGACTGTCGATAATTTTTTGTTACGAGATTTCAATGACGGTTGGTTTTTTAGTGTCAGTCAGTTTTGTTCTGTCATGAGATTTCAAAGATGGTCAGTTTTGTTCCTTTGTTCTTTTACGAGATTTCAAAGACTGTCGTTTTTTTTGTTACGAGATTTCAATGACAGTTTCAATGACAGTTAGCTTTGTTCGGTTACAAGATCTCAATGACAGTTTTGTTTGGCTACGACATCTCAATGACAGTCGGTTTTCAGTGACAGCGCGCTTTGCTCTGTCATGAGTTTTCAAAGATGGTCGGTTTTGTTCCTTTGTTCTCTTATGAGATTTCAAAGACAGTCGGTTTTGTTTCGTTACGAGATTTCAATGACGGTCGGTTTTGTTTGGTTACAAGATTTCAGTGGCAGTCGGTTTTGCTGGGTTATGAAATTTCAATGGCGGACGGTTTTGATCCTTCACAAGATTTCAGTGACGGTCGGTGTTGTTCAGTTACGAGATCTCAATGACGGTCGTTTTTTTTCCTTTGTTCCTTTACGAGATTTCAAAGAAAGTCAGCTTTGTTCGGTTACGAGATCTCAATGACAGTTTTGTTCAGCTGCGACATCTCAATGACGGTTGGTTTTCAGTGACAGTCGGTTTTGTTCTGTTATGAGATTTCAATGATGGATGGTTTTGTTCTGTCATGAGATTTCAAAGATGGTCGGTTTTGTTCTGTCATGAGATTTCAAAGACAGTCGGTTTTGTTACTTTGTTCTTTTATGAGATTTCAAAGACTGTCGTTTTTTTTTTTTTTGTTACGAGATTTCAATGATGGTCGGTTTTGTTCGGTTACGAGATCTCAATGACAGTCAGTTTTCATTGTCAGTCGGTTTTGTTCTGTCATGAGATTTCAAAGACGGTCAGTTTTGTTCCTTTGTTATTTTATGAGATTTCAAAGACAGTCGGTTTTGTTTCGTTGCGAGATTTCGATGACGATCTGTTTTGTTCGGTTGCGAGATCTCAGTGATGGTCAGTTTTCAGTGTCAGTTGGTTTCATTCTATGACGACATTTCAAAGACGGTCGGTTTTGTTCCTTTACGAGATTTCAAAGAAAGTCAGCTTTGTTCGGTTATGAGATCTCAATGACGGTTTTGTTCTGTCATGAGATTTCAAAGACAGTCGGTTTTGTTCCTTTGTTCTTTTACAATATTTCAAAAACAGTTGGTTTTGTTTCATTACGACATTTCAAAGACTGTCGATAATTTTTTGTTACGAGATTTCAATGACGGTTGGTTTTTTAGTGTCAGTCAGTTTTGTTCTGTCATGAGATTTCAAAGATGGTCAGTTTTGTTCCTTTGTTCTTTTACGAGATTTCAAAGACTGTCGTTTTTTTTGTTACGAGATTTCAATGACAGTTTCAATGACAGTTAGCTTTGTTCGGTTACAAGATCTCAATGACAGTTTTGTTTGGCTACGACATCTCAATGACAGTCGGTTTTCAGTGACAGCGCGCTTTGCTCTGTCATGAGTTTTCAAAGATGGTCGGTTTTGTTCCTTTGTTCTCTTATGAGATTTCAAAGACAGTCGGTTTTGTTTCGTTACGAGATTTCAATGACGGTCGGTTTTGTTTGGTTACAAGATTTCAGTGGCAGTCGGTTTTGCTGGGTTATGAAATTTCAATGGCGGACGGTTTTGATCCTTCACAAGATTTCAGTGACGGTCGGTGTTGTTCAGTTACGAGATCTCAATGACGGTCGTTTTTTTTCCTTTGTTCCTTTACGAGATTTCAAAGAAAGTCAGCTTTGTTCGGTTACGAGATCTCAATGACAGTTTTGTTCAGCTGCGACATCTCAATGACGGTTGGTTTTCAGTGACAGTCGGTTTTGTTCTGTTATGAGATTTCAATGATGGATGGTTTTGTTCTGTCATGAGATTTCAAAGATGGTCGGTTTTGTTCCTTTGTTCTCTTACGAGATTTCAAAGACAGTCGGTTTTGTTTTGTTATGAAATTTCAATGGCGGTTGGTTTTCTTCGGTTACGAGATCTCAATGACGTTCGGTTTTCAGTGATGGTCGGTTTTGTTCTGTCATGAGATTTCAAAGACGGTCAGTTTTGTTCCTTTGTTCTTTTACGAGATTTCAAAGACTGTAGTTTGTTTTTTTTTTTGTTACGAGATGACAGTCATGGTGACAGACATGGTCTGTTTTTTTTTTGTTACGAGATGACAGTCATGGTGACAGACATGGTCGGTTTTGTTCTGTCATGAGATTTCAAAGACAGTCCATTTTGTTCCTTTGTTCTCTTACGAGATTTCAAAGACAGTCGGTTTTGTTTCGTTACGAGATTTCAATGACGGTCGGTTTTCTTCAGTTACGAGATGTCAATGACGGTCGGTTTTCAGTGATGGTCGGTTTTGTTCTGTCATGAGATTTCAAAGACAGTCCATTTTGTTCCTTTGTTCTTTTACGAGATATCAAAGACTGATGGGTTTTTTTTGTTACAAGATTTCAATGACGGTCGGTTTTCTTCAGTTACGAGATTTCAATGACGGTCGGTTTTGTTCGGTTATGAGATCTCAATGACGATCGGTTTTCATTGTCAGTTGGTTTTGTTCTGTCATGAGATTTCAATGACAATCGGTTTTGCTCCTTTACGAGATCTCAATGACAGTCAGTTTTCAGTGTCAGTTGGTTTTGTTCTGTTATGAGATTTCAAAGACAGTCAGTTTTGTTACTTTGTTCCTTTACGAGATTTCAAAGAAACTTAGCTTTGTTTGGTTACGAGATCTCAATGACAGTCGGTTTTCAGTGACAGTGGCTGCATCTGAAATCACGTACTGTTGAGTAGGTACTACATTTGAATTTAAATTTACTTCACGACCGTTGAAAAAGTACATTCTATAAAGTGCGAATGCGTTTAGTATGAATGAATTCGGACATACTACAGTACATCCGTCATTTTGTTATTGTCACATGACCTACCAGCGTCAGTTACATCCCTTCAACTTCATTCACAAATCCTCTCCCATGGCCTCATGGGATAGTAAAGTGTCCATCGTATGTGCACTTCAGAATCTTGCCGGAAGTAGTAAGTCATCCGGGTACTTTTCGCCTACTGTTTTTCGAATACTGTGAATTCGGACATACTACTCTGTTCGCATACTGCTTTTCACGTACTATATAGTAGAAAAGTATTCGATTTCGGACGCAGCATCAGCTTTCTATTTTTTTTTTATTTATTTTTTTTTTATTGCATAACAAGAACAGTAACAACATACATTTACAGAGGATCACAGTATATTCAACTATTATCTATTACATTCATAATAGCATCAAAGGAAACAAGCATCAGCTTTCTATGGGAACCTAACAGGAGCTGCAGTGACGCGATGATTTATCAATCAGCGATTGGCTCTTTTACTTAGAAGGCGGGATGTATTCCACCTTATTGCGCATTGCAGTTTCTCCCATTCATAACTAATAGGAGTGAACTAGGTTTTTGCAATACAAACACTGTGCTAAAGAGCTAGAAGTAATATTGTGAAATATTACAATTAAAAAAAATACTGTTTTTTTATATTAATATAAATGTAATTTATTCCTGTGATGGCAAAGCTGAATTTTCAGCAGTCATTACTCCAATCTTCAGTGTCACATGATCCTTCAGAAATCATTCTAATATGCTGATTTTTTTCAGGATTCTTTGATGAATTGAAAGTTCAAAACAACAGCATTTATTTGAAATAGAAATATTTTATAACAATGTAAAAGTCTTCCAGCATCAGTCCTCCACCTCAATTGGACTTTTCTTTTCTTATTTAAATCCAGGCAGGCACTATGAGGTTGACTTAAGTGCCAAATGCTTTTCTATCACTTTTGAAGATTAGGTGAACATGATTTTTTGGATGATCCATAGGTCAGCGGCCATATAAAGCTCTTATGACGTGAGAGACAGGCGGTATAGTCACAAAACGAGCCCACAGAGGTAAAAGCAGATGATCAGTGAAGGTAAATACCGAAGGGAGAGATTAATCCTACATATGAAAGATTCCCCTCATTCCTGGAGCCTTAGCGAGCTGCAGCTGGCAGTGATTATAGCATGATTCACTTTAGCTGCACATAGAGGCTGCTTGTAAAAATATGAACAGTATAACTGTTTCCTGAGCTTGTGCTGACAGCAGCTCCCAGGGGAACGCTGCCGCCGTGCTCTCGCAGAAACACATGGCCACACGTCAGATCACAGCCAGCGACTAGATCGGAACAGCTTTCCTGCATACAAACAAAAGCTAGCCCGCTAACGCTAATTCCTAAACGTATATGCTGCATGCCTTGTGAAATATGTTTGCGCAGATTTTGAGTCTGTGTGAGGAGAACCCTGTGACTCATAGGGTTACATCCGAGCACAGTTAAAACAATTTGTGGACTATTAATTTTTTTTAATGCACTTGTGATGAAACCGAGTCCTAGGAATGTGAATTTGGCTAACAGTGAAAAACGACATAATGGTCTAACATATGTAACAGCCAAGGAAGTCCTTATCAGATTCTGGGCAAATGAACAATGGGAAATATCACTCCCACATGAGGCCTGGAGCATAAATAAAAACGAATTATCATGTCATTGGAGTCCAAATTCTACATTAGCGTTTTGCTAGGTCTTAAATCTGTGGATGATAGTACAAAAGACAATTTAAATGCTATTTATTATGTGTCTGTTTAAATGCTTTACATGCATCAAAGGTGCACTCACTCAGTAAATTTCCTTTCTTTTACTTGTTTTATAATAGTAGTTTTAAAAAATGCTTAAAATCACTTAAATGAGATTGAAGACTCTCATCATATCATTGGCCTAATAAACATAGATTTTTTATATAGTTATTGTTTAGTGTGGATGGAGCATACTGAAAGGCCTGTGCCTTTTCTTTTAAAATAGCCACTAGTTAACGTCAAAGCAATGAACATAATTTGCTGCTTGCTAGTCAGTTGCACATGGTATTGGGGAAGGACATTCTCATTATAGAGAGCATTTTATTGGACAAAAATTGGTGTAGTGCAGGATGAGTCATCAGGTTCATTTTCCTAGATGAGAAAGACTGTAAATATTAATGTGTTCAATACTGTTCAAAAGTTTGGGGTGGGGGAGATTTTAATCTTAAAAAGTCTCTTATGCTCACCAATGTAGCATTTATTTGATCAAAAATGCAGTAAAACAGTAATATTGTGAAATATTATTTCAATTTCAAGTAACTGTTTTCTTCTTTTAATACATTTTAAAATGTAATTTATTTCTGTGATGCAAAGCTGAATTTTCAACATCATTACTTCAGTCTTCAGCGTCACATGATCCTTCAGAAATCATTCTAATTTGCTGATTTGGTGCTCAAGAAACATTTATTATTACTATCAATGTTGAAAACAGCTGTGCTGCTTAAATTTTTTGTGGAAGCTTTTTTAAAATCGATTTTTCACCGTGTAAATGTCTTTACAGTCACTTTTGATAAATTTATTGTGTAATTGCTGAATGAAAGTATTAATTCCTTTTTTTTTCTTTTTTTTTAATTTCACTGAGGTTTTAAACAGTAGTGTTTATCTTCTAAAAGTGAATTTTTTAAGTGTTTAGCAGTTGACTAGCATATACAGTAGATGTGTTTTAGCTTTAAGGAATAGTTCACCCAGAAAATTATCCCGTAATTTATCTCATAATCAGAAGGTGTTTATTAACGCACTGAAGTCGTATTGATTAATTTTATTATGGATGGATGTGCTTTTTGTAGCTTCAAAAACTCATTTTCAATGTTTTCACTGGCCAAATTATTTGCATTTAAACAAATTTTGATTTTGATGGCTGCAACACACTCCAAAAAAAGTTGTGACAGAGGCATGTTTACCACTGTGTCACATCACCTTTCCTTTTCCTTTCCCTTTTACATAATTTGGGAATTGAGGACAGTAATTGTTGCAACTGGAATTTTTGCCAGTCTCGTCAAGAAAAGACAGCTGCTCAACAGTCTGTGGTCGTCTTTGTCTGATTCTCCTTTTCATGTTGGGCCATACATTTTCAATAAGAGATGGATCTGGACTGCAGACAAGCCAAGCACATCCACTGTAGAGTGTCTATGAAACCACTCTGATGAAGCATGTGCAGAATAAGGCCTAGCCTTGTCTTGCTTCCCAGGAAAGATGTCATCTTGATGGCAGTATATGTCTCTGTACTATCCCAATATATGCCTTCACGTCAATGGTACCTTCACACATGCAAGTCACCCATGCCGTACTCCCATACCATGACAGATGTTTGCTTTTGCACCTTTCGCTGATGAATGTCTGGAGAGTCCCTTTTTCTTTGGGACTGAGAACTTGATGTCTGTATTTCCCAAAAACATGCTGAAACATGGACTCGTCTTACCACGGCACACATTTCCACTGTATAACTCTTTTTCTTAGTACTTTTGTCAGTTAAATAAAGGTTCATAAGAATTAACAAATCACAGATTCTTGATTATATTGCATTTTACTTTTCTGGAATTTATAAATACCGATCTCATATATTGTTAGCGAGACCGAACAGGCAGTAAAGTGCATTAATTTTTTATTTCTGTTCCTCCATGTCTTACATTACAGCTGTGCATGTCCTCATAATATCTCTCCATAACTGTATCATGACGGGCATCTGTTTGTCATACTTCTGTTTTAAAAGGCGATTCTTTGAGTTTGTTTTTGTTCTCTGTTCATTTCTGAAATTCAGAATATGACTCTTTGATGTGTGCACTAAAGGCAGAGGGCCTTGACTTAGGGGGGCAGGAACGACTTCACAGGGCCGTTGGTTGGCACTCCGTGTCTTGCTGCAACTCGGTTTTGCATATTTGAAGACTTGCTTGTGACAGCTGCATCTAATGGCACTAACAAAGCCTTTATTTGTTCCATTGTGTGCAAGCATGAACAAGCTATCATAACTTCCCCAGAGCCATCACAGTGTACAGTAAGTCAGGGGCATGTTATGGAGAAGTGGCATCTGGAGTGAAGAACAGGCTTGTACTCAATCAAAACCAGGCTCACGACTTTCCATTATAACAAGAATTGGAATAGGATGAAGCATGTTAGAGTAAATAAAAAATAAATGAATAAAATAAATAAATAATGTTTCACTTGAGGCTATGTGACTCTTTTTCTGAGGTAATCCTTTCAGATCTTTCTCAGGGTTAAAGGTAAGATGGGGTGAGGCTCTAAAGTTACTTTTAATAACATTCAGAAGACTCTTGTAATAAAAGTTGTATACTCCATATTAAATTTAATGGTATATTTTTTGGCCTGCTTATCTTCCACCATTAATCTTAATAGTTAGCGTTCACTTTCTGTCTTCCAGGTTATCTGGAGCTTTGTTGTCTCCAGGGATCAGTCTGCTGAAGGCTGCTACATCTCCTCCACCAACACTAGAGAAGCAACAGAACTCCTCTTCCAACCAGCAACACCTCCACACTCATCATAAACCCTATGCCACCTTCCACAACCTGCCTTCAAGTGAGGGTACGAGACCTTCTGTGTCATTTTCAGAGATTGTTTGATCTGATTTTACTGGCTGGTAGTCTTGTTCAAGTATTCACACCATTAATCACATTAAAAGTCCAGCACTTATTGATTTTTTGAGTATAATATTTGATACATCAGGCTTTTATTGCTCATATAATATGATATAGAGCTCATATTAGAGGAGGAAAAACACCTCAGTTTTATTCAGAGGCCCAAACTGAGCAAAAAATATGCAATTTGGTGCAGTTTTTAATATGGCCAATTTAGGCCAAATGTAGCTCAATGAGCTATTAATAACAGTATTGCAGGCAACTTGCATAAAATGCATATAAATATCAGTTGTCACTCTATATCACCCAATAATGTGTCTTTGTAAGATGATATTTAAATGCTAGTTTTATGATCAAAGCTCTATAGTTTTTATTGTGGTTGCAAAACATATAATACAATACAATGAGAGATGTTCAAATAAACGTTCCTCAAAAGCCTGATGGATCATATTTAGCCATGTTTCCAGCAAAATTACCCAGAACAATTTGTCCCAGGAACTTTTTCCCCCTAGACCTGTTGCTGACTGCGTTTCCATTGCAGTTTAAAGTACCGTGAAGATTAGTCCGGTGACGTAGGACAGCTCGCGACTTTCCAGTTCCCACTGGATTTCATCCTCGCCATATAAGCTTAATAATGCCTGAACCTCGTCGTCAGTCCATCGGTCGTATTTTTTAAACTCTATTGTTGATTCGAATGGCCAACAACTCTTACTGCACAGACCGCAACAGACTTTTAAAAATGGTGATTGAAATAAAATGCAGCATGGAGTCAACCAATCAAAATGCTGCGTGAAGTCAACCAATCAGCATGTTCAGCGTCCAAGTCCCACCCCCAAAAGTTCCTGAACTTTGAAAAAGTACTACCATGCGAGCAGGGACTTTCTGAGGGGAAATTTTTACACAGAGCTTCATTTATACCCTGATCCCTGCGGTCAAAACACACCAAGTACCACCCCAAAGCAGAGTCCTGCACGGGTCCTGTTTGATAAACCTGCTCCCACCCCGCACTCGCAGTTATTAACAGCACACCCGACCTGATATCCGACAGAAACACTAATTTTAGCCCGCACCCGACCCAACCCGTTTGACATAAAAACCGCGACCCGACCCGCACCCGCATTAAATCTCCTACATCAGGTAGACAAAACTATTTTTCTCATGTAGCCTAACACAAGCAATAAAACCAACATTAGGCATTATATGTCACTGCATCTAATTAAACATTGCATTAAACAACACAAGTAAAATAACAGAACAAAGAATGTTTTAGTAGGGCTATTTAACTGTAAGCTTAAATATTTTATCAGATTCACTCGGCATTTAAACACGGTTGTCTCTTCTAAAACTAAGCAGTGTTTACCTGGCCGCTGGTCCTCTTTGAAGCAGCGTCGAAAATATTCTAAAACTTTTATTCAATTTGTAAATAGCCTATATTAAATACATAAAGCGAGCAAAGCGCGCTCCCTTTAATAATCACTAGCTTTCAATCAGATGCCGCGCGACTGGCTACAATGCCCAGCACTGCAAATCCTGCTGTAATTAGAAGCCTTTAACGGTCTTCAGACAGAGCGTGAACACAAATAAGCACGGGACCATTTGAAAGCAGCTGTCAAATGCACCGAATTGAGTTGAAATAGTCTTGGCTATTGGACCCGCAGTCTACTCTTGCCTACCGCGCGTCCGACCCGCACCCGCACCCGCCCGCGTGCAGGACTCTGCCACAAAGTCCCTAGTTCCTGGGGAAAGTTCCTGCTGTGGAAACACAGCTTTTGGTGCACTTTAACGTGATTCAAAAATCATCAATGGATAATCAAGTAAACCTAAGTTGTTTCAGTCCAATAGGTGTTCGTCTTGAAATATTGCTAACACTATAAAAGTTCTTCTTACATTTACTTTATAAAAATCAGTAAAGATTTCACTGCAAAAAGACACATGTACCACAACCTGAAGGGGAATGTTTTTAGAATTATACTAAAAGGCCTTTTACTTGCTGAAAAAGTATCAATCAGACGACAGAAAGCATGTAGAAGATTGGGTAACACTTCATTTCAGTAGTCCACTTTAGACATTCTACCAACTATAAGTAACTTTGCAACTACATGTGAACTATCTCTCAGAGTATTAGCAGACTGTCTGCTTAATATCTGCTAACACTTTATTTTGATGGTCCCCAACAGACATTCTACTGAAACTTTGCAACTACATATCAACGTATTCTACTAACCTGAACCCTAACACCTAACCCTATAACCTAACAGTCTACTAATACTCTAAAGAGAGTTAGTGAACCATCGAAATAAAGTGTAACCGAAGAGTGTGTACAAAAGGTTTTGAACGTGTTGGTAATTTAGAGGCCTTAGACATGCGCATCAAATATGATACAGTAGGCTTTAAATTGTTAAAATGATGTGCACAGATAAATTATTTATAATACTATAAACACTGCAGTATTCCATAAAGAAAGAATTGTTTTCATGGTGACTCTATAAGCAAGTACCACTCACAGCACTCATCCCCTGCCTTTACTCCTGATATATTGAAATATACCTGTTTAAAATATTAGCACATGAGTATTTCATGTCAGAGAGAGCCACATCAGTATGAGAAGTGGCATAGTCTCTGCAGTGCTCTGTGTATTAGCCAGAACATGTGGGCTGAAAGAGACGCCTGGAACCACAAGAGGAAGCTTTTTGCTCTAAAACCACCCAGTCCAAAACAGCTAAGCTGTCTATCAAAAGAACTGCTCTGAAGGAGAAACGCTCGACTTCCCTGTCAGGACACAGATGTACATGTGTGTACCACCTCAAAACAAGACCCCCATCTGAGCAAGACTACTTGTTGAACACTTCTGGAAGCAAACTCGGAGAAAGAGGGAAAAGTCCAAAAATAGAAATACAAACGGGAATACAGGCTGTCTGTGGCTTTTGCTTTATTGCTAAAGAGCTATTTTAAGTTTTGAATCTAAAGCCACAATTGAATGACATTTCATTCAGATGCTCATGTATTGTGTTTGGATGTTTGTGCACAGATTACCGTGGCAACTTCCAGAGCTGTTTCCATTTTGGCGACAGCTACAGAATGGACCAGTCCATCAGCGGCGGTCATCAACCTGCAGAGTCTCACAGCTTCAACACAAACCCACACAATGGCTTCCACATGAGCTGTTCCACCAGCACCTCTTCCACAGGTATTTTGGTGAAATATCTTGGGCAAAAAAAGGCCCATTTTCTATTGCCAACAGTGTAGTGATGTGTAAAGCACATATCACAAAGAAATCACTTTCAAACTAAGCAGCTTTCTGTTGGACAACGCTGTAAATTCGTGTAAACAAACTTGAACCCATTGAGAAATAGTGGGGAAATCTTTCACCCTCACCTGAAATTCCTGATTGTGCAGATTATTATTGAAATGACAAGATTTCACCTGTGAAAATTTGCAGAACAATGCTAAATGCGACTGCACTTTTACCTCCACAAATCCTTTTATTATTATGCAATATCACAATAAAATGTGACTGCTAGAAAAATGTGAAATACTGTAATTCTGTGTATCACGCGCTGTCTGAGGCGTCTTTGTGCACACGCTTCGGATCTGTCAGTCAGCGCGAGTAAGATCGTTTTGTTTACATCAGCATGAGTTTGAAAATCACATTTCATTGGTTCGGACTCATGCCATCGAGAATTTGCTATGAATATTCACAAAGTTGGAATACTGCGCTTTACAACAATAGGAAAGTTACTCCTCTCAGAAAACATACAAATAAAGATACTTTTAGATGTTTAATTGCTATTTGGAGCATTGGGATCGCTAGATGAGGGCTTAATGAACTCATTTTTGTAAAAATTGACATTTTTCACTTGTTTTGCCTGTAGCTCGAAATTAGCCTGTGCGTATTCCAACTCATTTTGCCAGCATGGGTCAAAAATGAAGCACCACTGATATTGTCAACTATCATTATCCATTAGCGCACCAGAGATTCATTTCAGGACTAGTAATAGGCAACATGGTTAGAAACAGGTCAAGTGATCTGGGCTGTGTTTCTCAAAAGCATCGTGAGCTGGTGGCAACGGTTCTACAATCTACTTAAGCTTACAATGCTTTTCAGAAACGCTGCCTTTGCTAGTTGTTGTCTTCTAGTGTTACTCTTTCCTATGTTACTTAACTATTTGTCTCCAGTGTCACTACCCTAAAATTATTCTTGATATTAAACTAGAGTATTTAAAATGTGCAAAAACTGGGCAGTACCCTACCTTATCTACAAACAAAGGTTCTTTATTGGCATTGATGGTTCCATGAAGAACTTTTATCATCCATGGAACCATTGCATTCCACAAAACATTCTTTATAGTGGAAAAAGGTTCTTTAGATTATTACCTTCACATTTCAAGAACTGTTCACTGAAAACTTCTTAGGGTGACTCAAAATTGTTCTTCTATGGCATCACTGCAAAAACCCCTTTCAGAACCTATTAGTTTATATTAGTAGCATGATTAGAATAATTAGCATAGCAACTTTAGCATAATTTACTGAGTAAAGTACTAATATGCGCTCTTTAGGAGTAAATTTAGTGATTATATAATGGGACAATTTGTGCACGTTTTTTGAGAGCGTTTAATGAAAGTATAACACATTTTTTTTCATGTTCCCTTTTTCTAAAATGCAAAGGTTTCAGTTTGGTGCCAGACATCATCGGGTCGGGTTGCCAGTTCTCTCCGGGCACAGAGGAAAATGTTTTCTTTCAGGTGGGCGGCTTCGATCGCGGCTTGAGCCAAATGTCTTCAGTGTACACCGAGACGTAGAATCAGGTCATCCTGTTGGCCATCAACACAAATGTCTTCTTTCAGACCAGTCTTCTTTATTCTTTTCTTCCATCAACACAGTTTCAACCTGTCAGATTCCGTTTTTCTCCAAATTCAGTTTTTTTTTTTTATTATTATTAAATGTCCTTAAAATGCATTGTTGAATCACCTCATTGGACTGAAATATTATCTGCTTCCTCGATGACCCAAAAAGCTGCTATTCCATTACAATGAAGGTTAAATAATGAGGGCTCTGTGTTGTTGAGCGTGTTTATTTTTGTGGGATGTTATGAAATTGTGCTTTTTTCCTCAGTGTTTTGAAAGATATGTTCAAAGTCTCATGAGATACTCCCTTGTCGTCATCACGGCATCACTAGTCTTAATAAATCCAGCTGGTCAGCTCTGATCCAATTGTGATTTTGGAACAGTTTGATAGAAACTTCAGAACCACCACAGCTCATCAATGATGAGTTCCACATTTCCCTCTCAGAGCTCTTTTTCTGATTTGTTGGCTGTTGTGTTGGAAACAATTATTTAGTGTTGCTGTGTTTTGTCAGTGAATGTTTGCAAATGTTTGTATTGCTTTGTCATTTGGTTGTCATCATCCCAGATAAACAGAGTTCTTTATTTTGTAATGGTTGATGGCTTTAATATCTACCAAACTTTAAACGTATGTATAAAATGTACAGTTTGTTTAATATTAATAATGATGTCAATCTCTCAATCTCTGAAAATAAATGACTCTTGAATATTGCAGTCTAATGCTCATCGAGGTATGTTTTCAGTGTGGTAATGTTGAGAGCTTGACTAATCAATAATGGTGTTACTCACATTGAATATCATTAAATTATGTTTAAATACTATAAAATATACTGGGGACTCAAATAGCAAGACATTTTGCAATTTATGTGCATATGTTCCCTAAACTTCTTAAGTTTATTAGAAACTAGTCTCAAACATATGATGGACTGAGCAGAAAAAAAACTTAAGACTATTGCAGACTATTGTTAGGGGAAGTCTGCCCCCTTTTGGAGGGGATGAGGATTCATCACAGAAAATCAGTCACAATGTACACTTAAGTTGCAAATGTTTACTAAATATCAAAAGTAAATGAGGCAATACAGCAACCTAAAAGCCTGAGATGGTACATTTTATTGTTTCATGTAATCAGGGCTCTACTCTTATGCCCTTAAGATTCACATTCAAGATTGAATCACTTTATTGTACATGTACAAAATTTATTTTAGGCTATATTTAAATTGGACTCTCAAAAGATGAGCTAAAGTGACAGTTGAAATATATATATTGAAAGAAAAACAATAAATAGTAGTTAGTAAATAGTGTACTGTGCAAGGGATACAGTGACCGTACTTGGGTGTGTGAAAGTGCAATAAATTTTATTTTGTGCAAAATGCAGTATTTTTAGGGAAGTAGCCGATTAGGAAGTAATAATTCACACTGGTGACCTGAAGAATTTTTCACATTCATAGTCATTTTCAGCCTTAAATGCTTGTACTGTAGTGCCCTGGTTATATTGCTTGAGTCTATTTGCCTTTCCTGGCTTTGATCTTCCGGAGGTAGAACTCCAGCTCTTTCCCTTCCAAGATGTATCCGTCTGCTCTGCCGCACTGGCCGGGCCTGGACGCAATACAGGCTGAGGAAGCAGACCATTAAAAAGCAAACTTAGACAGAAGCACTGTGACTCTTTGACTAATTAAACAAAGATTTGGCCACTGGTTTTGTGCAACATGAAAAATAAACAGATGTCAAATGAGCACAAGAGAGCATAAAATGCTGATAGCGTGAGTTTCTTGGTCTTGTTTCTTGTTCTAATGGGACATGCCTCAAATGATCATAAAAATGAGAACATCCTGTGACATTACTAAATCAGTTGGTGAGGAGGACACATACTGTTATGTTTATTTGTTTTGGACTATGAATTGGATGGACTGGTGCGGATTGATGAGTGCTGTTGAAAAACAACTGTTGGCCATTGATCAGTTTAAGAAAATGGAGATGATCGTGAATGTCTCAAAGTGTCTCAAAGGATTCATGATGGAAAAAGTGTGGTAAACTCACCGAGAAGCTTTCCCTGCAGGAACTGATCCTCCAGCAAACTGCTAATCTTGCTCTTCTTCCTGCGGCCATCAATCTTCTTCTGAACCTTCTTTGACCGTTTCTTGTTCAACATCTCCTCTTCTTCTGGAGTCTGAGGGATGAAGATGCATATGTACATTTACAAAGGCAACTCATCCAGATACTTAGTTATCTCCCATTTCTGTTTATACAGTTAAAAGCTTCAAGAAGGTTTATCTGGGAAAGATTCTGATGTTGTACATGGTGTGGATTGTTGGATTAAGGCCCTGGTCTTTAATTGTATATCTGAATTTGAATATTAGAGCTAATTTCGAAAAGAATATTTATTTATTCTAGCTTAAGATCCCATATTAACCCACCTCTAATGTTGACAATTTTTAGTCTAATAGTGCGTTTACATTGACGTTGATTAAAGCGCTGCCGGTCTGTTAAAGGGTTAAGTTCACCCAAAAATGAAATTTCTGTCATTAATTACTCTCACTCATGTCGTTCCACACCTGTAAGACCTTTGTTCATCTTGGAACACAAATTAAGATCTTTTTCATAAAATCCAATGGCTCAGTGAGGCCTGCATTGACAGCAAGATAATTAACACTTTCAAATGCCCAGAAAGCTACTAAAGACATATTTAAAACAGTTCATGTGACTACAGTGGTTCAACCTTAATGTTATGAAGTGACGAGAATACTTTTTGTGCACCAAAAAAACTAAATAACAATGATTTAATGATTTCAAAACACTGCTTCATGAAGCTTCGAAGCTTTACAAATCTTTTGTTTCGAATCAGTGGTTCGGACCGTGTATCAAACTGCCAAAGTCACGTGATTTCAGTAAACGAGGCTTCGTTACATCATAAGTGTTTCGAAATGGTCCACCACTAGGGAGGCGTGACTTTGGCAGTTTGATACACGCTCCAAACCACTGATTCGAAATAAAAGATTTGTAAAGCTTCAAAACTTTATGAAGCAGTGTTTTGAAATTGCCCATCACTAGATATTGTTGAATCATTGTTTTTTTGGCACACAAAAATTATTCTCGTCACTTCATAACATTAAGGTTGAACCACTGTAGTCACATGAACTGTTTTAAATATGTCTTTAGTAGCTTTCTGGGCATCTAAAAGTGTTAATTGTCTTGCTGTCAATGGAGGCCTCACTGAGCCATCAGATTTTATCAAAAATATCTTAATTTGTGTTCCGAAGATGAACGAAGGTCTTACAGGTGTGGAACGACATGAGGGTGAGTAATTAATGACAGAAATTTCATTTTTGGGTGAACTAACCCTTTAAGGCTGTGACACACCAAGCCGATGAAAGCCATCTGTGTTGTCGCCTCATGTCAGCTGCATCTCAGAGAAAAGCTGCGCTTGAACGCACCAAAAAGGTTACAGGCAACTTTCAACTAGTACCTGCAGAACGTGCCTGTGTGTAAGGAAATAACTGTCTGTATCAATAGTCTATATTCATCATTCAAAAAGGGAAACCAAAAAAGTAGTGCAGATAGACAAACCGTAAACAAAGCAGCGCTTATTTACCATTTTGAATATCAATCATGCTGATCACTTTCTTCATTCCGGGCAGCTCATGTCGTTATGAAAATATTTGCGCATTTGGAATGTTCAGGTAAAATGGATGCTAGTAGGCGTCTGCAGTATTTTGATTTGGTACGCACATATGCATAATGTTGAACTCTGCTCAGCTCTGTTGCTTATGTCAACATTAAAACACCAATGCAATTACAAGCTCCTCAAAAGTTTGCATTGTAGCAACCGTGTAAATATAATATAGGAGCTGGTGGTTTTGGAAAAGCTCTTGTCATTTTTATGTGCAATATGCATTGCAGACAGTCCATGAATATTCTGAGGCTGAGACGCCTGAAACTCAAATAATAGATATGCTCATCTATTTATAATGTCAGCTATGAAATGAAAGCCTACCAGTTTCGCCCCTTTCTTGCGGCCCAGAGGGATGATGTAGTGAGCTTCATACCACTGCCTGTACGGTGTGCTGTCCACCAGAACAATGCAGTTCTTCACCAGGGTCTTGGTTCTCACAAGCTCATTGTTGGAGGCATTGTACACAACGTCAATGATTCTGGTTTTGCGAGTACAACCTGTGAGTTAGAGTGACAAAATTAGATGCAAGGCAAAAAAAGAAGAAAAAAGCCAGAGAACCTCCAGAGTAGGATTTTACCATGCAATGTCATGTTTAGATTTGGCCATAGAGAATAAATAATTCACATGGCATGATGAATGCCATGTGTAAAAACCGAAAAATGTCCATACAACCCAAGAGACAGACATTCAAGAACAGGTCAATTCAACAGTTTTCCCTGCTCAAGCAAATTGTTTTGTTTAACAGTAATGTGTTACATCAGAAACTTCACACAAAATTTATGAGAAAAGTTCCAGGCACCACTTCCATGATCTCAGTCTAAAGGAACCTCGTGGTTTTAATACTTCTAAATGCGCTGAAACACCAACTCAGTGTCCTGACAACAAATAAAAATATTAGTTAGCAAGACATTTGTAAAGCTACCGAAACCTGCCCCTAACTTGACCCGTATCCCACCTCAATAGCAGCAAAAGTGTTTTGCAATACAATACATTGTACTTATTTTTTTATGTAAGTACATAGTCAAGGACACCTAATAGAGAGAGAGAGAGAGAGAGAAGAAAGAAAGAAAGAAAGAAAGAAAGAAAGAAAGAAAGAAAGAAAGAAAAATGTTTTCTGATGAACAGAGATGTGCACTCACACTCAGAGCCCCAGGAGAAGTTCCCGCTGTCCAGTCTCAGCGCGCGGTACTTCTTATTGCCTCCCCGCACGCGCACTGTGTGAACACGGCGGGAACCGATCTAAAAAGTTTCCAAATAATTATTACAATTATTTATTTTTATACTGTTGTTAACAACATATTGTATAAGACCACTTTGTAATGTAGGCTGCGTATCTACAGTCCGCAAAACAAATCCATATGAAATTACGCACATATATCACGAAGCTAAAAAGACTAACGTTATAGTCTTTGATGCGCGTCAACTAAACTCTCGCACCTTCGTGTTTGCAGGAGGGCGACCCAATTCATACTTTCGTTTCTTATGGTAGGGCTTCCTTTTTCCTCCGGTTTTACGACGCTTGTGCCAGTGATCCCTGGAGATACCTGAAGAGAACAGATATAAAAAACCCAAACAAATTAATTTACAAAATTATAAATATCATTACTTCTAAGGCCTAAAATTCAACTTTCTTGCTGTAAATAAACTGCGCACGAACAATAACTACAAATCACCTGTCGCGAATATTGCGCGGCTTGATTTGAGAATATTTTTGTGCGTTCAATAACTTACTATTGTGATTTTGACCATTGTGTTTGTGGCGCAAAAGCAATACTTAACGAGCTACAGGTTAATACTGCTGACTTAGGCGATTATTAGTCATGAGCAGAAAGTTCCGCCGCCATAATGCCAGTCCTGAGCTGTTTATTCACGTTTCAAACACTTAATATATTCATATGTCCATATTGTGATTGTAAATTTATAGACCATATAGTGCTGACGAGGCTGAAGGACCTGAGTAATTGAGGTGATTCACTCCTTATAAATACTTACCCATTTCTGAGCCTTTGACACTTTCTGAGCGTATCGCGAGAATTCACGCGAGAACATCTACGCAGTCAAGTTACGTACATACTGTAGTGCCATCTAGTGCACTTCACTATTGTTAATAGATATATGATAGTACAAAGCTGTTTTTAGCACCTGATGCAAAACACAATTAATAAAGTTACATCCTAGAGTGACTTAAAATGAGATTACACTTTATTTACATTCAAGTTATATTTTATTTGATGACAAAGCGGGAGATTTCAATACACACATACAAAAAAAGACTAACAAGACATGTCACACCTCTACTAAACAAGTTATATTTACAACCCAAAATAGATATGAGGATACAAATCCTTTTAGTCCTGATGACTAAATGTTGCTGAGGCGATGGAAAAATAGTCTATCAAAATGTGGGTGATTCTGCTCCTCAGCATGTGGACTAGCTGTTAAGACTTCTTGCTCTTCCTGGTTATGTAACTCTGGTAGTAAAAGTTGCTGAAAAGTATGATGAGGCTGATGCAGTATGCAAACACAACTGCATTCATGGAATCAGGGAAGTCACACTCGGTGAAGAGGTTGTATCCAGTGTGAAGAGTCAGCAAGACAAACTGGACCTGTAATGAGAGGTTGTTCAACAGTCCTGCTGATGTGTTATGAATGTTTATTTACACTTATGGATCCTTAAGAAAGAAGTATCAAGTGGTAATTCACTAACAGGACATATCTATCTAATTTATTTTAAAAGAAAAACATGGGTTTAACAAAAATCTCTGTCTAAAAATCTTTTCAAATGACAAGATTAGCAATGCGTGTGTGTTTATGTGTATTTACCAGCTGCAGTGAGGTGAGGTAGCGCTTCCACCACAGATATTTCTGCATGTGAGGCCCCACGGCGGCCAGGCCATAGTAGGAATACATCACAATATGAACAAAAGTGTTCAGCAGCCCGATAAAAAATGCTGAATGAATAGGCGAAAAGGCACACAGTCAAATTTATAAAATACAAGGTATCCTGTTAAAAAAAATTACATGCATAACATAAATGTTAACATTTAATGGGTTTAAAAAAATAAAATCCAAAAGGCTAGGAAATGCACACACACACACACACATATACACATACACACACATATATATACACATATATATATATATATATATATATATATATTATATAATAGGAGTGCATATTAACTGTAATACTGATAAAACACTAATATTGATTTTTACACTGTAAAGAAAAAAAAATGGCAGCACAGGGTGCCAAACATTTACCATTAATGAAAATAACAGTTAAAAATAGTTAAAAAAGAAACAGTCAGAAGTGTCTGCCAAACAAAAACTGTAAAATTCAGGTAAAATATCCTACTTCATATCCTAATTTTCTTTAAAATAGGTATTTCTAGGATTGTTATTGTGAAACATTCTCTGTAAAATATAAATATCTTTCAGTTAACAATTAGGAAACAACAACACACACAAGCTGATATTACTATCACTGCATCAGCAACTACACAATTAATGCTTCTAAACAAAGCAACATACACCACAACATCAGTGTCTAAAGCACAGGCTGTACTCTTCAGCACAATGGTAACCTCAAAAAACTCAGACAACAGAAACAGAACATCAAAAACTAACAGATCTTTCTAGATCTCAGCATCTTCACTTATTACAAACCAGTCTGACTTTATTTCTTTCTTTCATTCAAAGCTTCTTATTAAGAATTAACTGATGTTTAGATGTTGATGTTTTATTGAAAATAAAGTTTGAAGTCACCGTTATGGAGGTAAGCGTTTGCTTTAGTTTAGCTCTTGACTCTTTAAACATTAATTTTTCTCTATCTACTGTAACTGTTTCTATAACAAAAGTTGCAAGACAAATAACTAAATGGATGACTAAGTTTTCATGAAGTGATCTGATTTACTGATCTCACCCAGAGTCTGATCTCTGAGAATATTTAGATTTAATAACTTCACATGATTGTAGCCCTAGTATATTACCACATAAAATCCTGTCCTGCATTAATATTTTGAACATTTTTAAGTCATTATGCAGAAATTATTTGAACAGGATCATGTCACAGACATAAAAAATCAGCGTATGAACCTCAACAATGGTGACAAAATTTTCAGATAAACAGATCAACTCTGAACATCACAAAACAAGCTGCTAAAGTCATAAAAAGCATTTTGTTATCACCATTGTTGAGGTTCATACGCTGATTCATGAAGTCTGTGTTAGTCTAAAAGACAGCTGAAAACACTTTCCATAATGAGTTTTAAAATATCTGATTTTTGTTTTTTTATCTGATAGTTTCATAGGCTACAAAACTAACAGCTAATATACTCAGACTCTGGATGAGATCAGTGGTTCAAGCCACATGATGACTGAATCATCATCAACAAGTAATCAACTTCATCTGACCAGAATTTCTCTTGCAATTTTACTAGAATAAATGTGCTTTAAAAATACATGGTTAAAAACAGCCAGAAAAAAAAAAAAAACTGATGTTATAAAGTCAAGGTTCAAGAGCCCAACTAAAGCAAATGTTTACCTCCATAATGGTGACTTCAAGCTTTATTTTCAGTAAGACATCAAACCTAAACCTCTGTTCATTCTCATTAGGATGTTTTGTATGAAAGAAATAAACAGTTGAAAAAAAGTTGTTAATTTAGAGATAATTTTACAGAGTTTTGACTACAATTTAAAATAAAAGAAAATAACCTGAAAAAATCAGTTATTTTCTGTAAAATTAGTTGTTTTTTTTTACAGTGTAGCTTTTTAACTGACTGAAACGTTAACATAGCATTAACCATTTATTAGTTCAATATTTTTGCATGTGTTTGTATTATTATTATTTATTAATCTGAAAAAAGTTCAGGTACATATTTTTGACTTACATTGACCTCCCGCCACAAATTTAACTCCTGCCCACCAGTTGAAGATCATCGTTCCATGATGATACACATGTAGAAATGTGAGTTGGCTAATCTTTTTTCTTAGGATGAAAAAGACCTGAATGTGTGAATTGAGAGAGAAGGCATCTTTTTGTATGCATGTCTACACTGGGTGTAATTATCTGCAATAATCATATTTGTTAAATTAGTAAAACTTACTGTATCACTAAGCTCAATGACTTTAGAGAAGAAGAACCACCAGCATACACTGGCCATCTAAAAAGATAAAATAAAATAAAGTAATGTTTAGGAAACAAATGCATCTTTATAGGAATTTAATTATGATTTGCAATACAGGAATTATTGATTATTAGCCAGACAACAGGGTTTCCTGAACACCAGACATAATCACCCTCATTCCCAGTGGACTGGGGCTGTAGTCCACAGGTTGACACAGATAACTGTAGTTTGCCAGCCAAGAGGTGACCAAGAACTGTGGAAAGAAAAAAAAATAAATACACTGGTGATAACAGCAGGTCATGAGCAGATGGATCTTTTTAAGATTTGATGACTTATTTGTCTTTAAACTGGTCTTTCAAAAAACTTTTTATAAAAATGCAACTAAATTGGATTGAACTATAATATACCTCATGGAACATGTAAACAGACAAAGCGACCATGGAAAAGTTGTACACAATAAGCACTGCTTTTAGGTTCACTGGTTCCTTGTGTTTCATAAGTTTGGGTCCAATCCAAAGAACACCAAGATAGCACAAAAATATACAGATGATCGGTACAGGAGAGTAAACTAGAAGCCATGGGTCCGTCCGCTTATCTGAAATAAAATAACAAAAAAAACACAAGAAGCTTTGCATATCAGTGCATTCTACAAATTATTATATTTTTATTTTATGATGTAAAGTTTTTATGTATTGTTATTATACAAATACTACTGCATGAAGATGGCAGCACAGTAAAAGAAACGACAATAAATCATAAATAAAAATGTAATTATAAATAAATGTAATAAATTATAAAAGTATAATAAATCACGCTCATAAAATATGAAATAAATCATACCCCCATTCTCTAGAATCCAGCGGTGCATGGATTCTACTCTCTGCCACGTGGTTTCCATAGAGGACACTAATATAGGATTGATCTATTACTAAAATGAAATTTCCAAGACTAGCATTAGACAGTGTAAGAGGGAAAACATATATTTCAAATTTTTTGCATCCTTCTACAATAGATCGAATTAGCGTAACATATCTTGTGTTTGTGCGTTATTAAGAAGATCTGATATAATGAAAATGCAAAGATTTGAATAACTTCCTTGTTGACGAAGACTGTTTGAACAGTGTTTTGAGTCATAACTTATCCAAAACGTTCTTGCAATTACTGCAACTTAATTTTATTGAAAAATTTTATTGAAAAAAATGAAATTTAAAGTGCATGGTGCGTTTTTATTATCTTCAATTATCGGGTTTTTTTTTTTGCCGTATATGGATTATTTTATATTTTGACAACAGTTTGCAATCAACATAAATTTACCGGTAAACTTACCCGAGGACAAATACAAATATCTCGCACTGTGTGGAAGAGTTGAGATCAAGCGCACGGTCAGATGGGAACTTTGAACTTTCACAAAATTATTTGAGTAACATGGGAAATAGTGTGTTATCAGCTGTTATGCAAAAGTGCACAGAACTATTGAAAGAAAAACTTTGGACTGCACCCAGTTTTAACAGCTCATATTTCACAGTTAAAAGCCCCACCGTTGGCGAGTAAAACAGACATATTAATATGAATTTTAAACAAATAGACCAAAGGATAAAACGTTAAACGTTCTGAAGCTGTAAAGCCTTTTTCACATATGTATTATATTATAAACAATAGCATGTTCGTTTTAAAAACATATGTCTTAACTCTTATTTTGACAAGCCAGTGTTAGACAGTGAAGCGCATTCAGGGCGCAGATAATGAAATGAACATGACCATGTTATTTAATTTACCTTTCTGAGTCTGGCTACAGGCTGGTAAATTTATAAAAAAAAAAAAAAGTATGCTGCAAAATTAGTCAATGTAGTGATTAATATAGTACATAAATATACTGTGAAATAAGGGCAGGTTTATTTAAAAACAGCTCAGTCTTTTACTCTGGATACCAATAAAAAAGAGACACTGTTTAAAATCAGGGTTATTATACATTTATTATTTACTTAAAAACATACCTCATAACAATGAATTAGCTCTTTAAAAATAAAACAGAGCTGCAGGTAATATGTGTTTATGTGACTCTCTTGACATGATGGCAAATTTACATGATAACCAGATTATACAATAATGAAAAATCCTATAACTTAATATACAGAGTAGTTTCTGTCAGCAGGTTTGGCTTTAAGCTGTTGCCTTTGAGGTAGAAAAGAATTTACTGAGGCAGAGTTGTTTGGGTCCTCCATTAGTTGGCTTTTTTAATTTGTTTGACCGTTTCTCAGGGCCGGATTTTCTCTTCTTTTCCTTAAAGAGTGTGAAATACCAGGACAGGACAAGAACATTTTTGAAATCAATACCAAACAGTGGAAAATATAAAGCACATGCAAACTCAGGAAAACATACCTTGGTGTCCACCTTGCTTGAAGATTCATAGAGCTTCATAATCTGTGTAATTAAATATACAAGATTTACATACATATGAATGACAGTAATAACAGCAAATATATAAATATACACATTTCTTGTACACACAAGTGAATTTAACTATCATTTGACAACTATTCCCAACAAACTCATTACAAAGTCTTTCATTGTCCTTCATCTAGCCTTATTTTAGTCTATCAGATCTTAGTGTAGAACTAAAAAAAAAACTTTTTTGAAAATTAAAACGGCCTCCTCCGGGTTAAGATTCAGTGTTATTTTAGTTTTATTTATATACTATAGTATTTATTAATATTTTTAATTAGCCTTTATTTTTATATTTTCAGTTCATTTTAAAGTTTTAGTAATTTTGTTCTGTCATTTTTATATTTCTATGTACCTTTATTTTTATCCCAGTTTATTTTTTGATAATTTTAATACTTCAATTTAACCTTTTTTTATTGCAGTTAGTTTTTTCAATCTAATATTTATATTTTATTTTATTTCATATTTATTTCAAATAGAAAAAGCTATTGCTATAGTTTTAGTTTACTATAACAACTCTGGCTAGTTTGGCTTTGCTGTGACACCCATAACAAAAAAAACACAAACCTTTTTAACCCCAGTGGATACAGCCGCCTCATGCAGAGCAGATTTACTGAGCCAGCAGGTCTTCTGCTCTCGCTCTCCTTCTGACCAGTCAGACACACGCACGGAAAAGACAATGTAGGTTTGATGGATGTGGGAGAAAATATGAACCACCTGACAGAGAACATGGAAGATATGGTAAATGTCAAATACGTGCATTGTAACAAGTGCACAACATGCCCAAAGATGTAAATCATCTTTAGTAAATTTTGATCAGTTTGAAACTAAGCACATACGATGGTGGGAAAACACCCACCTCTCCCACAAACTGCACTGAGTGAGTGTCCAGGGATGTTTCCAGAAGTTTTTGCAGCAGGTCACATATCAATCCTTTATATTTACTCTTAGGGACATCAGCTTCCAAGAGCATGCTGGGTAACTCCCACATCCCTGCCAAGAGTCCTGCAAGAGTCCAACAACATGCTGGTAACCCAAACTTGTGCATTTTTATTATATTTTCCTGGAAGAAATTAATCTCTTTCTAATTCATCCAGTTGAAACTTTCACCTTTGCTTGGTCTTTGAGTGAGCAGATATTCCATCCCTTCTCCGTCCCGCTTACGTTCCACTATACAGGTTAGGGTTTGCTCCGCACGTGGAGCCTTTTTAGCAGGCTTTCTTGGATAATTCTGCACCCCCAGCTGAGGGTCCCAGTCCTCTGATAGACACAAGTTACAGCTGCCAGCAGCCACTGTCAGAGAACATGAACACACATTAGACAGGGCTTTTAATTTGATGAGCTGATGTATGAATAAAGAGGATATACTTTCTTCAACAGAAAACTTACAACAATTCTCTATGTCAGGAACAGAGGTACTGAGATTTGAGGCAAGTTTACTCAGAAGTCTTTTGGAGTCAATCTCTTGTTTAATGCTCACCTACAATATAAAAAAGACAGAAAAACTGATAAATAATAGGTTATTTGACAGTTTTACAAGGAAGTATATTGGTGATAGCTGGTCAGCAGTACCGTCTTAAAGGCACGACAGTGGGTCTGAATGGGACACTGGCTGCAGAGAGGGGATTTCGGGGTGCAGACTCTGGCCCCTAACTCCATCATGGCCTGATTAAAATCTCCAGGTCTCTCTCGGTCAACAAGTGTATCAGCTATTTTCCTGAAATAGGCCAATAATCATCACAATTAAATCCAACATTTTACAACTTCAGGGCTCCAAACTAACATTTGAGAGCAGTGGCACCTGTGCCACTAAGATCTACAGAAGGTGGTGCTGGGCAGGGGGTTTAATCATAAAGGTAATTTAATCATATTACTATTGTTATGCATTAATAAGTGTAGTTATTTTTATTGGAAATGTGACAGTAAAAGCACTGGGCTTGAATTGAGATGTAGATAAAATTAACTTTTATTGACAAGAGTAACAGGCAAAAACTTTTTTTTATTAAATTAAATGTACCATACTGAACTGACTGACAGCTTCAGTGATTATAGAATGAGCGCTCTATACTTGCTTTCTGTGTAATTCAGTCAAAATTTGAATCAAAGTTTTTGTTTTTCATGAGACTTTGTGACTTTTCCTATTTTTTCCCCATATATTAGGGAGTGAAAATGGCTAATAAGCCAATAAGTGCTCCTCTGCCACCATCTACAGGTTATACTGGTAATTTCATGTCTTTTAAATAAAACTTTGTTTGCCACAAAGTGTTCCTTCATCTTTAAACTTTTAGTTTTACAAATAATCACATTAAAAATAACATTAAAATTAAATCATATTTAGAGATTTGAAGTGTTTGACAGTGCGACCTCTAACAAAATTTAGTTGCACCAGCAGGAAAAAAAGGTAGCATTTTAGTCGCAGTCTGGAGCCCTGAACTTAGATCTAGATTTGCTTAACAGTAAATCAACTTGATGGATCGTTTAGTACCATAAAGCATCGGTTACAGTGGGACTGCTGCTGTCTGCTCCTATGGCTCGAACGCGACACAGAACTCGAATGACATTTCCATCAACTGCACCAGTCACCTGCAGAACAACAAACACCATTGCAACAAAGGAACAAACATCATTTACAGCAAAATATCCACAGTGTTTAATACCCCGACAATCCAATGCTGCCCCAATGGATTTCAGTGGATCACACAAGTAAATAAATTCAATTAAGAACCACATTTGAAAGTGGTCAAAATCAGATGCATCAATTAAAAAAAAAAGGTACCTGTCCAAGTGCTATAGAACCAATCGCCCCGGCGGTGTAACGTCCGACCCCAGGCAGCTGTTTCAGTAGTCCCGCTGTGGTCTTTGGCATCTGTCCATTCAGTTCTGATACCACCTATTTTAATGAATTATGTATAAATTGTATTTGTAATATGTGCAGATTACATAAATATAAAAAGTAAAACATCTAAATTTTATCTAGATTCTGGATTACTATGTTTAAACCTACTTTCTGAGCACCTTCATGAAGCCTGCGTCCTCGAGAGTAATATCCAAGACCCGCCCACATTTGGTTCACTTCCTGCAGAGAGACAATAATGAATGCACCACTGTCAGATGCTCAATGTCTGTTTATTTTGTGTATGTCTATAGATTAGCCATCACCTCCAGAGTAGCTGCAGCAAGTTTTTCCACAGTCGGCCATCTCTAAAAATAAAGACGTAGAAACAGCATAAATATGTGGCAGCTGTGAGAGGAGAAATCACACCAAAGGAGCTTGCCTACCTTCATCCATCTGTTATAGTAGTCTATCACTGTAGCAACTTGAGTCTGTTGTAACATGATCTCTGAGACCCACACTGAGAATGGCATGAAAAAAAAAAAAAAGAATTAATAATAATAGTAAGGATTTAGGTTATGATCATCATGACATTAAAACCCTTAGTTTCATACCTGCATATGTCCTGATATTAACATCTGGTTCTGTCATAGCCTGTGTGGATTACAGCATAAGAACAAAACTGAGAAAAAAAATCCTAATCAAAATTCAAAGTTTTGCTGCTCCTTTTTAAAAAACAGTCAAGAATTGGTTTAATATTTAGAATGTTAGAATGCAATTAGACAATTTTAACATTTTGTAGTAGTGTTTGTAATGGTATTTCCTTGATTTTGAAGCATTAGTTAAGCCACTGACACAAGTTTTTAGCACTGCACCCCACAGCCAACATTTTGTGGAAAATGTTTCATATGCTAAACTTGAACTGAATAATAATTTACGTGGATTTATACATAGACAATTCCCACATATGTATGTTACATATTTTTATGCCTAGAATAATATTTTTTCCTGCAATGTGTAAATGTGCTTAAATATGAAAAATAAGTGCAGGTAGCTGTATATGATGGGCCCTTTATAAATATGTGTGGTCACGTGACTGAGAAAACTATGTACATCGTGTTAGATTATGGTTTACTATTTAAAAATTAATAATATTAGATGCCTTTACCAATGTTCTCCATGGAAGCTCTCTCTTATTTTGATCATACCACTGCAGAAGATGAGAGCGGAAAAGAGAGATTTCAGATGGATCATGGAAAAAGTGGCATGATGAAGGTTCAGTTTCAGACGGTTCCTCTGATGGGAATAAGAAATCAAGACAAACTCAAACATTACAAAATTTTAAAGGCAAACATGGCGTTGTCTATGTCTCTCAGTAGCACACAGATCATCACAACTCACCTTCTTTAACGATAGGCTTTGATTTCTTCTTATTGCTGGATTTGACCACCTCTGTATTTTCTAGAGCCGCTCTCTTCCCCTTCTGCACTGCTGATCTTAACCTGCTCATAGCGCCGAACGAATCTTTCACTAATGTTACTTAAAAACAACCGGTGGGACACTTAAAACTTCCTTAAAAATTCAAATTAAGATCAAGCACAAATTGATCAGCACATAGGTGCTATTACAGAAAAAAGTACATCGTTGTGTTAAAACGACATGTATAGTACCGCTGACAGTAAGTCTTTAGATAGATATACAGTAAGGGACGCAATCTTCCACAACATGCAGCATTACCGTTCCCGCCTTCTATTTCACTTCCTGAAGGGCGGGGCGTGTTTGAACCAATAGTTGATTCTAGAACGCCTCGTCACTGCATATTTAAGAAATGTGGGCGTGGTCAAAAGCCTGTGTGTGCTGACTGAATAATGAATCTTCACTTCAACCTTTTCTGGCCTTGGAACAACCCAGAACGACAGAGCGGGGTCCTCGTTACATACTGTATAAAAATGAGTGTTGCATTTCAACCCTAACTAATGACATGGATATAGTATCATATTAATTTGAATACTATCATTTGCATATTTTATAATGCTTACATCACATAGCCATTAAAATCTTATTATATATATATATATATATATAATGCATAAGTTTTGTAAAGAAATACAGAAGACTGTTTACTATTTTTGTGATCACTTTTATTGTTTTATGTATAAAAACACCATCATCAATAACAAAATACCACAAATAATTTTGTTCTTATTTTGAAGCTTGTTTCAAGCAGTGTTCAAGAATCTGAAATCTGTTCCTCAAGCACTGCAGAAAAATAAAGGGAAAATTAAAGGACATTGTGATATACAATAATTTTCAATGGCCAAACTTAAGCAAATGTGTTTTCTTCATTCAAATAATGATAAAAACATACAACCTAGCTTTCTCTCTCTTGTGATTTATCAACTCACCACATGAAATGTTTACTTTATTTGATCGTAAAATGTCAGCTTGAATGTCATCCATGTTTAAATGCAGTTCATCAGCATTGTGCTGTAAACGATATGAAGAAAAACACACACTTTAAACAAAGTAAATTATACTGACTCATGGTTTTTTAAAAGTGAAAATGACAAATTATATATATGGTCCCCGTGAGGAAAACAGCTTATAAATCATACTAAATTATGTTTTTTGTAAAAATGCAGAAAGCTTTCTGTGAGGGTTGTGTTTAGCGTTAGGGTATAGAATATACAGATTGTACAGTATAAAAATCATGTCTATGGAAAGTGTGTTTGTGGTTCATGTAAACCCTATGTTATGGGGACAAAATAGGCATTTTTGGTCCCCATGAGGAAAACAGCTTATAAATCATACTAAGTGATGTTTTTTGAAAATCTAAAAATGCAGAAAGTTTTCTTTTATGGGTAAGTTTAGGGGTAGGTTTAGGGTTAGGGGATAGAATATACAGTTTGTACAGTATAAAAATCATTACACCATGGTCTGACTGAATATTCTGATTGGCTGGAAGGTGTGCAATAAAACCATTTAATGCACAGGTAGTTCCAAGTCAGTTTAATCACCAATCGATATTAATGTGTTTATTGAAGCATATACGTCACTTGCAAACACAGAGATCGCGCTGCACACATGCAGAAACATTCAGGAACACTGAAACTTATCAACACTACCCCTCGACTTTTATTAATAAAATAGCTTTGCTACTGAATCGCTACATTATATTTCTCAGCAACGAGGGGGTAACATCACTGTTAAAGGAATTCGCCTCGGCGAATTCCTTTAAAGGAATTAAACTCACAGCTTCGATGTTAATAGAGAGGGATGCTGCACAGACTATAATCAATTTATATTTTAGGCGATAATTAATTCAAATAAATACTGTAATTCATTCATTCAAAAAATTTAACTACTTTATCTCTGTGTCTAATTCAAAGCGGGCAGAATGCTATCTAATGAGCCATAACTGATGAAAATAACCTTCATTTTCACACATCTGGTCAAATACTGTGCTGCAAACATCAATAACAGCTTTAAGTTGTCATTGTTGGCAAATGACCAGGGTATAAGTGGAATAATACATGGCTAGCTTTGTGTCAAGTGGTTCTTGAGCTCCTTGTTGTGTCAAGTGGTTCTTGAGCTCCACATTAAAATCGTTTAATGCACAGCTAGCCATGGATTATCCATTACTTATGTTTATGGAATGTTCCCATAAAACATGAAAACCCGTGTGTGTGAAACAGTAAAACAGGAAATGACCTCACCATAAAAGACTCAAACAGTGTGCTGCCCATTGCTCTGCGTACATGCTCTTCCACCACTGGATACATGCGCACAAAATGCTAAACAGACATTACACATTAATATCATATTCTTGCTCAATACTGCTATTTACTTATGTCTGATGCAGAATGAACATGTAAGTGAGTGTGGATGTTTTAATTGTACCTCCAAAGCCAGACTGGCTTGTTTCTGGGCATTTGCATGTTCCTGGTTACCCACTGCATACAGTAAGTGATGGATCACTCTGAGAGAGAGGAGTTCTTTAGATATCTCCTCACTTCTCTGTGCCAGAATCCTGTAACATGATGTCAATATAATGTACATAATAAACACACAGCATGCCTTATATAATATTTTGTATGCATTTTGTCTTGAATGTATCTATCTGTTTGAAGTTACTGATTTTACCTGATGGTTTTTGCAGAAGCTGCTTGCTGGAGGAGCACAGGGAATGAATCAGTCATTTTGGCCACCTCTGTACCTAACAAAACACTCAAACTGTTTCAGCTGAATGTCAAATACAACACAAGACTCTCAGGTTTATGACTCATGTCAGACAAATCAATAACTGAGAAAGATGTTAATTCAAGCCATAATCCATGTTTGTTTCTCATCTCGTCTGCATCTGCTCCTTATAAATTTACAAAGCCCAAAAGGTAACAATTGAGAGGTTTAATTCAGGACGTCTCCATGATGCAACGTGGTCATAATGCAAAGCAGTATTGTTATTGGAGAACCACTGTTTCAGTTGCAAACAACAAATACCCTGGGAGTTACACAAGTTTTATGCCTTGCTTTAATTAAGAGAAAATGAGCAACAGATCATACCCTCCAGGATCTTGTGTTTGGGGTTTCTCTCTTTAGCTGGTTTGAGAAAAGCCACCAGACCCCTGAGTAGAGCCGGCCTAACCTCTGATTGCATGAGCTCTGTTATCAGTTCTATGGCTGGAAGTAAAAATAAAAGTGAAAATGAAACTGTGAGCTTCACAGAAGGGTAGACAACAAATAATGCCAAATTTGAAATGTACACTTGCCTTCATATTGTACTTCTAAATGCAGGGACCTCAGCAGATTTAGTAAGGGTTCCACTATGCTATGATGGGCTGTTTTTATAATGGGCTGGACAAAAAATATATATATAAATGTTGATTTTAATATTGATGTTTGATAAAAAAAAAAGTTAATTTTACCTTAATACAAACATACAGTAGTGTCCAAAAGTGATGTCTGGCCTTTTATTCCAATATAATTAAAAAAGTGTTAAATATTTTATAAGCATATTGCATAGTTGCGTATTACGGAGCCCCGCACATGACATGCATGAAAAAAAATAGTAGACTAAATTCTGCGCATGCTTTACTAAGTTGTTCCCTTGATTTAAAAATCGTGCACACGATTTAATAATTCGTTCCCTTGATTTGCTAAATTGTGCACATGATTTAGCAAATCAAGGGAACTAAATAGTAAATCGTACACACTATTTACTTTTTTTTCTTGCATGTCAAGTGTGGGGCTCCGTACTCCGTACCGTAGTGTTTGGAGTCATTTGTTTTATTTGTGATAATGCAATGAAATATGCCAAATTGTGAAGGCATCTTTTTTTGGTCAGGCTGTCATACAAAGAAATTATGAACATATGCGAAAACAAGAGAGAAGCAACAAAATATTAATAACTGATTATGTTGCAAACAAAAGGATACCATGTTAGGATAGAAAGTGTTTCTGTTTTCTGGTGTTTGTGTATTTGCTTTATTTATTGAAAAGCTGTCATTTTGCATTATATTCGCCATTATTTTTCCCTTGTTTTGAAGTTTTACTGCTAAAGCCGAGCTTTTCATTGTGTACAGTAATGTAATGTACAGTATACTATAGGTAAACCATTATGGTTATTTTGACTGCAGTCAGTTAGTCTTGTACCTGCTATTGGCAGAGAGGAAAACGCCCAATGCTCTCAACTGAAAGTCTAGACACGTTCCAAACATGTAGCTGGAAACAAAAAATGTAAGGATGCATACATGGCATGACTGAAATCTCACAATTAAACCTGTTGAAGTTTTAGTCTGACATTCAGGAGGTATCTACTTTTTTTAGAGCACAGATAGGTTAAGCATGACCATATGTGTGTGGATACGTTAGTCATACAAAGAAATTATGAACATATGCAAAAACAAGAGAGAAGCAACAAAATATTAATAACTGATTATGTTGTAGTCAATGTACATGTATGCTTTTTCCTGTGAGCATTTGTTTGCATAGTAAAATAAAACCTGTAGATGTAGTTTGCCTTTTTTGCCAAATAATTTTGTCACATAAACACCTTAACCATGTTTATTGTTTTGTTCCTACCTCATATTTAAAATATTTAAAAAAAAATAAAATATTTTCTTCATATTTTGATGGTTTAATCAAACTTGTAGGGTCATAAAAAACAAATATCCCCTCCGGACATCACTTTTGGCCACTACTTCATATACATATATACAATAGTACACATTTTTTTTTTTTTTTTTTTATGATTAAAAAAAAATCCTCTGGTGTTGATTGCCATCCTGCGACACTGTTATACCTGAACTATACACAGGATCTGTAAAACAAGCTGCTGTGCTCTTGGTGAGGTGCAGGTCAGCAGGGCGATCAGGCCCTTGTACACCTGAATCTGGTATTTGGCGTTTCCATGGGCCAAAGACTCTAGCAAGGCGGCGGCCATCCCCTGAGTCCTCTCCATCTCAGACTTGGCCAAACATTCAGCTACGGCCTTCACACCTGTCAATCAGAGAAGAACAGATGCGAGAGATTAAATCAGTTCATGGGCCAGTATGTATAATGTGTGTGAGTGTGTGTGTGTAAAGATGTCAGAACTTGCCTGTCAAAATCCCCAACCTTCAAAACATATCCAGATTGGATCATGCAAGGTTTTAACCTCACAATATTTTATGGAAATGTTGCAAACTCTCATTCTTTAAAATGTCACTGAAAAATGAGCTGGAACTGTTTAACTTTTTTACTGTCAGTTTGTTATGTGTTTGTGCAGTGTGAGTACCGTAGCTTTCACAGATAAGCTCTTTATATTTCTGGCCCGAGTTGGCGATGATCTGGAGCAGGTGAAGAGCCTCGGCCTTATCCTCTTCTTTGAGTTTGTTTTGCCCGAGAATCTCAAGCAGGGTCAGCACTCCACCCACCTCCAGAAACTCAATCATGTACTGATGACTGATCATGCATGCAAACAAAAGGATACCATGTTAGGATAGAAAGTGTTTCTGTTTTCTGGTGTTTGTGTATTTGCTTTATTTATTGAAAAGCTGTCATTTTGCATTATATTCGCCATTATTTTTCCCTTGTTTTGAAGTTTTACTGCTAAAGCCGAGGTTTTCATTGTGTACAGTAATGTAATGTAAAGTATACTGTAGGTAAACCATTATGGTTATTTTGACTTTGCATATTTGAACTCTATATTCAGTGCATTCAGTGCATTCTTTTACCTGCTATTGGCAGAGAGGAATACGCCCAATGCTCTCAACTGAAGGTCTAGACACGTTCCAAACATGTAGCTGGAAACAAAAAATGTAAGGATGCATACATGGCATGACTGAAATCTCACAATTAAACCTGTTGAAGTTTTAGTCTGACATTCAGGAGGTATCTACATTTTTAGAGCCAGATAGGTTAAACATGACCATATGTGTGTGGATACGATAGTCTTATCCAGGCAGTGAGCCGAGCAAGGAACAAGCTGGCAACTTGAGCAAACTCAAGCTCCAGTTCAGGGCACGTCTTTCCTGTGTTCTTGGCCAGAAAGTCCCTCAGCATTCGACTACGCACCGTCTTACAGCCCTGGTCCCACTCATGGAGGAAACTCATCACCTGACTGATGGATGCCTGCTCTTTACTGCTAGACATGACTCAAGCATTTCACAGACTGTGGAGGACGATGAAAATATGAGCTAATGTAACATACAAACATATTTGTACTGTACTTTTGGAAATTGTAATTAATAGATTTAGAACATAGATTTGAGATATATTCATTTAATAATAAATTCAGACGTGTAAAAACATAAATACGCGACAACTTGCCCCCCAAAATAAGTCATTACGAGATACAATGTTTGTGAAAACTAGTTTCCCCCCCCCCAAAAAACAGTATAAGAAGACTGTACATTGTTTATGTCTAAATATAAAAAAAGATAATAAACGGAGAATTACGCCAAAAACCTCAGTTATCGCATAATGTCAATTTCTCCATTATTAGAAAGACGAGAACGTAATTACTTTGCCGGTATACATTTTCTTTACGGTAATAAAACAGCTTTCGTCTGATTGTGGTTGTTTCCCATTTGCTGTATAACGCACACTCGAAACAGAAAATTAAATTCATTACTTTAGTATACAAATCTTAACAGTTTTATATCAGTTTTGTTTACCAGGTAACGGCGTATTTACAAACCACGGCATGAAACCATCCTCACCTTCACTTACGCTGATGTTTGCGGTTTCCATGGTTACTTACGTTTACGGTGTCCGTTTGGGAACATTCGAGGTCAGAGGTGTGAAAATGTGATTCAATAATGTAGTTTATTTATAACAGAATCGGTGAAGAGATTATTCACTTTATTTCTTTCTCTTTTACATGAAATTGAGTGAATTAGTTCTCTTTGAGAAAAAAAGGGAACAGAGAATTAGGAAAAAGAAAAGATAAGGGAGAAATTCTTTAATATAATTTTAGTTTTATTTTATTATATTTTATTTTAGCTAAACCACTTGAACATTTTATATCCAACACAAATGTATAAACATGAAGGTGAATACATTTAAACCTGTTACCTGAGAATCAAACCTGCTGTAGTTTAGCTCTCTACAAAGATCACAAATATTGAAAAACAATAATTTCTCTATTATAGAACTAACATGCTGATGATAAACAATCTATTGTCATCAATACACTTACTCAACTCATTTTGGGTTACCATACAGTTTTCTCCCTTCATTATTCAAGGTGCAAACAGAGAGTTTAGAGGAGTCCTCAACTGAGAGTGAGATGTTTAACCCTTTAAGTGAACTTTCAGAGTCCACCATGAGAATTAACACTATAATTGCACCGTACAAGGCTGGAAAAAAGGCTTTGTGTCCTGTGTTGTCGGGCAAAAAGGTAAAAAGTGCCGCCTATCCTTTCCTATTTCTTGGCATCTTGCACCTTCTGAATTTCCTGTTGGAAAAAAACAACTCATTTTTGTTTATAAAATTAATAAAATGATGCATGTCAACAATCTTTTTACAGGGATGAAATAGTTTTACCTCAATAAGAACACTTTTGAGTTTCTCATAGGCTTCTTCCAGGTCATCATTAACGATCACAATATCGAAAACTCCAGGTTCTTTACCTGCAGAGGAGAAAATGACAAGGGGATAAAGGTCTTCTCTCAAACACAATTGATTTACTGAGAGTGTCACTTACTGAGCTCCATGTCAATCCTCGCGGCCTCCAGACGCTTCTGTAGACTGTCCTCTGTCTCTGTTTGTCTGTCCCTCAGACGCTTTTCCTGTACAAAAATATACTCTAAACCATCTTCCTGTATTTTATGACAATTTAAAAGCTGTATAAACCTGAGATCTTTTATCAACTTACCAGGATCTCCATTGAAGGTGGCTGAATGGAGATGTAAATGGGGTTTAGATCAGTCTTCTTAATGTTTTGTACTCCTTGTATGTCAACATCCAAGATGCAGATGAGGTTTTGTGCCTGAACGTCCTCTATGGATGATTTGCTGCAAGTGACGGTACATTTGATGAACAATAACATTTAATTTTTTGTTGTTATGAACAACACAAGTTTACTTACAGCATACATAAGCATACAGATGACAATTTCCAAAATAAAATGTACCTGGTTCCATACATATTCCCAGAAAACTCTGCATTCTCAATGAACTCGCCCTTGTCAATTCCCTCTTGCATGCTCTCTCTGGTGACAAAGTGGTAATCTGGGGTTGAGGACAGAAATAAATGAAGATTCACTGTAAAACTAACCAAATTATGACCGCCAATAAAACATACTTGCATTGTCAGTTGGTCTGTTGCTAGTTAGCCTATCAAATGACCTGAAAGTGTGTTTATTTGACATTCTAGATTATCAGGTACTAGCAAAGGTGACGTCTAAAGCATTTTCACAGCTAAACAACAAAACAACTTCTGTTATGGTCAGCAGGGGGCGCCAAATGTTTATTTCAGAATCTCCGTTCGTATGAAAATAGTATAGTATCTTACAAAATGGTGGGAGTAAAACTTCTAAAATATAATAATAGTTAGTTTCCCTCATGAAATATATTTATAATCTCTTTTTCTCTCTCTCTCTCACACACACACACACACACACACACACACACACACACAATCCTTCAAGTAAAGCCCATGAGAAAGCTCCAACGCTGCATGGTGCTGGATTCATACCATTCTGATGGTTTAACTCCACTACAGCACATCAGACGGGATCTAAAGCGGGACGGGAATGGTTCTGCAGACAACACAAGACAAACAATTCACAGCTACAGGAGGGTAAAACACTGACATCATCCGTGGCAGCACCCATTAGCATAACAAAGTCTGTGGAAAAACATCATAAGAATTACAAAACAATGAAATTAGCAATGGTTGGTTGTAGTTGCATAAAAAATCCTAGATTCTGCATATCTCTTTTCCACATTAAAGTCTCAAATAATAACATAATGTATTTTTATTTAAGCTATTTTTCATCTGTTGTTTTTCAGTATAGCTATCCTTTGCTAACACCCAGCTAACAAAAAATAAGTAGGGCCTACTAAGACGCTTCGCTAATGTTCATATTAAGTTATGAAAACGTTACTTAAATGTTATCTGAACATCCAGATTTTTTTAATGCTTTAAAAACGTTTTTCTTTCTTGGTTATACTAAGGTTAAAAACACATTCAATTTTATCATTTTGCAAACATTATGGAAACGCGTTCGTTTTACGTTCTTTGAACATTCTGAAACAACTAGGCTAGTAACATTTAAAAAACGTTAGATGAACGTAAAAAACTAAAACCTTTCAGAAAAAAAAATTTCCATGAACGATGAATAAATTGTTTTTATGCTGACGTTTTGAGATTTTTGTTCACAACTTGAATTAAACATGCCAGAACATTAGCCAAAAAGTTCTTAAAATTTTCCCTGATAGCTGGGGAAAATACAAGTAAATTTTAATAATTTACTTGTATTAAAATAATTACGCAGAGTTTGCCCAAGTGACATATTACAGATTTTATATAGGCTATATATTGTTATATTATTTCATTGTATATTTTTTATCTTCAGGTTACCAATTAGAATTGTTTGACTGTCGCAAAAAAATAATTTTAAGGTTCTGTTGTGATGCTAATGATTTGTCTCTGGGTATTTGTGCTGTGGGGAAGCGATGTCATAGTTATTCACATCACATGGAAAACCACTAGGGAACACAGGGGGCTATTTTCAAAGGCTTTTTACTCCAAAGTGCACATTCATGTCAAAGAGAACATGTGATGTTAACAATCATAGCTGTCATTTTTGCCTAAAATGTAATTGGTATACAAAGTTTTAGATTTGAGAAAGATGAAAGTAACCCCCATTACTCTCTCATCACATTAAATATGTGAATTATCAGTGATAACCAATTACGACCAATAATGCAAACCAAATCTACACCTTCAGATGTCTCAGAGGATAGGATGTCTGCTACAGGAAGTAATGTAGCCCCCAGAAGCAATGGGAGACAATTCAGCCCTATAGAGAAAACAACAAAGGCACATTGGGGAATAAAAAGAGAAATTTACCCCTGTGAAATGTGGTGATATGTTTGGAAATTAATCTAAACAGTTCACCTGGGAGTAAGAAGCAGCAAAGAAGTGTGAGTAAGACAGTTTTGGAATAGGGTAGAGGACTGTTCTAATTGAATGGGAATGTAGGAGGAAAGACTTTTTTTTTCACTGATAAAGCAAGCCTTTCAATTATTATACAGAAGTTGTGAAGTGGAAATCCTGCCCTACCTTTTCCATTTTCCTCTCCTGGCCGAGGATTTCTGGTGGTGTCTAGAAAAAAGGTGGTCAAGTTATCAAACTATTCGTTCAGAATCTTTGGCATCTGGTTACTTGTCTACTTTGTCTCTAATGCTGATACATACGAGAGACACTGAATCCAAAAACCCCTTCATATTCCTTCATGAGTCTCTTCAACAGGGTGCTTTTCCCAGCTCCTGATGGACCGCTCAGAACTACAGGCCTGGGTCCTGACATTTCTCTGCCAGAGAATCAGAACAGATGCATTTGTTTGTTAAAGTGCATGTGACATGTTGGCCGCTTACTGTATGATATGCTGACTTGATTTTTGGTCAATAAATACACAAAATTTCAATGAGCCACAATTCTAATAGGGTTATGGGAAAAACTTTTAAATGGTTTAAATATACACATTTTTTAATGCTTTTGAAAAAAGTCTCTCTAAGAAATATGAAATATGCTCATCAAGGCTGCACTTATTTGATCAAATATACAGTAAAAACAGTAATATTGTGGAATATTATTACAAAATAAAATATTTTAAAATGTAATTTATTCCTGTGATTACAAAGCTGAATTTTCAGCATCATTACTCCAGTCTTCAGTGTCACATGATCCTTCAGAAATCATTCTAATATGCTGATTTGGTTAATAAGAAATGTTAACAGATTAATAGTTTTGTGGAAACCCTGATATTATTATTACTCTTTGGTGAATATAAAGTTCATTTATTTGAAATAGAAGAGTATTGTAACATTATAAATGTCTTCCAAAAATAAAATAAATAATAAAAAATCTTACTGACCCCATATTTTTGAATTGTATATAGCATAATTAAATGCAACCAAATGCAAGCAATATTGCATAAACAGGACAGCAAAATAAAAAAGCATATCAACTTTTACAACTGAAGTGAAATGCTTCCCATATCTTTTGACGTCAAAAGCCATTTGTCCAATAAGACTCTACAGTATTTCGGTGTAAATCCATCTGTCACTACCAAGCAGCCAAATTAGATAGATGCCAACATGGACAGGTTGTGTGACGTGTCTTCATTGCCAAAAATGCAAACAAGTAAATGTTTAAATTTAAAAAATGTAAAATAGAATACATTAAATATGGGTTCTCTTTGCAAAGAGGATTTTGTGCTGTACATTTGACCATGAAACCATCAAAATTCAAGAAAGATATAGTTTATACTGTTATATAGTTATAGTGTAGCATGCTGCATTCTTACATTAAGTACTATAAAAGATGTATTCAAAAGTCATTTATACTTAAAGTATACATAAAAGTCTTTATTATTAAATCACATAAAAAAATAAAAAAAAACTTCCATATTGAACACGGATTAGGTCTAGCAGGAAGCTTTTGTCTTGGTGCCCAGCAGAGAGAGAGAGAGAGAGAGAGAGAGAGAGTGCTATAAGCTAGAGAAGCCGACATGGACAGACACTGAGCCTATTGCACGGCTGCGTTTCTCCAACAGAGAAGCTCAGGAACTAATCCACTGATCCAGGTGATTAGTGATTCTGTTTTGAGGTCTCTGGACTGGGCCTTGTAATGGAGAATAGGACACATCAAGTAAAACAAAAGACAATTTTCTAATTTCCAGACTAAAAACATTATTATTATTTTTTCTTTTTTTTTTTGCATAGTTTATGGAAACATGGAAGTTTTTAAAGTAATTCTAAAAATGTCAAATGTGCTGATGATGTTCTGGGCGCCTCAAAACAGATTTAAAAAAACCTGATATTTTGAAAATAATGCGTCTTTAATGCAATTTAGCAAAGCATTTACATGATAGCAAAGGATTTACATGTTCGTGTAAAGTACCATGAAAATGTCTTAATGAAGTCAGGTTAGGCCAATGAAGAGGATTACCCAGCATAAGCCAAATGACAAAGGCCCAGTGACCTGATGCCCATCTTAATTTTTTCTACAATGTCTGTCTGGAATCATGTCCGGTCCATTTTTTAGGGACTCTGCAGGAGACTAGACAAACCAAGTGGACACTCAATCTGATCTGGGAAAACACTAAAGCGACATACAGCGGTTCTCATGTTGACTGCTCTCTGTTTATTCTATCAAATATCCCTGTTATGGATCTCCTTGAGACTTGATATCATATTTTGGCTACTGTATGTAATGTTTCTGGCTCAAGCACACAAGTGTGCTTATATTTTCAAGGCAATATGAAATTTTAAAACTAAAGTTTACCATGATACACACACACACACACACATTTGATGGTGAATTTTAGTTTAGTTTTTTACGTTATTTTAATAATAATGTTCTTCTTTAAATTACAATCACAATAAACCAGAAATTTTGAACACCAGAAAAAAACCAAGACTGCTCTTACCTTGTCTGTGCAGGTTAGATGGTGAAGTGACTATGTGTGTGTTTCTAACTCACTGACTAACTGCCACAGCTTACTGCCAGCTACAATTACCACCTCCTCCGTTGACTCTCAGCCAATCAAATCGCAGGTCTTGTGTATCTGTTGTTATGAAAATAATGGTGGGTTACTAATCATACTAAACTTTGAAAAGCCTTTAATAGTTTAGTAATCCTTTGTTTTTTTCTGAGCAATAGTGAAAATGTTCAAAAGCTTTTTGCCAAATCCTGTTTCTATATTAACACCCAGCCTGAGAAATATTCTATATATGGCTAAATAAATATAAGTATATAAATAAATATATAACTAAGCCCAGTCTTGACTATAACGTATTAACCTAGAATTGTAATATACTGCAAGACATAAGACAAAACTCAAACGATATTATATAATTGTATAATATTATATAAATATTTGAATATGTGAATATAAAATTACATTATATTAAAAAAAACCCAGAAATTATGCCATAAAAGTGATTATTTAAAGTGTGCTTATATTTTTATGGAATTTTAAAACTTAAATTCAACAACCATTAAATTTATGAGTTCTGATCTATCAAAAAAAAAAAAACAATGTTAAATTATTATTATTAAAATTATATCAATATTAATATATATTAAATTATCCATAATATAAAAATGCATAGATAACTAAAACATTAGTTAGGGTTGCTGGGGCTCTAAGTGTAAATATCCCCAAACTTTGGATTTCTTTGTGTTTTTTGTCACATTAGGGAGTTTTGAGGTAAAACTCACTGCGATTGCAGCGCAGCAGGTAATTTCCTTTGCATTAGACACATGGCTGGGCTAATCCAATGCTAACCTAAATCCACACAGACGAGTGTCCGTATACTGCTGCTAATTAGAGATATGTCGGGACATCAGCCTCAGACATCCTTTTATGGGGTCATTCATTAAAGGCATCTTTAAGAATGCCTATAACGGACCGGCCAGGTGGTAAGATACTCGTGATGCTGATAAAAATAGACTGAAAGGCAAGAGGAAATGCTGAGGTTTTTCACCTGCTATAGCAATGCCATAATCATGGCTTTGATTTCCATGAATGCAATGTGAGTACTATAGCTTTGAATAAAAGCATCTGCCAAACGCTGTCATTAGGTCCAGTCACAGTGATGGTGAAAACCATTTTAGAGCACAGCAATGACATTTGGTAGACAATAACTTTAGTTTTTATTTTTTGTCAAAGAAAAACAGATGAGTCTATACAAAATACATAATCATAAAACAAAGCTGGTTTTGTGTTTCATTCTATTTCAGTTCTATCAAAAAGTGCTTTACGATCTTTCAGTTACCGGTTGTAACTTGACTAGAGAGTCAGAAGTAACAAAACTATTGCTAAAATACCACAAAGGAAACTCTTTTTCTGTTAGTTCTGATTTGAGTTCCTTGAGTGCTAATGTCATAGCCTATAATGACTCTGTCAGGAGACCTTTATTCTGCTTGGCAGTTGAGAGTGAGGGCTAAGCAGAGATCAACCTCAACGTCCATATACTGCATTAAGAATCAACTCGACTAAGGGAGGGGAGCTTCTTGATGCAACTCTGCTGTACATACAGTACAATACATATCAATACAAATATCAGTGTAATTCATTACAAGAATGTAGACAATTACATCTACACAGCATCTTAGATAAAAGTTGAAGTACAAGAGCAAAAAATGTGGAAAATATACAGGGAACTACCTCAACTCAGAGTATCTGTTGCTGAACCTTGTAGTAAAAATTTTTATTTTTTTATGCATGTGAACAGTTTGATAAAATTAGCACTTTTTGAATTTACAAACCTTGTGAGAATGGCTTTGTAATTTTGCATCATATTTAGTGTCTTGATTTCATACATGCTTAGAATAAGGGCATCAAAATTGCATGAAATAATGTTTTTTTAAATGCATGAAATAAACAATTACACTATATCACATGAAATGGCTGAAACGATAATCATATTTAAAATATCCCATTCACTATTAAATTACAGTTACCTAATTATGGAAAATAAATGTACAAGATTCATTGCTTTTTTTGCACATTCTACACAAAACACAGTTTATGAATGATTCAAATGTTAACTGTTAACCATTTTGAATATATCAACACTGCTAGATTCAAATTAGAAAAGAATTCTTCAGTGTAAACATTCACAAAACTATTGGACAGGTTGCTCTATGAGAATAACTTAACAATATTTTATAAAACAAGGTTTTGTACATATAAACAACTTTTTTTGTGAGCAGTTTTACTGTCCTTACAATATTGTTACAAGATTTATACTTCATCAAGAAATGAACACAGTGGTCTTCATGTAACCGGGTTGCATTCCGACAGGAACTTTTTAAATGATTCTTTTGGGCAAGACGTACTTTAAGTTTTGCATGGGCCCAGAAAGGTTCTTCTCAGTAAAAGAGATCCGTTTGTGTAGAGTGCAAACAGGCAGATGACAGGACAGCTATAACTCTTCATAAATACACTCGTCTCAGGTCCCCGGGTGAGGTGATAGTGTTGCACTGTGGACACAGTTTCTTTGCTCCCTGCGAGAAAAAGGGACCAATGAAGATAATTTAACAATCAAAAACAACTGATACTGACACACAGGGTTGACTTGTTCAAGTCACGTGGTTGTGCTGAAAATCTTTTGTTAAGTACAGTATAATACTGTTATTTATCTCACCAGGGTGCGAAGCCAGCATTCCTCACAGTGGACATGCCAGCACTGGATAGAGGTCAGAGGTACTGTGTAGGAGTCCTGAAAAAATCAGGGGGAAAAACTTACGTTTACACAATAAAATTACAGAAATAAGACAAATGTAAACTACATCATCTTAATCTTAAGTTATATTATTATGTTCATATAATTAGTGTAATAAAAGAGCTTTAATACATACTGTCTTAATTCTGAACAGTATATCTTTTTGATTTATTGATTAAAACAAAATATAATTGAAAAAAAAAATCACAAGTTCGTTTGCCCATGTAATCTTTAAGCTATTAAGGGTAAACGCATTTGGCTTGATGTCCCGCAGTGGAGGGGCTCGAGGAAGCAGCTTTAACTTGAGCTTAGATATGCCCCCCCAGTGGGACTACTAATGTTTGGAAGATGAGTATGGTAGCAAATTGCATAAATTATGTTGGTGGAGCTGGGGAGGTGGAGGGCTGCCAAAACAGCTGATGCCGGAGCAAGGTGAATGGCATTTAAAGGGTTAGTTCACCCAAAAATTAAAATTCTGTCATTAATTACTCACCCTCATGTCGTTCCAAACCCCTAAGACCTTCATATATCTTCAGAACACAAATTAAGATATTGCTGATGAAATCCGAGAGCTCTCTGACCCCTTAATAGACAGTAGAGACAGTGCAGCACTTCCGGATTCTATGTCAGAACGCCGACTCAGTATTGGTCGACGCCGTACACGTGAGCAGCACGAAGCATGTGTGTGATGCTGACGCAGGAGCTGGCCAATAATGAGTCGGTATTCTGACATAGAACCTGGAAGTGCTGCACTGTGTCTACAATGTTAACAGCGAATGTTGAATGAAGTCATTATTTTTGTTTTGTTTTTGCACACAAAAAGTATTCTCGTCGCTTCATAAAATTAAGGTTGAATCACTGTAGTCACGTCGACTATTTTAACTTTGTCTTTAGTACCTTTCTGGATCTTGAAAGTGGTAATTAAATTGCTGTCTATGGAGGGGTCAGAAAGCTCTCGGATTTCATCAAAAATATGTGTTTCGAAGATGAACGAAGGTCTTACGGGTTTGGAACGACATGAGGGTGAGTAATAAATGACAGAAATTTCACTTTTGGGTGAACTAACCCTTTAATTGAAAGATTAGATGGGTTCACTCCTCCCGGAATTACGTTTAGGAACGTCACTTATATGTAAAACTTATATGGTCAGTAAGAGTAAATACTTTAAAAGAAATTAATACTTTTGTTCAGCAAGGGTGGGTTCAGTTGACCAAGTGACAGTAGAGACTTTTACAAGGAATGTGGAAAAAATCTATCACAGTTTCCACAAAAACATTAAGCAGCACATATTTCTGAAGGATCATGTGACACTAAAGGCTGCTTAAAAAATCAGCATTGCTGTCACAGAAATAAATTAAATTTTAAAATATATTAAAATAGAAAACAATTATTTGTATTGTACTAATATTTCACAATATTACTGTTTTTTTTTAGTGAATTTTTGGTCAAATAAATGCAGCCTTGGTGAGTATAAGAGACTTCTTTCAAAAACATAAAAAAAATGTACCAACCCCCAACTTATGAACGGTAGTGTGTAAATAATTCATATAAAGTACACATATAATTAAATTATGAACATTTATCTGCAATTAGTTATTACTATGCTTTTAGTCCTTTTTGAATAAATATGTAAATAGCAGGTCAATCTTACCATGCAGATGAGACACTTGAATCTGTCCCCTCGTGTGAACTGCTTCTCTAGATCTCTGATCCGTGTTTTCAGGGCCTCCAGCGTACTGAGGGAGGGGTCATCCGATAAGCTAAACGAAACAAAGAACAAATCCATCAGAGATTGATTACAGAGTCACAGCATGCTGAGGGCTTTGTCGCTGAAGGCCACATGTTATGAATTCTAAATTACACATGAACGGTAATCAGAAGACAGATTGCATCATTAAATGAGGTGCATTCAGAAGCAAATTCAACATTGTAATACATGAGTGTGCACGTCCCTAGATTGTATTGCCACAGTAAAATATGAAGTGTGCAGACTGCATATGTGTATGTTTGCGTAATGGTTGCCAAATTTGATTGGTTAGCCACAAAAGAATGGCTAAAGTAAAAACAAAAACAACAGAAATTTGTAGTAACTTGTAGACCTAATAAAAGTATAATATAATTCCAAAAATAAAACTTTTAGTGTGGGCAAGAACAGCATAAGACGCCCCGTTCAAGATGCAGCACTTCCCACAGCAGGTGAGGGACTGACATGTCAACGCATTGTGCAAACATTGTCTCAGTGTAATTGCTTTATTAGCGTGTCCACACAGGGACGGGCTGCAAGCGCCCCGCGGCGCACTGTCATTTGTCAGGAACGGTCCTCCTTCCCGCCTCACTAACCCTTCCTCACTCAAGTGTTTCCACTTCCCCACAATTAAATAACACTCGCTCAGAGCCCCCTAATCCCCGGTAGGAACATCCTGGCCAACGCATCCCCATTTAATCAGCTCTCAGGAATTGAACTATGACAGCAGGGGGTTTAAGTGATCCATCAAAAATGCCTCATGTAATAGCCGCCAAATATAAGCATAATGAATGCTGGTTTTTCTCTTGTAGCTGTCTGGTGGAAATATGAAATAACTGCCCTCGTCCTCAGGCTAAATACCTATTGGAAAGTGGTGACGGATCAGGCACAAAAATATGCTGCAGACCAGAAATCTTACAGAAGCTTATGCCTTTTATATATATATATATATACACCAATCAGGCATAGCATTATGACCACCTTCCAAATATTGTGTTGGTTCCCCTTTTGCTGCCAAAACAGCCCTGACCCATCGAGGAATGGACTCCACTAGACCCCTGAAGGTGTGCTGTGGTATTTGGCACCAAGATGTTAGCAGCAGATCCTTTAAGTCCTGTAAGTTGCGAGGTGGAGCCTCCATGGATCGGACTTGTTTGTTCAGCACATCCCACAGATGCGCGATTGGATTGAGATGTGGGGAATTTGGAGGCCAAGTCAACACCTCAAACTCATTGTTGTGCTCCTCAAACCATTCCTGAACCATTTTTGCTTTGTGGCAGGGTGCATTATCCGGCTGAAAGAGGCCACAGCCACCAGGGGATACCGTTTCCATGAAAGGGTATACATGGTCTGCAACAATGCTCAGGTAGGTGGTACATGTGTCAAAGTAACATCCACATGGATGGCAGTACCCAAGGTTTCCCAGCAGAACATTACCCAAAGCATCACACTGCCTCCGCCGGCTTGCCTTCTTCCCATAGTGCATCCTGGTGCCATGTGTTCCTCAGGTAAGTGACGCACACGCACTCGGCCAGGGATTCAAAATGTGATTCATTAGACCAGGCCACTTTCTTCCATTGCTCCGTGGTCCAGTTCTGATGCTCACGTGCCACTGTTGGCACTTTCAGCGGTGGACAGGGGTCAGTATGGTCACCCTGACTGGTCTGCGGTTATGCCGCCCCATACGTAACAAACTGCGATGCACTGTGTATTCTGACACCTTTCTATCAAAACCAGCATTAACTTCTTGAGCAATTTGAGCTACAGTAGCTCGTTTGTTGGATCGGACCACATGGGCCAGCCTTCGCTCCCCACGTGCATCAATGAGCCTTGGCCGCCCATGACCCTGTTGTCAGTTCACTGTTCCTTCCTTGGACCTCTTTTGATAGATACTGGCCACTGCAGACCGGGAACACACCACAAAAGCTGCATTTTGGCCCTTGTCAAACTCACTCAAATCCTTACGCTTGCCCATTTTTCCTGCTTCTAACACATCAACTTTGAGGACAAAATGTTCACTTGCTGCCTAATATATCCCACCCACTAACAGGTGCCGTGATGAAGAGATAATCAGATAACTTAACCTGTCAGTGGTCATAATTTGTTATGCCTGATCGGTGTGTGTGTGTGTGTGTGTGTGTGTATATATATATATATATATATATATATAAAAATTTTTGGTGTGTGTGAGAGAGAGAGAGAGAGAGAGAGAGGCCTTGTTATTTTAATAGTGATGATGCAACATCTCTAACCTGAGGGTGTACATACAAATATGTAAAAAAAATCACTGCCATATAATACATTTATGATCATTTAAAAAAGTATTTCATAGTTTCCGTGCAATCTGACACTCCTCGACTGATAAATGGATCATTCAAGCTGATTAATGATTTACTCCGTAACATAAGTCAAACACGCTTCAGTGAACCTGCCAAAATGTAACTCCGCTGAGAAAGAACTGATTTGTGTGACTCTTATTGAATGGGTCAGCCATGTATAATTCCTCATGTGTCCCTTCCATGAGCAAACCTGACCTCAGTTGCACGATTAGTAATGTATAAAAATCTGTCCCAGCGCACACAGAGGGAGTTAAAATCTCTTATCCCAACAGGATTTAAGAAGTGCTGTATCATGATCCAGCAGAGATCTCTTCCAAGAAAATGACATGGATGTTGGAGAGTCTGGGAGGGAGGCGGAAAAAGGTGGAGGAGAGTGGGTGAAGGAACTTAAATGTACATCTCCCATATGTATATCTCCCATATGAGCATTACAGCTCAGTGTGTCTGAAATATGTTTACAAACCACTATGCCACAGCTCCAACAGCATTTGTATACCAATTCAATCAATTAGGATTGGTTTCAAACTATTTCCACTGATGTATACCCAAATAATGCACCTAAAAGTGTACATTAAAGCGATGAAATGGAAGTCAAATTCAAAAGTGAAGGCAGATTAACATGAGCTTGCAGGAGGGATTCAAGCAGACAAAGTAACTGGAGAAGTCCGGCATACGTCATTCGAGAAAAGTTCATTTTCACCAGAAGGTCCAGTTATGTTTACATTACATGGTAAAAAAAAAATAAAAAAAAAATACAAAAATGAAAAATGCATGGATGAATAGTTCACAACGAGATGTATAACATCCATTTAAATAATAGAGTGAATTTTCATTTCATGCCGATTTTAAGGTACACTTACATCTCTAACTCGCTGTTTTTACAGGTTCTTGGAGATGTTGTGCTTGTATTGTTGTCAAACTCTCCATTACTTGTAGTTGGAGCTTCTGCAGACAAGACAATGAACACCATTATTCATTTAATTTATGCAATATATGTAGCGTCTTATAGTGTGTGTGTGTTTGTGTGTGTGTATTCCGTACACACACACAAATATAAATATATATATATATATATATATATATATATATATATATAGTAGAACCAAAAAGAAGCAAACTACATTTACACCTGGCACAAAAGCAATAAAGATCTAAATTAGAGTGAAAACATCAACTACATCAACTACATCTCTTAGCTCACCTGAGTTTGCAGACTTGGCTTGTTCTGGAGATAACCTGCAGGCTGTCTCTCCACTTTCAAAGCAAAAAAACAAGAAACTTTATTACTTTATTGATAAAGTAGTTGAAAGCACTAATAAAATGTGTGCTGTTTGTGTCTGTACATACTTTAAAACCGCTCCTCTTAATGCCTGCCTCTCCTCTGCGTCTCTGGGTTCATTTCCTGAACAGGGAATTACATCTGCCTCTGTGTATCTGAGATCATTTGCTAAGGAAACATTTCTTATTATCAAAAAAGCTTTCACGAAAAAACAAAAGATCAATGCACTTCCTTGCTGTGCCACTCTGACAGCATTGAGGATACTGGGCTTTTCCATACTCCAAAGTATCATCACCATCCACGTCCAGATCCACATCACTGTCCTGGTGCTCTTTCAATGTACTGCCCACCAAACCTTAAAACATTTAAAATAAGCATTCATTAAATGATGGAAAACAATAAGCCTTAAGAGTGATATTACAAAACAAGAGCGCATTTCACATGCCAAAGGAATAGAGAGTGTGTACTTTAAAAATAGGTTACGATACAAATGAACTGCAAAGTGCTAATAAAATAAAAAAGTGTTTAAAAAGGACTGTATGACCTCTGATTTCTTTGTGATCGACTTTGTCTCTGTTTTTGACCCCTGGCTAAGGTCTTTTACAGTAATCTCCTTCTCAAGAGGTTAACACCACTCCCATTACCTCACGTGTCTGTTGTGAACTAATCACACACACACAAGCTCTGTTGCAAAACCAAGTGAGTTGCTTTGCTGCTTACATTTGCGGTCACTGAACCTCATAAGTGACAGATTTGGTACGCTGTGCATAGGCAATAACTCTACAGATCGACTTGACTTTTGCATTTAATTTCAAGACTGAACAGCACTTAAAGTGTAACTTTGCCGATTTTTACACTTAAAGTGTAAATTCGAACAATGTTTACTCATTCTCTGTGTTACCTAGACTGAGAAATTCATGTTTATTTGTCAGCAAAAGGACTTTTGACAGCTCAAGAGATTTTGTGTAAACTACAGATAATACATCGACATTTTTGTATCCCCGCCCACAGAGTAGTCGGATCAACAGAGGGTTATTAACAGAACAGTTATTGTAAGTGTAGGTTTATCACAAAAAAATTGTATCGTATTATGTCTACTCCTTAAACTGACAGAATGGCAGTTTCTTTCAGTTTTTCCCTCTGTTTAGCCTAAAAGACTGTGTTCGTGGTCATCCAGTTTGAAATGTTGACTACAAACACTGAGATTTTTCTGATTTTCCGTCACGGTGTTCTCTCCGTATTTACAGTCTTTGCAGCCTTTAGACTTGACTATTACTCTATTTTAGCATATCACTAAGCTTACTGCTAAATTCAAAGCATAAAAATATAGTACGCTTAGAGATTGGATAAAATAATCTGTTTTTATTTGCACTGATTTTTTAATGATACATTTTAGTATTGCATATTTTTTTCCCCATTGGGCTGACTTCTTTTTTGTAGGCAGTTTTAAAACACAGCAAGTCTCTTCTCTTATTTTATCAGTTTTTATTATTGTTTATTTTGCTATATATCCTAGTCATTGTTAACATGTATTCATTACTTCCATAAGCTCATTGTTACTACCTAAATTAATACATTGCTTAAATTAATACATTGTTAGCTAACTGTGTGATTTGTATATGTACATTTCTGAAATCACATAATTTGGACTGTCAACTCTGATAACAGATTGCTCTAAATTGTAATGTTGACATGCATTTTCTGTAAAGCTGCTTTGAAACGATATGTATTGTGAAAAGCGCTATACAAATAAATGTGAACTTAATTTTTTCTTATCTGATACCTAACTAAAATCTGACTACTTTTTTGAGACATTTGAGTATTTAGTGTGTAGTTCAATTGCTGTTCAGCGTTTGTGTGTGTTTTGTACCTCTGAAGCCTCTGAGAACAGAAACCATCTGTATTCTTCTCTGTTCGGCCCATTCAAACTCCCTCCCGGCTGACAGCATGGAGCCATCTTCAACAACACAAACACCATCTCTCTGTAGAAAACACACACATATCAGTATCTCTAGTGAAAATGTCTCCACCAGCCTCGAGACACCGCTTTCATCTGCTACCTGCCATGAATGCCCTCTTGGCTTTAGGTCACAGCTGAAAGAATCAGAAAATAAAAGGAAACAGACATTTCACATGCAGGTTTATAGTTTGTCTGATCCTTCTGGCCACATCTACCTGTCTTATACATCATACGGCTGACTTAGCAGAACAGGACAGCTGACGGCATGTCTTCTGCCGCCTGTCAGTCAAATACAGACATCGCAAACAGCCTGTGATCTGTCAGTGAAAGCAGATCTAGAGGAACTACAGACTACAGGGGAAGGAAGGTTAATTGTTTTGAATGAGACCTACAAACACATGCACAATGACAAATGAGCTGCATTTCCATCATACCTGATCTTCCTCTGCTTTCCGTCTTTTCAGTTTCCCAATGCGTGCTGTAAAAAAAACAACAAAAAAGCGGATTTTTATTGATGCATGGTACTTTTCATATTACCTTATCTGAAAAAATGAAGCATAAATCAATTGTTTTGATTTGTTTTTTCCCCACTGGCAGTTTTATGATGGAAATATATACGATCTCAAGCTGACATAAACTGATAAGACAGAAAGGCCTCTGTGGCCTACAAGAGATAAATAAATGGCAAGGGAATTGGACTGATCTGTTTATCTGATTATAAAATAAAGACAAATAAAAGATTTCTCTGCATCTCCTTCTCTCGAACACACACACACACACACACATAGAGGAAGTAAAATTCAGGATAGTGGAACGGTATCCACCACTCCATTAAAATCTCTGTTTTGCTGAGCTGCTAATGATGTTAAGGGACATTAATCTTTAGGAGCCTCTGCTCATAATATAGTCAAAAAGCACAGTAGAAACAGAGCTGAGCCTCTTACAATCACAGTGAAGTTGACCATAACGGAGAGAGGATCATTAATTAGAGAGAATCTGATCAATTAGCTTTGACCAATCGTCCAGTGCACCTTTTTTGGATGTTAATGAAATAACATAAAAATTAACAGTCCTGATAAATGATCAAAAATTCAACATGATAGAGTACCAATATTTCACAGTACAAAGACTTAATACTCTGAGTATTACCGTGCCAAGGGCGTAATATTGCATTAAATAGTATATAATTTTCACCATCTCATGATTCTACAATCATTTGCTCCTTGAAAGATTATTTTAAATCAGTGCTGTTTAGTATCCAGATAAAGCCTCTTTAAATACTGCAGTTGTGTGGCATGTATGGAGAATATCTTACCAGACAGTGGACAAGAAGATACATGTGGGAATCCATAGTCAGACCAAAGATGAATAGTTTTCACTTTCTGTTTGGCGTAGCACCTGCACCAGCAGAGCTCCTTAACTGTTAACATATCAAAAGATTAAAAAGGTCAATAATCTGCTCTGCTTGTGAGGGTGCTAGGTCAAAGGTCAGGGTGGTGCTTTAACTGTTTGAACTAAAGGCCATGACACACTAAGCCGACGTAAAAGAACTAGTGGCGATGAAAGCTGACTGTGTTGTCGTCTCGCTTCGGCTGCGTCTCGGCCAAAAAGCTGCGCTTGAACACACCACAAAGACTACAGCCAACTAGCATATGCGTTCTAAATAACTGTCTATATCAGTATCAATAGAACAGATTCGTCATTCAAAAAGGGAAACCGAAACTAGGACTGCAGATATACAAAATGTAAACAAAGCAGAGATTGCTTAACATTTTGAATATCAATCATGCTGATCACATTCTTCATTCCAGGTGGCTCATGTTGTAATGAAAATATTCACGCATTGAAATGCTCAGGTAAGATGACATAAGCCTTGACTTCTTTGCTTGATTTAATCCATTTTGCTTTTATTCTCTTTTGATTTTTAGACTCATTCACTAAGCTGAACAGCCAATCAGAGTGATCGCTCTCACTGACGGATGCTGATTCAACATACTCAATCAGCCAAAATGGCCCCAACGGGCTCTAACTATTGCAGATGGTGCGGAACACACCGCAAAAACTAGGCCGGTCGACGCTAAACAAAGGCCCGGCGTTGGTCAATGGCTGACCGCTGGCTTGGTGTGTCAGGGCCTTAAGACTGAAAGTGTACCAGTGCTGTCTGAGGACAATTTGTGATCATGAAAATCAGTTTCAAAGATAGATGAACATCTATTTATGGGATAAAACTGATTTTTTAATATAGAGAAATATGAATTTAGTCAGATCCAAGGTCTTAATGCATGTTTATAACCCTGCAAAGGCAATGACTGAAATGCAAAATAAAAAAGAGAGAATATTGTGAGATACTGAAAGTCATTGACAACATACCATTGAGTCTTGTTTGCCTGTTTGCTCGTACTCGCAAAAATGTCTGAAATGAAAAAGAGAGGAAGAAAAGAGGACACTTCAATATCCTTAATTTCAATATCATTACAATAAAGGGTTTAAAAAAAAAAATTTCACTGACGCTGCATTCACACGGGGCGTCAGCGTCAACGCCTGACGGAGGGCGTGTCTGAAGCTTGTGTTGACGCGACCATAATAGTGATAACAGCCAATCGCATTACTTTCTGGTGCAATTGGCTAGTGACTGCTCTAGAGTGTCTGCATAAGGCAATCTGATTGGCTGACGCCTGCGTTGGCGCTTGAAAAGTTGAGAAATCTTCAACTTCTGCTGCGAGCAACTCGAGTGAATCGACGCGACGGAACCCACGATTCAGTTCAGCAACGCATGACGTCACCCATTCAAAGTAAACGAGAAGCGTTAACGCCGACGCCCCGTGTGAATGCAGCGTGAATGTCCAGTTCTCAAATATTTCATGGTACAGAAGTAAATGGGTTATGAACAGCAATTCATGTAGACTTTAATATGTTTTGAAACTTTTTGATGCTAAGATATGATGATTCTCTGCAAACCTAAGATATAAAGACCAATTTATACAGTATTGTGCAAAAAAGGTAAAAATAGTAAGTGTAAAGACAACATTGTTTGAAAAATAATAATTCACTTTTATATTGTCATTCCACTAAAGCTAAATGAATTATAAAAATAATATGTGGACAATATTTACTTTGTTAGTTTTTTTCTCACTATTAGAGTATATTTAGAGTACCCTAAAACATTTTTAAACATTTTACATAATAATATTTTCCCAATAAAGTGAAATATTCAAAATTTCTAAGCAGCCCTTAGAAAGCAGAATAAAATTACAATGCACTTTTTTTCAGAACAGAAACATTATTTTAAATTCAATTAAAGTCCAGCAGATGGCAGCACTACACTGAGGGCTGTCTCAAACATTTAATTGACATGTAATCCTGGAATGGGTAAAGTCCACTCTTAAATTAGTTTGATTCAGCCTGTAATTAATTAAAGTTCAGTATGCTCCTCAAGAGAAGTAGACGTGTATATAACATGCATTTTGTACTCACCTGGTACCTGTCGGAGTGCACAGCCTCATCAGCAGGACGTGGAGAGGAGGCGGAAGAGGAACCCTCTCTCTTTATGTGCATAGAAAACAGAGACTGAGAGAGGTGGAGTGGTTATTATTGCCCGTAGAGATAAATAAATTGTATGTAACAAGTGTTGTGAAGTACATTGGAGAGAATGTACCTTGGGCGGCCCAGCAGCGAGACACTCCTTTTGTGCAGGACCCTGACTGTAAACAGTAGAGAGTGTTATTAACACATATTTCATCACCACAATCCCATTACCAACAAAACTCAGCCTTGTTTTAAACACAAAGTGTGAATCAGAATATGCAAACATGCTCAGAAACAAGGCATCAGGTTGCATACATTTCCCTCACAGTCAAATAAAAATAATATATTTATAAAGCTGTCCCCATTCAGGTTCTGTACAGCAGGAAGGCTCTAACACACCCTGGGGCCGAGTTCAATTTGACACAATTACTGTCCACAGCTCTGTCACTAAGCAGATTATGGCTATAATTTCTTTATTGGAGAAATCTTTCATGTGTTCAGAGTGGCTAATGTGCCGCCCTGCCTCGTCTGATGCTGATAGCAAACGTTGAGGAAACGCATTATTAGCTTGCTATGATTTTCGCGAGGACTGCCTTGAGCTTGACTGGCTGTGAAATGTCAGGAACAATGTAACAGCTTGTAATTTGTGATGTTGCAATGATGGAGGAGACAGGGAGAGGGGTGGAGGCATGGTGCACATGCCCAGAGGCTGTAGATAAATATGCCATCAAGACCTGGAAGCATTTAATGTGCCTTTGGAAGGGACAGGCTACAGGGTTTGTGTGCGTATGTGTGCGTTCATTGTCTCAATCTGCTTTAATTCTGCCCTTCCTCCATCTTTCCGGCTCTTGTCTCCAGTTTTGATTTCTTTACTATGGGCGGCGATGCATTTTCATGAGCCTGGATGAGATTTGAGTAAGAGTGACAGAAGAGCATGCTGACTGTCAGCGGCACTTTACTGTCTACATGTCCCGGCCGACACAAAGCGACTGAGGCAGTTCAAAAAAAATCAAATCAACCCTCGACTGATCGGCTGATGATCTCAGATTGAGCTGGACGGATGGAAAAACAAAAGAAGACATGAGCAAAGCAGAGGGAGGTTGATAGATTATTGATTGTCTCAGTCATTATATGGATTGTATCATGTTCATTACAAAGGAACATGACAGGTTTCATTTTTGCCCTCTCTATGAGAATAGCAGGGGGGGAAAAGTGTGATAGCAGACAGAATTGGGATACTCTGTTTATTTAATTACTCTACCTAAATAAAGTTTAAATAAAACTTTATTTATTATAAATAAAATAAAAATCATAAATAATAAATTATTTATTTATAAATTATTTATTTCTATATTAGTCTCCACCAACCCCATGAATGGAAGAATTTGTTTCTATATGATTTGTATAAATAAATAAATAACATTATTGTTTCATTTTTATTAGGATTTTGGACTATGGCAACAAAGTACATTCAAGAATCACAAAAACTGAGAGAGCACTGGGATATTCTATTTTATTTTCTTACTCTATTTAAAAAAAAAGGTACACAAAACTGTATTTTTTGTAAATAAAATAAAATAGAGTTGATTTTTTTTAGATATGGTTTGCATAAAAAAATAAATATTAGTATAAAAATATTTATTTCTATAATAGGCTCCACCACCCCCATGCCCCTACAGAGAATGGATGGATGAATTTATTTCAATATGGTATAAATAAATAAATAGCTTAATTTTATTTAGGATTTTGGACTATGGCAACAAAATACATTCAAAAGCCACAAAAAATTTTTTTTTATTACTCTATAAAAATTAAATGGTAAATAAAATTGTATTTATTATAAATAAAATAAAATAAAATATTATTTCTTTATTATAGTGTTTGAATGAAAAAAAAAAAAAAAGTAAAAAAAAAAAAAAATTTGTTTTTGTAAGGATTTTAAATTATGGCAACAACACATTCAAGAACCACTTCAAAATAAATGAGTAGAAATAATGGTTGTGAATCAGGAAATAAAAAGCAAATTTAAGAGAGTTTCAGGTGTGTACCTATTGTGCAGCTGCATTAGATGCTCCATTTCCTGCTCCATGTGTTCCTGCAGCTCTCCTGGCCGCAGCACTGCGTGACAGATCGGACACATGGGCGTCTGAGTGTCATACAGGCCCTTTATTTTACCTTGAGAGACAGATAAGAGATGGAAGCACAAAGACATGCTTTATTATTATAAACCTACAATGAGCAATAACGAGAATTCTTTTCGATGATAAAAATCATCTAGTCCAGGCAGATTCGTTATCTAAATAAAGCTCATCAATACAGTCATGACATCGAGTAGCAGTAACTGTCTCATAGCAAAGTCATCAAAGGCTAACAAGTGGCCAAATGAAAGCAAACAGATTTAAATAAAACATGGATCTGCACACAAGTGCTGCTTGGAGCCATGCCCTTGAGAAAGTGACAGTCGGGTGTGACAGTCTCTTTTAAAATTTCATCTACGGTACAGCTCAAATAAATTCACAGACAAGTACTAACTGCTTGCATCTCTGCCTAAAGGCAACCAACATCAGTAAACAATGAAATCCCAAGGCCCAAATTGAATTTATAACCACATTACCTGCACAGATAACGTCTGCAAATAACAAGATGATAAAAGGAATTTGATTTGAAATGTCTTTTTTCCCTCCTCCTGCTGGAGAGTCTCTCATGGGGGGCATTTGAGAGAAACTCCAAAATGATAATGTTAAACCTTAACATGGATACACTGTCTTAATTAATATACACAGAACAAAACCTAAACACCAAGGTGTAGCTTGAAACTGAAATCTAAAAATGAAAGAAATTACTGTATTAATTACTGATATTTTATTGTTGCATCATAAAAGCCTATATTGCTGAAGACTGGTAACAGTGCACAGTTAATAGTTATTTTTGGGAAATAATATTCTGAAAGTTTTTTAAATTAAATTAATTATTTTAATTTAGACTACCATTCCAAAGTTTGAGGCTGGTTTTTGAAAGAAGTCTCTCACCAAGGCTATATTATTTGATCAAAAATACAGTAATATTGTGAAATATTATTACAACTTGAAATAACTAATTATATTTCTGCAGAATTTTGAGCAACAATTACTCCACTGTTTGGTGTCACATGATCCTTTAAGAAATCATTCTAATATGCTGATGTTGAAAACAGCTGTGCTGCTTAATATTTTTGTGGATACTTTTACCATGATACTTTTTTTCCAGGATGGTTTGATAAATAAAGTTCGAAAGAACAGCATTTGTTTGAAAAAGAAATCTTTTGTAACATTATAGATGTCTTTACTGTCACTTTTGATCAATTTAATGCATTCTTTCTAAATAAAAGTATTCATTTCTTTAAAAAAAAAAATCTTACTGACCACGGTAAGATATGGATGGTCCCGTTTTTTCCCCAAGTTATAGGATGACTGCACATGCCAACATCCATATGACAACTGTCATCGTCATGATGGAAGATGAATTCTGAGACGGCCATGAACTGACCTTTCCAAAATGCCACATTTCATCCTGGCTTTCTGTCACATTACGACAATATGTCAGAGGCCCGAAAAAGACAATACTAGAGGCTTGTATTTCACAGAGCTGCATGCAAAGGGGTAAACAGTCATATTACTGGAGGCCAGATGAACGTGGCTCTCTCTGTAATTGATTGACGTGAACTGTATTGGTTGCAATGGCTTTTTCAAAATGTCATAATTTAAAATTCAGACAGCCAACGAGGTTTGAGACCACATACAGTATCAGTTTCTTACGTTCAGTAATCCATGTAGAATGTTTTAAATATGAAAAATTAAATTATATTCTAATAGAATAGAATAGAATGTGAAGTAGGGTTGTCAAAAGTACAGACTTAGGTACCAAGTCAGTACTGAAATTTTAGAAATGTGACAATACCAGCATTTTGTGTGCTGTTGAGCAGATTCTTAAACACTGATTGGCCATTGTGTTTGTGCACTCAACAGATGACTGTGATTGGCTACAATGATCAACGCTTCAAAAACATGTAAAAACATATATTTACAACATGTTTTTTAAGCGTTGATCATTGTAATTAATCCCAGACATATCTTTTGAGCGCGTGAACACAACAGCCAATCAGAGGTGTTTAAGAATCCGCTCAACAGCGCTCAAAATGCTAGGGGGAAATGCTGGTATCGTCACATTTTTTAAATTTTAGTACCGACTTGGTACCGAAGTCGGTACTTTCGACAACCCTAATGTGAAGTCAAGTAAAAGGAGGTCCCTTAATGGTTTCTGCCATGATTTTGCCTTTCAATAACTCCATAATGGGCGCGACCTTTCAGTAATCCGAGGGCATGCGAGAGGCAGGCGACTGGCAGGGGGCTTGTTCCCTGGCAGACTTTCTGAGGAGAGTGGCAGTTATAAAACAGAATTGGCCCACTCCACACCTGCCATGAAGCCCCGTCAAGTAGCCCGAACCCGTCTGGTTTGTGTTTAAGACATCAAATGTTTCATTTTATACAGGGGATTTCATCGTTCCTTCAATATGCTTTCTGAAGTGCAGGGGAGTATGCAAGCTCCAGTGAGTGTTTTTATTGAGGAAAATAATGGGCCATTGAAAAAGGCTATTTAATAGGCAACATAATAGGCAATGTAGCAACACATCTGCTGTGGAAAGTCATTTCCTTCATTTTCAAAGGTATTTTCTTGATTCAGACCTTCTTTCATTAATCAGCTTAGAAACAGCTTAATCACTCTGGCACTGGACCAGGTACACGTGGAAAAAAGTCCAAGTTTGCTGTTATTGAGGGTGATCAATGTCTGAAATGAAAGGCAGAGTGGAAATATTACCACGATAAATCCTACAGAGCTCGGCCGCAGTTGTAAGAGAGACGTCTTGCGTGTTCGATATTATAAAGCGACCTATTAGATTAAAGCGAAAATGGCTTCCATTAACATCCTTACTGTCAAGTCAATGAGCTCATTCTGTTCTGTTCCTGCCCGCATACTTTTACTGGCCAATCAGTGTCTCATTAATGAATATTTACTGAATATTCAAATATACCCCCGAAACAATTCCAGCCAAACAAAAATAATGGTACACATATATCAAAAGACTATAGAAATTAAAACTAACATGACTATGCAATAACAAACATACTGAAAGCAGCTAGTAAAGAGTACACAGAACTTGGAAATATCTGATTTAGATATAAATGTCTTCTCCAGGATATTATTAACGATACATATTATTTTAGTAAACATAAACAACAACAAAGCACACAAAAAACATGGAACTCTAGGCTGAGATACAGAGGAGAGTGATCAGTGTCTCTGAAATCCCTCCATCATAAATGTCCCCATAAAGATGAGGGATAGAGATCTATACAGCTGGCCGATAAAGCTGTGGCACTCATCACTCCAGAGAGCTGATTGCTGCCTTTAACTGTGTGCTGTGCCAAAGAGTTCAGCCCTGGAGAAACATTTAAGACCAGGTTCAGATCTACAGGAAGACAGGTAAGTGACAACAAATACAACTGATTCCCTGAGCTCAGACTCAAGTGAATCTCTTATGAAATCTCTTTGAATTTACACATTTAAAGCATAAAATATCATGAAATTTATCATGTAATTAAATAAAATCATGAAACTTATGTTTCCACCATGAGATAAGCATTAGCTTTTCTTCTATCCCAGCTAACCGGGAACATTCTCAGAACTTCCCAAATGTTCTAGCAAATTTCACTCAAAATTATGGATTATTGATTGGATGGAGGCAGATCGTCTGAATGTGAGCTCGGAGTGTTTTAAGAAAGGGGCAGGGTTTAAGCTAACTAAATGATTGGAGAAGACTGGCATACATCATGAGAAGTCTGCAGATTTACCAAAAGATGGAGCTTGATTCCAAATTATTAGGTAAAAAAAAAAAAAAAAAAATTATTAAATTCATTTAGAAAATAGTTTGGATGAATTTCCATTTCATGCCAACTTTAAGATAAAGGAAGGGGTTGAAAAGACAAATTACTGTATTTTCTGCCCAATATGTTATGTAATCTTAAAATAATTTAACACAACCAGACTTGATTGTGTGACCAATATCCTTTTGAGCGATCTTTTAACAAACCTCTGTAACCACCACTTCAATGCTCATCTCCAGAAAATCAATACAATGTGTCTGGTTTGTCAAGAAAAGCAGGTATTTAAGCATGAAATCCTTTTAAGATACTCAGGAGAGCTGACTACAGAGAACCATAGATAGATTTAAATCTCAAAATATGTAGATTTTTGTGAAGGACATTGTTACAAACTATTTTTATTTAAAGAAAGGGTTTTTACTTATAATTAAAGACATGATATATCTGTGCAGCTGCTACTAAAGAAATGTGCTGTAGATTTTTATTAGCAGGCACCTAGGCTACAGTGTGTCTTTTCAAAAGGTTATTTTGATAGTAATTGATATTGAGGGTGGGAATTATTCTCTAGATCTCCTCAACAGGCTTAATTAATGAGCATTCAGGGAATCTTAAATAACAGAGACAGTCAGATCAATAGTAGTGATGAACAAGAGACCACTATGTGAGAGAGTGTGTGTAAAAGACAACGAGAGAAAGACAACAAGAAAATAACACAGGGGAAAATGAATGGCGTTGTGTAAGGTCAGGCCTTTGGAGGAACAATTACGCAATACACACCGCAGCAATATGATGCAGTCAGCTTGATATTCTAATGACACTCATTAACCATCATCCATCCCATGTGTCATGACTCAAACTGTGGTGAGATGGTCATAGACTATCATTCCCTTCTGAGATAAACTCCCATTATTTGACGGGTGTGTGCTGCCTTTTTATGGTCTCCCCGAGAACTCATCAGCAGGAGTTACAGGGCTGTGAAGGCAGACACTTCAAATAAACCAAGTCTGAGAAACTGGCCAAATGAAGATGCACACCTGCAAACCAGAGGATAGGAGAGACAGTCTTGTCTGAGGTCCACACAGACAGAGTAACTAAAGTATCTGTACTACACCTGTGTGTGTGTGTGTGTGTGTGTGTGGGTGTGTAAACACATGGATACAAATGTGGAAATGAATGACTGAGTGCATATGTATGCACATACCTTCTTTGTGCAAATAAGGGAATGCAAGTGCATGTGTATTTATGTACAGGAGTATCATGTGACTTTTTTTTCTAGAATTTGTTTGTGTTTAAATCCTGACTTAATAAATAATTATATATTATATAAATAATAATTATATAAAAGAAGTTAAATCGTGACTGAAGTTGACAGCCATGAGATCACCATCGAAAAGAAGACATTTTAAATTTTGATAATAAAAAAAAGAATAATAGTAAATTTGTGGTTCACAGGGGGGAAAAGTTTTGAGATGGTGATGACAGAACTTTGAATTTAAAGAAAATCTGATTGAACTGACCAAATTTAAACATGTAAATGGATGATTTCTGCCACAGCGATTTAGATACTTTATTTTACCTACAATAATTGTGCAACTTAATTATCAAAGTACCACTTTGCAAAATTGTTCAATTTATTAACATTAGTTAAAGGGTTAGTTCACCCAAAAATTACCCCATAACTTACTCACCCTCAAGCCATCCTAGGTGTATATGACTTTCTTCTTTCAGCCAAACACAATCAGAGTTATATTAAATAACTCTTCCATGCTTTATAATGGGAGTGATTGGAGGATGCGTTTTTAAAGTCCAAAAAAGTCTTTCCATCGATCAAAAAACGTATTCCACGTGGCTCCAGGGGGTTAATAAAGGCCTTCTGAAGGGAATTGATGCATTTGCCTAAGACAAATATCCTTATTTAAAACTTTATAAAGTAAAATAACGAGCTTCCGGCATGACAGCCATAAGCACTCGACGTACGTCCAAAAAACGAAGTAGTACACAATAGGCTGCGCAGAACGATCACCATATGACATCAAAGTACCGTGAGAGCTCTTGGAGAACATACGACTCCTTATGCTTTTGAATCGTTCTCGTGGTACTTTAATGTCATACGCCGATCGGTCTACGCAGCACCGATGCATCTCGAACAAGCCTACTGACATGACGTATTATGTGTTATAACATAGGACATAGCGTAGTACGTCGTGTCGTAGCGTAGAACGTCATGGCATTGTGTACTACGTTTGGACGTATGTCGAATGCGTATGGCTGTTGCGCCGGAAGCTCGTTATTTTACTTTATAAAGTTTTAAATAAGGATATTTTTTCTTACACAAGTGCATCGATTAGCTTCAGAAGGCCTTTATTAACCCCCCGGAGTCATGTGGAGTACGTCTTATGATCTATGGAAGCACTTTTTTGGACTTCCTCTAATCACTTCCTTTATAAAGCTTGAATGAGCCAGGATATTTTTAATATAACTCTGATTGTGTTTGGCTGAAAGAAGAAAGTCATATACACCTAGGATGGCTTGAGGGTGAGTAAATTATGGGGTAATTTAAATTTTTGGGTGACCTAACCCTTTAATGCATTGGGTATCATGAACTAAAAACTATTTTAAAGCATTAATGGATGTAGGTTAAAGTTAATTTCTATAATAATAAATTTTTTACATATCAAGTGCCGTAAATTAACATTAATGTATGATCAATAATGAACAATGAACAATAATATACTTATAAATTAACATTAACATAGATCAATAAATACTGTAAAAAATCTATATATAAAAATGAGATATATAACTTTATAACTCGTATTAAAAAAAACATCAAAAATCTAAGCGTAACTCAATCCGAATGCTTCTGACTATGTATATTTGTGTATTCATTTGTGTAAGTGTGTGTGTGGGGCCAAACCCCAACTCTCCACCTGAGACAGCTCTGTCTGCACGGAGCGTAATGGGCCAGTCGGGAGTCAATGAAGTGACAGCTAACACCTCATAAACCTTGAGCTTGAGGGGCTGAGCTGCACTAAGCCTCACTGTAAAATACACGCACAAACAATTAGAAATGCACACACACAACCAAATACACAAACAAACATTCTTAAATACACACAGACCCATGTATCAATACACAAACATTTTTTTTTTTTTTTTTACATTTTTGTATCTTGCTGTTTATGGTTTGGCCACCAATCACACAGGTACGGTGCTAAGCTACACTGTATGTTGTTATTATTACAAATTCAGAATAACCATATGATTGTCAATATGCTACCTCAATATAAGTCTCACCCACCCTCATTCAATACATTCTTATGGAGCAGGTGTGAGCAGCTCAAACTAATGAGGCAGATAGACCATAATAATCCATTTGAATCTAATGCAACATACTCCCACATACATGCTGATAAGATCAGATAGCCTTGCACTCGCTGTGTCAAATACAGCTACCCTTACAAGGTAAAGAAAGCCTGTGATGCTTTGAAGAAGATCTTGTTTTGGAATAATACAGATTTTGTGACAGCTTTTGGAGGATGTGATCAGAGGATCCTCAAAGAGGGTAACAGGGCTTTCACAAAAGCCGGAAGCACTCTGAAAATTAATAATAACCCAAGGATGAAAGAGCAAAATTGATCACCCTGATTAAGCGCACCTGCAAGTTATCTGAATAACACCATTAGTGGACTTGATTAAAGGAATTGATTAAAGGGACTGAAAAATGAAAATCATTATTTACTCACCCACCCTCATGTCCCGTATGACACTTTCTTCTGTGGAAAACAAACTCTTTTCTATGCAGTGACAGTGGATGGTGACCAAGGGCTGCCAAGCTCCAAAAAAACATCATAAACAAAATTTAAAGGCTTAGTCCACTTTCAAATAAAAATTTCCTGATAATTTACTCACCCCCATGTCATCCAAGATGTCCATGTCATTCTTTCTTCAGTCGAAAAGAAATTAAGGTTTTTGAGGAAAACATTCCAGGATTATTCTCCTTATAGTGGACTTCAATTGGCCCCAAATGGTTGAAGGTCAAAATGACAGTTTCAGTGCAGCTTCAAAGGGCTTTAAACGATACCAGACGAGGAATAAGGGTCTTATCTAGGAAAACGATCTGTCATTTTCTAAAAAAAATTAAAAAATTATATACGTTTTAACCATAGAGACGCTCGTCTTGAACTTGCTCTCTTCTTCTTATTCTCTATTAGAATTCTGGCAGTGTAGACGCTGCTAAGTGTATTACTGCCCTCCACAGGTCAAAGTTTGAACTAAATTGTCATATACAATATGCTAGTGCAAGTATATAACAATTATAACTGCCAGAATTCTAATAGAGAAGAAGAAGAAGAGAGCTAGTTCAAGATGAGCATCTATGGTTAAAACATATATAATTTTTTATTTTTTTTTAGAAAATGACAGATCTTTTCGCTAGATAAGACCCTTATTCCTCGTCTGGTATTGTTTAAAGCCCTTTGAAGCTGCACTGAAACTGTAATTTTGACCTTCAACCGTTTGGGGCCAATTGAAGTCCACTATAAGGAGAATAATCCTAGAATGTTTTCATCAAAAACCTTAATTTCTTTTCGACTGAAGAAAGTCGAAACTTTTTATTTGAAAGTGGACTAATCCTTTAAGTGTTATATTCCAAGTCATGTGATAGCTTGAAATTAAAGTTATTCACTAAAAATCTCTATTCACTTTCATTGTATGGAAAGAAGCAGCTTGAACTTTCTACAATAAATACTTGCTATTGGAAAAGCCAAATGAAAGAAAAGGGGTGAGTAAATAAGATAATTTTCATTTTGGGTGACCTATCTCTTTAATGATTTCACTCTTTGAACAGTCAGATGAAATCTTTGGATCAACACAGCCATGCTGACACACATCCACACAGAGACAAGTGTATTTATCTGGCTGGCCTGTGGATGGTGGCACAGTGGTTGATTTTCTCATTTTATTGGCCACCGGGGTAGAACAGGCCTGTGCTTGTTCAGAGCCAGCCAGCGAGACACAGTCAGGCTAAGCACACAACTGCCTCACTGGAGTCTCTACCAGTGCCAAACACAGAGAGAGAGAAACTCTAACATTGGACAGGATGGTTGTAAGGTTGCCCTCCACAGAGGAAATAGCTGACAAAATGATTCAGAAATAATTGGGTGAAAGAAAGGAAATTTGGTCCATTTCATTTTGGTTTAAAGACACTGAAATATGTAATAAAGGGATATAGTCTTGGGTGTGCAAAATCCCAGGTAAGAAATAAATTACCTAAGAGTTTAAAATGAATTGCGAGGATGTGTTACCCAAGATCATATAATCAGATGCAAATAGTACTTCCTGAAAGGGATCACTGTATGTTCACAATTTGAAGAGGGAATGACCTTTCGAATAGCGCCCCCTACATGCAGTGACCTTCAAAGGTGTAAAAATGAATAAAAAAAAAAATGTCTATAGTTGCATGAAAACATGTGAAAGAAGCAAAGCAGTCTTGGTTGTTAACACAATTTCAACTGCTGAAATTCCCAGAACCTGACATTAGTTAAATCTGTACTATGTGCCTTTTTTCATGACGGAGGAAAAAACACAAACACTTTGTTATTAATGACAGTCCTCTGACCTTCGTTTAATAGCAATTCTTGGTTTCCACCTGCTGTGGAAGCTGTGGGAGGACTGGGCCACCCAGTCTGAAGAGAGTTTAACACAGACGAGCTCCTGCAGCACAGAAAAACATGACTTCATCTTGAACGTCTAGAAGCCCATTACGGGCTGAAATAGCATCTGTGTTTTGGACGGCATTCGACCATGTATGCTTGGGAATTCGGTTCTTAACTCAAACAGACAGTTTATGTAAGACATTATATGTCAGTAGGGCTTTGGCAGGTTTTTAATCCTAGAAGCACACTGACTGACAAATCTAGTTTATATATATATATATATATATTACATGCATTGTTGCAACAACATGCATCAAAACTATATATTCCTCTTCTAGTCTTTCTTCAACAAGGTCCAATCAGATTGCCAGAATCAATATGCAACTTTTGGGTTAGTTGCATCAAATTGCATCATGAGCAGAACTAAATACAGTATATATTAAAAAGGAAAGGAATTGCGGTTGGTCGCTTTACAAGGCCAAAATAAGCAGCGAATTGTAATAACTTTGATAAATTAAAAATTTAAATTAAACTTTTCATAGTAAGAATCTGACCTTACTGATACAGAATACTGATAGAGTATTTGTGTCTGTGGCTTGTCTGGGGAGCCAAACAAAAGCAACAAGAACCCAAACAAAAGCAACAAACCATCACCCTATAAAACTTCACTCTGCGAAAGGCCACAAAACAAAGCATAATTCAAGCAACCAATGGGAAAACGGCCACCAGGCAACCAATTCAGCACAACATCCTTAACCCCAGCCCACTAACATGCCCTGAGCTTGTTGCTCCACTAACGCTGCATTGTTCAGCTCATTAAGTAGCTAAAGGCTAATTAGACAGCTAACGAGTGGAGGGTAGCAGTGCAGAGTGGGGAGGGTGCAAGAGAATCACACTGCGTTGTCTTGGAGGCAGTAAAACCATGAAGATTGAGATGCAAGAGACTGAACAGTCACTGATGCAGCAAAGGTGAGAAAAATATATTAGGAATTTTTAGTACATTTTTTGTATATATATATATACACTATACACTATATTGCCAAAAGTATTGGGACACCCCTCCAAATCATTGAATTCAGGTGTTCCAATCACTTCCATGGCCTATCTGCAGAGTCAATAGCTATGGACCTCCAAACTTCGTGTGGCCTTCAGATTAGCTCAAGAACAGTGCGTAGAGAGCTTCATGGAATGGGTTTCCATGGCCGAGCAGCTGCATCCAAGCCTTACATCACCAAGTGCAATGCAAAGCGTCGGATGCAGTGGTGTAAAGCACGCCACCACTGGACTCTAGAGCAGTGGAGACGTGTTCTCTGGAGTGACGAATTACGCTTCTCTGTCTGGCAATCCGATGGACGAGTCCGGGTTTTGCGGTTGCCAGGAGAACGGTACTTGCCTGACTGCATTGTGTTAAGTGTAAAGTTTGGTGGAGGGGGGATTATGGTGTGGGGTTGTTTTTCAGGGGTTGGGCTTGGCCCCTTAGTTCCAGTGAAAGGAACTCTTAATGCTTCAGCATACCAAGACATTTTGGACAATTTCATGCTCCCAACTTTGTAGGAACAGTTTGGGGATGGCCCCTTCCTGTTCCAACATGACTGCGCACCAGTGCACAAAGCAAGGTCCATAAAGACATGGATGAGTGAGTTTGGTGTGGAGGAACTTGACTGGCCTGCACAGAATCCTGACCTCAACCCAACAGAACACCTTTGGGATGAATTAGAGCGGAGACTGCGAGCCAGGCCTTCTTGCCAACATCACTGCCTGAATTCACAAATGCGCTTCTAGAAGAATGGTCAAAAATTCCCATAAACACACTCCTAAACCTTGTGAAAAGCCTTCCCAGAAGAGTTGAAGCTGTTATAGCTGCAAAGGGTGGGCCAACTCCATATTAAACCCTACGGATTAAGAATGGGATGTCATTAAAGTTCATGTGCACGTAAAGGCAGGCGTCCCAAAACTTTTGGCAATATAGTGTGTGTGTGTGTATATATATATATATATATATATATATATATATATTATAAATAAGATCTATATCTTATTAAATGTTATTAGATTAGTTTTTATAAACTATTATTAAAAAATTATTTAAGTGTTTTTAACAATTAAAATCATTGAACAGCAATACCATTTTTGACAAAAAAATTAGCATAATATTTAGATGTGGTTCCATATTTAGCTTGTTATCACATAATATTCTCCCATTACAAAAAAAATTTAACATTCCCTAAAACTGTGACATCCAGGAAATGCCATTATTTGACATTTTCTACAGCATTATGGGACATTATGGGAAAAATCTTGTTTCTCAAATTTTACAATTATTATTGTGTTGACTACATTCATCAGGGTCAAGTTATTGTACAAAAATGTTCAAACAAATATATAAATATTTATAGATGATAAAAATGTGCAATATATAAAATATATTTTTTAATTTTACATATTTTGTATAATCAATTTTGATGTTTATGTAATGTTTACTGTAAACAACCTCATATAATGTGCAAACCTCATTTAAAATGAATAGAATAGTAAAACAGCTCATATAATATTTAGTTTGACTACCGAAATTGTCCTGAAGGTTAACTAGGCCTTTTGCTGAAAAAAGATTTTTTTTTTTTTTTTTTTAAAGAATTCATGCCTTACTATGTTGTACCATGTTATTTTTTAAAAAAGTGGCATTATATTGTACTTTAATAAGGTCCCATATGTCCCATTTTATAAACTGTCTGTCTACCTTTTTACATAGTAGTCAATGGGTGACATTATTTCAGGTCATGGCCAGACAGCGTCTCTGCCTTGTTCACCTAGCCAAGGATAACCAAACATACAGAGCCTTCAGACAGCCCTGAGTAAATACAATAGCCGATGCTCCTCATCTACCCAGCCTGCCAAAGTCATTCTCTGGGTGTTTACGTGTGTGTGCTCACCTCATCCTTCCCCCATCAATACCCCAGCAATCCCACGAGCCAATACTCCGTGTCTGCTAGCACAGAGGAACAAAGGCCACTGCCAGCTGAGCTGATATAGATCCACAGGTCTCTGTTCTTGTTCAATCAGGTCATGAAACAAATCAGCAGTAAGGGCACTTTGAGCTAAAAGTTCAATCTCCCATCTCATCTGCTCAGGACGCAGCTAGCGAATGCCCTCTTAGCATCCGGTAATGAGGCTAAATTCTCCTAATTTTGGACAAGGTCTTGCCCGAATGCCTACAGTAACAAAGCATAACTTTAAGACTTTCAAATACATTTCTGATTAAGAGTAATCAACACAAAACACGTTTAAGGAAGAAAACCACAGATATGCTCTGGATGGTGCGATGGCCTTTTCATTGCGCTAACTCATGGGAATTGTTGAGTCATAATGAGACTGAACCTTTTAATGCCACAGTGCTTGTGTGGTCCCATGGGCTAATTAGGCCAATTAGCATACTAATTGCCACATGCAAATCAGGGGCATCTCAAGCAACAGAAGCTGAAGAACACTGAAGCTTATGGACAGCAGCCATCTTTCAAGCTAATTCCCTGTCCACTCTGTGACATAGCCCCTCGTTAGTACCGCAGTAAAAACATAAGAGGCACATAAAACATTATATACTGCTTGACTGTTGTTTTCTTACCAATTAGCAAAGGACTGATTTATGGTTATGACACAAATCCCCAATAGATTTAAACTACATTTCCCCAGGCTCTTTCACGCTCCCATGCAAATACACACATATAACAAGGTGCACAGGGGTCAGTGATGAAATAAGACTTTGTAAACCAGTGAATCAAATATTTGGTGATATGAATACTTTGAAATCAGAGCCAATGTTTCAGAATGCTGAATATGGATTCTGAAAAGCATGCACTGATATAAAAAATAAGATTTTCAAGTTACAAGTAAATTTAGTCTTCACACAAATCTTGTTAATTTTGCACTTTACAAGAAGTAACACTTTACAATAAGGTCTCATTTGTTAACATTAACTAACATGAACTAACAGTGAGCAATACATTTCTTACAACATTCATTAATCTTTATTAATGTTAGTTAATAAAAATACAGTTGTCTGTGTTTGTTCATGTTAGTTCACAGTGCATTAACTAATCTTAACAAATAGAACTTTTGATTTTAAAAAATATATTAACGAATGTTGAAATTAGCATTAACTAAGATTAATAAATGCCGTAGAAGTATTGTTCATTGTTAGTTTATGTTAACTAATGTAGTTAAATGAAATCTTATTGTAAAGTGTTACCTTAATTTATTAGTGTTTTTCAAGATGTGACATCTGATGATGGAAAAGGTAATGTAAATGTAAAAATGGGGAAATGAGCATGCATAAATAAATATCCAATATTGGCAGACATTGGAAAAAACAATCTCTAATATCAGCAAATAACCAATATGGTAACAATAAATCATGCATTTCTACTTTTGGGGGGTTCAATCAAAGTAACTGGAAAAATATGAGCTTTATGAACACTGCATTCTTCTATTATATTAGAAATTCTCACAAACACTCTGTGCTTTATATTAAAACAGCATTGTTTTATGTGAAACCAATTCACTCATTACACACACAAGAAATGTGCCATGTGTCATCTTTTCGTAATATCGTCTAAACCTCTAAAACTCAGCTCAAGTGTGGTTTGCGGTGAGCCAGCTGTGTGTTTAGTGTGACTTGTGTAAAAAGGCTGAATAGCCATTTGGATATTATTACAAACATCAGCCAAGCATCAGTCACTAATGACAGCCCCAGATGTTAGAGGCCCTACAGGTGGACTGAGTTTCAAGGGTCATTCACAGAAACAACACTGTGCCCAAATCGGTGCTCTCTAAAGACCTCCACATACAGAAAAATGTCAGTCATGAACAAATCTAAAGTTGAATAGTATCAATCAAACCTGATTATCATTTTTAAACAGTCATGTCAATCGCTGCCTTAATGCAAGGCTATGCACATGCTCTTAAACTAAACGGCGTACGCATTTAAGAGATATACAGAAAGACAGGATGAGACGGAGAACACGGAGCAGTTGCCCGAGAGGCAGATGTCAAGCCATCGTCTGTCTGTTGTCTTTGACTCTGTCGGCCCTCTGTAATGACTATTTAAACCCACATTCTGCCCTTTCTGCCCTCTGCATTTGCTTGAGTGATTTGTGGGCTCACGGGACTTGAGATGTACTATTTTGTACTGAGCCAGCAATCGACAGACTTTGCTTCCCTCCCTCTCCACCTTGGCCTGCCCCACATGCTTCCAGTCTTCCTCCTGCCGGTCTTTGATGTGAGATCAGAGAGAGCCGCTTTGGCACACACAATGCTGGTCAATCAGGTGCAGGTGTCAAGAGCTGTCTATTGCCTAAATAAGTCCAAATTGCACTTAAACAGCATTTAATTAAGATTTTCTTTTGCCACACCACTGGATTAAAACACAGGCTGTTAACATTTTTTAAAAAGGTTGCCAGCCAGTATCATTTTCACATAAATTTTAATGGCCCACAGAATATTTCCTTGAATGAATATTTGAACATTCAATATATAAAAGAAAAAACAGAACCTCTGCTTTTAAATGACAACAACAGCAAAAAAAATATTCTAGTTTCATGCTTTCTTTTTTGATCAGCACTTCATAAATAAAGCAACATTTTGAACAAAAAAGCTGAGAAAATCACATTTTTATCAAAGACTACGTCCAAATCAGATTCAGAACGATGATCAAAACACAGATGGAGTAGATCGAGTCCACCAACACCCCCAAAGCTTGCACAGTCCTATACCTCTTCCTGGGTCAACATTTCATTCAGTAACGTTAGACAGTTTTGATTTATTTGTTGTTGAATGCTTGATGATCGCGTTAACTTACATGAACGCAAGCAATGCTTCTATCCCTTGTTTCTGCTTCTTTTTAACTTGTTTTTAGATCCAAAGGTTCTGTACACTTTCAGAAGATGCGTAATAGCGCCCCCTACCATATAACAGTGAAAACATGGATTGCTGGGAAATTCTGTCAATAGTGGGGAAGTGTTGTGTCATAAACAGTGTTGGAGAAAGAGCTGCCATTCTGAATTGCAGAAGAATAGGATGCAAGAGAAGAAAGTTCAACACTCTTGCTTCAGAAAAAACATCAGTTAATAAAGTGAGATTAAATACAAAGTATATTTGTGTAATTTAACATTTAATTATTGCAAGTTTTATTAATATTCTGAGTTTTCATTTCACTGTTTTTATTCCTTTTAGTGAATACTTAATCTGTTTTTGCATAAATGCATGCTCACATTTAGTCTAGAACTACAATAACCATCATGTTTACACAGCAAACACAATGCCTCCGCACTTACTCCTGTTTCTCTCAACATGGGGACAGAAGAGGTGTCAGTCAATAAATGAGAAAATAAAGTAACTTGAGTTACTTATTTTAAAAAGTAACTCAGATATTTTGTTGTAAATTTAAAAGTAATGCATTACATTACTAGTTAATTGATGAAAGTAATCTGATTACATACCCCCAACACTGGTCATAAATGACGGAAAATTCTGGTAATTGATTCATTACTCAGTATATTATTTAATTAATTAAAATGCAATCCAAATAAAAATGCAATAGGATTTGCATAGGATTACTTTAAAAAAAAGTGCAGAATTTTGTTTATAATGCCAGGCAAGAAGCTGTTATTGTAGCTCTGACTGAGCCTCCGGGGCTAAAGCCCCTATTTTATTTGTCTCACGTTCCCAATAACACATAAAAGCCCTGGGTGGAGTAGCGCTGCTTTAACAAGAGCCCCAAGAGTCTGTGAAGCCCTCAGACGACAAGCATGCTGATCCTGCCAGTAATGGGCCTACAACCCCCTTGTTTGGCATGTTAATGAATCTGATCTGCAGTCAAAAGCCAAAACAAAAAGAGATTTTTTTTTATACTGGAGGTTTAAGAGGGTACAACTATGATCTCTCAATGATAAAATATTTGTGGTAAGGTGTTTGTCTAATGCCAATAAAGAACATTATTAGGCTTGACGTACTGACATATTCAAGTTTAATAGCAGAATTGCTGTACACGAGCACAAAAGTTTGCACATCTGGTTACTGTTTGAACATACAAAACATCGCAATTGAAACCTATTAGGCATTCATAAACTCTGAAACTGAACTGGATGTAACAGTTATTGTGTTAAATATTTAAATTATCAAATAAACCTTACATCACCAAAAAAAAAAAAAAAAAAAAAGGAAATGCAGTAACTAAACAGCAACTAAGAAATAACTGAGCTGGGCTAATTGGAGTTTGTTTGAAGGCTGCTGTGATGTACAGTATGGGTGGTACACAGACCTCCCCTCTCATTCACATTCCTTCCATCCAGAGAAGATGAATTAGGAAGAAAACAAGAGAAGAACATCAAGCCTCCCGACCAGGATGAAAGCACTCCCACTTAAGAGAATATTAGGAGAGTAAACTACTTTAGCAGCAGGAGGTGAAATATCAAATTAGCCTCATTTAACATCAAACACAATAAGTGAAAGTAAATGACTACTTTTTTTTTGTTTCACCTGCAAAAATAAATTCCACACTTATGCTCACATGTACGTTATATATTACATAACATTATTATATTATGTAATTTATAAACACATAATAAATGTGTAATATAATATAATATAATATACTTTGTTGGACTTTTTTTGCAAAACCTGCTGGTCAAAATATATATTTTCCTCTTCAGAAAACAACTAAATAAACGGCCCTTGCAAACCTCTAACTTTAAGGACAGAAAGAGGATGAGAGGAACATTCAGCAGATCAATACAACACCGTGGCTGCCGGACAATCTCTCCAGATTTATGATCTTTATGGCAGCCAGTTGAATACAGTCCATCTGCAGTTCTCACAATGAGCCACATTTTATAGCATCTGCCAGCTGTAGCTCATACATATGCTCTTTTTTGTCCCATACAGGCACCCTTAATTAGGCCGCCCAATCACTTTACTTCATATGGGCTGTACTGCCATAGAGACAAGAATCAACCTCTCTTGGCACTCTCAGAATAGAAGGCAAAGCAGTGATAACATTTTTAGGGTCTGGACAGATTTATAATTTTACCCTCCCCTACCATTCAGGTTTGATCATGGGGATTAGAGATAGTACCTGCTGTGTGATAAGAAACAAAAGACTTAATATTTACAATGGAAAATTCAATTCACCACCCCAGGCAATAAAGTCAACCCACAACAGGGTAAGGTGATGTACACCTTCACCTTGGCCGTAGATTAGTTGGCTTCTTATTACGTCTCATCTGTACTAATAAGCAGCAATAAACAGGGGGTTATTCTGGTTATAAATTATTCTTGTTTTTAAGCACCAGTCAGTGGCGCTGTCCCACTGATAAGCTTTATATCTTCTGACTTTTGTTTGCCTCTGTCTCTCTCTTTGAATGAGGTGATCCATGTAATTTCCAACATCAATGAAAACCAGACATCTTACAGCAGCCTCTGGCACAGAGAGAATACACGACAAATAGCTTAAATAATAAAACTGTCATTCTGACTGCGAATCACCAAATCACTTGAGATAAACTGGCAGGATGGTCCAAACAACCAATTAGAACCGGAATTCCAAACACTGACAGCTCTGTCTCCCATGGTTTCTTGGGAAAACCCTCCAAAGTTCAACATATTATGGAATGGCACTCCTGTATTTCAATGGGAAATTTAACTTAAAGGCCATCTTGTTTATTCTATCTAGCGCAGATGTGTTTCTACCTGTTCTGCACATTCGCTGATCGCACGTCTAACAGAAGGGACAAATTCATACAGTCTGACTGGATCAGATCAACCCATATCTTCAACACATGTTTAGCTTTGAGGTAATTGATAGCAAGAACGTGAAACTCACTTTGTCAAGCTTATAATACTAAGGGTTTCTGCTTAAAGCCTGCTGATGACTTTGAGAGTTATTGATGCAAAACATATGATCCCAAACTAAACCTGAACATACTGCCATATACTGAAAACCTGATGTTTTTCACCATCACTGAATATTTTCTCTTTTGAGATAGATAGATAGATAGATACAGGACTTGCTACTGCCAATACATACATGACACGCTGCTGTGAGCAAGTAAGACATGCTGCTGCTGTACAATATAGCGTACATGAATTACGCGTAGCAGATCTATACAGAGCTGGGGAAGGTGAAGGGTTTCTGAAGGCATGCTGCACTGCTAAGGCAAATGCTACCCAAGTATTTGAAGGTTGAGCACGCAAGTTCATTGGCTACTGATACAGCAGGAACCAATCAGTTGAGTTAAAGGACCTATTAGCCTGTGCCATCTAGAGTTTCATGACAGAACCTTGTATATAGATAGATATATCTTTTTTACAGAGCTTGCAAATAAATTGTTACTCAGAAAGTAGAATATAAAGGGTTAGTTCACCCAAAAATGAAAATAATGTCATTTATTACTCACCCTCATGTCGTTCCACACCCGTAAGACCTTCGTTCATCTTTGGAACACAAATTAAGACATTTTTGATGAAATCCGATGGCTCAGTGAGGCCTCTCTTGCCAGCAAAATAATTAACACTTTCAGATGTCCAAAAAGGTACTAAAACATATTTAAAACAGTTCATGTGACTACAGTGGTTCAACCTTAATATTATAAAGCGACGAGAATAGCGACAATTTTTTTGGAATTGTGCGCCAAAAACAAACAAACAAAATAATGACTTTTCAACAATATCTAGTGATGGGCGATTTCAAAACACTGCTTCGGAGCTTTATGAATCTTTTGTTTCGAATCAGTGGTTTGGAGCGCCAAAGTCACGTGATTTCAGTAAACAAGGCTTTGTTACATCATAGGTGTTTCGCAATTCCAATAGGTCACATGACTTTGGCAGTTTGATACACGATCCGAACCACTGATTCAAAACAAATGATTCGTAAAGCTTCGAAGCAGTGTTTTGAAATCGCCCATCACTAGATATTGTTGAAAAGTCGTTATTTTGTTTTTTTGGCACGCAAAAAGTATTCTCGTTGCTTTATAATATTAAGGTCGAACCACTGTAGTCACATGAACTGTTTTAAATATGTTTTTAGGACATCTGAAAGTGTTAATTATCTTGCTGGCGATAGAGGCCTCACTGAGCCATCGGATTTCATCAAAAATATCTTAATTTGTGTTCCGAAGATGAACGAAGGTCTTACGGGTGTAGAACGACATGAGGGTGAGTAATTAATGACATAATTTTAATTTTTGGTTGAACTAACCCTTTAAGTGACGTTCATTACAAGAGGATTAGTTAAAACATTTCAAAATGCACTTGCATTGTTTTCCATTTTGTGACTTTCAGTCGAATAAAAGACTATTTTTCCAGTCATATATTTAGTCATTGAAGATTAGTGTTAAAAATGCTGTCTCGTCTCGTTCTCGTGAGACTTTGAGAATGGCATTAATATAGAAAAGTATTGCGGAAACCCAGGCACATTTAAGTAAAAAAAGTGAAAAGCTACTTGCACTAACATTCTGAGTCTGACCATGCAAATTTCACAAGTACACTGTCTGAGAAAGTTTATGCCAAGCACACACTGCCTAAGCCCAGAAAGCAGCAGGGCACAAGGCATTTACCCACACTTACTGTTACTCTTTCTTTCTCATCAGCTCTTGACCAAAAAATTTTAAAATGCCTCCCGAAAAAAAATAAACATGATTCGGCCCAGTGAAGACATCTGTCCTTCGAAAAGAATATAAAAGATCTAACTGTTTAAACAGCTGTGAGGATACTCTGTCCTTTTGAACATTTTTGAGAGACAAGCACTGAAATAACACAGTGCTTGAAGTCATGGCCCAAGGGTCAGATATTAGACAAATGACAAATCTCTTTCTGATGACACAACACAACCTGTGTGCAGGTTATCATGCCACATGAATCTAAACTCTGATTTAAAGTTCATGAACCTAAATTATTTCCCAAGCATAACACGCTTACTTACTAATTATGTTAGAAATAATTTGTTTTAAAACATATAGACTCTTAACGAAAATGATAAAATAAATAATTTATATACGTGTATATATGTGTATATATATCTTTTTTTTTCTTCTACATTTTCTGAAGAGACAATGTGGCCAATAGGCAACTGCATGTGTACACATACACAACCCAGTCTAATTTGGTGTATTGAGGTGTATGGATATGCACCCTATCCTCTGTCACGCTCAAAACAGAGTATGTCGGTAACCCACTTCTAGATGAGGCAAAAACTTTTCTAAAAGAACCTTGATGTGGTGCTCTTCTTCCCTACAATATCTCTTCTACCTGTCAAAGTCAGTCATTATTTTTCCTATTGACATTCATTTCTGATATAGCGTGTCTCATCAGCCACCTCTGTCGTATCTTTCATGTTGCAGGTTCTACCCCTCCGCCCCCACGAGGAGTTCTGATGTCCTACGAATTTAAGCTTGAGAGTTTTTTTTCCCCGTCCCGCCGCGCCACACGAACGTGGGGTCCTTCGCCTCGGCGGCCAATTACAGAGCAAGGTAATGAGCAGCCACGTTCTCCTTACAGCCCAGATTGACACTCTCTCCCACTCATTTGTCAACAAATCAGGATGGATGGCGTGGGGGCGATATTGAGCCGGAGGTGTCGCACTCAGAGACGCGGTTGCCGAGCAGCATCTCCTGCTCGTTATCATTGACAAGTTGTCTAGAGCTGAGAGATTTGCGGATCCTTCGCCTTTGTCATCTCAAGATCATTTGTTCGTGATTTGGTACTTATTCCATGCATAGCCTAACGGTTATAGCCTACTCAGTTAGACTAGACCTACTTTTGGCATTTGTCTGTGGACTGCATGGGACTTATATAACAAAATCAGGAGCTGTAAGTTACACTTAACACATACAAACAAAACTTAGTTTTACGAAAGTCTTGCTTGCAGATCTTTGTGTCCTCTCAGGCTGATCTGTATTAACCTGTATATTGTTTACAACACATTCCAATAGCACCAATAAATATTTATTTAAAAAAAAAAGTGGAACAGTGGGCTGTGCACATGCTCAGGATATATAAGGGCTCTTGGCTGCTGTCCCAATCCCATTCTCCCTTTCCTTTCTCACTGCTTTCCTATCTGCATGTTACTATCCTTTAAGAATAAAGGCAATAAGACCCCCAAATTTATTTAAAAATTTAGTTTTATTTTATATTATATAATTAATAATTATATATCATTGTATTTATTAAAATATAATACATATAATAATATCTAATTATTATATTATATATACACTATTTATTATATATTATAATTATATTTTAAAATACATATTTTTAATTTAATATTTTTGCAACATTAATAATGATACACTTTTTCCTTTTTTGGGGGGGGAGGGGCTTTTTGCCTTTATATATATATTTTAAAGCCTATATATATATATATATATATATATATATATATATAGATAGATAGATAGATATAGATATATACACACATAATCTGTAACTACACATGTGCTGTGCCACAAAATAACAATCTATTTGCATTTGAATCACAGACACTGTGATGTGAGATACTTACTTGGTTCTTTGTGCTCCTCTGGGCCAGATGAACCCTCTGCCAACAGCCCAGACAAGCCAAAGAGCTTCTTCCCAGCATCCTCAGCTACCTTCAGGGCATTTGGAGAACCAGCAGGGACATGAGCACCCCCAAAGTCAAAATCTTTCCCCTCTACATCTGTGTAGCGGAGGTGGGGTGATGCCTCTGGATCCAGACAGCCTTTCAAGCGCTTGGCAGGAAGGAAGGCAGACTGGTAAGCCCCTGCATCACGCTCCTCAGGTGGGGAGGAGAACGGTCGGAAGGCCCCCACGGCTCCATGGTTGAGCATACCCAGTGGTGAGCAGTCAAGGTTGGGTGGGGCAAACTGTGGGTGAAGGTGAAGCAGAGGGGTGGGAAAGTCTCGAGTGGGAAAGCCTCCTTGCCGATGGTACACGGAGGCAAAGGTGTATGAGCCGCTGGGGAACGGAAGGTGCATGTCCTTTTCCAAAGTGACTGGCACTCCAAACGGCCGAGGGGGCTGGCAGGGTACAGAGGCATCTCGTCCAGCCTCGGCTGTTGATGCCAGGACCATGAGGGCAGGGGAGGTCAGCGGATTGGGCATGTAGGAGGTGTTCTCCATCTTAAAGGCAGTCCGATGGAGGTCCATTTGAGCAGTGTAGTGTCCACCCAAACTCAGTGTAATGTGATGAAGAGGCCTAAAGGGCACTGGACTCAATGCTTACAATGCTTAAGCCTTACAGACCAGTCATTCTCTGACAGAAAGCTGTTGGGGGGAAAAAAGTCAGTATTATGATCCTGCAAACAACTTCAGGTGGTCAAAAGAAATATCTATATTTCAGAGCAATTTTTTTTTTTTTAAGATATGTCACATGACTGAGACACTTCATGGATAGAATAATTAGACTACAAATGAGTGTGTGCGGGAGGCATGTCATTGTGTGAACTTAAACAATGAGATGTTATTAACAGAAGTAGTCTATACTTTAATATTGCCTTAATGCCTTAAACAAAAATTGCAAAACAGATAAAGATAATGCAAAATAAATTATCTTGGTAAAATGCATTTTCATGCAGAAAATCACTAGGCCTACATATAATGATTTGTTTAATTATTTTTGTTTAAGTGTCTAGTGTATTAGAACTGCCATTCTGCGTTAATTAGCATTTATCAATTTTAAACATTCTGTGCTGTTCACGAAGAAAAAAAAAAATCACTTATGGTCATTTTTATTAATGTAAACTTCCGATATTACTCTTTATTATTTAATTGGTAATCACAAAGTTTTTACCTCGTTTTAACATTTTAAGATTAATGATGTTAGTGAACTTTTCGGATTGCTAATTTTAGTGGGAAAAAAAAATAACTAGACTTTATTAGGCTATAACAGTAAATTAAAAACCGAATACATTAATTTAAAGACCGAGATATTTATATACGGTCTCGGTCATTTGGAAATAATTTAAAGACAACACTAACAGCCCGTAATAATAATAGTAGGCCTAATAATAATAATATTTAAAACAAATATAAAATAATAAAAAAACTTATGAAGGTTTAGATTAAGTTAATTCAAATGGTAATTAATTAAACACATTGTTTTTATAATAGAAATAAAACAAATAAGAAACTTTTTTTTTTTTTTAACAACAGTTCGCATAACGTGAGTGATTTTCTTCAAAACAGTGAATAAGCTTTAAAATATTGCTTTTAAGACGTGATAATGAATCTGAAATCTGCTTTTGACTACATTCGATCTAAAAAGGCCTATTTCATTTCGGTTTCTGCCAGATTTTAAATTTACGTCAAAAGTTTAAGTGCAACCTTTAATTTAAGACTTTATAACTTGTTCAGGTCACAGGTGTTGTTCAGTTCAATGAAAGATGTATGCAGATGAATGAGATATCTCTCGCAAAAAAATAATAATAATAATAATAATGTCATAGGCTACAAGTTTCTTGAACACCGCGTAATTATTTGATGCATTTTACACTTAAAGTTTCAGAACACTCTGGAAAAGTTAACTAATGCTTAGCATACAACAACAACAAACAGTAATTGATCCTTATAAAACTAAGAATCTAGAATAACACAACAAAAACACTTGCGAAAACATAATGTCCACCCATATATCACATCAGTAAAATATAACAAAGAAGGACTCATTATAATACTCACAATGAAGTCAAACATCTTAACCATCTCAGTCGGACATTAAACTGTTGTTTTATCCAAGCTCAAGTCCAGATGATGTCAGTCAGAAGAGTTCGCAGATGACTGAAAGAAAAAAGCGCGAAAAGAAACGTTAGAAGCTTTTTTGTGTTTTTGAGAACAATCGCGGAGGTTTAAAGAGTTGAGCTGTTTAGCGGCCACCGCTGTGATATAGATTATGCAGATGCCCGTGATGTGTCAACATCCGATCCGCGCGCACTTCTGTTAATGCGCGCGAGCCACTCACTGTACCGCCACGCGCTCTCTCGTTCTCTCTCTCTCTCTCGTTCTCTCTCTCTCCACCCTGTCCCGCTCTGTTAACTTTAAATTTATCATCTTCCACCTCCCTGTCCGACTTGGATATTTTGTCAAATGTAGATCTCCATTCTGCGCCTCTACAGTGAATGATGTCTGTTCATCTGAGACATAAATTTGAACACCAAAAAATCCAATGCCTCAAACATACCTTTTTTCTATCTGTATTAGGCTATACGGACTCAAAACGCTACCACGGGTGTCCATCTGCTGGTTAAACATCATATCGCACCTTTAGTGGTAAGGTCATTCAATTCACTTAAGCTGGCATCCTTCAAACAAAGTGTAAACTGTGGCACAAATAAAGCTGTGAAAAAACTTGGCCTGTTGAGTGTAAGAATGCACAAATGCGTCTTTAATTATGTTATTTTAAGGGATGCCAACACACAGTGCTCTTCGGCCTCAGAACAAACGACCACCCAAAGTCACCCAGATTGGCCAGAATGTCACGTTGGTGAATCTGATCTGACATGATGCCCACATGAATCATGCATGCAAACCAGTGTAAATAAGACACACAAACAGCAAGCCAAATTATTACTACATTTTTCCTCATATCAAAAGTTCAATTGTTGAAAGATGTAGAAAATTTATGAGAAAACTTTCCTGTATCACTTCTGTTTTAGATCACTTTCTCATTTACATATAGCTACACTCTAAAAAATGCTGGGTTAAAAACAACCCAAGTTGGGTTGAAAATGGACAACCAGCGATTGGGTTGTTTTACCCAGCGGTTGGGTTAAATGTTTTTTTTTTTTTTTTTTTTAACTTAACCTAACTATTGTTTAAAAATTACCATATGGCTGGCTTAAAATGAACCCAAATCGGAAATTAAAAATCAGAAACATAATTAGAGTCAACAATAATAATTTAAAAGGTGAACATTTATTAATAAGCAATTTAATAAATGTTTATTGTTTAATTATTATTTGTTAAACTTATTAATAAATGTTCATTTATTAAACATATTAATGTTAATTTCCAACATACTTTGGGTTTATTTTAAACAAGCAATACAGTAATTTTTAAACAATAATTGAGTTACCCAGCAGATTGGGCAAACATTTAATCCAACCGCTAGGTTGGGTTGTTTTTAACCCAGCATTTTTTAGAGTGTACATTATAAATATAAATATTATAATTCTTTACATATATTTATTATATATAACAATATATATATAATTTGGTTAATGTACAGCATAAATAAAAACAAACACATTTGTTGGAGATATTGGCCAATGTCTCATATTGAGAAAAGGTATGGAGATGGAACATAAAATAATCCTAAAGTTACTCTCTTATAAACAACTAAGGTATTAGCTTGAGTAAATTAAATCACAGTTTAATAGAGGTTTCAGACTTGCTAATTATGACTTCCAAGATCATTAACAAAGTCTTTTAAGTCTCTTGCTTCATAATCCGAGTCCTTAAATGAAAATAAACGAATAAATCCGTATGCTAGAAGGCACGTTTTTGAATATTGAGTCTAACTCTTCTTTTTGAAATTCATTTATTCAGTGGTGAATCAAATTAGTTCAGTTAATTCTGCAAAGCCATGAACCTAATTGGAGTTTAATTGCCATTTTTAAGTTTTCAGGGACAAGCGAGAGAGTAGTGTGGGTAAAGAGGCTTCATATAACATCATGCACTGACAGAAAGCTTTATATCAATATTCGTTTTTATCAGTTTTGGAGGAGTTAAGAATGAAAATGTTCTTTTGTCATATATGTGTGTGTGTAGATAGATAGATAGATAGAAGACTGTAAAGGGAAAGAAAGAAAGAAAGAAAGAAAGAAAGAAAGAAAGAAAGAAAGAAAGAAAGAAAGAAAGAAAGAAAGAAAGAAAGAAAGACATTGGTGGCAGACTCAGGATGGAGAACTGTAGTGAGTGTCAAAGTGATGAGCTGTCTGCACTGCCTCACCATCTGTGCATATGTGTGCGCGTGAACCGAAGAACTCCCAAAACAGGCAGAAGGCTTGAGTGTGACAAGGAATACAGCGAGACGCATTATGGTGTCCATCATTGATCGCTTCCTCCCAGGAGTCTTGGCGCCTGCTACCAGGAAACAAAAGGTTAAAATATGATACTCCCCTGTTCTCTCCCCCTCAGTGTCCCAGCAACACCTCTGTTTACAAATTCACAGCGCATTCTCTTTCACTCAGAATATCCCGCCACCACATTTCCACAACAGATTCGAAACAATACAGTCTTAAAATCTGACATCATACACTCATAAAAATAAAGGTTCCAAAATGGGGTTTTGCAGTGATGCTAAAGAAGAACCATTTTTGCTTCTCCAAAGAACCTTTCAGTGAAGAGTTCTTAAAAGAACCATTTTTTTTTTAGTGTGAAGGGCATTTAAATAATCTAAAAAACCTTTTTTCCACTAGAAAGAACCTTTTGTGCAATGCAAATGTTCCATAGGTTCTAAAAGGGGGGGTTCACAGTGATGCTGTAGAAGAACCATTTTGGGTTCCCCAAAGAACTTTTCAGTGAATAGTTTCTAAAAGAATGTAGAGAACATTTTATTAATCTAAAGAACCTTTTTCCACTATAAAGAACCTTTTGAGCAATAGAAAGATTGGTGAAGATTCTTCATAGAACCCTTGATGCTAATAAAGAACTTTTATTTTTAAGAGTGTAGAGTATTTTCTAAACAAGAAAGACACTGGAAAAACAGTTTATTCTCATTCTGCACTGAAATAATTTATGCCAACATGCATAAGGGTTTCTAAAAAGGACAGCAAATCCTCATGTCTTTTTGGTCAAGGAAAACAGTCTGGGCACACAGAGCTTAGAGGGCTGATCAGGAGTGTATGGGCTGTGAAGTGAGTAACAGTGAGAGGCAATGACAGGCTGAGACCCCCAAACCCACTCCCTCCTCCTCCCCACCTCCCCTCTCTCCTCGCCACAGGGCTGACATTGACATGACACTCCCAAACTAATGATCAACAAACACTCCTTGCCTGAGCGCAAACGGTCTTCTCCCTTCCTCACAGTGTCAACAGTGATTAACAAAGACCCCGGCGTCACTACAGACAGAAACACCAAACGATGGTCTGAGGTTGAAGGTGTAATGCACCAAACAAACACAACATGACCAGCTTTCTCATAACGGGCTACTGAGTTACCGGAGGGACTAAAAGCAAAAATACACAAGACTATATATTGCTTTATTTCTCAAATGCAGGAGAAGTGTGTAGGAAAAGTCATTATCCTCACCCGTATTCATGTCTTCAAAAGCCCTACAGACATACCGGGCCGCACTTCTGTTCTCTGACGTTACTACATGTTACCTTTAGGACACAGAGAAGGAGAAAGAACGATATTATGTCCCTCCACAATTACCAAAGCTAAGCGAATATTAAAATGTCTGGCTCCATCAGTCGGGGCTATCGTGATTGGTATTTTAACCTTTGACTACAGTACAAAGGAACCAGCTCTTGGAACCAATATTGGAAGGACGGAATCTAATTCTGGAATGATCCTTAGTAATGAGGGGGCCGCCGTGGGGGCTAGATAATGCATATATGAGATATTATTTTGGGGCTGAAAGTGTTGGGGCAGAGGGGGCTCTCAGAGAGTTGAATAATCACAGGCAATGAGGTGTAGCCGCCGTGATAGAAACACCTTACTGTCTTGCCCGAGGACAGCACTCTTAAATCAAACACAAATGATTTTATCACATGCAAATACCCCTTAGGTTTTTTGTGCGTGTGTCGTGGGGCTTTATTTTCAGATTTTCAGTGCAGTGTGAATTTCTGTCTCTGACTTAAATGGATGGTCTGTCATTGAAGAGCTAAAAAAATAATAAAATCTTAAAGGTGATGTAACATTTTCAATGTTAAATACTTATAACCTTGATTCCTCTGAAAAGTATAATGTAGCGCTTACAAAAACATTGCACTGTTTGAGCACACCGACCAGTCTAATATAACAACATTGGGACACAGATATTATTTTGGGGGCTGATATTATCAATGGAATGAGTTGAATGAGGGATTTTTTGTTTGTCCAACCAATGGAAGACGGGATTATTTTTGCTGTTTCATTCAGTGTTCTTGTTAACTAAAATTAACTATTAAAACTTTTGAAAATCATTTTCATTGATAGAAATAAATCTGAAATAAAACATAATATAAATCTTAGATCAAAACATGAAAAACTTAAACTTAAAAATATTGCCTTGGCAAGCTGGCACAGATATGAAAATATCACTGTGGAAAAAATCATTATATATATATATATTTAAAATAATTAACATTGAAAAAAATAATATATTAATAATAATATTAAATAATAATAATAATAATATTTTTTTTAATTTTGGTATAAATTTTAGTAATTTTGTTTTTATTATATTTTTATGTATGTGTGTGTATAAATATATATATATATATATATAAATATAATAAAAATGACAAAAGCACAACAAAATTACTAAAACTTAAACCAAAATTAAAACTGAAAATATAAAAAGCTAATTTAAAATTTTAATAAATACTATAGTATTTAAATATTACTAAAACAATGCTAGTTCCATTTGGTGATGCTAATAGCTCATAAATTACTTTCACCTTTAATGTTTTGACACCTTTATTCACCCTCAGACAAATCAAATGATTGCTCAACACATGTATACAGACCCTAAATCAAATAGCAACACGTCAATAACATAAAAAACCTCATTGGTTATTGCATGTCACATAACTTATCGTCACGACACAAGCACCAACAGAAAGCCATACGAGTTTAAAAAGACATAAGGATGAGTAACTGATAAGAGAATTTTCATTTTTAAGTGAACTATCCCTTTAAAACTCAAGTCTCCCACGCCCGCTGTCCCAATTAAACAATTCCGGCTGTGTGAGTGACTGGCGGGGGCAGCGGAGACAGGTCTTGCTCTGTTAAAGCCACACTCGGCTAGTCTACCGTCGCCCAGGACCTTCGCCGGCTCTATTCCCGGCCCCTAATCAGTGTGTGAGCGTAATATCAGGCTGGGTTAGGTGTCACCATGTTAGAGGCGTTAATGGAAGAGCTCCATCCACTCAGCCGGGGGGACGGCATTACCGCGGGCTGTCACAGTCGGCTGAGGATTGGGACAGTATTACTGCTGGCTTTCATACAACGTTGGTCACTAAACTAATGGGGGCCCCAGCGGAGGAGACGAAGCTGGGAGAGATGGAGATGAGATGGAGAGGCGTGGGGGAGGAGGAGAGGAAATGAGAAGGGGGAGTGGTAAAAGAGAGGGAGATGGAAAGGAGGAGAGGGTAGTCTAGCACCTTCTCCTAATTTGCAGGCTCTAATGTAGAGTGGGAAAGCTCTAGATGCTGAGAGATTCAATCTGATGTGATTTAAGAGGGTGAATGAATAACTTTCTTGAGAGTGTCGAATCCCCGTAATGATAAATGTTAGGCCGAAGACACTTCAGAACAGCACTTACCCTAACGGTTCACAATTCGGCGGCATTGGCCTCTGTGAAAGATATCTCTATGCAGGGTACAGATATGCCAATTCATTTTGTGTCCAAAGATTTGACAAGCTAGACTGAGTCTGAACAGCGTCGGTCAAACGCTCCACTGCTGCCAATCTCTCTCTCTCTTCTCCTCCTCCTCTTCCACCATGACTCCTCAATCTTCTTTTCTCCAGAGATCCTTAAGCCGTTCGCCAAGAAATCGAAAAGTCAAGGCAGCAACAAAGACTGTAATATCGAAAAAAGAGCTAATACCATTTTAAGTATCTGGAATGAAATGAAAGCCTATATATGCAGCTTCGGAGCGAGAGATAACACCTTGAGAATGGGTGACATCGAGTGAAAAAGAACTGAGGTGGCGGGGGGATCAGTGGCCTAGGCTCAGAGTTGAGGAACTGACACTGTCTCTAATACAAGTGTTTAAATATTTGATGCACTGGGATAAAGAGGGCTCCCCTTTGAATGAAATTGAGTGTCTGCTGGAGAATCTATTACCTAGAGTCTGATGCAATTTGACAGTGGCAAAGCAGCCTGGGTGTTATTCTTCAATGGCTCCCCAATCTCCTTTCATTACTCCTCTTAAATGTTTCTCTGTCGTGCTTGACTTACTTCTGATTACAGCCTCTTTCAAGGAAGGAAAAGAGAAGGGGGGACGAAAAGGAGAAACAGAAAAGGGGGCCAGGAGGGCCCAATCTGGCATACACAGGGCTTGCGATTGCGTAGACTGATTCAATCATACAGAAGGGCAGACATTTGTAGTTGTATTATATTTTTGTGCACAACAGATCTTCTCTGCAGTGTACTGTTGACTGTATCTATGGGACAACAGATAAAATAAAACACCATTAAGCGTGAAGAGTCAGTTTATAGTGTACAAGACTTAAATATCACACGTTTATTAAAAAAGACACATTAAATTGGCCAAAAGTGACAGTAAATACATTTGTAATGTTAAAAAGGATTTCTATATTTCAAATAAATGCTGTTCTTTTGAACTTTTTATTTATTAAAGAATCCTATACAAATATTAAGCAATAAATTGTTATAATGTTTCACAATATTAATCAAATAAATACAGCTGTAAGGGTTATGTTAGTTCTGTAAATTCATTTAAGTTTTACATGACACCATTTTCAGTTAAAAACTGTAAAACTTTTTATGCATTTTGGCAGTTCATTTACAGGACAACGGCCTGAAAACAAACTTTTGAAAGGATTTCAAAGTGCAAATTTTAAAAACGATACTGTTATTGTCTCCATGTAAACTACAAAAAATCTAATTTGTGAAAACAGTGACATCACGTGCATGCATATTATGTGATCTGTCTATAGGTGCGTAGCACTTTTTTAAAAAGTGACATTGCCAACTACTGGCCTGGCAGCATAATACCGCTTTTTTTAGTAGTTGTGTAAACGTACTGTAAGTTTGGTTTTGTTCTGTTTGCCTGTGTTCCCAGTGATTGATTGTTTGCTATGGTTACCAATACGTTTTTTTATTAGTCCCACCTGTCTCTTGTTTAGTTCCTCCTCGTTATCCCCGAGTATTTCTAGCCCTCAGTTGTTTCAGTTCTTTGTCTTGCATTGCACTACAGTTAAGTGTTCTCCAGAGTCCTCTGGTGTGAATTATCTTCATTGTTTTGTGTTTATTTAAAAGAAGTACTGCAATAGATCCCTCTCCTCTTCATTTGTCTACCCAACTGTGACAACAGCCTGGTTAAGCATATACAAGAGACTAATTTCAACACTAAAACTCTTACCAACCCCAAACTTTTCAATGGTAGCGTAGATGCAAATACCATGTAATGTTTTATGCAGTTAGGTCAGTCACAAAAACAACAAACCATGTCAAACATTTGTAAAAGTTATTGTGTTTATGTGTGATCAGTATAGAAACCTGTTTCCACATCAGGGTAAATAAATAAATAAATAATTGCAATTTTATATTTTGCAATTGTGACTATATTAAACCTTATTTAATCTATAATTACCTTTGTATCTTATTTTTCACTCTGAAATGAAAATGGGCTTCCATAGATCAGTGTGACACATAAAAACAAACTGGCCATGAACATTCTAAGTAAAAAAACTCACCTCTTGACTTTCTGATGTCCTTTCCTAGATAGGTGAAAAAGCATGTCATGTCAGCTATACAAATACACTTTGGCTCATAAAAATAAAGGTATTCCCTCACATCACATAATTAGCCTTGTGGCTTCCCTGAAAAATATCAACACCGCAAAACAAGAAGCTGTTTGGTCTATTTGATTCAAAATATATTCTTAATCCTGCAGTCTCTTCATGTTGTGAATCTCTGGTGCTGTGAGTTGATGTGCACTATAACAAGCTGCTGCAATAAACATCAGTTTGGATTTCTCTCTATCACCCAGCAGCACCTGCTTTGGCAGTTGGCGTGCAGTCAAGCAGACTACCCAGGTGTGCATAAAAAGACAACGGCATCCTCCAGGACTGACACTGATGTATGGCTTGTTAACACCGCCGCTTTCTTGTATCCTTCCTGATACCCATTATGGCAGGCTTCACCCAGTGCTGGCGCGTGAGTTGCCTTTTCTTCAGCAGATCAATAGTTAATGGCACTTTGTTCCACAAACCAGGAAAAGCAATTAAAAGCCATTGATCATGTGCCACATCAGTGTCATTAATATGCATGTCTCCTTAACCTTCCATATGGAGGAGTTTAATCTGCTTCATCCTCCTCTTACCTTAACATGGTGATGCCAAGGACCTCCAAATAAGATGCTCACCTTGCAAGAACACAGACATATAAACAAAACTGAAAACTTGATTTTCACCACATGGGGTGTTTTTTTTGTGTGTGTTTGTTTTAGATGTATAAAACAAAAAAGGAAACATTTTCAATTAAATGCTAAATTATTTGTATAACACTTTTCACAAATATTATTTCAAAGCAGTTTTACAGAGAATATTGCCATACCAAATATTTGAAACAGCTGCTATGGCTGCCAATATAGGATAAAATAATCTTCATTAAAGCAGCAGTCTGTAAGTTTTGCCTCTTTGTCGCCATCTCTGTTTGAAACATGCAATTGCAGTTATTTGCGGAATTATCATCTTTACTTGGGTTGTGCATTGGCACGGCTCCTCAGCACGGATGAATCTAATGTTTTAAGGAGAATGTGTAGCTCACCGCACCAGTGTGGATACTGTACTTCAGAATCACAGATTGTAGTCTTGAAGTTTTGAACACTGGCTGGTTATGTACTTGCTCAAAAATTGATTTTGGATCATTTTTAACCAAAAAAAATTATGGACTGCAGCTTTAATCTCACATTTTTGAACCCGTTTTAAAAAGCTGAATGTAACCATAACACTATTGAAATAATAAATCAATAATTAAATAAAATTAAATATATAATAATATTAAATTAAAATATTACATTTAGTATATTGGTAAACATTATCACATTAAACATATTCAATTAATATCAAAATCTTATGTTAAATTTGGCAACAAAAAAAATTGTAACATATTTTGGTTTCACTCAACTCTTCTACAGACCCCTAGCACCCTTTCCCAGACTCCATTTAAAAAACCCATGGACTAATCTACAATAAAAGACTATACAAATTCTTACTGTTTGTCAACTTGATTTCTGCTTTGCACAGATGTGCTTCTCACATAAAAATGCACATCTGGGTTGGTACAATAAAGCAAGAATTGCACGTGTACACACAAAAATACAAGCACACACATTCTTGAATGCATAGTAGAGATCATGGGATCATGACTTTATAGATTGCATCCAGTTACATCCATACATATCTGTGGTAAATTACATTTACCAGCCTCTAAATTCCTCGCTGCTCTGAGGAGAGAGAGTGGTCAAAGCGGAGAAGGCCTCTGAACTGCAGCTTGCTACCTCTCAGCTTTGATTTCCTGCCTGGTGTCGCATCTGTTTTTACTGACGACAACGTTACAGGCGAGAGGTGGCAGGTAATCAGTGAAACAGGGCGAGAGGAGAGTCAGTGGTGGCCAGCAGTATTGCAGGAGGCAGGAGGATCAGATGTGAGGTGATCTAGAAGATTTAAATCCAACGGACCCAAAATATTTGAAATACATGAAAACAGACAAGGCGAATTATACGGTTCATTCAGCCATGCACAAAACAATGCCATGTGCATTATCTCCTTAGTGTGCAAATAGCTTTGGCAGTCCACTCTGATAAGTGAACCCTTAGCATGTTTAATTCATGTATAGAAAGACTGGCGGTGCGGTATGCCACAGCCATTTTTAACCTTTCCTCTCTTTGTGTGTGACTAATGTAGCAGACATCAGTCTGCTGCTCTTTTTCAGGCTTGTGTAAAATGTTAAGTGGGAGCATGCAGCACCTAAGGGGAAGCTATTCCTGCCTAATTACCGCAGTACTAAGGACATCTGCGTGTTAGCACATACAAGCTGCTGTGGCACATCACTTCACTGTCATGATGAGGCCCATGGCCTTTGCCAATGCTTGGCAAGGGCAGCCTCATTCCATGTCACCACGAATTAGTGGAGGCAAACTCTGACCCTTAAGGCAATGTCACAGAAGGGAGGGGGTTAAAAACGAGAACTGTCAGGAACCTTGTGGTGCACGTCATACTGACCTGTTATATGTGAAGATCATGCAAAACCTGGGTTTTGAAGTAGGTATCAAGACAACCAGGGGTGGAAAAGCACACATGTAAAATCAAATACAAATTGTTTCCTTCAGTGTAGCATATCAAATATAATTCTGACATTCATTAATACACAACTTTGCACAACTAATATTACATATTAGAAACTGAAATAAGTCACACTTACCAAATTGTCGTCATGTTCTTCTGCACTATTAGAACTATGATGAGTTTAGTTGGGCCGGAAGTATAGCCTGTAAGCAAAACAACCTGGGTTCAGTTCCGATTATGGGATAAAAAAAATTAGTTCATCCTTGTTTAATAATACAAGTAAAATTGCAATTATATGAATTTTCTCTCTAAAATTTGTAATGTTACTCTTTTGAAAAATCTGCAGTCAGTCCATTCTGCAGACACCTCACAAAACTGTTTGTGGTGCACTTGGTTACGTTTAGAAATTTCAGACGAAAAATTCGGGTATTAAAACTTGATTGGCTTTATATGAATTAAATGATGTATCTTACTGAAATACATAGTAGAATGAAAGATTTTCATTATTTAGGGGTCATTTAAGTCCACTTTTACAAGATGTAAAATAAGTCTCTGGTGTACCCAGAGTGTGTATGTGAAGTTTTAGCTCAAAATTCCCCACAGATCATTTTTTATAGCATGTTAAATTTGTCACTTTGTGAGAGTGAGCAAAAACACAAACGTTTTTGTCTGTGTCCCTTTAAATGCAAATGAGCTGCTGCTCTCAAGAAGAGGGCGGAGTTTCAAGAGCTCCTGTTAGCAGCGCTGATTACCTCAGACTCACTGAAAATGTCTGAAACTGTTCAGCCTTTTATGTTCAAACCAGAATCGGACAATGATGGAGAGACTCAAGAAGAATTGACAACATGTAGAATGCAACAGGACGTTTCTGAATGGTTAGTTGATGAATTTATGTAGCTGATGTGGAGTTAGCTATCTTAAAGTTATTGATTAGCATATTCTGTCATGATAATCTATAAATCACTCGTGTCACGTGTGGGAACTGTTGTAAGGTCCTACAGAGCCAGAGAATATATGCTGCATGAAGATAGAACAGGTATAGTTTAGTTTAATCACGGTTATAACTTGTGTTGGCATCTTGCTTTTATGACATGCTATTGCATTTGTGTTACTTACTGTATTGCAATAACATGACCTCACCCCTTTGTTGCGTGTTCTCAGGGGCAGGGTTTATGTAAATTTTAGGGTTAGTGATGTCACTAACCCGGGACGAAGCTCGTTGTAGTCCCTACCAAAATATCTCCCTTTGCATTGAACTTTAAAAAATCCACATCGTTTTATACATATTTTGTGAATTGTATATGATATCTGTATACTTTGGGGCAATGGTAATCTAGTAAGGCATACAAGTCTTAATACCCAGGGTTCCTTTTAAAATACATTATTGCAGGTCAATAATTTGACAGAATATTTTCTTTCTTTTTTACTCAGTGAAACATAATGGGGGATGTTTTTTTCTTACACACAAATATTTTAATCATAGCTTATTTTTAATTTTAAAAATAGCTTAATATTTTATATTTTATATGATTTACGTATCAACTGTATGACACATTTCCATCAAACTAAACTAAATAATCTCTAAAAAGGTGAAGTTGAATTTAGAATAAATGAATTTAATTAAAATTAATTAAAAATACGAACTTTTAAAACTTAGTTCTAAATAATACAATTAAATTGGAAAGCAACTACATTTGATTTGGCAATAATACAATAATACTTAACATATTTAAATAGATCAAATTTGTTTAAATATTATGTTTGACAGGACTGGCATTTAAACCCCTCTGCACCTTTTTCCTGCTACTGTTGAAAAAGCACAAGAAATGATTCCTCTTTCTGCCCTGTGGGTGTAATGCAAGTCATAACGGGCACCAAGAAATCCAGAACAGAGAGGAACACAGTGTCTCCTGTTATCCCGTGTCCAAGATAGGCGGCGGTTGAGGGGGAGGGCTGTGAGAGGCGGCGAGGCATCACATCTCCTCCATTTAATTGGCAAGGGAAATGAGTTGGGATATGGTTAGTATGAATCCAGTCAGTCAGTCACATAGTCTGTTACAGGCACACTGGCATTCCGAACTGGCTCTTACTGTCCTGATGGAGGTGTCAGGTCAGTGCCGAGCACGGCCCCCCTCTGGCTCTAACGCCTCTGTCCCGCTCTGTGCTGTCCAGGTGACGGTGATTGTCTCCTGGATTCTCATGGCGGGACGACTCACCTGTCACTAACTGGTCACAAAGCATTTACCTAGTGACAGAATTCCAATTAGACTGTGATAGAGGTGACACCGGAGAAAGAAGGGCGGAGGTGAGATGCAAAGGCGAATGCAGAAAAAGAGTGAGGGATGGAGGAGAGAGAGAGAGCTTATGTTTACACACTGAGAATGAATATCACACGTTACCCATTTCCCCAACATAAACTTTCAAAGGACTAAAGCAAAATATCATGAGCTGTATTGCAGTAATCCTGTCTCTCTCAAAACCATTGTTGACACAGCAACTAAATAATCCTTTGGGACTAAAGGTGGCAATGGAGGCAATCCCTGAAGAATGTTACCTCCATCTTTAATAGGCCTCCAGCAGCAGATGATGTTGATCCTCACCTCTAGAATGTTAAGACGTGTGTTGAGGTTTGTCGGGATATCGTCTGGCAGTAGTGTCAGAGGTGAGTGTGCCTCTGTGTTGTGGATGACTGCGCATATGCTCGTGACACAGTTCTAATTATTGTAGACAGGATGTCATCACCTCACACAGATAGGGTCGTTGTGGTGGATCATATGTTGATATAACTGCAACACATCTGTATTATTCTGTTGACCCATATTCTAGGAAAATGGCAAGCATGAATAAACAAGGACTTAAAGGGACAGTTCACACAACAATTTCAATTCTGTCATCGTTTACTCACCCTGAAGTCATTCCAAACAAATTTCTTCTGTGGAAGACAAAAAGAGAGAAGTTTATCAGCATGTTAACATTCTTTTACAAAGCGTCGACTTGTAAAAGAGGATCAGAAGGAAAAAAAAAAAAAATATATATATATATTGGCGGAATAGATCTGCTATGCTGCTGATGTAGATTATTGCTGTTGTTGTAGATTATTGCTGCTGCTGCAGAGCAAGTACAGGAACTTGCTACTGCCAATACATACGCCGATATGCTGGCTCGATCGTCTTTCATAGGCATACATGATAGAAAATGAGTTCGTAGTACTCGGTGTAGGAAAGAAGCTATTTCATTCAGTGTGTCATTTAAAAAAACTGGAAAAGCTGTACAGTTTCACAAAACCTTTATTTTCACAGAAGGAAAAAAAACATTAGCCTGTAACTCGCAATGTCCCTGAAATGACTGAAAATTAATAAATTAAGCTGGTCTTTAGACTAACGCACGAATGACTCCACAACATTTCACAAAATGAAAGTTGATTATCAACAGCAGAAGGGCCAGGTCTTCAGGTAGAGGAATGAATTATGAATTAAATGATTTCTGATTTATGACATTATTTCATGAGAAAGGAAATGAAAGGATGGACAGTATTGTTATCAGTATCATGACAAGACATACTTGTGAGAAGGTGTTATTGGTCATGCAGTTGTATAACTAAATGACACTGCCGTGATATTTTCTACATTGCAAAGCATAATATCAGACTTTTTGATACACTTTATTTAAGAAAAACAATGTGTTCCTCATTATTTTAAAGTGACGCCTGGAGTCTGTTGCTATAGTAATGAACTTTCACTCGCATCTGACTGACATAAACGCGTTTTTATTTCAGTGCTGTTGTTGTTAATGTTATGGTTATTTTAAACAGTTTTGTAAATTCAGCTTAACAGCATTAAGTGCACACATATTTTAGACACTTATGTTTTGCTAAGTCCATGCAATAAATGCACGTCCTTGAATAAGTGATGTTTTACTTCTGTTTCCGTTGCAGGTGTGGCCAAAATTAGATTGGAAAACATCACATTTTGACTCATTATATATATATATATATATATATATTTGAAACAAATTTGTAACATTATAAATGTCTTTACTGTCACTGACCCCAAATTTTTGAACATTTGAACAGAATATATAACTATTACAAGCAAAAATACTGAGCTCTGGTGTGAACCGGAGAGTTGATTCCAAAAGACACTTTGAGAGAAGGAGCTAGTATGCGGGATACAACATACTCTCTCCATCTCTTTTCTTCTGCCCTAGTTCGAGAACTGAACCATAACGGATACTCCATAACAACTGAAGAGAGAGAAGTAGCGCTCCATGTCCAGATCGATAGTGAATTAGCCAGTTCGCTCATCTCTTCAGTGGACTGTTTTGGTGGATCGATTTCTGGCTGCGTAGGGCAGCTGAGGTGACGCTGGCCAAGAGCATTGTAAAACTTTTTTGAACAACCCACTGGCTGCATCCTGACCTCACAAGTGAGGGGAGTACGTTTACATCCTATTCCAGTTTGAGGAGAAGGAGTTATAACGATTGCATCCGTCTCACCACACATGAATGGGAGCGTGAAAGTGAGCGAGTGTGACATTAAGCAATCCCTGCCGTTCTTCACTGGTTCCTGTGGTTTAGAAGCAAGCCAGGTGTGTGTGTTTGTGCTTGCATGTTGGTGGTTTGTGATGGATGAGCAGGAAGGGAACTGATGGATGAGTCAGTTCTCTGTTGGGACAATATGATGAAGACTATGAGCCTACATACCCCAAGAAAGAAGTCTCATCTCTGGCCCTTCCCACAGTCCATTACACACAAGCATGCACTCTCTCTGCCCACTGGTGATGGAATAATGATTCACTGAGATGTATTGACAGTATGCTGGTCTGAACTGATAAAGAACAAGACCTGTGACTGTACTCCTTGTATTAAAAATACCAAACCAATCATTTAATTAATATTAAGTAGTTAGGTAATAAATATTACAGACAGGTGTCCATACATATTTCCAAAATTCTAGGCAATTTAGATTCACAAGCTCTGGATTTGACTCATTTGGGTATTTTTCAGTTACAATGTCTCTGTTTCTTACAAACAAAAAACACACACATATACATATATACACTGCACCCCAAAAAAGTCGCTGTTTAGATTTAAATAGGCAGATGCTTGAGAGTCTATGACTGGATCATTATTGCAGTGATTATTGTTTCTAGCATGTTATATGTTTGGCAACAGTTCTTCTAACCCTAATTGATGGAGTGTGTAGCTTTTCATTTCTTAAACAACCATGTACGAAGACACATTATAGCCATATTCCAGGATGACAATGTCAAGATTCATTAGGCTCAAATTGTGAAGGAATGGTTGGGAGGGAGCATGAAGAAGCATAATTGTATGTTGTATTTGATTCACTAAAAATAACCTGTTCATAAGAATCATTTGTTTGTGAATTGGACTACACTGGCCATGTTTTATACTTTTGCAGGTGCAGGTTGTGAAGACAACTCAATAGAAAAAGGTTCCTTGCTATTATTTCATGGTACACTTTTTTGTTTTTATTGCATCCCATTCGATACAGACTTTAAACTCACATTCACAACTCTGGTAAAATATGATTTCTAGCGCTGTACAAATAAATTTTCACACAGCCACTGAAAAGAGAGTAAAAGATCAATCTTGATATTTTAACAATCAGGATCATTCAAATGAAAACTGTGATTAATAGAAAAATATTTTTTATTACTCAGCCCTATTAAACCTGCCTGAAATGTCAGCTATGATGTTCTTGCTCTGAATATGAGAATTTGAATGGCTTTGACTGGTAAAAGAAATCTGTTTTACACATACACGCACTCTGCGCAAATGCAAACAGTCAGATAAGCACTTTTATCTGTAGTGGTGATAATGGCTTTTACAAAATCCCTCTGCTGCCCTAGATTAAAAATCCCGACAGGAGAAGTGTTTGCTATCTTCCCTTTATCTCAGTCACCTCACTGTGTCTCATACCATCAGATTTCTCAGTGTCTTGGTGGCATCAGATTCCTCAGCCAATCTATTGTGGCCTCACAAGGGGAAGTGCGGGCCATTGTCCCATGTCGTTCTATCGCAGATTACTCTTCGCTGTATTGATCGAAATGCTTTCGGGTTGCTTGTCACCTTGGTGATAAATTATAAGTGTGTGTGTGTATATGTGCTATGTGTGTACATGCCCTTTATCTCTCTGAGAATTTGATAAAATGTGATTGATCTCTCTTGATGCTGCCAGAAGCTAAAGAGGCCCTAGGTGCAATTTTATCATCTCATAATCAGATGATTCGCAAAAAGCAAATCAGGGAATCTTTTATCCCTCAAGTAGAAAACTGGATTATTAGGGAGAACAAGAGAGGAAAGCCATACATTCGGCTATGTGGGACAGTCTAAACCTGTGGTTCTCAACCAGGGGACCAGGACCCACTAGGGGGCTTCAGCACACTTCCAAGGGGGCTGCAATATGTCTAAAAGGGATAGTTGACCCAAAAATGAAAATTACCCCATGATTTACTTACCCTCAAGCCATCCTAGGTGTATATGACTCTCTTCTTTCAGACGAACCCAATCGGAGTTATATTAAATAATGTCCTGGCTCTCCCAAGCTTTATAATGGCAGTAAATAGAGGATGAAATTTTGAAGCCCAAAAAAATGCAACCATCCATCATAAAAGTTAACCACACGGCTCTGGAGGGTTAAAAAAAAAGGCCTTCTGAAGTGAAGCGATGTGTTTGTGTAAGAAAAATATCCATATTTAAAACTTTAAAAACTTAAATAACTGGCTTCCGGCAGACAGCCATATGCACGTTGACTTACGCCAAAAGAGTAACCCCTGACGCAATGTAGGAGCAGCGTAAGCTTTGACGCCTCTCGCTGTTCAAACAAATAGGGCTGTGCAACAAACTCAAGCTCCTCTTCTCTTATAATTCGTGCCCAGTGTTTTGTTTTGCTCTCTCCCCTGCGATTCCACATTGATCAATACGTCATGCGTCTGGTCAGAGTTCACTCTTCCACCGTAAATCGATGTGCACGGCAGTCTGTCAGAAGCTAATTATTTTAGTTTTTAATGCTCTATTTACTGCCATTATGAAGCTTGGGAGAGCCAGGACATTATTTAAGATAACTCCAATTGTATTCGTCTGAAAGAAAAAAAAGGCATATACACCTAGGATGGCTTGAGGGTGAGTAAATCATGGGGTAATTTTCATTTGTGAGTGAACTAACCCTTTAAAATTATTTAAAATAAGATAAAACAACTAAAAATCAAGATAATCTAACATCATATTTTTTTTATTTTAATTAGTTCCATCAATGACTTTTTTATTCAAGAACCAGGGTTCTCATATACATTTTTCTAGTTATGTCAAGCTCTAAAATATTTTATCGGGTAAAAAATTCCTGTCAAGATCGACTGGAAAAGTCAATTAATTGGTAATAAAAAGTCTAAACGGTGAAGAACATTCAATTATTGAAACTGCTGGAATTATGGAACTTTTTATTATTTTCTTTAATAATTTCAATATATTGTTCTCCTAGTTTCTGTAAATAAATGTCATTAAAACAGGGTATTAATCCAAACTGGGTACAATTAATACTAAATAATTCTGTAGAGCATAGGTTACTGTAATGTAATTGTAAAATTCTAAAGCAGGCAACTAAAACAGATTCAGAGTGGCTCAGCAAAGCTAAACTTCACCAAAGTCGAGAGAAACTACACAAGTTTGGAGATGTCCTGAGCAGAAAACATTTTGTGATGCTCCTTAGACCACTGACTACCAAAAATAAAAATAGAGCCAATTACTGCAACATCCTCTCTGAGGGATGTCATGATAGGTTGTCAATAGGCAGGCTAAGTGAATGAGTTTGCATTGTCAGTGCAATGCATTCTAATTGACTCCATCTCCTCCTAGTGGCAGTCTGATACTGAAGTGGGCAGACTCGAGTTTCTCATTATAGTGCAAGTAATTGTGGTCTGAGTGGGTCTGTGGATTCAGTTCTGCAGCAGTCTGACAACCTCTGTGCGCTAGAATGAGTGTGTGCGTGTGTTTTGTGGGACAGATTGGCTCTTCTGCAACTGATTGTGGAAGTAAATGAGTCTTCATCTACTCGAGAATGTCTGTCCCTCAGCCAGAGTGATAGAGAAACAAGAGTGGTTAACTTTCCTCTCTCTGTTTGTTAAGTTTTAGGGCTCTGCAATGCAAATTGAAGCTTAAAATAAGCCATAGGAGATGTGCAGAACAGTGTAAAAAGTTAACTTTTTCAATATTTTGTCATACTTTGTGGGTATCAGCATGCATCTGTGTGACAAACAAGCACTCAACATGTTTATAAATGAAACGGACTTTAACCTAAAATCGCCATACAGCAATATTCCCCTCCAGAGGAGACAGAGACATTTTTTTAACAGTCCTAAATCATAAAAATCCAGCTCAAATCCAGCTATATTTCAATAAACCACAAGCCAGTTTCAGAAAAACACAGAAAAAGGCCTCCCACAAACTCATGGGAGATGACAATGAAGAAATAAATCAAATTCTCTCAAACAGCGTGCAAATGGCATCACACCACGGCATAACAATAAAGCCTGGGCATAGATGTTGTTCAGATGGGAGATGCTTATGGGGTATGGATGTGGGGAGCTTCTCGCTGCTGCCTCACGGCCGTGACTGTCATTTGGCTATTATTATGAAGAGTGAATGTAATGCCTGGCTGTATGAATAGGATTGTCGCGCTGATTGTGATGTATAGTTTTTCATTACCATTCCCTGGCCTTTGCCATCCAGCATGTAGGAAATCCTATTTATCCCCTAATTTGTAAGCCCCCCAACCTTGGCTGATAGCAATCAGAGCCTGTAATTGTGTGCGCCGCCGACGGACAACGTAAAGGGTGACAGCGCGAGAAGGCAGGGGAGGGGTGGTGAGAAAGAAATAGAAAAAGTGACAAAGAACGAGAAAAGAGACGGAAAGCTGACCTGAAAGCTCTTTTAAAGCATACATAACACTCTTCAAAACAGAAAAAAGGTCTACTCGAAAGCCCCTGTTGCTCACCACAGGACTGTTAGAATAAATATTAAAGAAATATGCAAAATTTACAGTTTATAAGTGTATTAAAGGGTTAGTTCACTGAAAAATGAAAATTCTGTCATTATTTACTCACCCTTATGTCATTCCAATTGTGTAGGTATTTCTTTTTTCTGTGGAACACAAAATAACATATTTGAAAAATGTGTTTTTTGGCCATACAATGAAAGTCAATGTGGACCAAAATAAGTATATTAGAAAATCTTCTTTTGTGTTCTGCAGAAGAAATAAAGTCATACATGGGGTGAGTGAATGATGATCATTTTTGGGTGAACTATCCCTATAAGTTGCTGAACACAGCCAGCCTTTAGTACCGTGCATTTAGCCAGTTTAAACGGTTTTTATTAGTAGCTTTTTAAGTTATCAAGACAAACACTTCATGCAGTTCACACTGCACTTACAGTCTGCCTGCGCCTCTAATGAATGCATAATTGACTCATTTCTATGCACTGTGCCAAAAGGGATCTTTGCATTAAATGTGTGATTGCGCCCTCTATTAGACGTCATTAAACTAATTCCAGATCTGTCTTAATAAGACTTTATGAGCCTTTCTTAAAGCTCTAATTCTCCTCTCTGCCCTCATTCACTACAAGTCAAATATTCAAAAATATGAAAATTGCAAATTATATACTTATTTTGTAATCATTTTGTAATAGCTTGATAATGGACTGTGAATGTTAAAGTATAAAGATGAAGACTTGCTTATGATGTTTCTATGAAAGCCCATTTCCGCCACATAAGAAAAAAAAAAATCAAAGTCATAATGAAAAAAAAATTAGATAAAAAGTCATAATTATGACAAAAAAAATAAAGATTGTGAGATAAAAAGTCATAATTATGACACATGTTAATTTTGGCATTTAATGACCTAGTATGCCTTCATTTTGACTATTTTTGTCATAATTATTATGATTTACCAAAGAATGATTTTTTTCTTATTTGACATAGGTTTAAGATGTTATATGAGAAGCATGCTAATATGCTATCCCAAACAATCATATACATCTAATTCAACATGTAAGGTTTGCCTTGTTAACTGTTATAAAGATGCTTTGGTAACACTTTATCTTAAAGTGACATAGTAACATGTTACTACATGCACTTACTATAGTAATAACACTAAATTATGCATAATTATAAGTAACTAACCCTAAACCAAACCCTAACCTTAAGCATAACTCTATAGTAAGTACATGTAAGTTCATTAATATAACTTGTCATAATAATATATATAATATGTACTTGTTTAAGTAAGTACAATGTAACAACGTCACCTTAAAATAAAGTGTAACCGATGCTTCAAACACAGCCTTATCCAAAACATGCACACACTGAATCTGATGTGCATTTTCAATGCATCTTTTCTTACTACAAGCACCCTGAGCTGTAATTAACCCCTCAGCTCAGGATTCAGGCTGAACGTATTGATTTTCTCACATAGGGAAGGACTGAAGATTACACTTTAGTGCCTTTAGTGAACAGATAAGTCAGCCTCGCTCACCTAAGGCTATGTCAACAACAATCTGTTTTTAAGAATAGAGGGAAAAGCAATTAATATCACTGAACTCAAAAATGAAATTCAAATGATGTTTCAGAGATATGACAAAGTCTTGACAAGAGGTACCAAAGTCTTGCATACTTTATGGCCCAAGCTTTATTCTTGGGTTTAATCTCTCGCTGAAATTGACAGCAGAGGAAGAGGCCTGTCATCCGTGATAGCTCAACAGCATCTTGGGGTTGAATCCTTTAAATCTGCCACTTTCCTTGGGCTTAGCCCTGCGATAACCTCTCTCAGTGTACACACGCAAAGCCTGTTTCAACCGCCAACTAAATTTCCACACACTTTGATGGCAAACGTAACCCTGGCTCAGGCATTTTTGGGATGTAATATGATGGTTCCTAAAATTAGCAGGCTAGGTTAGCAACTAGCATGAGTCGTTTTTACTTTCACTTCTTCTCACCACACTTCAGTGCTCCTCCGCTGTGGCATCAGCTGCAGGAGCTAATGAAACGTCAGTCTGATAATTGAGGCAGTGCTGGTCAAAGGGATGGAGCAGAATAACTACTCTCTGTCTTGCTCACAGCCATCTGGTTCATTGGCTTGGCTGCTAGATAGGACAGAAACAGCTTTCTCTCAATGAACTAAACAATGTTTTACTTAACAGTCTGAGTAAAAGCTTGTCAATGTCACTTTAAAAGCATTTCATTTATACTGTTAATACTTTCTAATGGTTAAGGTTCTTGTTTTCATATATTTGGATGCACCAATAATTATTTTCATGTTATGACCGGTAACTGATAAATGGCCAATATTAAAACTATAGATAAAATTATAAATTACCTAATATGAGTGAATTTTGGCATAACAACATTATAATCTATAGTATAAAAATGGATATTCATTTTGAGATTTGCTAAAGATTACATTTACCTGTTATGAAAATTCTGTCAATTAATTACTCACCCTCATGTCGTTCCACATCTGTAAGAACTTCGTTCATCTTTTCGGAACACAAATTAAGATATTTTTGATAAAGTCCGATGGCTCAGTGAGGCCTTCATTGACAACAAGATAATTAACACTTTCAAATGCCCAGAAAGCTACTAAAGACATATTTAAAACAGTTTATGTGACTACAGTGGTTCAATCTTAATTTTATGAAGTGACAAGATTTTTTTTGTGAGCCAAACAAAACAAAATAATGACTTTATTCAACAATATCTAGTGATGGGCGATTTCAAAACACTGCTTCATGAAGCTTCGAAGCTTTACGAATCTTTTGTTTCGAATCAGTGGTTCGGAGCATGTATCAAACTGTGAAAGTTACGTGATTTCAGTAAACAAGGCTTCGTTATGTCATAAGTGTTTCGAAACGTTTCGAAATTTCAATGGTTCACGTGACTTTGGCAGTTTGATACACGATCGGAGCACTGTACCACTGATTCGAAACAAAAGATTTGTAAAGCTTCGAAGCTTCATGAAGCAGTGTTTGAATTGTTGAATAAAGTCATTATTTTGTTCTTTTTGCCACACAAAAAGTATTCTCGTATCAGACCACACAATATACAGACTATTGTTCATAGGTTTGGGGTTGGAAATATTTTTTTATGTTTTTGAAAGGTCTTTTGAGCTCACCAAGGCTGCATTTTCTGTTATATGTAATTTGTTCCTTTGATGGCAAAGCTGAATTTTCAGCATCATTACTCCAGTCTTCAGTATCATATGATGCTTCAGAAATTATTATAATATGCTGATTTGGTGCTCAAGAAAAATTTCTTCTTATTATCAATGTTGAAAACAGTTGTATCACTTAATGTTTTTATAAAAACTGATTTTTTTTTTCATGATTGTTTCAAGCTCAAAAGAACAGCATTTATTTAAAACAGAAGACTATTGCAACATTATAAATGTCTTTACTGTGGCTTTTGATCAATTTAATGCGCCCTTGCTGAATAATAAAAAAAAAAAAAATCGAACATTCCTGCATGACATTCTAAGAGCATTACATCTGTCCACAGTTGTTTTCCCCTCATACCAAGAAGTCCATGTGAGCGAACAAGTTTTCTCCAGAGACACAGAGTGTCCCCTTTTAATCACCTTCATTTCTAACTGTCTTAGGGGCATGGATATGGAAACATTGTCCAAAGCAGACTGGGGGTGGTTAAAACTGGCCGAGAGCATGACTACTAACAGGTGACTGGGACAGTAACCTCATCTAATAGGTAAAAGGAAGCTGAAATGAGCTACACTGACCTTTCCCTGTAGACGTCCACTATTGCTTCTCAAATTTGAAGTCAGCAAGGTCCACTGTAACCGAGTGAAACTCAAATAAAGCATTTCATTATCTTTCCTGGAGATGAATTCACCTATGTTGATATTCAAAAAAGAAAAAAAAAAAAAAATGTAGAGATCAGACAATGATTGTTAAATGAGTTTCACCCTATCAGAACATGTACTTTGGAGTTCAATGAAAGCTCATTATCATCATCCGACTGTGATGGAGATCTATGCATTTTGATAGAGTGATGAAAACTGTATGAAGCCTCGCTCCCTCGATGACAGACCTCAAGTCGTCTTTTTCTTGACTAACTCTTCTCCATCATATCCCTAGCACATCTGCTTCTAGGCGTGCTCTCAGACAATGACATATAGCCACAATTAGCCCTGGAAAGACTTCAATTATGATAAAAACCCTTCACCCCTCTTAGGCCATGATTAAAAAGCTCTCCTCCACTCCAGTGCCTCTGATAAAGAGCTCTCGTTTCACACCATCACTTCTTCGTCGGGATAATAAACCACTCCGCCAGGGTTCTGCACGATGCCTTTTACCTCTTACGTCTGGTGTCCCACTGAGGAGGAATGCTCAGTCATTTACATTTTCACATTTGTAGCAATGCAATGACCCTGTTTGGGCTCCCAAAGACACATTAATGTGAACGTAAGCTGTTCAGCCTGCATTCAAGACAAAAATAAACAAGAAAAACGTTAAGATGAAAGACATGAGACTGCTCACATGACCTTCAGCCTCATCTGAGAATGACACAAATGCCCATACAAAATTTTGGAATGAGATTTGCTTAGTAACACGTTTGATAAATGGATTTGCTGTAATGAGATGGAGCCATCACAAAGTCATGAAAAGAAACCTAGAGGAAGAGAGAGGGGAAAAGAAGGATCATCTTTCGGCTGTGTTCTGTCAAGGGAGAAATTACACACTTACTGATTTTTTTTTCCCAAGGATGGCCACCATAGATCATACGTCAGGATTTACGATCCAATTTCCAACATGAAATATAGACACCAAGAATCAATTTTACCACTGTTTTTCACTTTCTCTCCTCTCAACAGATCACAGCTGCTAGCTTTCCTCAGGTACCATGGAAGCTGCTTTATCTACAGTCAGACAAGAAAGATAATTCCTTTCCAGTGGACACTACACTTACCTCTTGTTTAAAACAATGTTTAGTGAGCTTGTAAAATAACTAAAACAAACAAACAAAAAAAAATTGAATCCAGTTACTTACTCCCTTTAAGTCTGTGCGTAGCTTGGTAACCTGCAAGGCCTTATGCTTTGGCTTCTTTAGAAACTATTTTCATTGATGGAGACAAAAAAAACTAGGTAGTGCCTGAATTTTGCCATAATCTTACTCCATAATAACGTCTTGCTTATAACTGATATATAAAAGAAATATCACATTGCTAATAGTGAGTAACAGCTGTTGTAGTTTGTGTGATATTGCTTAAATTATACCTTAAACTATCAAGTTTTAATAACCGTTCTCTGAGAATAGGGAAGTCCACACCACAGCTATAACGATAAGCACACAGAGGAACGATATTGTTGGAATCACTTTCAGGACTATTTTTCCCCCGCTGATGAACAATAAGCTAACGTTAATCATGAAGTTAAAAACAAAACAAAAATACATTTGAATAAAATAGAGATAAACAAGCTAACTTCTAAATTAAAATATATTGTCTTCTAAAATAAGTTATAATAGCATTAATATTAATAAATAATTGTGTTCACACAGATATCTTGTTCCAAAGAAAAGGAAACCTTTCAGTCAGAAGGTCTTCCGATGTTACTGCCTGAGTTGAGAGGCTGACTACCGCTCTTTACTGTCTGGCATAAATATGTCACGGGTTATGCAGAGTTGACATGTAAATTATAAATGTTTCCTGTCATGTTCAATACTGTAATGAATTTACTGGAGATGTCTTTATCGCGGCGAATTCATGAAGTGGCGATGACGAGCGGCAGAGCTCGCGCTGTTCACGTTATTGATGCGCGCGCTTGACAGCTAATTTAAAACGCACCGAGTGCCTCACAAATGCGGAGCAAAATACCCGAATCTCACGAAACAAATCAGGGATATGTTTAGTCAATGCTGTCACCTTCATTGTCTTAGTCAAATGATGCTGAGAATTTTACCTTAGCTTAACGTTTTTAAAATTACATTTCTTGATCTAAACCAGTTCCTAACCTAATTATCAACAATATTACACCGAATCATGGTCACAAGACATTTATATTCTAACTACTAGATGAAAATCAATACCAAAAATTTCCCCTTTTCATTACACTAACAAATTAAAAAGGGAAACACTTGGGAAAAACATTTATTAAACACAAGGACATTTTACAGGTAATAAGCTCAATGTACAAGAGCATTGGTGAGACTGTTTATGACTCTTCTGAGAAAACACAGGATTGCAGATGAAAAACAGCACATCAGAATGGCAGACGTAAAGACAGCAGTTAGACAGCGACACCTCCAAAAAATGAAACATTTTTCCACAGCCTGCTGTTTCAAGACGCAGCCAAAAACAAACACCAGTTCAATAAATCCCCTAACAGGATCCAGACTCATACCATCTGTCCAGCATACGTTCATTTCAGACAGACAAGCAGACATTCTTTTTTCTCCCTCTACTTGCTTCTGTCTTGTCATGTGCCGATTAGCTCTCTCTGCCAATTTACAGTTCATCTGGGTTTGGTCTGCCTGGTTGGACAGAGGAGGTGGTATAATGGAATAGGTTGTCAAGGATGGTCTGTGTCATGGTACAGGTTTGGTCTGGAAAACGAAGAAAGGAGGGAAGCGGCTGGGATTGAGGGGTGGCGGACAGGGAGGGTAGTCATTGTGCTGAATACATTAACAAAGAGAGTGGTCATCAAAAGAGCAGATAACGGATGACCTACAACCACAAACTCAGCCTCTGACCCCAACCAAAACAGGCAATCACTTAGGAGAGCTCCAGACACCTCTCTCCCCTCTTCCAAAAATGTCCAATCGAGTTTACAAAGTCATTTATGTCACGGTTTCTTCACCTTCTTGATAGATGAGGAACTTGAAGCAGATTCTCTGCGTTTGCGCTGTGCAAAGAAGAACACGAAGAAAACCATATTCAAATAATTATGCTGTCAACACTGGAATTTTATGAAAGAATCATTGAAAAATGCTTGTCAATTTTTAATGTAAAAAACAAAAAAAACTTTTAATCAATGGATCAGTAGTTGGTCTATAGTATTTGTGAGTTTTAAGCTAGTATTTAAGCTAGTATTTATGTGAAAATAAATTAAGGTCTCATGATGTTTCTAAATATCTGAATGTGCATTAACTAATGATCTGATAAGCATTTTAATATTGGAAAATTATTGTGTTACCAGTCACATCAGGATTATTATAAGAATTCACAATAGATTCTATGTTCATGATAGTTTTTCTGTGTTGATTATTTTTAATATTTAAAAGTTGATCTAAAAACTGCATGATGATGCTTGTCGGGGTCTTTTATTAAAGTAGGCATATCATAAATTACCAATCCAACCATTTATTAATTCATGGCAATTTACAGAAAGGCATTTAAAGGAACTTCCCCTCTGAAAACTCACCGAATTTGGAGTGAGTGGAGCTCCAACCACATCAATAATCTGCTCTTTCGCTTCAGTTTTGATGTCATCAGCGCCAAGCCAGGATTGACTGTCAGGGGCTCCACCGCTCTCACTCTGTGGTGTGACGGCACCCCCTGCTTTTAGAAGTGCATCATAGCGGTGCCGCAACATCTGCTGCTCGTACTCACAGTTACTGTAGGCCTGCTTCAACTCGTACACCAGGACCAGGTCGCTGCGGAGTTCATTAAACATCTGCACTATCTCCTCTGTGGGCATAGGGTTGAGGTCTGTCATGGAAAGGGAAGGGATATGTTAGGAGACTTTCTAAACTGAACTGTAATAATAAGGGTTTGTTTCAACAATCCCAATATTGATTTAAAAGTTCTTAAGATCAATTGTTTACTCTATGCTAGTGTTTTTAGCACCATGGCAAAGAAGTCATATTTTACCCGAGTTATAAGTTCAAATTGAATGTCATGAAAATATGAAATAATGGACGAAAATACATCTTTCTATTGAGTCTGCATGCAATAGACAAGGTTCGTATACCAATAAATTTCCACGACATTTCCATGACTTTTAGTCAATATTTATAACCTAATGTTCCATGAAAGTCTACGCACACATGAACAATCAGAAAAAAAAAATCCATGTTCAAATTTATTGTAGCATATCTTAACTAAAAAATAATGACTATTAATGCTATTTGCTTGTTTATTTGTTTTAATAATAAGTACAAGTTGCGACTGGATGCCCGAATGCCATGTATTGTAGTTTATTTAACCAATTATCACCAATAACCATCATCAATTAAACACATTAGATTATACCGATATTCCTGAAACAAATTTCCATGACTTTTCCAAAACTTTTTTGGGTTTATTTATTTTTCCAAAACTTTTCAAAGCCTGGGAATTGCTTTTTTCCAGTTCCATGACTTTCATGTTTTCATGCCCGCACGAACCCTGAATAGCATACAGTATGAGCAGTGTAGTCCAAATCACAAATGACTCTTTCAAACCAGTTCTTTTTAGTGAATCAGTAACATACAGCGCAACCAGTGTAATACGATTCACAAACAAATAATCTGACCATATAATGCACATTATTGATTAAAAATGAATAAATCCCAAATTAATCTCAAAATCTCTTAAGTCTCAAATTTCTATACTAATTAATGGGATTTTTCATTAGTTTATCAATTAAAATAACTTTATACATGGTTATTATAATATTACAAGAAATATAAATGCAAGAATATTTCTTTAATATGCAAGTAAAATTGACATTACAACTGAAATTTGCCCAAATTACTCCAAATATAGTAGTCAACATTTGAAGTGGATCAAGTTGTCCTAAGAAGAAGGTTTTAGGACAACTTTGATGAACGGTTTTGATCCACTTCAAATGTTGACTACTGTAGAATTAAAATCAGAATTGAATCAAAAGCTTGTGAATCAGAATCAGTATCATTTTTAGATGGAAACCTGTTTATTACAGTCAAAACGACTAGAGAAACTATACGGTAGGTAGGAGGGCAGAAGAAATGCTACTTAAAACGCTACTCACCCACTCCTTGCTCTGTCAGGATCTGTTCAATTGCTTTTATTTTCTTCTGTCCAACTGAGCTGGGCAGCTTCATCTACACACAAATCCATTAGTTAACAAAATCTACAACTACAAATAAACTTTCAGTAAACTTAAGTTGTGCTTGTGTACTCGTGTCTGAATCTATGAGGTCTTTGGAACTCTAGATGGAACATTAACACCTTTAATCTCAGATGGCTACATGGCAGAAAAAAGTGGGAGCAATGGAATAAAAATGGGGTCATCTTTCATTCATAATACCCCTGGAATGCACTTCAGAGAGGGCAGATCAAAACATGTTTATGCACCCAAGTCTGACTAACAGATGACCAGCCACCTCTGAGTCATATACTACCCCAGTCCCATCCTTAATGCGTTTTATATAGAGCGACCTCCCTTCATTACTCTTTAAGAGGAATGCCTTCCTGTGGGTAGATTACTCTACCTATGACTGTGTGAATCAATCAACTCCTGGCTAATGAGAGAGAAGTTAAACGCCATGTATCATAATATTCTGCATAGATCGTATATTAAGAAACGGATCAGGGGTCAGTTTTGTCGAAGCGTGTAAGTTGATCTTACTCTCTGGCTCCGTAGTGAAACACCAGCAGATTTGAAGTCGGGGAATTTGATGCCTGCAGTTTCAGGAACAGCCTGCCATTGGACAGATGCATTAGTTGGACAGGGCATTAGAGGAGAAAGTGCTAGAAAGTTTTAAAGTTCACAAATTTTTTAAAATGAAAACTTCTTTCTAAAGAAATGCACGCAAAAAAAAAAAAAAAAAAAAAAGTGCAAAATTTGGATGACCGCTATTGAAAACGCTATTGGCAACTTTGAATTCAGACAGTTTGATGAGTATATAAAGAGAAAATTACAGGTTTTTCCATCTCTCGTTTCTGAGGCAACTTCTTCTTGGTGGCTTTGCGTTCAGCTCTGCGCATCTCGGTGGTCGTGTCAGCAGCTGTAATGAGCTTCTGGAGGTCCTGGGCCTTCTTCTCACGCTCCTTCTTACGTGTCTCAATCTTTCTCAACTCTTGGATCAGGTATTCCTCTTCTGCCACCTACAGGAAGGGAAAAAAGTACATATTCTAAATTAGAAAGCTTGTACTTAAAGGCTATATTCAGACTACCAACAAAAATCAGATTTTTTGCATATCCAGATTTTATACAGATGGGATTTTAAAAGTCTGGACAGCAAAAAAATAAACCTCATGAAATCAGATTTTTTTCAAATCTGATTCAAATCACATTGAGGCGGTTTGAAATGCGATTCCTATCAGATTTTTACAGATGTGTCTCAGTCTGGATGCTCTGGCTGCTCGAATTTCCAATTGCCTTTTACGTCACTCTTAATGCGACGCGATACCGTCAAAATCGGTGGCTGAAATGCTGGAAGTATTCATACGGTATGTCCTAAGATTTCAGCCAAGACTACAGCAAGGAACATCACAATATATACCAGTTCTGCACCGCGACTCGACAGGGTGCTTATTTGGAGAATGAGATGAGGCACTTCCATTTTGAAAGCCTCATCACATACGTGGGTACGCCTACGTTGTTACCAAAGCAACCCATGCAGATAGGTTGGTTATGTCTGGACACAAAAAACTTATTTGATCACTTGCAATTAATAGTGCAGACAGTCTGCCTGAAAATATCTGATTTGAAAAATAATCCAATTTGCCTGCAGTCTCAACATAGCCAAAGAGGCCATATTATACCCTTCTACAAAGTCTTGATTTTGTTTTTGGGGTCTACTAGAAGAGGTTTCATGCTCGAATGTTCATTGTTGCAGCCCCTCTCTTCCCAGTTTGCCAGTAACACTCTGTTTAGGTCCAGCCCCTCCTTCTGAACAACGCAATGTGCTCTCATTGGTCAGCTGGACCAGTGTGTTGTGATTGGTCAAGTGTTTTGAGCGTGTTTTGGAAAAGTCACGCTCCTTAACATAACCATGAGTTTCAAGACACTACTAATGCCACTCAACCAGTCCTGGCTTTTGTGTATGCCTTGGGCAGGAATTTTAACTAAAAAATATTGACATGTATGTTCCCACAAGAAAACTTAAGTATACAATCAAGGCGTTTCAGGGAGTTCAGAAACAGCGCTCACTGATATAGAGAATAACTCCCTTTGGAGTAGACCTTTTTCATGCTCAAACAACAATAAAGAATGTTGAAAGTGTAAAAAAAAGCATAATAGGTCCAATATATCACTCTTGTAATAATGGTTATGAAGATTGTGAAAAAGGTCGGTCTTGGTCTGAGCAGTCTCACCTGTTCTGGAGTGCGGCTGAAAAGTCTCTCAAGCTGCTCTTTCCTGCGTCTCTCATGACCAGCATCGAAGATGTAAATCTTGGGCTCTGTTCCTGTTCCAGCCCGAACCTTTGTTAGTTTGCCACAAATGCTGTAATAACGCTCTTTAAGATCCTCCACAGAGCGCTTCTACAATAATAACATTGAAATCAGTGAAGAAATGTGATTAGAAGGAAGCAAAATGTAACGTGGTCAAATTACTATTTTATTTTCAACAAAAAGCAAAATCATGAAGAGGAATTTACTCTGTACTGTTGGTGATCATAGCGATCATGGATAACAATAAACCGCAGGTCGAAACGTTTGCACAAGTCGAACAGGTGATCCGTTTCAGCTTTCGTCCATCCGTCGTCATGAAGATACATCTGATACTCCTGCTCTGAGTACACAGGCACCTGCACAGTCTTCAAACAGCAATACTAATTTTCAATAACATGCAGGGAGAGGAATTTCAAATTCAAAACAAGAACAATACACATCGCTTCTCTCTTTCCTCTACTAATATCATTTTCTCTTTTCTCCAACACTGTTCAACATTATCTTCTCTTTCTAACCTTGTTGAAGCGAGCAAATGGGTAGTCCTTTCCCTCCTCTGCTGCACGTCTCCAGTGATGGAAGATGGCTCCATCTTTTCTGGCTGGATTAGAAAACGGCATCCACTTCCAGGGCCGCACCTTCTTACAGCCCAATTTCGCTTTCACTGTCCGGTAGCCTTGCGTAGTATCACTCGGTAACAAGGGAGGGGCATCCCGACTGAAATAAGGAAAACGTTAATTATATGTTGTCATAATTTAATGTAAGAATATCAGCATCCATGGACAGCATACAGGGCTTTTGACAATAGCCTAGTTGGACCAGTACCATTTCCATAACACAACAAAACAAAATACATTTCATTTTTAGTAATATTTTTATGTGCAAGTCAAGATATATATACACTACTGTTCAAAAGTTTGGGGATTAGTAATTTTTTTTTTTAGCAAGGATGCATTAAATTGATCAAAAGTGACATTAAATACATTTATAAAAAAAAGATTTCAGTCCCACTTTATATTAAGTGTGTATAACTACTATGTAATAACATTTAAACATATCCATGCCACCAAACCAAATCTTTACCCATATCCCTCAGAAGTATTTTGCAGCACAACATGAACACTATAAGTACAGTGCACGCATTTTTTGATGCAAATACACAGTAGTTAAGACACCTAATATAAAGTGACAAAGATTTCTATTTCAATACTGTTCTTTTGAACATGCTATTTATCAAAGGACCCTAAAAAAAATGTATCACAGTTTCCACAAAATATTAATCAGGATAACCAAACCAGTTTTCAACCATGATAATAATAAGACTTTTTTTTGAGCACCAAATCAGCATATTAGAATGATTTCTGATGGATCATGTGACACTGAAGACTGGAGTAATGATGCTGAAAATTCAGCTTTGCCATCATAGGAATTAATTACATTTTAAATGTATTAAAATAAAAAAGTTATTTTAAATTTTAATAATAGTTCACAATATTTCTGTTTTACTGTATTTTTTATCAAATAAATACAGCCTTTGTAAGCATAAGAGACTTCTTTTAAAAAACATTACAAAACTTATGAACTGTAGTGTATATTTATTTAACAAAAATACATTTGATTTTTAATTTGCAATAGCTGAAAATAGCTATAAACTCATAACTTTTAATGCACAATTGATACAATGTAATATGATAGTCTTTTTTTCTGTCATTTTAGTAATTTCAACAAAACAATAACAATGATACATTCAAACAGCAACAGAACCTGTCACTACTTTGCCTTTTTTAGAGGGCAATGCAAATAAAATCTCATAATATGTCGAGGTGAAGAGGTTAAGCCGAGACAGCCATCTTACTTTTTGTCTGAATACAGCAAGGCATAAACTTCTCTGTGCATTCCTTCTGGTCTCTTGAAGGTTAATGTCTCTGTTACTTTCTTGGCTTTTTTCTACAAAGATAAACAGGATGAGAACAGTCTCAATACATTTGTCAAACTAACACCCATCTATTTGAATTCAATAGTTTGATGGTGGTGGTTCTCTGTGACAGGTTACCTTGTCTGAGTTGATGAAGTCCTTCTTGCTGATGGGTCCTGAATCATTGTCTCCTCCTGTCAGCTCCAGAATATCCCTCACGTCAGCACCGGTCGCCATGGTGAGGGACTAATAGATTAGACAGAATGATTAGCAAATAGATGCATATATAAAACACTTATACAATGAAGTGGTTGGTTTGCTTTTGAAAGCAGACAAATAAGCATCGTCTTTGTTATGAGAGCTGAATGAACCACTGGCAGCAGTACATCTGATAACTATCATTACCCCTCAAACACAGACAACACGTCAGGGTTAAATGTACAAACTTGTTTGTTGAGTCTGTGTGAGCAGGTAGATGATAAAATAATAAATGATAGCTTATTAACTGAGCGCTAATGAACTCGAACATCGGAATCAATGAGCTTACAGGCGGGAACCGTATTGAACTCATATAGTACTCGCAGAACGGCAATTACGGACTGTAAGGTTATTAAAAGTGATGTTTAATCTTACCTGAGAAAAAAAAAAGCAGTCTGTGTATCTAAAATATATATGCTTGTCTTTATTTGCGGCACAGTGCTAGCTAAAATGCTGTATTCATCGGCGGATGCAGATCTCCTCTTCGACGGTGGGCTCCTCTGTGCCTCATGACACAGTTGTGTAAATGATCGCCTCCTATCGGACAAAAGGATGCAGTGCATCTACAAGACTCTAGCTGAACCGCATACTAGCGTACTACTCTTACTACTTTTACCATATCTTTCTATGGCAGAAATAGGAAGAGTAGTATGCTAGCATGCGGTTGCGAATTCAGCATCTGTTACTGTCACTGTTCATAAAATGCCTTACTTATGGGTTAGTGTGTTTAAAAATATAAATCATCACTGTATAAATCCAAACTACAAAATAAGTTTTACAGTGTAATAAAACGTTTATTTTAAGTGCATGGAATTTTTGACAAAAAAAAAAAAAAAACTCACTGCAGAGGCAACTGCAATCCCTATATTATCCTTACCAGTCCAAAACCAATACAATCCTTATACATAAAGTAAAATTTGCATAAAAATGAGAAAAATATCTGAGTGATTAACAAAATATTGCTTTTAACCACATCACATATAATACAAGAAAGTTATCCCTGATAGAGTGGTGGCATATAATTTTATTAACACCAAAAAAGAAAAAAGAAAAAACAATATACTGCAATAACCTGTTCTACATCTTACATTCATTCATAGACAGAACGATAGATAGAACGATAGATAGATAGATAGATAGATAGATAGATAGATAGATAGATAGATAGATAGATAGATGTTTTCAGTAATTCAAGCTAAACATATCAAACACCTTTAAAACTGTTCAGAATATTGTATTATCACTTTTTGAACAATACACAGCTTGCATACGGAAAGCCATAATACGCATATATTTACACTATTGTAAAATAGTGTTTAAGTAATGCGTCACTGTTTGAATGATTACAAAGCAATAATTGAAGAAATGTCATGCAGATTGCCGGATTACACCTGTCGAAAAATGTTTTATCTAAAGAAATATAATTGATTATCATTAAAAAGCTTAAAAAAAAAAAAAAAAAAAAAACCTACAAAAGCATTTCACAGTTTCACACATCAATTTCAGCCTCCAAATATGTTCTGTCCCTTGAATTATGAGAGGGGCAGTTTAATTTTTGTGCGGACGTGATCTCGCTTGACCTCTCTTTCCCTGAGATAGGCCTGCAGCTTGTCTGCTGAAAAACAGACCACAGAGTCGGTGTGTTTGGAGGGAGGACGGTCTCCTTGTATCCAGGGGTTTTGGAGGCACTCTGCAGCTGTTGGTCTTGCCCTGATGAAACATAGAGCCACATCAAATACTGCCTACAGTACGTCTACATACTAACTGATTCAGTGTGAAACTGATGGAAAGTCATAAATATAATAATACTATTTTTATCTTATTAGTTGTTTGCCATTAAAGCATCATCAAAATATGACATGAAATCTCATTGTCTGTTATTTGGACATAAACACTCAAAATAAGGAAACATCGGTTGTGAGTCTATGAATTTTACCAGGCTTTGTTGCTCAGGGTGTTCTTCATGAAGTTGATGGCTCCCTCTGAGAGTCCTGGGTAACAACGACTGAACTGGATCTTTCCTTTTTTGATGTTTCGATCCCTCTCCCAATTTAAATCAGCATGAAAGGGACTGTCTGCACTCAACCTACATGGGGCAAGTAAAGAACACTGAGGAAATCAGTTGACAATGGCTAAACAATACGGATGCTCTAATGGCCCTGTAACTATTCCTTATTCGGTTACAGTTTTACTGAATTAAAGTACTTACATTATAAAAGCCAAAACACCAACAGCCCAGATATCAGTTTCGGGTCCAACTCCTTGTCCTTCTAAGATTTCAGGAGCTTTAGGAAGGACAATATAAACTAACAAACAGAACAGAAAATATTTTTTCATATACTAAATTGGTTTGTTTTTTTATAAGATACTTGACACTTTTTTCTTTTAAGATGCCAAGCACCTGAAAAAAAAGCATAACACACACACTACCATTCAAAAGTTTGAGGGTAGTAAGATTTTTTCAAAGAAAAGAAAGAAATTTGTACTTTTATTCTGCAAGGATTAATTAAATTAATCTAAAGTAACAGTAAAGACTTTGATAATGCTACAAAGACTTCTATTTTAAATAAATGCTGTTCTTTTGAACTTTATTCATGAGAATCCTGAAAAAAATGTAACAGTTTCTATAAAAATATTAAGCAGCACAACTACTGTACCTTGAACAATGAGAATAATAAGAAATGGTCCTTGAGCACCAAATCAGCATATTAGAATGATTTCTGAAGGATCATGTGACACTGAAGACTGGAGTAATGATGCTAAAAACTTAGCTTTGCCATCACAGGAATAAATTACATTTTAAAATGTATTAAAATAGAAAACAGTTATTTGAAATTGTAATAATATTTGACAATATTACTGTTTGTACTGTATAAGTGACTGAATAAATGTAGCCTTGGTGAGCATAAGAGACTTCTTTCAAAAACATTTAAAAAAATCTTCCCGACCCCAAACCTTTGAACGGTAGTGTATAATGATTGAATCAAAGCAAAATGACAATTTCTAGATACATATTTACCTTTATTATCTGTCATTTCTTTGATGTGTTCGATGTTCAGCGCATGTCCTGGAGTGAAGGGCTGAGCGGAGCCCAAATCCACAATCTTCACTACATTTCGGCCTGTCACAAGCATGTTGTCTGACTTTAGGTCCAGGTGTACAATGCGTCGGCTGTGCAGGTAATCCACAGCGCTCAGAATCTGCTCTAGTAGGTCTGTCACATGTGTTTCTGAATATAGATTCCTATACGCCATCAAGAGTAAATGGTAAGGTCAATTTTGATAATATAATTTACCAGAACTCTTTAAATAGTATTATAACTTTCACCTTTCTGCAAGGTTATAAAGAAGCTCTCGTCCTGAGCACAGCTCCTCTATAAGCACCAGGCAGGTGGGGGTGAGAATGGCCGACTGCAGCTGGACAATCCGAGGGTGACTCAGCCGGCGAAGCAGTTGATATTCCCTCAAAACCAATTGCCTCTGCTCTGGTCTGTAGGGGGTCATCTTGGCTGCCAACATCTGAGAGCTGCGGCTATCCTCACACTGCGTTACCACACTAAAACGGCCTCTGTCAAATGAAACACAAGATAGATTGTTTATTTACTTACTAATTGTATCTGTCTCTTTGGTGTCAATAATTATGTCTTAGTAAATGTTGTTAATGTAAATTAGCAACATAAAAGGATTGTACTGTAAATAATGTCAATCAATGTTCTGTAAGCAATTCAAATCTAAGGCTGATTCACACTGTCCCACCAAAAACCAAAAGGGTTAAAAACACACCGATCCAACTAAACCTAACTACAACTTTGGAAGTGTTTGGTGGATCAGTGTGATCTAGTTTAGATTGAGTTTACCCCATTGTTATCAAGAAGCTGCAAATGTTTAAATGCATATATTAATATGCAGTTAAGTACAGTACCTGTTGATTTCAGACAGGAAGCTATAAGACTTCTCAGTGCCAAGACCTCCAGGTACAGTGACCTTTGACCCAATAGATTCCATCTGAATGAGAGGATTGTGAGACTCTGCAAAAATAAAATAAAGTATTATGCCACCTTGATTTTAATTTCTTATTGAATGTATTATAATGCATATTCCACTATTTATAATAGAGAGACCACTGTAATCTTTAAACACAAAGGTTGCAGGTTCAATCCAAAGTTTGTGAGTGACCCAGAAATAGAACATTTACAGAGACCTGATTTAGGGTCTGGTAATAATTCATCACTCTAGATAAAAGTAAGAATTATTTTCAGAATGTTGTACCTTCATAAGGCGTGGCCATAAAAGCAGGTGGTGAAGGGTCACTGAAAGGTGCCAGCCCTGTCTTGGTGTTATAGGACACTCTGAATATATATCCCGGTCCTCTCGGAAGGGCATTAGCTGTGAAACAGCTGTCTGTGACATTCTCTGACAATGTTCTCCACTCCCCACCTAATATAAAGGAGAATAAATTCTTTAGGAGGTATCATGAAAATAAACATGCTGAACACAAATGCTCATTATATATAGGTTGAGTCTGATTTTAATCTCTTTTGCTGACGTTTAAAATATATTCTTACCATTTACACTATACTGAATACAATATGTGACAGGCTCTTTGGACGGCACAGGTTTCCAGAACACAAGAGCTCCACCCACTGATAGCTGAATGACATCTGGCCTGGATGGTTTGACTGGACTTTCTGGTAGAACATTGGAAAACAATTTTACAACTTTGTGAAATACACTACCATTCAAATGTGTGGAGTCAGTAAAAAAAAAAAAATATATATTTTTTTTTCTTTAAAGAAAGCTTATTAGCATGATTTCTGAAGGATAATGCGACACTGAAGACTGGAGTAATGGATGCTGATAATTCAGCTTTGCCGTCACAGGAAAAAACACAGCCTCGGAAAGCATAAGAAACTTCTTTCAAAAACTTTACCCCAAACCCAAACTTTTAAATAGTAGTGTATCTACCACAATTTATAATTATATGGAAAAATTTAGTGTTTTTTAATTGTATATATTGGTATTAATGATACACAACAAATGATTAAATCCAGATGACTAAATCACACAAAAAATATTACCTTTGGTTTTCTTAAATATCGGCACTTTCAGCGAGAACAATTTGGACTTCTTCTGAGGACTTTCAGATGAGGTGGCAGCAGGAACTGTGGCAGGGTGAGTCATTTTGTCTGGTATGACAGGTGAGGGGTTCTTCACAATTGGTCCTGTTAGAAAGAGTTTGAGTTTTAAATATTATACACAATCAAATGTTGTTTTGACAACTGAAGAGTGAAGTATCTGCTATCCGATATTATAAGTGTGTTCAAGCATTAAAAGTAGCCTACCGCCTTTCTTCTTCTCTATGTCATCCTTGCTGCACTGTCGGGTGAAGAGTTTTGTAATGCTAGATGCTGAAGCTCGCATCTTCTTCCTTAGATTTAGAAGAGGGGTCTTAGGCTGTGAGGATGCTCCTTCTCCTTGTTTCTTTTCCAAGCCCTCTAGCTGAGGAGAAGAATGGCTAGCCCATGAGTGCTTGCGGAAGATCTTCATGAATCCAGGCTTGGAAGATTTCCCACTAGGGGGTTTGTCTTGTAGAGCTGGGGCTGAGGCATGTCTTTGAAGCACCTCTTTGCTTTCTCGGCCTGCTACCGCAGCCTGGACAGGAAGTGCCGAAGAGCTTCTTCTTAGATGAATGTCACTCTTATTGCGCATCTCATTTAGTCCAGAGCTTGAACTGTTGGTGCGGCGTCTTGGCGGGGCTTGCGGGAGGTCTTGGCGAAGAGATCTCAGGACCCTCTCCATGTCTTCATCCTCAGAGTCCTGTAGAAGAGAGCATAGAGATGTTTTTCCAGAGGATCCAGCGATCAAGGTCTCATCATGGTGGTGTCTGTAAGAGAGTTCTTCATATGAGCCTACCCTGCTAGATGCCTCTGAAACGTGGTCAAGGGAGCATGCTAGCGAAAGCTGTGAGCCATCCATGCTCTCCTCATCACCCAAATGTGCTGCTTCTGTTTCCATGATCTGCAATTGGATGTCATCCTCACATGAACTTTTTAAGACTGGCTGATGTCCTTCTTCGGGCTCATGGACCTGCGCTCTCACCTTCCTCATAACAACTGGGCCCTTCTTCGACAAAAATGCAGAGCGACGGCAGAGTTTCCTTCTCACTTGGACTTCTTCAGTTTTTGCCTCCTCTTCATCAGTGGCATCTGGTTTCTGGCTAACTTCAACATCATGCTCGTCCTCTCCCTGCACCGTTGAAGCTGGAGAGCGTTGCATGTACACATCTAATGATCTGCTTCTTCTCTGCGTGTGTATGTTTGGATGGGCAGCACTCACTCCACTATCAAATGAGCTGGACTTGAGGATAGATGAATGCATTGAGCCTCTTCTTTGGTTACGATTAGCTTCTAAGTCTGGGGAATCTTCTACATACTCTATTAGGGGCTCGTTCAACCTGCCAGAGAGGCTGGCACGTAGGGGTTTACGGCCACGCTCTTGCTTTTTAGCTTGGATTTTATCCCGAAGTGTCATGTGACGAGCAGATATGGGCGAGAGCTGCTCAGAGCTGCAGTAAAACGTGCTCTTGATGAGGCTACGACGTGGTATGGGAGGCCCACCAGCCAATCCTTCCTCTCCTTCAGAGAGGTGAAGAGAGGGGCTACTGTCCCTTCGCTCCAAGCTTACCGGCTCTGTTAACGGTGTGTTCATTGGAATCACCAGCGGGCCACTGTGAACTCTGTCCTCACCAATAAGCACATCTTCCTCATCCCGTTTTAGAATTGTGGGTGTCTTTGACACATGAGCGTATGGGTCATATTCATCTTCTTCCTCCAAATCATCTTCATCCTCTTGGCTCATCTGCTGGAAGAAGTCCCAGGCATCTGCCTCATCATAATCTGAAGAGGATCCACTGCTTAGGGAGGTGCTGCTGGGCTCCTGGGGCTCCCTTGAAGCTGTAATCGAAACGTCACGCAGAGGAGCCTCTAACAACTCTGGGATTGGTCTCAGAGTCAGAACCGAGCCGAGACATGTTAAAGAACGCTGAGAGAAAAGGGAAGAAGCATGGAAAGAGTAGAAAGACATGAAAGAAGAACATTTTCCTGGACAATCAGTGGCAGAGGAAATCATTTAAAATCATACCTGCCATTTTCTTCTCGAAATAAAAGATTTTAAATTTTTGGTATTTATGTCCTCTGGTTCTTCATCTTCATAATAACCCTAAAAATAATTATATTTATTATTTATTTATTTGTGCACACTGCTTATTTTATGTTTGCCTGATGGTATAAACATATATGAAACCACTTACCTGAAACCACTCGTGACTCAAACACTCAGATGCAGATGGTCTCATTCTATGAAGGTGAAATAAAATAACTATCAACTGCTGCTCAGAAAAAAATTCAAATACACCCATCATGTAAGCAGATCTTACTCTGGGTCTGGCTGTAGAACCCTATGTAGGAAGTCCTGTGCCTCTACACTTCTGCTTGTGATCTCAGGTGTGTCCCAGTACAGCAAACCCTCAGCAACCTTCATCAGCGTGGCACGGTCGTTCTCACCGAAGAAAGGACAGTGGCATGTTAAGCTGCCCAGAAAAAAACAACATTATTTTCCACCAGTATAAATATTTATAACTTTCATTGCCACAAAAAATTGCAGCAAAACTAAAGGAAAATATCTGTTTTCAATGCACTCACCATAAGTAAGTAACCACACCAAGAGACCTGAAATAAATAAAATATCATTAACCAAGAAGTAAAAGACAGAACTGCATTTCTGAACATGACAAATTCTGTTCACCACAATTTGCAACAAACCACAAAAATTTGATACCAGATATCAGTGGCTACTGTCACAGGTTCTTGGTGAACAATTTCTGGAGCAACAAATTCAGGTGTCCCAAATGTGCTGTATTGATGTCTGGAGTTGTCAATTTCCTGGCAGAATCCAAAGTCACAGATTTTGATGTCTTCTGTAGCAGGGGACACCATTAGGATATTGTCTGTCTGCAGAGAAAATATTTTTTTTAAAGGTTAGACAGCATGTAAGAAGGATGTCAAAAGATGTCTTTACCATAAACACCAATTGGTTCAATTTTAGAAAAGGACTGTCAGTGACTGTAAAGTATGACTTTTAGTATCATATCAGTGAAACTTCTTGTAGTATATTGAATCTTTAATTAATGCCACTTAAAACAACTCTTATAAAGTCACTTACTTTGATATCCAGATGTAGAATGTTCATACTGTGTATATAGCCAATGCCCTCCAGAACCTGCTGAATATATAACTGGACCTAAAAACAATTAATGATCATTATAACTTGATCATTATAACTTCATTTCTGTGTGAAAGGGTGACTGAAATTCAGTGAATTATCTATATTACCTCCCTCTCTGTAACCGATCCCTTTAAAAACAAATGATCTAGTAACCCCTGTGTAGAACATCTGTGGGAGGGAAAAAAGAATGCTACATATTTGGCATATTTGATTCAATGAATGATTCCTAAAAATCAAAATGATAATTATTGACTAATTAAAAAAAGTAAGAAAATCTCACAATTCTACAACCAACACCAGGGTGCGTCTTGTGGAGAAAAAGTCCAAGAGGCATGCGAGTCTGCAGTGAGCTAGACGGGACAGTAGGTCTCTCTCCTGAAACGCTCTGGTCCGTGTGCTGCTTCTGAGTGGAAGGAACTTAGCAGCAAAACATTCGCCACTCGCCCTATGCGTTACTTTTTTAACCACTCCAAAAGTGCCCCTGGTTATCCAGAAAAAAGCGGATAAATGTTAATAAGGGCTGTAGCAGATGTCATAAAACAAATCAAATAATACATTTACCATTATGACATTTTGACAAAAAATGTTAATGTTAGATTACATGAACATCAGCTCAAGATTGTTATTCATTATAAATCAGTGGGCCTTTAATTCCTTGATTGAGGAAATTACCTTCCTATTTCTTCATAAACTTCATATACAGAATGTAGTTTCCGTCTTTTTCCAAACTCCACTTCTCTCTCCTCCTCAATTTCATCTGGACCTGCAAAGGAAACCGTTCATTTAAATTTGCTTAAACACATTTCTATGTGGTTTCAAAATACGGAAATGCATATTTAGTAGGGATGCACTGATACCATTTTTTAAGGACTGAGTATGAGTACCGATACTTTTTTCCTAGTACTCGCCGATACCGATACCGATGCCTATACGTTTATGCTCTCTCTCTCTCTCTCTCTCTCTTTTTTTTTGGTTTTCCAAGCACAACACAGTGAGACTAATGAATGTAGGACAGCTTCTTTATTATTACTCTAATGAAAAAAGTAATAATTTTTACGTGCTTGTCACAAACTTAAAGAACAGAAATTTCACAGTGTCCAATAACCTTCAAAGGGCATAATTACCAATATATATAATTGTTGTTATATAAAAAGAAATTTACAAACAAATTACAAACAATACAACAAATACTACAGAGATACAATAAACTTAAATAAACTTGTTTTTCAGATACAGTAGGTTTATTTACCATGTATACATTTATTTAACATATTTTGTTGTTTTATTAACATTAATGACAAATATAGGCTACGGTCCCTTTAAGACCGAATCCATGGATACTGACACATATCCTGTTTTCACCCAAATGTTTATGTCCACTTAAGCCATAACCTACTGTATTTACGTGAGATACTCCACACGATGGACATTTTGACAACTATGTGTGCATTTGACCATTCAGGTGCAAGGAGAACTGATCGCGCGCTGTCTGAGAGAACTGGGATTGCGCGCAAGAAAGAGAGAGAGCGCTTCTGGTCTGTGTCATTCAGCGCGATTCCGCAATCTCGGCTTCACTAATCGATAACGAATTGTGATTGAAAGCACGCATTTCGCAATGTGTGGGTTGTCATCAATTTTTAAGTATTTCCACACCTCTGAGGCTGACATTGTTTTTGCTGCTGCAGTCGGTGTCTCTGTGCACGGAAAATTCTGTCAGTTACGTCACGTGAGGTATAGGTCTTTGGTATCGGGGGTATTTTTACTTGTACAAGTACAAGTACATGAGCTTGGTATCGGTGCATCCCTAATAATTAGGATTTGTAAAGATAAAATGGAAGGAAATAATAAATCTCTGCAAATTACCTGCATCAACACTGAGTTTAGCTTGGCAAGACGCTTGTCCTGCACTGTTGCTAGCTATGCATGTGTAGGTGCCACAATCTTCTGTTTGAGTACCCAGCAAAGTGAGAGAGCAACGTGCACTACTTTGGACTATTTCTGTGTACTCATTGGATGAGATTTCCTTGTCATTCTGCAGGAAACCAAATAAGTGCATTCTAATGCAGTAAATACAAGTTAAGGATTATTATGTCCCATCACATCATAATTATATCAGTATGCATTGCTACTATTTTGTTCTTATAATACCTTAAACCATTGAATCTCTGGGGTGGGTTGGCCAGTAATAATTGCAGAGAATGTTGCAGGCTGACCAGGCCGGACTGTCAGGTCTTCAATGGCCACTTGCACAGCTGGAGGCTCTGAGAAAATAAATGATGGGTTGACAAATTTCTCTGGTGATAATTTTTCAGGCAAATTATTTAAAAACCACATACAGTCTTTACCTGTCAGCATCTCCTCCTCTGTGTTTGAGTAAAAGTGTTCCTCAGGCTCTATAGGTCCCTCTTCCTGTGCCGCCTGCGCCTGCCTCTCCACATCATCCTGTTCTTCAAGAGTTTGTGTATCTTCAACGCCAGCAGCAGGTCTTCAGAAGCACACATTTTGCCACAAGACATTAAAATGAGATTATCGATTATCATTCAAATATCACTGCTTATAGTACCATAGTGTACAGCATGTATGCAACTATATATAAAGGCAATGTTTACAGCCCATAGATAACACAGAGTGTACGCAAACTCACAGTTCACGATATCCAGGCTGAAAGAGTATATGAAACAGGTTCTTCACAAAGGAACTGGACCAACCTTCTGATTGGGGCTCTATTTGAAAACAATTAGGCTGTCAAACTCACTCTATTTGATTTTACATACACTAACATTCAAAAGTTTGCCAATACGATTTTTTAAAGAAATTAATATTTTTATTCAGCAAGGAAGCATAAAATTGATCAGAAGTTAAAAACAAAAAGTTTAAGACATTTACAAAGTTAAAAAAATTGCAGTATTTCAAATAAATGCTGTTCTTTTTATTAAAGAATCCTGAAAAAAATTAATCATGGTTTCCACAAAAAGTTAAGCAGCACATCTGCAATGTTCAACACTGATAATAAGAAATGTTCATTAAGCACCAAATCAGTATCTTAGAATGATTTTTGGTAGATCATGTGACAATGAAGACGGCCGTAATAGCTGCTAGTACAGCTTTGCCATCCATCACAGGGATAAATTATATTTTAAAACATTAATATAGAAAACAGTTATTTTAAAATTGTAAAAATATTTCACAATATTACTGTTCTTACTGTACAGTAAGAATTTAATTGCAAAATTAAATACATAATAAATAACTTAACTTAATGCAACCTAAAATAATTCTATAATTTAAAATCTTAAAAATCACTTATTTAATTAATCACTAAGGTCTGTGGTGGTACAGTCAGCTTCAAATAAGGAATGTAGTGGGATATTTGTTTGCATTTCTTCTCTAAACTCAATTGTGAAATAAGAGAATCACTTACCGTTAAAATGACAGGTATAAAAACAGAGCAAGACGTGTCATTGCCTTTCCCAACCAGTGTTTTAAGTCACAGATCACATGTATAAACAGTCACATTGCCTCACAGGCAGTGCAAAGGGACACTTGGCCCTATCTGCAGCAAGGCTTGAGTCTTAGCACATAACCAGCTTTGAAGATGGACATGGCATGTTAGCGGACGAGGAAACCGTGAGAACATGTATATAAACAGATATGAGGAATGGACAAGGAGAAGAACAGAGACAGAGAAAGCAAAAATGGGAGAGTACCATACATGCAAAATGTTGGGGCATCTTGGTGAAGACACTTACATGATGATTTTGATCAGATCTTTAGTCTCCTGCTCTGTGACTAAAAAGGAAATGGGATGGAAAGTGTGGTGTTAAACAGGATATGAAAATGCACATGATTGATAAGTGTTCAAAACCGGCTTATGAACCACTTAAAGTATGTGGCATAAATGAAAACATATGACCACATAGGTATGATATAGTAAAGAATGCTTTATGATATACGTATGATATATGAAGTAGCGTGCAGTTTCATTTAATCTCAAATGAATTAAAGACAAATAAAATTAAACCATACTGTTCAAAAGTTTGGGGTCAGTAACACTTGTTTTTATGGTTTTTATACTTTTGTTCAGCAAGGACACATTAAATTGATCAAAAGTCAACAGTCAAGACATTTACAATGTTACAAAAATTTCTTACCAACCTCAAACTTTTGAAGTAGTGTTTTGAAGTACACTAAAAATGTAATATTATAATGTAAGTAGATGTTTCCAATGACACAATGCAATGTAGATGCCTCTATGAAGATGTCTGATGATGTTTTTGATAGTTTGAGTGATCCCCTCAAATGTTTCTTCCAGACCAAGAATCTCTTGAATATGGGAAACAAGTGGTTAAGTATATTTTATTAAATATATGATTTTGATTTGCTAATGGTCTCCAGACCACAGAGCTAGTTGTTAGAGTGGAATGGACATTTAGAAGATCTGGAGTTCAAGTGACGGAACATGAGGAATGGGTGGGAACGAGGGAAGTTGGAGGTGATTGTGGTATGTGTTCCTTCAAAGCCTACTGGTGCCCACCAGTCTTTGCGGGTAAATGCTTGCCTTCTCTGCCTTAAACAATTGCTGTTCACCTTCCCCTTCGTCCTACCTGGAGTTGGGGTGGTTTGTGATTGTTTTTGGGTGCTGACTGTCACAGCTAATGGTGTTGGAGGGCAGAGTTCAGCTTTACACTTGGCACTGCCCACTTCATTCAGTAGCTGTATCATATAGACAAAGAAAGAGTATTTGGATTCATACTCTATATAACATGAAGAAGTCACTGAAAAGTAGTAAAAGACTCTGGTACCTCACACTGGTATTGACCCAGATCTGCCTCTTCCGCTGTCTTTATGGTGAGAGTAAGAATTCCTGTCTGGACATCAGATTGAATCTGATGTTTCTTGGTGTTTTCAAGCTGAATGCCATCCTTAAACCACCTGTACATATAGATTTTGTGAGCTCTTTTATAACTATATACATGCCATTACATTCATTTGAGTGGCTGGAACGAGGTTTACCTAATTGACGGTAAAGGATCAGATTGTGTGGAGCACTTGAACTGCACATCTTGTCCCTTTACAAGCACTGAGTTTTGTAGTCTGGTTGTGAAACTTGGAGGCACTTTGGGAAACAAAAACAACATGCTTTTTATTTAATTTTTGGTGACAAATTCTTTTTACTACATTATACATTACATTACATTACATTGAACATTAGCGTTCAAATGTTTGGGGTCAGGGAGATTTATTAATATTTTTGAAAGTCTCTTACGCTCACCTTTATTTGATCAAAAATACAGTAAAAACAGTAAAATTGTGAAATATTATTACAAGTTCAAATAGCTGCTTACTATTTTAATATATTTGAAAATGTAATTTTCAACAGCCATTACTCCAGTCTTCAGTGTCACATGATCCTTCAGAAATCATTCTAATATGCTGATTTGGTGCTCAAGAAACATTTGTTATTATTATTCATGTTGAAAACTTTTTAATAAACTTAACTTTTTTTAAACTTAATATTTTTGTGGAAACAGTGATACATTTTTTAAAGATTTTTTTAATGAACAAAGTTCACAGCATTTTTTAAAAATAAAGATCTTCTCTAACAATGTAAAAGTCTTTGCGCTCACTTTTGATCAAATGCTGCATGATTGCTGATTAAAAGAATTCATTTATTTTTTTTTTAAAATCTTACTGACCCCAAACTTTTGAACAGTAGTGCATATGTCAGACATGGCGATAATAACCATTTCTCAAAAACATACCATCAATCATGACATTAGCCAGAGTGCTTGCATTCCCTGCAGGATTGGTTGCATAACACATGTATTGACCTGAGTCCAACACTGTGACAGCAGTCAGTACAAGATAACAAGCACCCAACTGTCCTTCTGATGTAATGTGATGTTCGTCATCCTTCACAGAATGACCATCTGAGGAAAGCACATCAGCAGAACCCGTTTATATATTAAATGTAAATTGCCTATATTTATACACACACATACATAGCATTATTTACCTTTATACCACTTTATTACTGGTTTTGGTGTGCCAGTGACCTTGCAGACTAGTTTTACAGTTTGTCCAAGCTTTGCTGGATAGTCAGTAAGATGCTGCTCAAAGCACGGGGCACCTGTAAAAATAAACAAAGAGGTGTTGCAAAAATGCAGTGAAAACTGATTTATTCATAAGTGTGCTCTCTTGCGTCCTAACTTACTCCAAGCGGGCTGTTTGCTGCGCTGCTGCAGGTCTCTCAGATCTTTGAGCCAGGAGAGGCGGAGGAGGATGGATCGAGCTTGCAGAATGATTTTTCTCACCATTCCCCGGTGCTCGTGCCAAAGACCAAATGACCTGTCATCTCCTTCCACTGTATCCTTTACATCAATATCACTCAACTGTGGAGAAAGCAAATGTGTTTGGAATGGATGTGAAATGGACTGCAGTGATTAGTGCTGCCATAATATACATGATATTACATATGCAGTGTACTGTACATGAGTCTTCAAATGCAAGGTAAACTTGCATGTAGCATGTAGAATAGACTGTAAGACTTCTTCGTTACTAAAAATTCTGTACTAATAAATGTATATTTGATTAAACCTTCATTTTATTCTTAAATATGTAGGCCTCAGTGTATGTGCCAAGTTCTCTCTTTGGCTTGCAGAATACAATACAGTCTTTGAAGAGAAAGACATGGCGGTGATGTCCTCTCAGAGAGATTTTGACCTCAGGAATCTCCTCCCATACTATAAAATGGCCCTGTAAAAAAACATATGACACTATCATTAGCAGAATGATACCTTCTATTCTTACTGACGCTTGTCATCTTGTCAACCTGCAAATGAAGACGTTCAGAATATGATGAGACAGTACCTGTCTAATGGGTTCTCCAAGCCCCTTGAGAGGTGCTGGGTAATTCTCAATCATAGACAGATGATGCAAGTTCTCTGCATGCCAAGGCAAGCTGGAAACCATGGCAAAGGCGTCCTCTAACAGGCAACAATTCTGTCCGCTTTTTGCTTTGTTCCTGATAAGCTCCTAAAAAGACAGAAATGGAAGATAATTATATGCTGTATTGAAAGCAATAATTTTGGCTGATCTTTATATATATATATATATATATATATATACACACACACTACCGTTCAAATTTTTGGGGTCAGTAAGATTTTTTTTTATAGAAATGAATACTTTTTTTAAAAAGGATGCTTTAAATTGAGAGTAACATTTATAATGTTACAAAAAGATTTCTATTTCAAATAAATGCTTTTCTTTTTAACTTTGTATTCATCAAATAATCCTAAAAAAGTATTGTTTTCCACAAAAATATTAAGCACCACAACTGTTTTCAACATTGATAATAATAAGAAATGTTTCTTGAGCACCAAATCAGCATATAAAAATGATTATGTGACACAGAAGACTAGAGTAATGGCTGCTGAAAATCCAGCTTTGCCACCAAAGGAATAAAATACATTAAAATAGTTATTTTAAATTGTAATAATATTTCTCAGTATTACTGTTTTTACTGTATTTTTGATTAATAAATGCAGCCTTGGTGAGCATAAGAGACTTCTTTAAACATTAAAACAAACATTTGAACGGTTGTAGAATATATATAAATCATATTATATACTGTGTGTGAAAGAAAATGATAAAGCTATCACACCTTAAGTACTGTCTTGTATGTTTGAATTCTTTCCATTGGTCTCTGCAAATACGTGCTAACATTAAAGACCTGGGTATCCAAATGTGCCAACTCTGTGTTTGCATATTGCTGGAACACAGTAGAAGAAGAATTGTTGTTTATTTACTTCACATCATTTAAAAGAAGGAGCACTTTCTGCCAGACTGAAAACCATATATCCTCTTGCCTTGAAGAAATGCTGTGTGTTTTTGTCTGAGATGCAGGCCTCAGCTTGGGGCAGGCCTGTAATGAACTGGAGATACATCTCAAAGTCTGGTGCATAACTGACAAAACACTGGGCTACATCATCATCTGAGAAGCACATCTCCAGCTTGGGGAGAATACAACTGTGATGGAGAGACAGAGGGACAAATAAGTTAAACCACAATGTGAATGCATATTGTATTGTATTGTATTGTGTTGTATTGTGTTGTGTTGTATTGTATTGTATATTATATATAAAAAAAAGAGATGTCTTCACCATTCATGGAAACTTGCAATATCCCTGATATTACGGAATATGTACTCTTTTTGACTGAGTATGGTGAGAGGAACTTGAGAGCTCGTCTCTAAGTACTGCAAATGGTGCTCCACAAAGAAGTTCATTTCCTGCACAAAACAGTTCTCACCATCAAGGAGTCCCTTGATCAACCGACTGGAAGTAAAAAAGAGTCAAGATAGACAATTTATCTTTTTACAAAAAAATGTAGCTTTTTAAAATTTTTACTTTTTAAAATAGACAAAGTCATTTATCTGTGAAAGTGTTGTTATTGTTAATTAAAATGAAAACTATTTAAAATCATTTTCAGTCATTGAAATAAAGCTGAAATAAAATTAAACAGATGAAAAACCTAAACTTAAAATACTTAAATATTAGAAATGTTGCCTAACTCAAATAAAATAATTTTAAGTTGAAGTGCTAAAATTACTAAAAATAAAAAAATTGAATAATAAATATATTAAAGCTAGCTAGAAATATAAAAAACTAATAAAAAATAACAAAAGCACATAAAATGAAAATAAAAAAATGAAAATATAAAAATAATAAAGATATATGAATACTATAATAGTACTACTCAAAATATTAATAAATACTATAATAGTATATAAATAATACAAACACTGGTGGTTTCTGGCACATTCTCAAATTCACAATATGTTTATGTTGTAATGCTCTCTAGTGGTGTTTGATAAACTTCAGGTTGACATTGCCACATTCTAGAACTTTGTGTATTCTACTCAGTTCCTGAACAGAAACACTTCAATAACACTTTATGTACATAATATTGACAATGAAAACATCAAATAATGTCTTTTAAATGATTTTGTATGTATTACATTACACAATAATTATGTTACATTATACATAAAAAATGAAAACTTTGGTAGCTGAGGCAAAGGATATTCCATTTATTGGTCTATAGTTTTATTTACCTTTGGATCAAGCCATGCTCATCCTTTGAGAACATTTTTTTGCCTTTCTCAGGGGATTCTCTTGTTTCTGCTTCATAGGCCAATGAAAACATTTCCTTTGAGAAAACAAATTGAAAGATTATTACAATAATCAAACAACTTTTTACACCAATTCATTGCTATTTCAACTATACACACACACACACACACACACACACACACACACACACACACACACACACACACACTCACTCACCTTTGTTTTCTTTTCTAGGTATGCCGGGGATACCCAACCCTGACGGGATGGTGTGATCTTGGTTGGCTTTGTGCGGACAAGCCACCTCACAGGATGGGATGAGTCCAGGACCTCCACAAACTGGCCTTCCTTTAGTACAAAAGCTTCTTTGTTTCCTCCCAGAGGATGACAATCGGTTTTGGCCACATAAATATCAAATATCTGCAGAATGTACTGTATTTCAGTGTTTTTTCCCACTTGTTTCTAAAGCAATCTGAGCTACAACATGCATAAAAAGTGCCTATAAATGAAGTTTATTATTATTATTGTTAGTTTATTATTAAGAGACTGAGTTAATACCTCTCCTCTGTCATCATCTCCATCTGACTCAGAGAACGACTCATTATTTGCAGAGGACTTGTAGGAATGTATGCGTTTGGGAGACGGTGTGTGACTCAGTGAATCACAACCTATGCCAAATACAAATGCAACAATACAGTAAAACAGTAATCTTCTTAAAATGCTCTTGAGTGCATATTATTTAATTATCTCTGGACTAACAAACAAACCAAGCACCTTGCAGCACCAAGAGAACTGACCTTTCCCTTTCAGCTGGTCTGTAGTCTTTGGAGGTTGTAAACTAACACTTCTTTCGTCTTCAGAAGTCTGAGTAGTAGGAGCCTCATGTTTTGACTTCTCTGCCTCTTTTCTCCTGTTTGAGAACATATTAAATACATTGCAAAGTATTATCCCAAAGTACAGAAAAAGGGATAATGCTTCTTAGCTGCCATCTTTCTTTATAAGTAAGAGTACTTGAAAGGTCTTCACAATGTTAAACTTACCTAGATTGGTATTCTGTCTCAGCATCAGGGGCTGTGTCATAATCTGAGTAACATGATACTAGAGAGGGGAAAGAATTAAGTTCAGCTACTATTGATGTACACATATTTCGGTTATCTGCAGGTATTAAAGGCTTTATCAGCTTCAGTCAATATTAGCTATATTCCTCTGTTTTTATGTTGATATTACTTTTGCAGTCATCTAACATTACAGTTAATCTTTAAGAAAAACTTTTTTTGCAAATCTGTTATCATTTTTTTCATACTGCAAATTATAATGTTGTAATGCCTTAATTTACTTATAGCATTTAAAATGAATTATTTTTGTTTTTAGTGTTTAACTTTTACTTCATTTAGGTTTTTCAGTTAGTTGGCATTAATCGGTTATCTGTCATAATATGAAATAATTATACTTTTATTGGTCTCAGCCAGAATTTAATATCAGTGCAGCCTACTATTGCTACTATTATCTAGAATGATAAACATTTTGAAAGAGACTGATACATAGCAACTCACTGGAGCTGACTGAAATTAGACTTCTCCTTTTCTCCTGGATCTTGCTGTAGGTGTCATCTGCCGGTAGGTCATAGACGAGCCTCAACGACTCCTCTTCGGTGTTTAGGACTGGAGCAATCTCTTTATCAGAGACAATTTCTGTACCTGGTGTTTGTGCAGTCTGAATTGTTTGTGATGGCTTCTGAGGTTTACCCACCATCACATTCCCATTGTAACTAATTGCTCCAAACTTGTTTGCAACTTCACATGTGTAGATTCCAGCATCTTTGTTTGTAACCCTAGAAATTTCCAGAAAACACCTACCATCTGCATTATGGGTGATTCTGTACCTTTTCCCAGGCCTCAGATCTACTCCATCTTTAAGCCAGCGCACAGTGTCGATTTTACCTTCCACAACACACTCCAGGAATGCAGTACCACCAAGATCAAGATTCTGGTTCTTGAACACTTCTTTGAAGACTAGACGCATGTCTTTCCTAGTTTTGTAACCTTTGAAAGCAGCTTGTATCTTAATGGCAGCCTCACGCATCTCTGGCTCATCCACAAAATCTATGTCTATACCAGGAGTGTCCACATTATCATGCTCAACTTGAGAACTCTTCTGTTTGTCAGTATCCACACTTGTGATCTCCTCAGGTTGAATTACAGATTCCCCAGAAACGACCTGCTTTACATCTTTCTGATCTCCATTATCTATGTGTGGTAAGTTTGGTTCAACTTTGGGTGACACCTTCTGCACATCCTTAAAGGACACTGTTGTAGCTTTCTCTGCAGGAATTATTTCTTCTTTTAATTTCTGGCTTGTAATGGCAATATTTGTTGCTTTTCCTGTAACATTCTTTGGTATTTTTCCATGATGTTCTTCCACAACCTGCTTGACATTTTTCAGATCTCCACTATCAATGTCTGGTATATTCGGTTCAGCTACCTGTGAATCTCTCTGCACATCCCTAATAGACATTGTTGTGGTTTTCTCTGCAGGAATGATTTCTTCTTTTAATTTCTGGCTTGTAATGGCAATATTTGTTGCTTTTCCTGTAACATTCTTTGGTATTTTTCCATGATGTTCTTCCACAACCTGCTTGACATTTTTCAGATCTCCACTATCAATGTCTGGTATATTCAGTTCAGCTACCTGTGAATCTCTCTGCACATCCCTAACAGACATTGTTGTGGTTTTCTCTGCAGGAATGATTTCTTCTTTTAATTTCTGGCTTGTAATGGCAATATTTGTTGCTTTTCCTGTAACATTCTTTGGTATTTTTCCATGATGTTCTTCCACAACCTGCTTGACATTTTTCAGATCTCCACTATCAATGTCTGGTATATTCAGTTCAGCTACCTGTGAATCTCTCTGCACATCCCTAACAGACATTGTTGTGGTTTTCTCTGCAGGAATGATTTCTTCTTTTAATTTCTGGCTTGTAATGGCAATATTTGTTGCTTTTCCTGTAACATTCTTTGGTATTTTTCCATGATGTTCTTCCACGATCTGCTTGACATTTTTCAGATCTCCACTATCAATGTCTGGTAAATTCGGTTCAGCTACCTGTGAATCTCTCTGCACATCCCTAACAGACATTGTTATGGTTTTCTCTGCAGAAATTATTTCTTCTTTGAATTTCTGGCTTGTAATGGCAATATTTGTTGCTTTTCCTTTAATATGCTTTGGTATTTTTCCATGATGTTCTTCCACAACCTGCTTGACATTTTTCAGATCTCCACTATCAGTGTCTGGTAAATTCGGTTCACCTACCTGCGAATCTCTCTGCACATCCCTAACAGACATTGTTGTAGCTTTCTCTGCAGGAATTATTTCTTCTTTGAATTTCTGGCTTGCAGTGGCAGTATTTGTAGCTTTTTCAGTAACATGCTTTGGTACTTTTCCATGATGTTCATCCACAACCTGCTTGACATTTTTCAGTTCTCCACTCAATGTTGTGGTTTTCTGTACAAGACTTATTTGTTCTTTGGGTTTTTGGCCTGTAATGGCAATACTTGGTGATTTTTCTTTAACATTCTTTGTTATTTTTCCATGATGTTCATCCTTGGATTGAACCTTTTCAATTTCTGGTCCCAATTCAGATTGGACATTTTGCTTCTCGTGCATTTCATTTTTATCCAATGATTTCTTTTTCGGTTCCTTCTTTTCATTCGTATGGTTGGGATATTCATCAACCTCTGATGGCTTATAGATGATGTCCACAATTGTCTCTTTCTTTGATTCCTTATTTACAGTTGAATCCAATTTAAAATACTCGTTCTTTTCCTTTAAATTACATGGTTGTTCTTGAGATGTTTTGAAGACTGGTTGATCTAAGCCATAATCTGGTATATTTAAAGTGGTATCTACAGTTTGTTTTATGTCCATATCTTGGTTCTTTGCTTCTAAAACATGTGGCTGGTAAACCTTCTCCTTGGAGAGAGATAGTGTTAGGTCAGCATGTTTTGATGCCTCTTTGGTCTCCACAGTCGGCTCCATGACAATATCTTGTTTCTTGCCCTTCTTGTCAACATTTGGATCTTTAACATTCTGGTTGTTTGCTTCAAAAACACTGCACTGGTCTTGGAGTGAAACATCTGGATGTGCGGCCTTACTCTTTGACCGTGGTGGAGGCTGGGGAACGTTTCTAGGCGGTTCCTTGCTCTGTTTATTTGTATCTATGCTTGGCGTTTTCTTCTGAACATGCCCTGAGATCTTTTCATTGTGCTGGTCCACAGAAATCTCAGTAACCTCTTTGGAACCAGTGTCCACCACTTTTTTTCTCTGTTCTTCAGGTGCATCGGTTGTAAGAGAAGTAATTTCAGGTTCTTCCATGGTGCGACTAGACACGTTAACCATTTTGGAACTCACATCTTCTCCCGTTTGTCTCGCCAATGATTTGATCTTGACGTCCTGGTCATCTGTCAGTTTCTCACAGAGATCCTGGAAGTGAACCTCTGATGGCTCTAAGATAGAGATGTCTGATTCGTCAATGACCACAGTCTGTTTCTTATGCACTAGACCACTGTGCGTTTCTTCTATAATGTTTTTCCCTTTTGATCTCAGTGGGGCTTGAGGGATGTCTTTACTTCTAGGGGAAGCTTTTGGTGTAAATAATAGACATGCAACATTACTTAATTATTTTGATTTTTAATTACTTACTTATTGTTAAAATATTGAAATAAATGTACCTTTTATAACAAGAGAAGCTGTTGTCTCCATCCTAGCAGCACAGCATTTGTAGACACCACTGTCCAGACATGTTAGATCATGGATTTGAAGGTGTAATTTAGAGCCATCTTGTTTCATCTCATACTTGTTTCCTGGTTCTAGCAACACTGTTCCCTTTTTCCACTCTACAGGAACTCCAGCTTTAGAGAGCTCACAGGTCAAGAGCGCTGTTTCACCTTCCTCAGCTTCAAGGCTTTGAAGGATTTTGCAGAAGTATATAGGTTGCTCTGTACATGCAGATGTAAAAGTTTGGGTTATTCAATGTGAAGTTCTACATGGACAAAGCATTAGAAACTGCAGATGTTTCACTAAAATAAGCTCTGTACCTTTCACTGTAATTGAACCATTAGTCACCAGGCTACCAGCACAACATTTGTAGGCCCCACTGTCCTGAGCTGTTACTTCATGGATATGAAGCTGTAGTTGACGGCCATCCTGTTTAATCACATATTTTTTACCAGGCTTAAGTATCACTGCTCCCTTTTTCCACTGCACTGAAACTCCAGGTTTAGAGAGCTCACAGCGCAATATGACTGTGTTGCCCTCCTCTGCTTCTTGGTTTTGGAGCTCCTCAGAGAAGAATAAAGGATGTTCTGGAGAGGGAAAACAAAAATGTTAATGGACACATGAACAGATTAATGAATTGATTCCTCTATAAAAAAGAAAAAGAAAGAAAGATGGAAAATGACATTTAAATTAATTCCCTTACCCTTTACTATGAGAGAAGCAGTCGTCACCATGCTACCAGCAAAACATTTATAAGAGCCACTATCTTCAATTTTCAGGTCATATATCTGAAGCTGCAGTAGACAACCATCTTGTTTCATCTCATACTTGTTTCCAGGTTTTAGCAACACTGTTCCCTTCTTCCACTGCACTGCAACTCCAGGTTTAGAAAGCTCACAGGTCAGGGTGGTCGTCTCACCTTCCTCAGCTTCAAGGCTTTGGAGGCTCTTGCAGAAAAATATAGGTTGCTCTGGACATGGGAAAATTAAAATACATTGGTAACACTTTACAATAAGGTCTCATTTGTTAACATTAGTTAATGTATTAACTAACATGGACTAACAATGAGCAATACATCTGTTACAGTATTTATTAATCTTTTTTTAATCTTAGTCAATAAAAATACAGTTGTTCATTGTTTGTTCATGTTAGTTCACAGTGCATTAACTAATCTTAACAAATACAACATTTGATTTTAATAATGTATTTGTAAATGTTAAAATAAATGCTGTAGAAGTATTGTTCATATTTAGTTCACATTAACTAAAGTAGTTAACTAATGTTAGCTAATGAAACCTTATTGTAAAGTGTTACCAATACATTTTATGCTTTTTAAATTTGTGGCTTTATTCACAAAACATGCTCTTAATGAATTATTAGCATATGCTGGTTCAATACCAAGCAATGTTGTCAGAGTAGTACATGGAAAGAGTATTAGGAAATTCAGAAGTTTCTCTAAAACACGTTCCAAACCTTTCACAGTAACAGAGCAAGTAGTCACCAGGCTCCCAGCACAACATTTGTAAGTCCCACTGTCCTGAGCTGTAAGTTCATGTATATAAAGCTGAAGTTGACGACCATCCTGTTTCATCTCATATTTTTTACTTGGCTTCAAAAGCACCGTTCCTTTCTTCCACTGAACAGAAACTTCAGGTTTAGAGAGCTCACAGCACAATATTGCTGTCTTGCCCTCTTCTGCTTGTTGGTTTTGGAGCTCCTCAGAGAAGAACAATGGCTTTTCTGGAGAGGGAAAACAAAAACATATATGCCTTTACATGTTCATCAAAAAACAAATAGACACACATGAACAGATTAATGAATTAATTCTTATGTCGAAGTTCAAAATATAGAAAAATGGCATTTGAAATATTAATTTTCCTCAGTGAATCTTAACCTTTTTGACCCCCCCATTCCACCCACCCATTGTACATAACAATATTTGAAGGGCCCCCCACTCACAATTTCTACCCAATAAATTATTTTAGAGCTTGGCATAACTAGAAAGAGGTAGATTTGTTACAAAAAATAAAAATTAAAAAAAAAAATACTAAAAATATCTTGATTTTTAGTTGTTTTAGCTTATTTTAACAGGCCTATTTGTTTTGTCTTATTTTAAATTATTTAAGTCATCTTGAGGCCCCCTTGGAAGTTTGTTGAGGCCCCCTGATTGAGAACCACTGACTTACCTTTCACCACAAGAGAAGCAGTTGTGACCAGGCTTCCAGCACAACATTTGTAGGCCCCACTGTCCTGAGCTGTTAACTCATGGATCTGAAGCTGTAGTTGACGGCCATCCTGTTTCATCTCATATTTTTTACTAGGCTTCAAAAGCATGGTTCCCTTTCTCCACTGCACTAAAACTTCAGGTTTAGAGAGCTCACAGCACAATATTGCTGTCTTGCCCTCCTCTGCTTGTTGGTTTTGTAGCTCCTCGGAGAAGAACAATGGCTTTTCTGGAGAGGGAAAACAAAAACATATGCCTTTACATGTTCATCAAAAAACAAATGGACACATGAACAGATTAATGAATGAATACTTGTCAAAGATTAAAATGTGGAAAAATGCCATTTGAATAATTCACTTACCTTTTATCACAAGAGAAGCAGTTGTGACCAGACTACCAGCACAACATTTGTAGGCCCCACTGTCCTGAGCTGTTATTTCATGGATATGAAGCTGTAGTTGACGGCCATCCTGTTTCATCTCATATTTTTTACTAGGCTTAAGTATCACTGCTCCCTTCTTCCACTGCACTGAATCTCCAGGTTTAGAGAGCTCACAGCGCAATATGACTGTCTTACCCTCCTCTGCTTCTTGGTTTTGGAGCTCCTCAGAGAAGAACAATGGCTGTTCTGGAGAGGGAAAAAAAAGAATACGTATATATTTACATGTTCAGAAAAAAAAAAAAAAACTGGACACATGAACAGATTCCCTGCAAACATGCCCCTGCGGGGCCCATGCTGGCTTTTTGCAGGCACAGTGGGCTAGGGCCAGCCCACACCAAACCTAAACAGGCTCAGTGCGGGCTTGCCCAGGTGAGGCCCACAGCTTTGGGCTCACTGCAGGCTCTCTGTGAGCAGTCCACACTAACGAACTGCCCACATTAAGCCCATGATGGCCCAGTGTGGGTCAGCCCCTTCAGGCCTAGAGAAACTTTTGTACCTTTGGGCCCATGCAGGTTTTGTGTAGGCTGCCCACTTTCGTTTCCCATGCTCTGTTTGGCTGTGTTTTTATACAGTATTTTCTGTTTTCTTAAATTACATACAAATGTATGTAAAATTACAAAAATAATCTGTAATTAATACAATAACAAAACAGTTAGATGATAAAACAGTCAAATGACTGGCAGTAAAGTAAAATCTCTTTATTTAAATAAGCTGAAAATACTGTCACATGACCAGCAGCAACAGAACATTAAACACCAACAGATCTGTCTAGATCTCAGCATCTTTACTTATTACAATCCAGTTTGACTATTTCTTTCATACAAAACTTTTAGATGTTGATGTTTAATTGAAAATAGTCCATTTTAAAGTCACCGTTATGGAGGTGAGCGTTTGCTTTAGTTGGGCTCTTGACCCTTGACTTTTCAACATCAGTTGTTCTCTGACTACTATAATTGTGTGTTTCTGAAACACATTTGTTTTAGCAAAACTTGCAAGAGAAATTCTGGTTAGATGAAGTTGATTACTTATTGATGATTCAACCATCGTGTAGTGATCAGAATCAAAGAGATATGCATTTTACAGAGTATGATTTAGAGAATAGTTGAGTGGCAGATGCCACAGTCAGTCATTGATCATTTCTTTTTTTAACGATCATTAACTGTTATTTTTATTAATGATAAATGTGTGGTCCCCTGTGTTGCCAGATTTATTGTTGTAGATTAATAGTGCAGGCCCTGTGTGGGCCCAGTGAGGGATTCCTGGGGGCTAAGTGAGGGCTGCCCGCGCAGGGCCAGCGCTAAGGGGCCAACGTTTTGCCAATGAGCAAATTCTCAGGGGCCCGTAAAGGGCCAGTGCAGGCTTGTTTGCAGGGTTAATTATTTCCAAATTCATTTGTATGTTAAAGGTCAAAATGTGGGAAAATGGCATTTGAATAATTGACTTACCTTTTACCACAAGAGAAGCAGTTGTGACCAGGCTTCCAGCACAACATTTGTAGGCCCCACTGTCCTGAGCTGTTACTTCATGGATCTCAAGCTGTAATTGACGGCCATCCTGTTTCATCTCATATTTCTTACTTGGCTTCAAAAGGACTGTTCCTTTCTTCCACTGAACAGAAACTTCAGGTTTAGAGAGCTCACAGCACAATATTGCTGTCTTGCCCTCTTCTGCTTGTTGGTTTTGGAGCTCCTCAGAGAAGAACAATGGCTTTTCTGGAGAAGGAAAACAAAAACATATATGCCTTTACATGTTCATCAAAAAACAAATGGACACATGAACAGATTAATGAATGAATTTTTCTCAAAGATTAAAATGTGGAAAAATGCCATTTGAATAATTCACTTACCTTTTATCACAAGAGAAGCAGTTGTAACCAGGCTACCAGCACAACATTTGTAGGCCCCACTGTCCTGAGCTGTTACTTCATGGATATGAAGCTGTAGTTGACGGCCATCCTGTTTAATCTCATATTTTTTACTAGGCTTAAGTATCACTGCTCCCTTCTTCCACTGCACTGAATCTCCAGGTTTAGAGAGCTCACAGCGTAATATGACTGTCTTACCCTCCTCTGCTTCTTGGTTTTGGAGCTCCTCAGAGAAGAACAATGGCTGTTCTGGAGAGGGAAAAAAAGAATACGTATATATTTACATGCTAAAAAAAATAAAAAAATTGGACACATGAACAGATTAATTATTTTCAAATTCATTTGTATGTTAAAGGTCAAAATGTGGGAAAATGGCATTTGAATAATTGACTTACCTTTTACCACAAGAGAAGCAGTTGTGACCAGGCTTCCAGCACAACATTTGTAGGCCCCACTGTCCTGAGCTGTTACTTCATGGATCTCAAGCTGTAGTTGACGGCCATCCTGTTTCATCTCATATTTTTTACTAGGCTTCAAAAGGACTGTTCCTTTCTTCCACTGAACAGAAACTTCAGGTTTAGAGAGCTCACAGCACAATATTGCTGTCTTGCCCTCTTCTGCTTGTTGGTTTTGGAGCTCCTCAGAGAAGAACAATGGCTTTTCTGGAGAAGGAAAACAAAAACATATATGCCTTTACATGTTCATCAAAAAACAAATGGACACATGAACAGATTAATGAATGACTTCTTATGTTAAAGATTAAAATGTGGAAAAATGCCATTTGAATAATTCACTTACCTTTAATCACAAGAGAAGCAGTTGTAATCAGGCTACCAGCACAACATTTGTAGGCCCCACTGTCCTGAGCTGTTACTTCATGGATATGAAGCTGTAGTTGACGGCCATCCTGTTTAATCTCATATTTTTTACTAGGCTTAAGTATCACTGCTCCCTTCTTCCACTGCACTGAATCTCCAGGTTTAGAGAGCTCACAGCGCAATATGACTGTGTTGCCCTCCTCTGCTTTTTGGTTTTGGAGCTCCTCAGAGAAGAACAATGGATGTTCTAGTGAGGGGAAAATAAAAAAATAATTCAATAATAATATCCAACTGAAATTTTAACAATTTCATTTCGTAAAAATACACACCTTTCACGTCAAGAGATGCTGTGGTCACCAAGCTACCAGCACAGCATTTGTAGATGCCACTGTCCTGACTGTTCACCTCATGTATTAGAAGCTGTAATTTACAGCCATCTTGCTTCATCTCATATTTGTTTCCTGGTCGAAGCAACAACATTCCCTTCTTCCACTGCACTTCCACTCCAGTTTTAGAGATCTCACAGCTCAGTATGGCAGTCTCACCTTCTTCTATTTCTTGTCTTTGGAGCTCCTCACAGAAATACAGAGGTTGTTCTGAATGCAGAAAATATAATGTTAATGTTAATTAATGTGCATTCTAACAACTCATCTACATTGAATATACTATACCTTTCACTTCCAGAGATGCTGAGGTCACTAGACTACCAACACAGCATGTGTAGACACCACTGTCCTGGCTTGTGAGCTCATGGATCTGAAGCTGCAGTTCACCACCATTCTGATTTATTTCATACTTTCTTCCAGGTTTTAGGAGCACAGATCCCTTCTTCCAATTTATGCCAGCCCCAGGTTTTGAAAGCTCGCAGCAAAGAAAGGCAGTTTCCCCTTCCTCTGCTTCTTGACACTCAAGCATCTTGATGAAGTACAAAGGTTGTTCTGAAAGCAAATATAAATACAGTATGTATACAGTAAGTTCATTTTTTTTTTAAATACATATTTTATTATTGTGCTTTCTGTCCATGAAGGGTCACTTGAATGCATTCATAGGTTTTCATCAAAGACCTGATGACATTCAGTCTAAAAATACAGAAAATCAGAAGGGGACCCTCTAATGTCACGACTCTCACCTTTGACTACAACTGATGCTGTGGTAACCAGGTTTCCAGAGCAGCACTTGTATGTGCCACTATCCTGACATGTCAGGTCATGGATCTGTAGCTGTGCTTTGCAGCCATCTTGTTTCATCTCATATTTGTTTCCTGGTCTCAGTCGTATTGCCCCCTTCTTCCACTGCACATCAACTCCAGGTTTAGAGAGCTCACAGCAAAGGAAGGCTGTCTCACCCTCCTCTGCCTCCTGGTTATGGAGTTCCTCACAGAAGAAAAGAGGTTGCTCTGAAAAGGAAGGGCAAATTGAGGTTAACCAACTTTGCAGGAAACTGTTTGCATCTCTTACATACAGCATACATATAGATATTCAATATCGACTGATATTGGTAAATTTAAATATAAACCATAACTGTTATGGTATACTGTGCATACCTACCTTTGACAGCAACATTAGCCCGTGTTTCTAGGGTGCCAGCCCAGCATCTGTAGATGCCACTGTCTTGACTTGTGAGGTCATGAATCTGAAGTTGTACTTCATTGCCCTCTTGCGTCATTTCATACTTCTGTCCATTCTTCAGGAGCATTGCCCCCTTCTTCCACTGTACTGGTACTCCAGGTTTAGAGAGCTCACAGCACAAGAAAGCTGTTTCACCTTCCTCTACTTCTTGGTTTTGAAGCTCTTCGCGGAAAAACAAAGGGCGCTCTGTGGTATAAGAGGAGAAGAAACAGTGGTAAAAAAAATAAATGATCATTATGCATAAAAATGCTTGTATTTAATGAATGTATGAAATGAATTCCTCTTATAAAGTGCCACTGAATATTTTCACTCATTTATTGACATTAAAATCCTCAACATCAAATAAAAAATATATAGACAAGCAATTATTTTGGTTCATACCTTTCACAGTAATACTGGCCCTTGTCTCAATGCCATCAGCACAACACCTGTAGGCCCCACTGTCCTGACTTGTGAGGTCTTTGATCTGTAGCTGTAGCTCACATCCATCCTGCTTCATCTCATATTTGTTACCCGGTCTAAGCAGAACTGCTCCCTTCTTCCACTCAACTGCAACTCCAGGTTGAGACAACTCACAGCACAAGAAAGTAGTCTCACCCTCTTCTGCTTCTTGGTTTTGGAGCTCCCCGCAGAAAAACAAAGGACGCTCTGAAATGTAGTAAGCCAAGAGCCCTTAAGTATATGTGCCATTTCCAATAAATATTGCACAAATACACTTTGTATACTGATTTGTACAGAGTCAAGTTGAATAAGCAGTAACACTTTACACTAAGGTTTTATTCGTTAACATTAGTTTATGCATTAGATAACATGAACTATGAGCAAGATATTTTTACAGCATTTATTAACCTTTGTTAATGTTAGTTAATAAAAATCAATAGTTCATTGTTCATGTTAGTTCACAGTTCATTAATGTTAACATACACAATTTTGATTTTAAAAATGTATTAGTAAAAGAGAAGTATTTTTCATTTTTAGTTCATGTTAATAAATGAAACCTTATTGTAAAGCATTATCTAATAAACATTTCAACAGGTAAATCTACCATAACAAATTCCATCTCTGAAAAATATTTTTGTGACTGACAACAACTGAAATATGGTGGACTAGGAGTGCCAATTAAAAATAAAAATAAGGAATTATCAATTTATTAATTAAAAAATAAAAATTTAAATAAATCACATTTTAAAAATATGAAAATGCATACAAAAATTAAATACTGTTAAATACTGTTAAGTGTATCAAATATTATTATTATTATTATTATTATTAATATAATAATAAATTATTGTTAATGTTTTTATTAAAATATGTCTAACGTTTAAATGGTCATACATCAGGTTTAAAAAATCTATCTATCTATCTATCTATCTATCTATACATATACACTATATTACACTATATATACACTATATACACTATATTGCCAAAAGTTTTGGGACGCCTGCCTTTATGTGCAAATAAACTTTAATGACATCCCATTCTTAATCGGTAGAATTTAATATGGAGTTGGCCCACCCTTTGCAGCTATAACAGCTTCAACTCTTCTGGGAAGGCTTTCCACAAGGTTTAGGAGTGTGTTTATGGGAATTTTTGACCATTCTTCTAGAAGCGTATTTGTGAGGTCAGGCAGTGATGTTGGCGAGAAGGCCTGGCTCGCAGTCTCCACTCTAATTCATCCCAAAGGTGTTCTATCGGGTTGAGGTCAGGACTCTGTGCAGGCCAGTCAAGTTCCTCCACACCAAACTCGCTCATCCATGTCTTTATGGACCTTGCTTTGTGCACTGGTGCGCAGTCATGTTGGAACAGGAAGGGGCCATCCCTAAACTGTTCCCACAAAGTTGGGAGCATGAAATTGTCCAAAATGTCTTGGTATGCTAAAGCATTAAGAGTTCCTTTCACTGGAACTAAGGGGCCAAGCCCAACCCCTGAAAAACAACCCCACACCATAACCCTACTCCACCAAACTTTACACTTGGCAAAATGCAGTCAGGCAAGTACCGTTCTCCCGACAACCACCAAACCCAGACTCGTCCATCGGATTGCCAGACAGAGAAGCGTGATTCGTCACTCCAGAGAACACGTCTCCACTGCTCTAGAGTCCAGTAGCGGCGTGCTTTACACCACTGCATCCAACGCTTTGCATTGCACTTGGTGATGTAAGGCTTAGATGCAGCTGCTCGGCCATGGAAACCCATTCCATGAAGCTCTCTACGCACTGTTCTTGAGCTAATCTGAAGGCCACACGAAGTTTGGAGGTCTGTAGCTACTGAATCTGCAGAAAGTTGGTGACTTCTGCACACTGTGCGCCTCAGCATGCGCTGATCCCGCTCTGTGATTTTACATGGCTTACCACTTCGCGGCTGAGTTGCTGTTGTTCCCAATTGCTTCAACTTTGTTATGACACCACTAACAGTTGACCGTGGAATATTTAGTAGTGAGGAAATTTCACAAATGGACTTATTGCACAGGTGGCAACCTATCACGGTACCACACTTGAATTCACTGAGCTCCTGAGAGCGACCCATTCTTTCACAAATGTTTGTAGAAGCAGTCTGCATGCCTGGGTGCTTAATTTTTTTACACCCTGTGGTCATGGAAGTGATTGGAACACCTGAATTCAATGATTTGGAGGGGTGTCCCAATACTTTTGGCAATATAGTGTGTATATATATATATATATATATACACACACACACACATATATATATATATATAAAGTTAGAATTTTCTAGTCTTTATAGTTAGAACAAATGTGTTTCAGGCAGTTCCTACCTTTGACTGTAAGAGTAGCACTACTCTGCATGTCTCCTGTATTGCACATGTAAATCCCAGCATCCTCTTTTCTGACTTTGTGAATTAGAAGAATATTACGCTTCCCGTGTTTCAGAGGTTCATACTTTTCCCCAGGGAGCAGAGTTACATTATTTCGCTTCCAGGTTACAGATGTGGAGGAGTCAGAAGTCACACAACACAGGGTGGCAGAATCTCCCTCAAAAATGGTCATGTCTTTCAGGTTTTCCTCAATGAAAACTATAAATAGAGAATGCACTTTACAGTATGAAGTTGAAAGAATACATTGCATTTGATATACAGTACTTTTCTATATCAATACTGTATGTCTGCTGTTTAATAATAAAATTAAATGAAATTGTTTGCAATGAGGATCCTTACACTCACCTTTAGGTTTGCTGTTTACGCGCAGATGAGCAGAAGTCTTTTCATTTCCCACCACAAAGGACACAACACCTGACTCTTCTGGTGTGGTCATAGTGAGCACCAGTTGGTGTTCTTTGCCACATATACTCATCTGATTCATCTCATTCTCCTGCAGTACATTGGAACCAAGCCACCAAACCCCGTCAAGGATGTTCTCGTGAGAAAGCTCACACACAAAGCGGGCGCTCTCGCCTGCAGTAACCGTCAAGTCACGCAGTCCTTTCACAATCCTCACACGCTCTGTAAAGGAAACATTAACCAAATAAAGGAATGCACAGGAGTCCTTGTAGTTCATTTGTGTTTGAAAGCAAACTTAATTTTATTGTTAAAATTATGTAGGCTTATTATGATTTACTGTACCTATCACTCTGAGGGTTGCAGAGGTCTTCTTGCCTCTGACGCTGCATGTGTACACGCCTGCGTCCTCCACTCTTAGTTTCCTGATTTCGAGCTCCTGAGTGGCACCTTTACGGTGGAGGGTGTATCGCCCACCCTGTGTGATCTGATTTGCATCTTTTCTCCAGGTCACTGGGGCATTGTCGCTAGAGAGTAAACAACTAAACAGGACAGATTCCCCTTCTATTGCTTCTTGACTCTCAAGCTCTTTCTCAAAGAACACAGAGGCAGCAGCTGTGAGAGATGTGAGGAGAAGTATGATCTCAGCTCAAAAGTATTTAGAGTATTTTGCAAATTAGAAATTGTTTATTGGTAGAAAATGTTTATTGCTAGTGTTTATGATATGAAATGATGCGTGTATGACCCTGTGATTCATGAAGGGTATCATACAGGGTTCATGAAAGGATCATGAGGGTATCAACAGTGTTGGAAATGGCCGAGATGCAGTTGGAGGACCATAAATGAGGAGACAGGGGGGATTTGAAGATTTTTTTCCATCATTCTAGGGCAGTTTTAGATGACCAGATTCTATTCAAATGGAAATATACATACAGTACATTACCATTCAAAAGTTTGGGGTCAGTAAGATTTTTTAAATGTTTTTGAAAGAACTGTCTTAGGCTCACCAAGGCTGCATTTATCAAAAATACAGTAAAAACATGAAAGTACAGTAATATAGTGAAATATTATTTACAACTGGAGCCATTGCTCCAGTCTTCAGTGTCACATGATCCTTCACAAATCATTCTAATTTGCTGATTTGGTGCTCAAGAAACATTTCTTATTATTATCAATTTTGAAAACAGTTGTGCTGCTTAATATTTTTGTGAAAACAGTAATATTTTTACAAAGTTCAAAAGAGCATTTATTTGAAATAGAAAGCTTTTGTAACATAATAAATGCCTTTACTGGCACCTTTGTTGAATTTAATGCATCTTACTGACCCAAAGCTTTTGAAAGGTAGTGTACATATCCCCCCCTACCCCCACCGCGATGATTTGTCCGCTCCACCCCCCACCCCGGAACTCGATTTTAACCAAAACGCGATCTAAACCAAACACGATTTCAACTGAAGCAGACAAACTCATTTCCAGCCCTGGGTATCATATAGTGTTTACAGCACTGTAAAAATGTTGTCAAGATATTTGGTATAGACACAATGTTAGCATGTATGTAAGGACAAAACTATTCTATGCATGGTTTCTTTGTTTAAAATTTTGATTTGGCGGAATTATTATTCAAAATTCAGAACAACCCTGTGTGAACTCAATGAGAAGGTCATTAAAGTGGCACTGGACCTACCCCTAACATTAACTTCAGCTGTTGTCTTCTGGTCTCCAACAATGCAGCTGTATTCCCCAACATCCACAGGAAGGGCGTTTTTAATGTGTAATTCGGCAACCAATCCCTCCTGCTTGATCTTGTATTTAGTTCCATTGCTAAGCTCCTCATCACCTCTCAACCATGTTACTGGTACCCCAGCCTTGGACAGCTCACAATGCAGAATAACAACACCTCCTTCAGGAGCCTCTTGGTTCTTCAGGTTTTGTTTGAATGTTACTGGCGTGGCTGAAGAGTAGCACATTAGCATGTTAGCTCATAGTGAGCTCAAGCGATATTAAAAGCTCATTTTTCTTTAAAACCTTCATCCATACCGAACACTCTGACCGTGGCTTTGGTCTTCTGCTCCCCACAAATGCAACTGTAGACTCCACTGTCTTCAGGTATGGCTTTCATGACGATCAGCTGCCTTGTAACATCACATTCCCTGATTTGATACTTATACCCAGACCTGAGGAGCTCTTCCCCCTTCCTCCATTCAACAGGACATCCAGCTTTTGAGAGCTCACAGTGTAATACGAGTGTATTTTCTTCCTCAACTTCCTGATTTTTCAACTTGACTTTAAAAGTGATAGGTGGAACTGGAAGCGTCAACCAAAAAACATATGCCTGATTATTTCACAACAAAACCATGCAGGCCCTCAAAGCACAGCGAAGCAGAAGACTACAGCACAAGAAGCAATAAAAAAATCATAACAGCAAGCCAAAAAAGCCCAAAATGTGCCAAGACGCCTCTGCAAAAAGTCTGCATGCCTTACCCTTAACGGTTAGCTCAGCAGTTGACTCAGAATCCTTTGTTTTACATGAATAGCTCCCAGCATCACTTGCTTCAACATTACGTATGACCAATTTGGTGAATGTTCCCTCTTGCTTCATTTCATACTTGTCATTGGGTTTGAGAATAACTCTTCCCTTTCTCCAGTCGACTTGAGTGCCAGGTTTGGAGAGCTCACAGCTTAACACAGCTTGCCCACCTTCTTTAGTTACTTCATTTTGGAGTTCTCGTTTAAAAGTGACAGGTAGAGCTATGAAAACCATGAAAAATGTGTTCAAATTAAGTTTGAGAATGATTCGAAGAGAGTAGTCAATCAATATTTGGTCTTGCAGTAGTAGAGCGTACCCTTGACTTTGACTTCTGCTGTCGTCTTTTCCTTTCCCATAGTGCAGCTGTAGGAGCCGACATCTTCAGAGTTGACATTCTTGATGAGTAGTTCAGCAATCCTTCCCTCGGTCCTCATCTGGTACTTTTCTCCTACTTCCAGCATCTCTTCACCCCTCCACCATTTCACCGCAGCGCCCGGTTTGGAAAGCTCGCAACGCAAAACAACAGTGTTGCCCTCCACCACTTCTTGATTTCTCAAGTTTTGTTTGAACGTGATTGGGAGAGCTAAGAAATTGTAAATATATATTGTGTCACCTAAGCAGAATATTTGACAAAATTGGCAATTATTTAATCGCTTGCTTGAGTTTCGTACCATTGATTTTAACCGTTGCTTTGGATGTCTGATCGGGGCATACACAAAAGTAGACTCCACTGTCTTCAGGTACAGCTTTCCTGATAACAAGCTCCATTTTAGTTGCAATCTGTCTCATCTGGTATTTTTCTCCAGGCTTAAGAACTTCCTCTCCCTTCAACCACTCCACATCAGCACTGGCCTTTGACAGTTCACAGCGCAAGGTGATGTTGTTCCCTTCTTCACCCTCTTGATTCATAAGTTCTTGTTTGAAAGTGATGGGTAGAGCTATACAAAGCAAATGTTGCATATCTGATAATGTGTCTTATAAAAAATTTTCATAGCTTATTTTTAGCAAAAATTAGCTAATGCTCAATTACAGGAACTTGCATTTGAAAACTTCCTGGAACACATTCATACCATTAACTTTGATGGTGGCTTCAGTCTTTTGATCTCCGCATACACAGCAATAAACTCCACTGTCTTCTGGTTGTGCCTTCCTTATTAGCAGTTCTGCTTTTGCTTCTTTGTGTCTCAATTGATATTTTTCTCCAGTCTTGAGCATTTCTTTTCCTTTCCACCACTCTACTTGAACTCCTGCCTTAGAAAGTTCACAGTGCAAAGTGACACTGTTCCCCTCCTGAGCTTCCTGGTTCTTTAGAGCTGCTTTAAAGGTAGCAGGGAGTCCTTCAGAAAGCCAAGAATTGAGAAAGCCTGTATTCATGTATTGAAAGTCATAGGATCTTCAAATGTGTGAATGTTGTGTCTTCCCACCGAAGTATAACCAAAAACTTACCAGTGGACACTTTTTGTGCTCAATGAACTTTAATAATTATCAGGTAAAGTCCTAAATAAATGCAATTTATTGGGGTTCATTTTATTACTTCATAACCACCCCATGCTGTAACGAATTGGGCAAGATCAAGATAAAAGCTACATTTCTACGTTACAGTTTTAATCAACCAATAATATATGAAGGGATTTCTGATAACACGACTCTTCTGATGTCAAATATGGAGTGTAATTAGAGGGTATGATTTAAAAATCATAATGTAATGAAAATCCAACAGTGATTTATATCACTGTTGAGAGATTAATTAAACCTGTGCAGTGGGCTTATGTAATGCCATGACAGCATTCTATAGACCTTAATCAGGGTAACGCCACATTTAATTTTAGACAGGAATAAAAACAAGGCTGTGAGGGAAAGAAGTATAGTGCGTTTAATGAATTGTACTGCTGTCATACTGATTGTTCAGCTGACAAAACGTCTTTCAGAAAAACGCCATAAAACAGTTTTAAAAAGTTGTGAAAATTACAAGATCTAGGGCCTTTTTACAGTGCTTGCCAATGTAAAGACTCTAAGTCCATCCCTCACAGCCTCGATTTCACAGCCTTGTTAAATTCAATATGGCATTAAACCTGACTATGGACAATAGTAGCTGTGGAGGAAATGGACATTTTAAATGAAATGGAAGAACTTGATCACTCAGTGCTAGAAAAAAGTCACATGGTCATGAAAATGAAATGCATATGAAAACCATAATGTCAAAAATTCAGCAGTAATTTGGATATTACCTTGAACCAACAATTCTGCTGTTGATTGTGAATCTTTGGTTTTGCAGGTGTAATTTCCTGCATCACCCTCAACAAGGTTATTTATCACCAGTTTGGTTAATCGTCCCTCCAGTTTCAGGTGATATTTGGCTCCGGCTTTCAGAATTACTCTACCTTTCCTCCATTCGACTGGAGCACCAGGCTTTGAAAGCTCACAGGTAAATACTGCACTCTCACCCTCTATAGACACCTGGTTCTGAAGCTCTCGCTTGAATGTAATTGGAAGAGCTGAGAAAATATTGTCATTTTTGTTCTTTTAATATGAACCATTACCTCACAGGCAGAAATCATATGATATATACTCCATTGTTCAAAAGTTTGGGGTCTGTAAGATTTATGGTGTGTTCACACTTGTAGTTCAGTTCTTGGTTCTTTTGGTCCAGACCAAAAAAAAAAAAAAACATTAAGTCCTGGTTCTCTTAGCGTTCACACTGTAATTTTTAACACTGAACTGAAAGATACAAGGCTTTTATAATGTATGTTTTGCGACGGAACTTACTGAAAATCCAAAACAATGCTGTATGCTGGGCTAAATGCGCTTGTTATATGTGCGTACGTAAGATGGTATTTTTACCAGCTGAGAACTCTTGAAGAACTTATAAAATGTGTAATTGTTTATATGTCTTTGGTCCGTGTTTATATTATAATTGAACTGCACCAGAGTTTGTTGGGAAGTGGCCCTTTTCAGGGGTCTCGGTCCACTTGTTTGGTGCGCACCGGTGTTCGAATGGCAGCGTTCACACATATTCAAATGAACCGCACTAACAGAGCAATCGCACTAGAGTTAGTTTTAATCAAACCAAAACTGCCAAGTGTGAGCATACCCTAAAATGTCTCTTATGCTCATAAAGCCTGCTTTATTTGATAAAAAAAAAAAACAATAAAAACTGTAATATTGTGAAATATTATTGCAATTTAAAACTCTAAGTTTGACCCCAAACATTTGAATGGTAGTGTATTGGGGTGTAACAATATATCGTGTCACAATATATCGCAATATAAAAATGCCACAATATGTATTGTGGATAGTGACAATATGTACTGTGTATAGTTCGCCCAAAATGAAAATTACTGTATGAGAAAAAATTCAAGTTTACAGAGTTTTAGTGTCAGTTCTACATTGAACTACTATATGTAATGTTGAATATAATGTATAATAATGCAATGGGGGAATATTTGTGGGTCCTGACAATGCCAAATGTCTTATGTTACCAGTAAAAGTGGCCTCCATTATTTTAAATAAATCTAGTCAATGACAGAGTGCAAGCATATTCATATTTTTCTGTATTTTCAGCTTAAGAATCATGAATATTTTGTTAAATTCAATGTGACATTTAACCCTACCTTTGACTTTCACTTCAGCTGTGGTCTTTTGTCCTCCAGTCACACAGCTGTATATTCCAGCATCTTCAGGGAAAATATTAGATATTTCCAATTCAGCCGTCCTTCCATTCAGCCTCATCTGGTACCGTGGCCCTGAAAGGAGCGGTTTATCTCCCCTCCACCATTCCACAGGTACTCCAGCTTTGGAGAGCTCACAGTGTAAGGTTATAGATTCCCCTTCCAGAGCTTCTTGGTTCTTAAGATTTTGTTTAAAAGTTGCAGGAGCACCTGGGCAACCACCATACGTGTTTTTATAATAACATCAATTTTGTATTAATAACAAAAACTCAATGAAGCAAAACCTTACCAACAATTTTGATTGTAGCTTTGGTCTTTTGGTCTCCACAGACACATCTGTAGACTCCACTGTCTTCAGGCACGGCCTCACAGATGATCATCTCAACTGATGTGTCTCGTTCTCTCATCTTATACTTCTCTCCAGCCTGGAGCAGCTCATCTCCATTCCACCATTCGACTGGGACACCGGTTTTGGAAAGCTCACAATGCAATGTTATCATCTTCCCTTCTTCTGCTACCAGGTTTTTCAGCTTCTCTTTGAAAGTGACAGGTTGAGCTACAGAACAAAAAGTAACAAATAATTACATCCTTATTTTTATTATTATTTTTTTGTCCTTTCTACTTTGGCAAACGAACAGGCGGAAGAGAGTTTCGGGCCAGCTGACTGTACAGTCACTTGTATATATATGTATATATATGTGTATATATTTCTACATATATTTTACTTAATATAAAAATTCATTGCTAAATGATCATTATTTTGTTCTGGGACCAGTAAAAAATTGGCAGGTCGAGTAACAGAACTATTGGCCTGACTGGTCAAGTATATAAAAAAAAAAAATCCTTATTTTGGATGATTGACTTGTGAACTAGCTTACCACAAACAGTAATGTTGGCTGATGTCTGGGCAGTTTCACTTGTACAGCTATAGACTCCACTATCCTCTTGGGTCAAATTGAAAATCTTCAGCTCCAGCATGCAGCCTCTCTGCCTGATCTTGTACTTCTCTCCAGACTTGAGCAGGTTGTTCCCCTTTCTCCATTCAACAGGGGTGTCTGGTTTGGATATCTCACAATGTAAGATTATACTGTTTCCCACCTCAGCTATTTGATTTCTCAACTTCTGTTTGAACGTGATGGGTTGAGCTAAGGAAATATAAAAGAATATATAAGCTCCATTTTTAGCATTCAGATCACTGAAGAAGAAAAATCTTCATATTCAATATCTTGTCTTACTTCGTATGTTGATAATGGCTTTGGTCCTTTGATCTTCACACACACAGATGTACGTTCCACTGTCCTCAGGCACTGGATTTCTGATTACCAGCTCTAGTATGGTGACTATGTGTCTCATCTGATACTTTTCGCCAGGACAGAGAGTTTGTTCATCTTTCAACCATTCCACAGGGATTCCAGCTTTAGAAAGCTCACAGCGTAATGTCACATTTTTACCCTCCTCTGTCTCTTGGTTCTTGAGCTCTTTAACAAATGATATAGGAACCGCTGGAAAAAAGGGGATGGTACAAGTGAAGCCACAAGATAGCTGATTATCAAAGACAAATGTTATGAATTCATTTTCATAGTAATCAGTACCATTGACTATAACTGTAGCCATAGTTTTTTGTTCTCTGCAAATGCATATGTAATTCCCAGAGTCTTCCGGCTTCAGATTGTGTATTGTAAGAGAAATGCAAGATTTCCTCTGTCTCATGTAGTACTTCTCACTAGACTTTAGCGTCTCAGGTCCTTTGCGCCAAACAAACTGAACGCCGGGTATAGAGTATTCGCACGTCAGCGTCACACTCTCTCCCTCTTTGACCTCCTGGTTCTGAAGCGCTTTTGTAAACTCAGCAGGGATAACTAACGTAAAACAAACATAAAGATGATGTAATTTTAGAAAAAGTAGTAAAACTAAAACTTCCCACATGGTAGATTGTGGAAAAGAGACATCTGAAATACCTTTAACAGTCAAAGTGGCTTTACTGCTGACCGATCCTGCATCGCACTCGTACACCCCTGCGTCGCTGTCTTTCACATCACGGATGGCCAGCCTGGCCTCATTTCCAGATCGACTCATTAAGTACTTTGAGGAATTCCAGATTAAACAGCCATCTTTGTACCAAACAATATGACATGGCTTTGAGGTCTTGCATAACAGCATCAAACTTCCTCCTTCAATTGCTTCTGTGTCCTCCAATGCTTTAGTTATCGTGGGGCGTCTCTCTGTTATTCAAAATGTTTGTATTACAAAGACATATTTCAGATTTATGTTTTACATTATTCTAATCTGCGTTGTATTTTCTTATGTTTCACATTTTTCGTTTTATGATAGACAACATACAAGACAAAAAAAGTTTACACATAAGCCTCTTTGAAACTCCTTTTTTGTTATAAACCTCAAAATTATATATTTTATATAACATTATATATAAGAAATTATATATATCATTACCTATTTATAATATCAAAGCAGTAAAAGACTAGTTTCATCTCAAAATGCCTTCTTTTGAGCATTTTTAACGGCAATCCACGATTTCAAGCTTATATGCCACATGCATCTGGTCAAGTGTCATGATTTATAATAGTTACCCCTGACTAGTAGTGACGCGTATGATCTTTTGTCCCCAGCCTCAAAGGAGATGGTGCCAGTGTCTTTACGTGCAAGCTGTTTGAAGGTAAGAGTGTGGTAGCCACCAGGCATCATCTTGATTTCATTAAGATCATTAGTGTAGAGTAAGGTCTCATCCAGGTACCATTTAACGTCAGCGTAGTCACTAGGGCAGATTCGGCACTTGAAGACGATGGTATCTCCTTCTAGACACTCTTTATCTTCTAGCTCATCCACAATGACCACTTTTTGACCTAAGGGCCAGATTCATATAAAAAAATTCCATAGATCCATAAAAACTTTTACAATTCATAAAGTGACTATAAAATAGTGTCCAAATACTTTATTCTAGTAAAGCATCTCAGATTAACTTTTTTTAAAAGTATATAATTCTGAAAGCATTTTAAACCATTTGTTGTTTGGCTACCTTGAACAGTAAGTAATGCTCTGCTCTGCATTGTTCCAACATCACAGGTGTAGACCGCACTGTCACTCTTCTCCAGACTGAAGATGGTCAGAGTAAGGACAACATCCTTTTTCTTCATTATGTACTTTTGTCCCGAGCTGAGCACCGTCAGGCCTTTTAACCAGGTCACGGTAGTGGCGGGCCTTCTGGTTTCACACTCCATGATCACTAAGCCTTTTTCCTCAGCACGCAAATCCTTCAGTTCCTTCGCAAATGTATGTTGCAAGTCTAAATGCATAAAGACAAAAGAGAGAATAACAGCGTAAATGACATTCAGCAGAATGAACTGAACTTGCAAGAGCAGTGGCACTGGGAAAAATTAATAAAGAAGTGTATAAAATGTGACTTTATAATAGGGAATAAGGAAGTACTTACCTCTGACATCTAATCTTGCCCTTGTAGCAATCCCATCAGCCTCACAGCAGTACTCTCCTGAGTCCCTTATGGCTGCATTATGTATAATGAGCTTCACCAAATAATCCTTTTGGATAATTTCATATTTTGGGCTGACTCTAATTAATCGCCCATTTTTCAGCCATTTAACTGTCGCATCAGGTTTGGTGATCTCACAGCTGAGCTCTGGATCTTCACCGGGTGTCGCTTTAACATTTAGCATATCCCTAAACACTCTCACAGGCTTCTCTGAGAAAACAGAAGAAGCAGAGAGTAAGCAATGCTGAACTTGGAAACTTAAATTATTTGTGATATTTAAAATATCACCTTTGACGAACAACATAGTCCTGCAACTGAGATCTTTGATGGTAAAGACCACTTCGCCGGCATCAGATATAATAACTTCCTGAATGCTCATTGTGTATTTGCGCCCCTTGTTAGTGACTATGATCCGTCCATTGCTGACAATCAGTTGGCCATTCAAGATCCACAATGCTTCATCGATGATATCATGGGACAGGACACACTCAAAACTGCAGTTTTCCCCTTCCAGCACAGTTGTTGTCCGTATGCGTTTGGTAATGGTAATGCGCAGGTCTGAAAAAAGTCCCTCAGTTTAAATAAAATGTATTTTTTTGTAAATTATTTCAATTAGAGATTATGAAACTTACCACGAACTATGACTTTCGCTTTAGTTTGGCTGCAGCCAATATCACAGCTGTACTCCCCTCCATCGTCCTTTCTCAGCTTGCGAATTATAAGAGTCAATGACTTTCCCACATGGAGAATCTCATACTTCTCATTGGCAGTCAGAGTTTCACCATCTTTCCTCCAGACAGGAGTTACAGATGGCTTGGAAACCTCACACTGCAGAAGGACTTCACCACGCTCCTCACCAGCTACATCCTCCAGTGACCTGAGGAAGACTGCTGGCTTCTCTAAGAGACACATTAATGGCCGATATTAGAAATTTACAACAAAGAAAATTAACACTCACTATTGCATGCTAGTGAATTTAGGCATCACAACATTATAATGTACAATAAGAAAAACTGATTTTTTTTGCTATAGAACCTGAAAAAAAATATCATAATAATAGAGGAGGGATGCTACGGAGCTCCGAAAGGGACATGGTGATAGAAAAAAACATGCGATGGAAGTAAATGTACATGTGTCTGAATGTAGAGAAGTTGGACATCAGATTATTCGAAAATCCTGTTCTCTTAGTCCCATGGTAACTGAAAACCTCACCTCTGACTCTGAGGAACGCAGACTCGCTGATATCAAAGGTTTTGAATGTTACACGGCTCTCTTGAGGAGCGAGTCGCTTTAGAATCAGACTGTACACTTTTCCAGAATTCTGGATTTTGTTGATGTGGTTGGTGTATAGTATTCGGTCATTGAGAAGCCACTGGACACTGGGTGACTCGTGACTCAGTTCACAACTGAATACTGCAGACCCATCTTCCTCAGTCTCTACTTGCTCCAGGTGTCTTATGATCTTTAACCTTTTAACTGCAGGAAAAGAAAAAATATTTCTAATGTACTGAATGTGTCTTATCTGTGCTCTAAAGATGCTTCACGAAAAGCTACTCGTGCATATGGAAGACTATATCAGAGAGTGCAGATTGTGTCTTATTTTGATGGTGTGAGTAAAATTTGCAGGTATATTAAACTCCCTTATATTGCATCTAAAAGCAGGTACCTTCAACACTGATTCTTCCTCTTGTCTCTGAGCCACCGGCCAGACAGCGATACTCTCCTGAATCTATTGCTTTCACACCCAGGATGGTCATCTCAACCCGGTTCTTTTCTCGCTTCATTGTGTACTTATTGGAGGCAAACAGGGGGGTTCTACCCTTGAACCAGCGCACCACTCTGGGGGACGGACAGAACTCACAGCTGAGAGTAACTGACCTGTTCTCCTTCACCTCCACATCTGAAATGGGCTGTTTGACTATCAAAGGCCGCTCTATTAGGAAAGTGTAAGCAAGAAGGCACATGATTCACAAGCCATATAATACAAATGCATGGCTCTATGCTCTAATTTAGGGATGCACTGATATTAAATTCCTGATAAGCAGAAAATGATATTTTAATATGTTATGGCCGATTAACGATAAATGGCTAATATTAAAATAAATGACTAGTTTAAATTAATTCAAAATAACACTAAAAACTAAAATTAATCATTTTAAATTCTACAGGTGAATTTAATCACAATATTATTATGGGTATCCGTTTTGAGACCTGTTAAAGATTACATTTAACAGTATTATTAAATTATTAGTTAATTTAAGGATTAAAGTTAAAGCATTACATGACTGCAAAAGTCTTCATGCACAGATCTGATCTTTTGACCGATTTCTTTGTACCGTCTGGTTACATTCACTTTAGAAACGACTGGTATCCGAGATCTGTGTTTACATTATTCCCCACCCAAAACAATTCTGTTGGTGATCGATTTACTATGCGACATGGTTGACCCTCCGGTTTTGAATGGTTGTACTAAAATTATTTATGTAATTCACGTCGAGTGGCCATAATTATTTGCCAGCATGGATAAGTTTACAGCTGTCGTGGATGATTTAAAACCACATTTAGAAGTGGCTCGTAATGGATGCGAAAAAATTTGGATTTTTGTGTTTACACGTGTGCAACAAATTCCGATTCGTGTCAGATGTGAGTAAAAAATAAAAAATTTTGTGCCAGTGTAAACGCAGCCTAAATGCAAAAATACTGGACAATTAAATGACCAATACTATAATAATAAAAAACTTGTAATATTGGCCGAATAACTAATATGGCACCAATTTATTGTGTACCCCTACACTGAATATTTGAGATTGACAAGATAATTACCTGTAACTGTGAGTTGAGCTTCTGACTTGCTCTTCCCCGAGGAGAACTGCACAGTGCCACACATGCTACTGTCAGTTTGGGTGAAAATAAGTCTGTTCGAGGTTCCTTGTCTCTCAATCCTGATTTCTGGACAGGGAAATAGTATCTGCCCATTCAGGGTCCATTTTGGTGCCCTCTCTAATTTAATACTGGTTTCTACTTTAAAACGAGCCTCCTTAGGTTCCATGACTTCCACAGAACTGAGTCCTTTTAAAATGCTGATGGCCTGCTCTGTAAAAATAGATCAAATATCCAGTGGGAAAAAATCTTAGCTAACATTTCAAAGGGATAGACTAACTTGCATGAATTAAAAGTAGACTAAGAATGATTCTGTTAAATCAATGATAATATTGAAACTGGATAAGTGAATTGTATTTAAATTATGCTCAAATTTACTTTAGGGAAAAAAAATACTTCTCACCCTCTACAAACAGTTGGCAGGAAGTCCTCTCATCAACAGCATCACAGACAAAAGTGTCTTCATCTGAGGAGCCCACATCATCTATGATGAGTTGTCGGTACACACCTTCACTGATAGTTTGGTACTTCCTATTAGGCACAATTTCATGGTTTCTTCTGTACCATTTAACCACAGCATTGGCACGGGAGACCTGACACTCCAGCAAGGCACGGTGTTTGTACATGGCAATCTTCACTCTCAGGGGCTTCAAAAAATGAACTGGAAGCTCTGCAATGATCATCCTTATTAAATTTGAATACTATTGAAGAAAACGGATAAAATGTAATGCTTTTTTTTACCTTTGACTCGTAGTGTTGCTGTTGAAGAGACCCTCTCAGCAGTGAATCTGATTTCACCAGCATCTTCTGGTTTGACTGATTTATAGGTCAGGGAGTGTATTTTACCTGTTTGTATGATTTGAAGAATTTGTGAGAATTTGAAAGACCAACTGAAAATTACATTTTAAACTTTAAAGGCAAAAGACTTTTTGGTCATTCTCAAAAAAATAGTCATATTCTGCCTTAAATTGTTTTGAAATTTTAAACAATATAACTCCAATAACTAATTTAAATTAACTACATGAAAAATATATATATAATATAAAGATAAATATGGTAAATATGGTTTTCAATATGGTGCACAGCTACATACACAGCTTTTTTATTTTCAAAATATTGTATTTTCAAAAGTTTTTAACATTGAAAACATCAATGGAAAGAAATCAAGGGACAAGTTTTTTTATAATTATTTACTTATTTTGTTTTGCTTTTTTTTGCAAACTTGTTCTACTGTGCAGTAATGCTTAAATAATTTTTTTAAAATAATGCTTTTTTATGCTTTCATATGAAGTTTGAAATGTCTTTTTCATGACTGAAAAGCCAGGTGAAATGGTTTTACCATATTTTGAGAATGACTCTGTTATGAACATAATGACATCCACCAGAAATCAAAGTGTCACAAAACCTTTCACACATACCCTCACATCTTATTTTAACATTGTCTCCAGCTCTCAACCGGCTGTCGTCCTTATACCACTTCCCATCCACATCTTCCCAGTTGACCTCACAGATAAATGTCACACTCTCCCTCTCAGACACACTGGCATTCTGAAGATCCTTCACAATCTTTATATCCCTGGCTGAGAGAAAGGAGACATGATAGTAGCAAACTGCTATCACAGGCAGATTGCTTGGTAACATTTAAAATGACAAAGACCACTTCTCTACTGTAAATGTACATTTAAAACTATCCAAAACATTTGAGATCTGAGGCGTCCCACCCATTATCATTATTAGCCCTTTATATGACATGAACCCTCTAAAGCAGGGGTGTCCAGACTCGGTCCTGAAGGGCCACTGTCCTGCAGAGTTTCACTCCAACCAGCTCCAAAACACCGGCCTGTAAGCTTCTAGTATGCCTAGTTAGACCTTGATTAGCTGGTTCAGGTGTGTTTAATTGGGGTTGAAGCTAAACTCTGCAGGGACAGTGGCCCTCCAGGACCGAGTTTGGACACCCCTGCTCTAAAGCCTACTGTATCATATTTTATATGCAAATTTCTAAGGCCTTTAAATCAACATTATCGAAACTTTGTAAAATTTACTACATGCTTTCTGTCATCTTTTTTAGCAAGTAAAAAGGCATTTTAGTATAATTCTCAAAAGTCCGGCTTCAGGAATCTTTATTGATTTTTATAAAGCAAACTTAAATAACATTTAAATTTTTCTTAATATTTCAAGATGAACACTTGTTGGACTGAAGCAACTTAGGTTTTACTTGATTATCCCTACATCATTTTTTTTTTAGAAAAATCAAGTTAATATAGGCTATGAGTATGATACTGTACATCAAATATGATACTATAAGTCTTTTGAGGAATGTTTATTTGTACATTTCTCAATCATGTTGCATTGCATTGTTTTGCTCCCCTCACTAAAAACTACAGAGCTTAGTTCAGAAAACTAAGCTAATTTTATAAACATTATATATATATATATGTGTGTGTGTGTTTCTTAAGGTTCAATAAACTGTTCTATTTTTTAAAAAATCGATTTTTCTTACTAATATTTCATATGTCAGGAGTTACAGGGTTAAATACAGGGTTTGGTGGTACCTTTGACTGTCAGCATAGCAGAGCTTTCAATCCCTTCAGCCTTGAAGCTGATGACGCCCATGTCAGCAACCGTGACCCGCGTCAACGTGAGTGTGTGTTTTTTCCCCTGCGTGGCAATTCGACACACAGGCCTGGATTTAAATGGGACTCCATCCCTGGTCCATTCACCCTTGACGTACGCATGACTGAGGACCACCTCAAATGTACAGGCTTCCTTCTCACACAGCGTCACATCCTCTAGCCCTTTCACCAACTGAATTCTATTCACTTTAGACAAAAATAGAGGAATTGTGAGTGTTTCTTTAGTGCGTTACCACGGAGCCCCTAAAGTGACATTTGCGGGGGAAGATTATAAACTTGCGCGCGAGCACGACAAACTGTCGCGGTCTCCTGTTATCTAGCTTTGCTGCATCGTGCTCGCGCCAAAACACAAACTGAGTTGTGCTCACGTTAATGTCTCAGCTTCCCACGAATGTCACTTTAGGGACCTCGTACCCTGCTAGTATAAAATACAGCATGATGATATAAAAATATTCAAAATGCTTAATTAAGAAATGATTCTTACATGCCATGTTTAGGAACTTGTACTCTCACGAGCCTGGCCAGCAACTTCAAGATTACTACTCCAGTTGAACTCTAAAAAAAGTGTCATTTGTTACTCATCGACAATATAAAGACTGAAAAAGAACTATGCTTATTATTATTTCCACGTTCATAATTTCTGTATTAATTTAGTACTTAAAATGCATTGATGGGTTTAATTTTATGTCAAAAACACTTGTGTAACAGAAAGAGATCTCAATAGTGAATGCAACCTGTGGCTGCTCTTATTATAAGAAATATGAAACTAACTGACAGAAATAATGTTCCCTTACACTCTGTGTAATTAGTTAATAACTTGGCATGCACTGATGTCTCTGCCACTCTATCTTATATGGACATGTTATGTCCATATGTGCAGATACAACTAAATCAAACAAAGACAGACAAATCTAAATCAAAAAGACAGAAATCAAAATCTAAATCAAGACAGACAAACTCCCTGCACACTTCTTTCTCACATTACTAACAAACAAACGCCTCTCCCGGTTGTCCCATTGGTATGTCACAATTCTTCAATTAATAGTTGGCCTCAAGTGTATAATGCTTTGAAACATGACACCCTCCTTGCATCCTTGAGATTAAAAACATCAAATAAGTCATGAATTTCTTAGTTTTTTGTATTAATCAGTCTATAGTTAAATCAAAACAATTGGGAATTTATAAAACTGGAGATATTACATACTTTAAGACTTCAGTATCAAATCTTTTTTGTTGTTGTTGATGATCATGCACCAGAAAACTAGGTATTTAAACAACAACTTTAAATCAGTCATGAGAAAATCATGCATGACCAGACTTTTAGAGAAGAACAAACAAATCTTCCATTCCACTCACCATTAGCTGAATTTGACATTTCCCTCACATTAAAGTCCATAAAAAACACTTCAAACCATAATATTTGAAACTAGTTACAAAAATACCAGAAAACATCAGTCCGCACAGGATTTTCTGTAGTTCACGTAAATTCCTTGAAGATTATCCCCCAAACTTTGACCAAAGATACCCAGGTCAGTGTGCTATCCCGTTTCCCTTGGCAGACAAGCAGCTGAAAGTGTTTTTCTTTTTTTCAGCTTTCCCAAAGGCTAATACCAAACAGCTGACATATCTCCAAAATAGCTGTGCGTCATTATACATAAAGATAGAAACATCTTGGCTACATGGAGCAAGTCCTGCCTGCTAGCATTGTTTTCATCCACCACAGATAACTGATCATCTACCTTTCTCAAATGATGCTTTGGTTCATTAGCCTATTTATCATGGCCTGGTTTCACAGACAGGGTTTAGATTAAGCTAAGATTAGGTCTTAGTTTAATTAGGACATTTAAGTAGCTTTTATAAACTTGCCTTAAAAAAAAAACAAAAAACATTACTGGTGTGCATCTTGAGACAAAACAATGGCACTGACATATTTCAAGATATGTCAGTGCAAGTTGCTTTCAGTTAAAACAGCTCAAACATGCATTTTAGTCTGGGCTTAAACCTTGTCTATGAAACCGGTGGAAAATCTCTTAATTGACTATATATCCCTTAACAAATTCTCAGGCTTGATTCAGAGTTGATTCCCAGTGAATGAATGCTTCTTTTCATTGATTAATGTTGTGCTGACCTGAAGTTATTCACAGTAGCACAGGTTCCTTAGTTCATGAATCACTCTGAGAGATGCCAATACAACTGAGTTGGAAAGGTCATGGGAGATTAAAAGATACTGTCATTCAGATGTGAAATTACTTGTTAGATCTGAATGCCAATTCTGCAAGACTGTCCAGTGTCTTTGGTAAGAAGCATTTAAGCTGTCATGCGAAAAGAACAGGATTCATTCTGACAACTAAAGCAGTCTCAACATGCATATGCTCTATTGCCAATTCAAAAATTATTTGAGATTTAAAACATCTTTTTTGTAATTTTGTCAATTAAGCACATCACATTATCAAATTTGAACATCACTGACATAAACTGCACAGATTTGTCCTGAGTTATCTTGATGCATGATGTTCATAGTGAAATGTGCCATTTTTATGTTACTAGCAGCATCAAACAGAATTGATTTGATTGACAGTCCAACTGGCTGGACATAATAATTAGCTCAACCAATGGCATGAGTTTGGGGGAGAAACTACTTGTTTCGCATTCCCATTTCAACTGAATAAACCTTGGAAGTCTGTTGCATTTTGCAGGTGCAAAGTCTGTCAAACGAGTTGCAGACATCCACCATGCATGTGTACAAGTAGTTACAACTCAAAGTGACAGGGATGCGATATCACTGATGGCCCGAAGACACCGTATAAATAGTAATTTGTTAACGAAACAGAACCATGCGAGGACGTGTTAGGTGAAATTTGAACTTGACAAAACAGCTGAACACTTCACCTAAGCTCGCAGGGCCTTGTTTGGAGCCCATCTCTGCAAGTTTCACATGTCCTTTGGTTTTGTCTCTCTCCACCCTGCTGACAACAGATTTATCGAGAGCCATAAATCAACTTTGCACTTCATTTGCACACATACCATTTGAATTAATGTAAATAGAGACAATCAATTTTATAGACACATAAATAACTTGCAACAGTGTTTTTTAATCATGCTTTAGAAATATATATAAACGTAAAGTGATTTGGCTAAATTCAATCCATAGTACCCATGATGACACAGTTGGCACGTGAGTGTAACTAGAGAGAGAGAGCGAAAACAGCATGACCTTCAGGATATCAATGATGTTGATGCTATTGTGCAACTTGTTCCTGCTTTGCATTAAAATCATAAGTAAAATGAAGCACCAAACCTTAATTTTAACTTTGTGAAATCACATAAGTTCTACTTCAATGAAATATGCAGATCTACATGTTTACCAGCACTGAGTTACGCTGCTTTGACAGAGTGGCTGTCCATTTGTTGATCTGAAATAATCCTTTAAACCCTAGTCTGGGGGCTGTCTCAGTTTCAGCCCAGACCAATCACAGATCCACATGTCTAACTGGGGCTACAAAATCCCCTTCTCCCATTAGTTGTCCTTGACACATCTGAAGCACATACTGTCTTTTCACCTCTATGTATGGACCCCAACATCGCACAGCAGACACGAGGAAGAATTCTTATGCAGGGAAACCTCTTAGCTTCACTTAAAATACATAAATAAATCACAAATACATTTTTAGCAGGCTGGTGCACTTGCAGAGGTCTTGCCAGCAAAGTGCAGCTTGAATATCTATAGAATACTTGAATTAAGATTGTATAGGTATGCACACTACCGTTCAGAAGTAAGTGTGTTTGTTTTTTGTATTTTTATTCAGCATGGATGGATTACATTGAAAGTAAAGAATTTTAAATGGCTACAAAAACATTCAATTTCAAATAAATCCTGTTCTTTCTGAACTTTCTATTCATCAAAGAATCCAGACAAAATGTATCACGGTTTCCAGAAAATATTAAGCAGCACAACTGTTTTCAACATTGATAATAATGAGAAATTATTCTTGGGCACGAAATCAGCATATTAGATTTCTTAAGGATCATGTGACTGAAGACTAGAGTAAAGGCTGCTGAAAATTCAGCTTTGTCATCACAGGAAAAAAAAAAAAAAAAAAATGACATTTTAAAATAGAAATCGGTTATTTTAAATTGTAATAATATTTCACAATAATACTGTTTTCACTGTTTGTTTTTTATTCTAATACAGAGACTTACCAGCCCCAAACTTTTGAACGTTAGTGTATTATCCCTTTAGATATAAATTTGCAGGACAGATTGTGCTTTACTAATGAAGACTAATGAAGAGATGGACCACCAAAATGGAAGCCATGTAAAGGTTTGTAGTTACATTGGCCATTTTCAACCGACCACAATACGAATTTTACTCATTACAATTACTGAATCTAAATTTATCCTGAGATCCACATTTTAGCCGCCATCATATATCTGATTGTTATATCAGAATAATGTATCATCATTACTTTGCTTTTGAGGCTTAAGCTAGCATTTACACTTTTTGACAGTTACAAAACTGTGCAGGCTTTATGCAAGTTTGTTAAGGGCGGAGAAGTACGTGTTAGATACGACAAGCCCTCTGATCATGTTTTTCACACTGTGGTTTACATGCTCTTAAATGGAGGATGGTATCTGTGTATTTATAGAACCACAAACCCTGTTGTGCCACCTCCTCAATTTGGATTTGGGAACAAAAAAAATATGTATACTGTCATAAGATAATGATGGCATAAGCAAATCAATACATTTATTGGTCAAGGCAGGGAAATATGCTACTGTGGTTGATCATGTTAACATTTATATTGTTACTTTTTTCCTTTCTTCTTGCCGCCTTTGCCTCCTGTTTTTGGGGACTCTTCATCACCCTCTTTCCCTGAGGCAGCTTTAATTCTCTTCCTTCCAAGGGGAGTCTTGGCATACCAGTTCTGTGGGGGAAAAAAATGCAAAAGAGAAGACTGAAAATAAAATGAATATCATGAGGGTACTTTCCCTCTCAGGTTGAGTCTATAAACCAAAATCTTTTTGTCAAGTGAGCTATCAACTTCAGTGTGCAGTGAGAAGCCATGCTTTCAGACATTTGAGATATTTTACTTACTTTTAGTGCCTCTTCTTCTTCCTGAAACACAGGGTCAATTCTAGCAAGTGGAGGCACAAACTCTGAAGCAGTTAGTGGACGTTTAGGCAATTGCTGAATACGCCGTACAGTCACGATGCTACGCACCACCTGCACCATGTGACCCTGTGTGTAGCCATCAGAGATCTTTGCCAGAGAACTGAGGTCCAGGTCGCTGGTCATTTCTCCTCCATTCTTTTGTATCAGCTCTTTCCACATTACTGTGAAAATATGTAGATGCATGATTGCAAACACTGCAATTTTGCTTATTATTCTTTTATATATACAGTATTTTTTAGATTTACAATACTTTGGGGTCAGCCAGATTTGTTTTTTTAAAGAAATTAACACTTTTATTCAGCTATGCATTAAATTGATCAAAAGTGACAGTAAGGACATTTATAAAGTTACAAATGATTTCTATTTCAAATTTGAACTTTCTATTCAGAATCCTGAAAAAATGTATCACGGTTTCCACAAAAATATTAAGCAGCACAACTGTTTTCAACATTGAAAATAGTAAGAAATGTTTTTTTGAGCATCAAAACAGCATATTAGAAGCCGGATTTTACAATCATGTGACACTGAAGACTGAAGTAATGGCTGCTGAAAATTTAGGTTTGCCATCACAGGAATAAATTACATTATTACAGTTTTTAATGTTTTTATTTTTGATCAAATAAATGCAGCCTTGGTGAGCATATATAGACTTCTTTCAAAAACACATATACTGTACTGTATACACACACACACACACACACACACACACACACATCTCATAATATATAATTACAATTGCTGACAAAATCTACAAAATTAGCCTACCATATCTTGATGCATAGTCTGGTCGAGGTATGAGTATGATCTTATTGTAGAATTTGCACAAGGATTTCAGGTCTGCACTGTGTGGATCATTTGTCGTTCCTACGATTAAAACACAATCTTCTCCTTTGATGGACTTGAGGATTTTGGGCAAATCTTTCTTCAGACGTTTCGGATCTAACTGTGTATGTACCAGAATGAAACAGCTCATTAGTTGTCATTTCACCACTAAACAGATCATAAGTAGGTTACACTCTTTACCTCCTTTTCATCTTTTGGTACTTTTTTGTAAAACATCTTTTCAGCATCTCCAATCCATATTACAGAGGGCTGCATCAATCTGGCAACCTGCAACGAATAGAGTCAAAACACATGAAAATATCAATACTTAGCAGGCCAGTTTCACAGATTTAGGCCAATATCAAACTAAACTTTACCTTAAACACCAGATGCAGCATCATCTGCAATCCACTCTTGCCAGGATATTTTCCAGCCACGTTTAAAGGTGAAAGGTCGAACAGATTGGCCCCTGTCTCCTGGCAGATGGCATGGACCAACATTTTCTTACCCACCCCTGATGGCCCTACTAGCAGGATAGTCTTCACCAGGGGAGCCTTCTCATGAACTGCTTGAGAACCTAGTACAGAACAAGGAAATGTTTTCAGCTGTCCATATATAGCCAACATATAAAGAAATTTATGTTGAAGTGGCATTTCTGAAGTAAAAATATGTAAATCCTGAGCGATTCATTCACTCACCTAATGGTAAGACAGCATAAAGTGCTACAACTTGCCGAACATCAGATAACGATGGCATAGGCTCAATGTCAGACTGTCGTAGAGTTGTGCCAAGGTAGCTATAGTCCCCTTTAATAACAGAGCAGATGTGTCCAGATGTGTTATAATGGTTGTGAATATGATTATTAAATTGTATATACATGGATATACATTTTTGAACCCATTTAAACTTCTGAAAGGGTCAAACTAGCATTAGAAGTGTTTGCTTTTTTCACCATAAACTAAATTACCTAGATAATCTTTTAGTTTAACATTATCTGCCTTTTTCAGCAATTCCTGTTCAACCAGCTCTTCAAACAGTGACTCGGTTGTCCTAAAAAAAAAAAAGTTAACAGAGTTCAATATACACTACCATTCAAAAGTTTGGTGGCGGTAAGATTTTTTAAAATGTTTTTATATTATCTTTTTAAGCTTACCAAGGCTTTGATCAAAAATACAGTAAAAAGTAAATATAATTTAATTAATAATTACAATTAACTGTTTTCTATTTTAATATATTTTAAAATGTAATTTATTCCTGTGATTGCAAAGCTGAATTTTCAGCAGCATTTACTCCATTCATCAGTGTCACATGATTCTTCAGAAATCATTCTAAAATGCTGCGTATTATTTAACATTTAAAGGGAAAGTTCACCCAAAAATGAAAATTCTATCATTATTTACTTATGTACTCATACTCATGTAACCTGTACGTATACTTTCTTTCTTCTGTGGAACACAAAATGTGAATTTCTGAGAAATATTCTGGACCACGTTTATGGTGCTTTTGTGTGTTCTTTGAAGTTTGAAAGCCTTAGTCATCTTTTATGGCATAAAAATAAACATCCGATACAATTATTTGAATTTTATCCTTCTGTGTTTCATGTAAGAAAGAAAGTCAAGTCAGGTTTGAAACATCATGTAGTAATTAAAGTCATGAACTATCCCTTTAACAGTAGAGAATTCCAAACTTCCAAATAAAAACTTCCAAACAACTAAAACAATAACTAAAAAACCTATCCGCTGTAAGGTCTTTATCCTTCTTCTTCTTTCCACTTTTTGATGCCTTCTTTTTCTGCATAGACAGAAACAAAATGTGCGTAAAGACAGTATAATGACTGCTGCAGGCAGAGGCAACATCATTTTCAGTTTCTTCATTTATAATATGTAACGTAAGACATCCAGTCAATCTCTCTGATGTTCAATAAATCCTTGTAAACAGTAAAGTGATTTACTGTACCTTTGCAGCACCCTTGACCTTTCCGCTTTTTTCTTTATCCACAGCCAGCTTCCAATTAGCCAGCTCCTGTCTCATCAGTTCATCCACCTGAACAAGCAACAAAAACCAATGTCTCTAAAAGCTAGGATTAACATTAATAAAAATGAGAAAAAATTGTCAGGGACATGTGGCCTTCAATGTTTGATCATAAGGAAGCTCTGAAAAGAAAAACGGCAGCAAATGAAAAACAGCACGTACGCAAAGAACAGTTCAACATCAGTAGCTATCTTTTACAACAAGCTATAAGACATTCAATCAGTCACCTGTTTTCTTATTTCCACCTCAATCTCTTTTCTCTTCTCTTCTTTTATCAGCTCCAGCTCGTGCCTTTGACTAAAATTCTTGGACTCGTTTCTGTTTTGCCAAACCTCTGCAGATCAGATGAGATAGTCACACCCTTTCTTTTGACACTGATATGTTGGTATTGTAAATTTTTCATTCTTCAATTTTCCTTGCCAGAAAATGTCTTGTGTTCCGTCTTAAGATCTGCCAGATAGGCAGAAGGAAGCATCTTCAGTCCAGGCTCTTCCTCCTGTGACAATAAAGTTTTATGTGAAATAACAGGAAAAACAAGGGAAACTACACTCAATGAGAAATACAGTATAGATACTTGGCACTCATACTGTATTCAGTGATGTTCTTTTCAGTGTTTTCCTGTTTAGAATTTTTTCATTGGTTTTCTGTCACTTTAAGTGAAAGTCCTCTCCTCAATTCTTACCTCGTCTTCGATATTCCCTTTCTTTCCTTTTTCTTTTATCTCCTCCTTGCCCTTTGGCTTTTTGTTGGCATCTTCCTCCTCTTTTGCTGCCAGCTCTTCTGCCAGCTTTAATCCAGACATTGACATGACAGATTTTGTCAATGAAAACATGACAAACACTTCATGCTGTAAATTCCAACTTCATTTTATCATAATCATAAGAATACTGAACAGGATGGAAGAACATCCCAAAAATATATACAGTGCTCAGCGTAAATGAGTACACCCCCTTTGAAAAGTAACATTTTAAACAATATCTCAATGAACACAAAAACAATTTCCAAAATGTTGACAAGACTAAGTTTAAGATAACATCTGTTTAACTTATAACATTAAAAGTAAGGTTAATAATATAACTTAGATTACACATTTTTCAGTTTTACTCAAATTAGGGTGATGCAAAAATGAGTACACCCCACAACAAAAACTACTACATCTAGTATTTTGTATGGCCTCCATGATTTTTAATGACAGTACCAAGTCTTCTAACCAGGGAATGAACAAGTCGCTGACATTTTTCAACATCTATCTTTTTCCATTCTTCAAGAATAACCTCTTTTAGAGAATATGGAGGCTGATGCCCCATAAGTGTTCAATTGGGTTCAGATCAGGAGCCACTAAATCACTTTCATCCTGTTCTTCTTAGAAAAATCCAACAGTGATCTTAGATGTGTGTTTAGGATCATTGTCATGTTGGAAAAGAGCACGACGACCAAGGGCACGGAGTGATGGTAGCATCTTCTCTTTCAGTATAGAGCAGTACATCTGTGAATTCATGATGCCATCAATGAAATGCAGCTCCCCGACACCAGCAGCACTCATGCAGTCCCACATAAGGACACCACCATGTTTCACTGTAGGCACCATGCATTTTTCTTTGTATTCCTCACCTTTGCGACGCCATACAGTTTTGAAGCCATCAGTTCCAAAAACATTTATCTTGATCTCATCACTCCAGAGTACAGAGTCCAAGTAGTCTTCATCTTTGTCAGCATGGGCCCTGGCAAATTCTAGGCTGGCTTTTTTGTGCCTGGGCTTTAGGAGAGGCTTCTTTCATGGACGGCACCCATGCATGCCATTCCTCTGCAGTGTACGCCGTACTCTGTCACGGGAAATAGTCACTCCAGTTTGGCTTTCTACTTCTTTAGATAACTGCAGTGAACTTGCATGACGATTTTCTTCACTCCTTCTCATCAGAAGACGCTCCTGTCGAGGTGTTAACTTCCGTGGATGACCTGGACGTCTCTGTGAGATGGTTGCAGTTCCATTTTTTTTAAAATTTTTCTACCACTTTTGCTACAGTATTCTGACTGATAAGTAAAACTTTGCTGATCTTCTTGTAGCCTTCACATTTCTAGTGTAAAGAAATTATTTTCTTTCTCAGGTCTTGTGACATTTCTCTTCCATGTGGTGCCATTGCTGACAGCATGAAATGGGAAGGGGTTTGAACACCCTTTTATAGTCAACTGTCTGCTGGACACCTGTGTAATGAATAATTAGACTCACCTGTGGTTGAATTCTTGTTAAATTAGACATTTGTAATCTAAAATTTAGCTTTGCTCCAGAAACTTTCAGTGGGGTGTACTCATTTTTGCATCACCCTAATTTGAGTAAAACTGAAAATTTTGTTCTCTAAGTTATATTATTAACCTTACTTTCATGTTATAGTTAAACAGATGTTATCTTAAACTTAGTCTTGTCAACATTTTGGAAATTGTTTTTGTGTTCATTGAGATATTGTTTAAAATGTTACTTTTCAAAGGGGGTGTACTCATTTACACTGAGCACTGTAATTATTCTGAGCCTTTTCTATATAGAGTTTTTGGTCAAAGATAAACATGTATTGACATATATTACTAATTATGTGAACACATTTACCTCCTCAGGTGTTTTTTCTGCGAATATAAGAGCTGAACCTCCATCCTCCTCCTCTGGGTAGTCAGGAAATGAGCCTGTTGCATCACTATTCACAAGGACTCATGTTACATGTTGGTAAAAGATGCTCAGTAAAACACTAAGGTAATGGGTGTTATGTGTAACAAACTTCCATATTCTTTAAAACAGGCTTCAGGTCATTTGTATGTGCTTTGTTAAATATAGAGCTGTTTTACTCAAGATGCCTTCAAAGGAGCTACCAAAGATAAGCATAACCAATGTACATTGTATATACAGATTGATATCTAAAAGTTTTTTATCTTTCTTCTTCTCACTAACATTCAGATATTAAAATTGATTAAAACAGCTAGATTAACTGATTACCTTAAAAGTCCATAAATATTACCGTCAGTTCAAACTGCTATTTACACTTTCTCCAACAACAATGATATAATCAGACCTGTTTTCCTGTTTGTTCCTGTTTGTGATGCTCAACATAAAGCCTATATGATTTTTATGGTGATTCATGGTTGTGTGCAGCCATTGGCACGAGATCCCACTCACCGGCACTCTATGAACCACTGTCGAATCTGATCTTTCATGGTCTCCTTCATTTCTGGGCCCTCCACCTCCCTGAGCTGATAAATAACGGATCCGATGGACTTCTGATAGTCATCCTCATGTTCCTCTTGCCTGGTCCGCCTGTTGGCCTTGTTGTTCTGGGCAGCCAGCTCGTTTTGGGATGGATAGGACAGTTTTGGATCCATGGCCTGAAGATGGCACAGCCACAGAATCACATGAAACAGTATTAGAGTTCCATCTACTGGTTGCAACATGGTGGTGAATCAAATCAAACATATGTTTGATGTATTTATGACTATTAATACAAAGCACATACTTTTGTTAATGTACTTTTCATGTAATACATTGAATTGATCAAAAGTGACCGTAAAAACTTTTAAATTGTTACAAAAAATCTATTTCAAATAAATGCTGTTCTATTCACCTATTCATCAAAGAATCTTGAATATATATATACATACATGTCATGGTTTCTACAAAAATATTAAAGAAATAGTTTACCCAAAAATGAAAATTCTAGTGTCATCATTTACTCACCCGAAAACATTTATTTTAAATTGTAATAATATTTCACAATATTACTGTTCTTACTGTATTTTTGATCTCATATATACAGCAAAAATATTTAAAAAATCGTATTAACCCCAAACGTATGAACAGTAGCATACACAATTTATCTTACCATTCCAAGGAATATCATTTCCTCCTCACGCAGCCTTTTTGTCTTTTTCCTTTGCATGAAGCCTCTCCACACCTTAACAGAGATTTTAATTAGTTTAAGAAATGTACTGTATTCCTAATAGTTATTAACTAAAATACAACTATTTTGTGTGGACATAATAGTATATTATACCTTCTGGATACAAACTGCAGCCTGGTCAGTGGTAACTGCCTCTTGTTCGTCAGCTTTCTTCTGTCTCTCAGAGTCTTTATGGATCTCTCTCATGAATTTTGCCCTCAGTCGGCCTTGCCGTGCTCTTTCAGCCACTTGGATGACTTTAATGGCCCTCTCCAGAGTCAACATACGCATTACATGAGGCTGGGAGAGGCAAGAGAAGTCATGTTAGAGTATGAAACAATCTAACTATTGTCATTTATGATGAAACACAAGCAATTTAACTCACTCCTGTCTTTTCTGTAACATCCATTTGGTTTAATATAGCAGCAAACATTCTTTCTCTGTCCTGCAGCACTTCGTTCCGCTCACAAATGAAATACCTGGGAATTGGGATCTCAAGGTCCTCCTTTGACAAACATGAGATTTAAATGAAGATTTATTAAATACACTTCTAAATCTTTACAGCATAAATTACGCTCTAGCCAAACTCACAGGGGTTAATTTCAGGTCCTGGATGATGTCATCCATATAGTGGTACTCTGAAAATTCCTTTTCCACCATTTCGTTCTTGAGCTCCAGAACACGTCCCATCACACTGTCCAGCACCTGCCTAATCACACGCCTCTTTTGGGGGTGAACGCTTTGGTCATAGGCCTCTTCCAGCTGCCTGAAGATCTGAACATAGCGGACGTACAAGGTGGCGAGCCTTTGGAAGAACACCACTCTGTCTCTCTCAGGACGGAGAGGTTCTTCTGGGAGTTCTTGGGCCAGCAAACAGCTGAGCTCCTCATGAGCTTCAAACCAGAGTTTATTGTATGTGCTGCTGGAGACAAACCGTGTCTTACTCATTGGATTGTTGTGAACAAGCTAAGCTATTAATAACTTAATAAAATTAAACAATAACTTAACATTAGATTAAACATAAAGGGACTGTATGTTTAAAAATATTAAGAATTTCTGACACAGAGATTTTACAAGATTTAGTGCTAAATAAATCCATAGCAAGACTGCGACAATTTACAGTTTTTTTTTTTTAAAAAAAACACTATTTCCTTGAAATGACATTTGAAAGCACTTTTGCTGTGACTTCAGCCTACAAACCTGTGCGACATCGTTTGATAAAACTCGCTAAACGGTTCCTTTGAATCGCAGGAGTCACAACATGTTCTCTGGACGTCTAATACAGATAAGAGTCTGTAGCTGTAGTTAAAACATCCACTTTTCTTAGGTAAAGATGAAGTTAATGGCTAGAACGACACTTCCGAAAACAAGCAATGTGAATCTTAAATGAAACATTTCTACAGCAGACAGTCCTAAGCATGTCTGGCTAACTTGGCTGAAAGTTGTTGTCAACTTGTTTCTACGGTAACGCTTACGCAGATCGGAAGAAGATCAAATGTCGGTGATTGAATTACGTCAACGTTTTACCTGACAAGCATCATTCCTGTTCACATGATGTTGACATTTACATAAAATTAAAAATAAATGAAAAAATAAATAAATAAATAAAATAAAGATGATCAGTTAAAATATAGTTTTTATAGTTTGCTGTATCTGTATTTATTCATTCCCCTTATATAATATAATAATATATAATAACCTATATATATATATATATATATATATATATATATATAATTGGGTAAAAAGGTAAACGCCATATTATGAGACAACACTTTACGGAGAGTTTACGGCCTGCCTTCAAGTGAAAGAACAAGAGGTGGGACCAAAAATTAACAGTAGAGGTACAAACTAATTTAGTTACTTAGCCCCAAATGTTAACGAGGCGACTTGAGAAACACCTTACGAAGGGCAGGTTGCAAAAAAAATCAGACTTCTCGATTTAAATAGGCATTTAACATGCATATAGTGTTAATAAACAACTACGGGCTCTGTTCGTACTCCGCTGTTTAAAACTGTATGAACCATCCATCCAAGACAAAACAAACAAAAACCGTTTTAGACCTACTGCAATAGAATATCATACTGTATTGCAAAAATCAGTTAAACGATTAAAGTTTAAAAAACGAGCCTAAAATGAAGGACTATAACGACAAACACAGATACGATAAATCACCGTATAAATCTCAACAATGGTGAGAACAAAATATTCAGACAATCAGATCAACTCTGGACATCACAAAAAGCTACTAAAAGACAGAACAAAAACCACACTAAAAAATAAAAGCAAGTAGTTAGAATTAAAGAAAATAATAGGACAATTCAGCTGCATAATTTATTCATGCTGTGATGCATGCTGGGAGTTTTGTACTATTGTTCCCAGCATGCATTGTGGCATGACACTTTTGATTGTCACCATTGTTGAGATTCATGTGCTGATTCTTGATGTCTTTGTGTGTCATGTTGGAATAGTGGTTGTGTTGTTCTTGTTTTTTAATTTTTTGATTGGTTTGTTCCATTATGATATATTTCAATGATGGTTGAGTTTGAAATAGTTCGAACTAGTTATGAGATGTCAATGATGGTCAGCTTTGTCCAGTGATGAGATTTCAACAACACATTTTGTTCTATTAAAAGATTTCAATGACAGTTGGTTTTGAAACAGTTCAAATGGTCAGTTTTGTTCTGTTACGAGATATCGATGATGGTTGTTTTTGGGGTTTTTTCCATAACGAGATTTCAGAGGTGGTCAATTTTGTTTTGTTACAAGATTTCAAAGATAGTAGGTTTTGTTCTGTTATGAGATTTCAATGATGGTTGGTTTTGCTCCTTTACAAGACTTTAAAGACAGTTTGTTTCCACGATGAGACTTCAAAGATGGTCAGTTCTGTTCTGTTATGAGATCTCAGTGATTGCAGGTTTTGTTTTGTTATGAATTTTCAATGACAGTCGGTTTTGTTTCTTTGCAAGATTTCAAAGACGGACGGTTTTGTTCTGTTACAAGATTTTAATGATGGTGGGTTTTGTTCCTTTACGAGATTTTAAAGAGAGTCGGTTTGTTTCCATTACAGGATTTCAATGATGGTTAATTTTGTTCCTTTGTGAGATTTCATATTTACATATTTTTATGAATTGTGTTGTGAAAATGAAATGTGAATACATATTTCCATGAAATTTTGTTCCGATACCAAATATTTTGACAATCAGATACACATATACACTTCTGGTGATGCATGAATTAGTGTTTTATTATTATTTATCTATTTATATTTTATTATTTTTTGTAAAAAGTGTTTTCATGCATGTTTGGCGGGAGTTTTTGTTGCATTTACGCTGTTCTGACCAGCAGTAATGGCTGATTAAAATTCAGTTTTGGATCACAGAAATAAATATTATTTTAAAATATATTAAAATAGAAGACCATTATTTTAAATTGTTCATGGTTTTTATTTTTAATCTTCTGATTTCTGAATTTGGATTGTCACAAATTTGTTATCTGGGAAGTGTCATTTGGAGCTTATTTATTATGGATGTTGTTGATGATGTTTAAACACTTTGGTGCCCTCCAAAGGCACCATTTTAGGTAGTCTATATAAAGGGATGGATTGTGTGTGTGATAGAGAGAGTGAGTCTGGTGGTCACTACAATACTACAATGATATAAATAATTCAATGATTAATGCCTATTTTACTACTCTTTAAACCAATAAATAAACATGTTTAAGGCACAGTAGCCCCAACCTCCTCGCCGATGACCACACCACACATGTTTTTGTTTGTTTGTTTGTTTGTTTGTTTTTACAATTCTACCTCTGTGTATAGGCCTATATGTGAGGAGAAGCCATAGGCTATCACATGTAGTAATAGAACACACCGCTTGATGGCGCCAAGCACAATATTTTTATACCCGGCGGGCCGCGAGGGGAGTTCATGAGGGATTATACATCATACCAGGGGCGTAGCAGCCCAACTTTTAGATAAAGGTGATTCAGTCACTTTTTTGGCACACCCTGCACGTGTTCTCTGGTATTAGTAACTTACATTTTAGTAAACTAACATTCAGCCAATCACAAGTAAGTGTCATGAGGCGAACCATCTCTCGTGAGCGTCTGCTTGAGGTTCAAATTTCCCGCCGGGCAATAATCAGTGTTACTTTCTTGATTCTTTCTTACTCATTGCCTTTTTTTTATTTGGCAGGCAGGGAACTTGACGCTAAATGCACTGCACACAAAAAAACAGTGGATAATGCTTCTTTCAAACACATAGTGAAAGTATGTATTTAGTGTACAAGGACGATCCTATGGTGGTAAGTGGACTACCGCATTCCAATAATCATGTTTTAGGTATTAGGATAAAGGGTATATCAGGGCACTGATCACTTGCGCAATTTTGCCGAAAATGCAGCATTCCATTGTCACGAGCAAATAATATGTAAAGGTAAAAGGTTAATTTAAAAGTAAAGCATAGCTTAAAATGTACTCATGCCAATGTGACATTCAAGTAACTGAAGATTATTTTTTATGTTCCTAATGTTAGCATGAAGCCAGTTTGCATCTTGATGTCACGAGGGGGAAATGGCCGCTTCCTTCAAATTCCCATATGAGAAGCAGGTTCAGTGACATCCCTGTAAGAGCAGCAAGAGCTGTGTGAAATTGTGTCTTCTGTTCCAAACCTGTATAAATTTCTTTCTTCTGCTGAACAAAAAGGACGATATTTTGGAGAATATGGGTAACCACACAGTTGTGGGGCACCATGGTATTTTTTTCTCCAAACTATGGAAGTTGATGGGTCCCATCAACTGTTTGGTTACAATCAATCTTCAAAATATCTTCTTTTGTGTTCAGCAGAAGAAAAAAAATCATACAGGTTTGGAAAAACCTGAGAGTAAGTAAATGATGACAGAATTTTCATTTTTGGGTGAACTATCCCTTTAATGGCACCAATCTAGTTTAAAAGGCTATATTATAACAGCTTTAAACTATTTTAGTGCCTGTTTGGTTGTTGTTGTTGTTGTTTAATTTTGATCATTTTTATATTTTTAGGCTATAATACATAATTGCAGTCTGAATTATTATTTATAATGAATAAAATTAATGATTTTTTGCAAATGAGAAATGACAGTCAACATTTTAGAATTTAGATTTAACTATTTCTTATTATTTTTATACTTTGCAATTAATAAGCCAAGGTTCATTCAGCTTTCCTCCCGAAAGTGTAAAATGTCATTACCATCACACACTACATCAAACTTGAATGCTGGCCAGATTTCCAGGACATGACCCCTACAGGACCTTCACAGACCCCTGGGGGGTGGGGGGGGACCCTGTCTACAGAGAAATATTAAGAAGCTTAAAGAAATAATCAAGGTTCGAGTGCATGAGAACAAGTTGAGATAATATGACAATTCATAAAATATTTAAATGCTTAATATAGTTCCAATTAGACTACTGATCTGCGTTTACTTGTAATGAGACACAAAAGTTAAGAACCCTGGAATTTATGCGTTAAGCGTGTAATACTAGCACAAGTGCAAACTAGAGTTGGGAGGTGGAAACAAGCGGGGCTTACCAGGATAGCGCGCTTAGTGCAGTCACAAGACCCGGCCATCCATGAACAAAAACATCCAGGCGTTAATTTCAGAGCTCAGCTACATTTAAGCAAGTATATTCGGATATATGGATACTTGAGGTTCCCCATCATTTCCCAGGGGGACGTGGCGCGATGGATATCTCCAAGAACATTTACGCGTCCAGCCCTCTGCCAGCTATGATTCTTTTAATAAACCTCAGAGAGGAGTTTTGAGACACTTTTTATAGTTATCTGAACTTCTGTAATGAATTTAAAACGAAAGGAGGGGCGAATGTCAAAGGAACTGACCACGAGTTGAGGAAAAAAAAAACCTAAGAGAAAGATGTCTACATTTGCCACCCACCCGAAATCGATTGTATTACATTCAAGAAGCTTCGCACTTGACGTATAAAAACAAGACGCATGTTCTCAAGAAAGACACGAGACAACAGGAACTGTTGGAAGATATATTTTTCTCTGACAACTTTGCGTCCGCATCATTAGAGGTACAAGCACCTACCAATATATAATCGCGTAAGTTGCTATTTATTTTGCTTATGTGAGTACAAACTGTATGATTATAGTGAAGTGAATTCTCTGATTTCAAAGTTTAAACATGTAGACAGTGCAAAATAGTTGAATGTAGGTCATTTAATGTACATTTAGACGGCGTTTAATTAAAAACTAGGGGAGTTTTATTTATTTACTTAGGCTTTATTTCCAGTGTATCAGGTCGTGACTTGTAGGTCGGACTCGAATCTGGGTGTAATATGTACTGCGTAAACACAGGACCACTGCGCCACTACTTTTCCGTCTGAATGCGTGTTTTACGCACGTAGCAGAACTTTTAGTACGAGGATGTAATGACAATGTTTGCTTGTTTTGTTCGTTTATCAGGCTGGAAAGCCATGCGGGCTGAGAAGAGATGGCACATATTGTTGAGTATGATTCTTTTGCTCATCACCTCCAGCCAGTGCATGGACAGCAAGGAGGTAAAGGAGACGGAAAGGAAAACTCTGCTTAATCTAATCCTGCAAGTGATCGGGGACAAACCCGCGTCCAGACGCATCACCAGTGGCCTCTACTCTGTATCTCAAGATGTTAAGTTTTCCTCGCGTGAAAAGACTGCACATTTGTCCAAGCCGGACAACAGCAGACCAATAGGTAAGCTGATTTGAGATCAGGTGATGATACAAATGTAATCCTGGGCATTAACTACTTCCTGTTAGTGGGAGTTTTTGCCTGCATATCAACTGCACTTTTAATGCTTTAATCGCTTAATGCATGGACAGCTGTTCATATTTTGTCTTGCATAGTCTTGATTGCATTGCAATGACAGCAGCATATAACCTGTATTATTTGGGGTCATTGTGAAAAATCCAGTAAAAATGATATGAAATTGGATTAGGGGACACTCTTTTGATCTGCAGAGGGTAGAAACATGAATGGTCATGGTCTTATTAGACAGATCACATAATGCTCAAATCATCGGTGTAGATCTAAGGACTATTCAAAGACAAGTTTAAAAGCTTGAGAAATCATGTGTGCCATTAGAATACTGTGCTGATGACCTGCATTCTGTGGGGAAAAACCTGATTTTAGCTGTGTAAGAATATTTTGTCTGCCTAAAATTTGCCTCATGCATAACACCTATATTAACTGGTTTATTTATTAAGTCAAAAATATATCTATATATATATATATATATTACATGACTTAATCAACCGGACTACATTAGGTTACGCCAAAAAAAAAAAAAAAAAAAAAAGAGGCATTGGGTAAAAATGATAATTGCATGTTACAAATACAGTGTATTTTGAAATATGACTATTTAGTACTTATTTGGCATTTAGAAGTCTTTGTTTATAATTACTGTTATGTTCTGTAGCCCCTTAGCATATGTTGCTGGTGATATTGTAAAACATGTGCAGTCACATCTATGTAAATAACTTTCTTGCAATTACACATGCAATAATTTCATAAGAGTGACCCCCATAACATTAAAGAGCCCCATCTGCATCTCTAATGTTTAACATGGTGAGGTTGTGTAGTTTTTTTAAATGAGAGAAGCCAGTGTTAGAGAAGAGAATTGTCACATGACTCTCCAGGGTCAATTGTGAAAGGGTTTGATTATAATAACTTTGTTACACTTTTCAAAAAAAAAAAAAAAAAAAAGAAGCAAATATACCAGAATTATGTGAAGACATTATATTTGATACCTTTGAAATTGATTACTTGTGCCTTTAAATTTTATGTAATGGAAGCTGTGCATGCTGGAATAATAATACTTGAAGTACTCATTGGTGTAATTGCTTAAAGAGTGTTACCATTTGTGCTGTGAAGCCTGGACTAGTAAATACCATGTTCATTTAGTAGATCTTTATTCAGCAACTACTGAATGTTCTATCTCATGTTATAGTAGCTGACCAGTTTTGTGATGTGTTAAGAGGCATTTTATAATTTCTGATACCTTTGAGAATAGTTAATTATACTCAAACACAGACTAGCTTGTTTATGTGTTGTTCTATTACATGGTTTCTTCACTGCCCTGAAACTCCATTACTTAGTTTGACTATAAAACAAATTTCATGAAATGTTGACAGTGAGTCTTCTGGTTGGGCTGAACCAGAATTGTCTATTTAAATGTCTTAGCTATAAAAAAAAAAAAAAATAGATATTGATTGACTTGCGTTGTTACTCAAAAGTCTTGTGCCAAAGAAAAAAAAATACACCCATAAACATCTGCTATTGCTGATCTGGATGACCTTTGATTGATTTTGCTGCCTTTAAAGTTTTCCAGTGAGTTTTCCAAAATTCATTTAATCCAGTGAAGATTGATGCTGAAGTTGATGTTGATATCATGGCCCTTATAATCCAAACAGTCATCACACTGTACTGCACTGTAGATCTTCTGAATAGAACAGCCCATTAGTATAGGCAGATAGTCATCTTATGTAAGACTCATGTGCAACAACATGCGTATGGACGCTTAATTATATTAATAGGTGTTTGATAATGCATCATCTCCGTCTTATTAAAAATGGGTGGAAAAATGACCCACAATAGAAGAATCAGTAGGCATCATAGATGTAGAAAAATCACTGTATTTTGAATGAAAGAGGAACTCATTCATAACTCAGTGTTGGTTATCCTATGTTCTGAGACAGGTTAAAATTAGCTGCTGCATGGATTTGTGGATATGACATTGATAGGCATTACAACTTTGCATGCAATAATCTCCTTACTCCAATAGGCTGGAAGTGATATAGACTGCATGTGGGGACAGTATCCCAGGGTCGGGCGGGCCACAGATTGTACATAATTAGCAAGGACCCCAAGCCTCCAGCAGATTTACTGAGTGCTGAATTATCAATCTGGGATTTATTTTACATGTATATTTTGAATGGGGCTGTCCATCTTTCTTACATCAAGCATGTTGTCACCACAGACAAACACATGACTGTAATCAGTTATATCAAGGGGAAGTTTTCCAAGAGGTTGTTGCATGTTTGTACACTACAAGCTTTTAGGAGTTTGAGATCTGACAGATTATTAATCTGAGACTATTAGCAGGACTGTCTGTAAAATACAATTTATTGTGGACTGCTGCAAATTAAAGTTTTCAGTTTTGCAAACGTTTTGGGGAGGTCGTCAATAAGACGAATGGTTTATTAAGAAAGTCTTTATTAAATTTACTAATAATAGAAGTGGGATGTCTCTTTATAGATAGCTAAGTAAGCAGGCTTGTACAATGACTTTATGCCATGTGCTAGACAGTGTATTCAGTGAAAGAGCTGGACGCAAGGTGATGACATAATCATTCCCAGACTAAATACACTGAATCACATCTGTTGATATAACACTGCAGTGTTTTTTTTTTCTATTTATATTCATGTCAGAAAAAATCATTATCTTCTGCCTGAATTTACAATAAATGCTTACTGTATATTAACTTTGTAAATAAACTTTTTTTAATATACACAATTAATTCAAAATGGAAATCTCAAGGGTTAATATATCAGCAATAACGTCTTTTCATTTTCCATGTGAGTTGTGATGAATAGCAAACATATGTTATAGTTGGCAGAGACTTTGTGTTGTTTAACTCATTTAACACTTACCCAAAGGGATACTTAAGCAGTTTCCATGCGGTACTTGGAAAATTTAAGTTTTGTTTTGTTAAACCTATAAAACAGACTTTAAAATTACTACTGTAAAATCAAAAGATATGTAGGCTGTCAAAGATTAAATTAATGAAAATGCAATAACAGCATCTATGTTTCTCAAACTGCTTCAGTTTGAGAGGAAGCTACTTGGTGAGTCTGTTTTTTCACCCACAGTATCAATTGCTTAACTCAGTTCAGTTCAAAATGGTCAAATTGCTAAATAATATCTAGTATTATATGAGTTAAATGAACACATTTCTGGTTTTGTGTCGATGAAGGGTTATATGGAGTGATACATTAACACAAAAACATTTACACTGTCTTTTTGTCTGTCTGTTTCAGATATTGTCCCAAGAGACATAAGCATGAAAGACAAATTTATAGAACATTTTACAGGTAAACAAAAACCCATTTCAATTTATTTCATTTTTTTTTTTTTCAAGCAGCCCTGTTGCATCCAGCTCTGTTCAGAACAGCATACTAACATATTACTCTTACTGTTTCTGCAGTGTATATAGTATGTATACGGTGCATGCACAGGATTTTCCTTGTCATATGACCTGCTACATTTGCCTCACGTTTACTTTGTGGAATATTGTATCCCACAATGCAGTGCACTCGACCTGACCTTCCATTTCCGGTGTCAAATATAAAACCAAAACAATCGTTTTCTTGACTCATCTTTTGATTGGACTGGCAAATGTTTAGGCCATTTTTACACAAAATTTCACAAAAATTTCCAAGATAATAACTAGACATCAATCATTGACCATTGGCTATCATTCATTCCTGATTTCTTACACACACTCACTGTGTTCGGCATGGTCTTGCAGCTATCAGAGCAGAAACGAAAGCTGATGCTCTCTATGTGTTTTCTGTCATCTCCAGGCGTGTTCATAAGTGAATTGCGCAAGCTTATTTTGTCCATTCGATCAAAAGTTCTGAAAAAAACCCATACATTTACCCACACATAGACCCTCCCCTTGAAGAAATTAGGACAGACGTGGTTGAAAAGAGACGGATAAGAGTGGACAAAAGAGACGGATTAAAACACTGGGTGTAAACGAGTATGTGTCTCCGTTAAATACTTGTGATCCATTCGACCAAAACGCATCTTAATACAAGGTGGAAACAGGGCCATTGACTCGCATGCAACTTGATAAGGGCATGTGACAAATGTAGCCGGGTCATGTGACAACAATGTAGCATACTACTGTTAAAAATAATCATTGTGAAATAATACTTCTGTTCACTTGCTATTTTTAAAAAGTAGTAGGCAGTATATAGTGTATTCTGTGCAGTATTCAGTACATCTTTATTTATTCGCATTAGAGGCTTGTTTTTACTTTTTTATCATTAGAAATGCATTTTTCCTCATGTAAAACATAAACCCAGTCAAATGTTACGTCTGCAGTAGGTTAACTTAGGTAAATTGTTTTAAAGCCTCTGGGTTGTGAAATAGATTTCTTACTCCAGCCAAATGTTGTTAGGAAAAGCGCATTTAAGATGATTATTCATTGCAGAATCTTTGTTCTCCTACGATAATTACTGTTTAAAATCTGTTATCCGGAAGCTTATACAATGAAACTTTGTAAGAGCTTTGCCAGAATCAGAATCATTAAGTCTCTGCCCTTGTGATGGCATGTCAAGCGTTAGCATGCACTAATTCTCCCTCTGTACACGTGAAAAAGTGACTCAGATACAGCACCTTTACCATCTTCTTCGTTACAAGTTTGTAAGATTAGGCATAATGCTTGAATAGACATTTTGAGATTAAAATCTGAATGATTTTATTCACCAGGCCAACTAATTTATAAAATCTATCATGACTGAAACTTTTTTTCCCCAAGCAGGACCAGTCAAATTTCCATCTGAATGCAGGACACATTTCCATAGAATTTATCACAACACAAGGGAATGTTCCAGACCGACATGTATGTATATCTTTAATATTCACCCAAAAATGAAAATTCATTGTTTACCCTCATGTCATATCAAACCTGGATGATTATTTTCTGCTACGGAACACAAAAGAAGATAATTTGCCTCAGTTTTTCTTTGTCCATACTATGGAAGTCAGTGGGGTCCAGTGTTGTTTGGACACCAACGTTCTTCAAATATCTTTTGTTATATGCAGAAGAAAAAAATGCGTACATGTTTGGAATGAACATGAGTAAATGATAACAGAATCTTCATTTTGGGTTGAACAATTCCTGTAAAGACATTAAATGTTTCCCTGCAGATAAGAATTTTGTTGTCATGATCTTAATTGAATATGTTGTATTATGCTGTATACATTATAAAAATATATTTTTAAAAGTAGTAAATAAAACAAAGATTATTGGAGTTTTGCAGTTTTTCTGCTTCAAAATTTTGCGTTAATTGTGTTACTTGCAGTTTCTTCAGTGTCTACAAATTTGTTTGATTGTATATGTATGAAATGAAATGCTGCCTACTCCTACTCTTCTATTTCACTGAAGTAAAACAAAACGTTTTGACAGGGCGTTACACCACAACGAAAATGCTCCTCCACCCTTAGTCCTTATGGACTTTGTGGCGTTCAGGAGAGGTTTGATTCTTCCAATAAATAATGCTTATCTAATGGTCTATCTAAAGTGTTACTCTGTATAGAGAGCGTAAATGTCAAAACCAATCAGATCCCTTTTTCTTTAACTATACTACATTTTATATTTCACAAAAAAAGAGACAAGCTAGTTGCCCAGAGTGATGATCAGATTTATATTCTGGGTCATGACAGTTGCCTTACTTCCCCTAGACATTGGCTGTATAAGTGTTTTGTTATATTTTTCTTAAGTAAAAACACTTGTGTGTTAGTGGTCAGAGATGCTTTGTGAACTAGCTCCATGACCCTCCTCTGTTGTTCTCCATAGAGAAAGAAGGGTTGTGAAATTCAGCCTTAGATATTGTGGATATTCCTTTAAAAAAAAAAAAAAAAAAAAAAAAAAAAAAAAGGGATCTATGAATTATTGCAAGTAGTAGTAAAGAAAGTGCAGCATGTGTATAACAATGAGATATTATTTGGTATGGTGAGCTTTGTAAACAAGTTCATGCATAACCAACCAGCTGTATTTGAGCACTTGGCAGCTGTGAGGAACACTGGGAATGGAAAAAGCATAATAATTCATTGTGAAATCAGAGATTCTGTCTTCCAAAGCATTTTTATGACTTAATGCTTCCTAAACTGCAGCAAACTTGAAATATAAGTTTTCATGTATGGCAACAGTAAATCTAAAACCTTTCCAATGCCATATCCTTTCAAGATACTTAGTAGTGTTTGAGTTCTACTTTGAAAATGTCACTTTTAAATGAGAGGGATTGAAACGTGGCAGTACCTTAAGAGAAAATGACGGCAACGGTGCTTGGAACAGGACAGCAATGGGATGTTCAGACTTCACAAACACCATTAAGGGTGGAAGCATGTGGTGCTTGAACCCACACAGTCATTTTAGGCCATCAAGTACATTACTGGGGCAGAGATGAAGCTATTTAGAGGGATCCATCTAACCCTTAGCCATGTTCATATACTCTATACGTCATCCCGTGATGGTATGAGAGCCCCACTTAAAACTGATATTCATCAGTGCGTTTGAAGTGGTGACGTTTGCTTCATGTCACAGCACAAGCCAGAGTGTCACTAACTATGTTTTCATCCACCTATTTTTATACGCATTTTGGGATATCGCATATAAAACACTGGATGTAAATGCCGAGATGTGCATAAATTCTAAAAATGTGCATAGAAAAATTTAAGTGCTCAATTGAGGTGGACATTTTTTTTATCCAATAAGAAGACATCCACATAAACTATGATGGGAACACATTTACTGAATAAATCCCTCGATGCACAACAATGTGCACAGTGGATGTGATTGGATAACTAGACTAATCAGCGGACCCGTTTCATTGCACAGCATCTCAAAAGTTGGTTTGATCATTCTGAAATGCCTGAGCCAAAGTCTGTCATCAGAATGATTTGGTGTAATGACCTCCCAGAAGCATCTCACATGATTGTGTTTCCAATGAGTGTGTGTTAGAAATTAGGAATAGTGAGAGAACACCATGCTTGGTAAGTTTTTTGTCTTCAAACCAAACTTGGATCTTCAGCTGACAAAGTTTAAATCCTGTCTGTTTTAGACCCCGTTTACATCTGTATTTAGCGTCGTCCACTTGTGATCCGATCGACCAAAACGCATCTTAATACCAGGTGTAAACAGGGCCTAAGAGAAACTACTCTGAAAAGCTGAAAAAACAGTTTTCAGCCAACAACCCTGCATCAGGCCTGAAAGACATCACCACCCAGCACTGTGTCGAATCAACAAATCGTTGATGACCTGAACGAGTTTTATTGCAGATTTGAAGATCACACCCCACACCCGTTCTGACATTCTCTCCATGCATTCATCAACACCTCCAGCAACCCCACTCTCAATCCCTCCTGCACTTGCGATCTGTAAAGAGTATGTGTTCAGGGTCTTCCAGAAACAGAAGACAGGGAAAGAACCTGGCCCAGACGGTGTTTCTTCAGCATGAAGTCATTTGCAAGACTGGTCCTGGCCCACCTAAAGAACATCACTGGACCCTTGCTGGACCCCCTGCAGTTTTCTTATCAGGCAGACAGGTCTGTGGATTCAACACCATCATCCCAACACTCCTCCAGACCAAACTAACCCAACTCTCTGTTCCTACCCGCATCTTTCAATGGATTACCAGCTTACAGCTAGGCAACAGCTAGTAAGACTGGGAAAATTCAAGTCCAACACAGCACTGGCGTCCCCCAGGGATGTGTGCTCTCCCCACTGCTCTTCTCCCTCTACACCAGTGACTGCACTGCAAAAGACCCCTGTGTCAAGCTCCTGCGGACGAAACTACACTCATCCAGGACAGTGACGAGTCTGGTTACAGGTTTAAAAGCTGGCTGTCTGGTGCAATTGTAACAACCTGGAGCTGAACATGCTCAAAAGAGTGGAGATGATAGTGGACTTCAGGAGAAACCCCCCACTCACCATCATGAACAGCACTGTGGCAACAGTGGAGTCATTCAGGTTCCTGGGCACTACCATCTCTCAGGACCTGAAATAGGACACTCACATAAGCCGCGTTTCCACCGCAGGAACTTTCCCCAGGATCTAGGGACTTTGGGGTGGTACTCAGTGTGTTTTGACCACAGGGGCCAGGGTCTAAATGAAGTTCCGGGTAAAAATTTAGCCCTCAGAAAGTCCCTGCTCGCTAGGTAGTACTTGTTCAAAGTTCAGGAACTTTCGGAGATGGGACTTGGGTGCTGAACATGCTGATTGGTTGAGGTCACGCAGCATTTTGATTGGTTGACTCCACACAGTATTTTATTTCAACCACCAATTCTAAAAGTCTGTCGCGGTGCGTGCAGCAAGAGTTGTTTGCTATTTAAATCAACAATGGAGTTTAAAAATTACGACCAATGGACCGACGACGAGATTCAGGCTTTATATGCGGAGGACAAAATCCAGTGGGAACTGGAAAGTCGCCCGCAGGCCTACGTCACCGGACTAATCTTCACAGTACTTTAGACCACGATGGAAACGTAGACAGCAACAGGTCTGGGGGAAAAAAGTTGCCGGGACAAATTGTTCTGGGTAATTTCAGTGGAAATTAGGCTATAGGCTCCATTGTGAAAAAGCCCCAGCAAAGGTTGTATTTCCTCCGCCAGCTGAGGAAGTTCAACCTGCCACAGGAGCTGCTTCTGCGGTCAATAGAGTCCGTCCTCTGCAACTGTCTGGTTCAGCTCGGCTACTAAATCTACAGCAGATAGTCCGGACTGCTGGGAGAATCATCGGTACACCCCTTCCCACTCTCTGAGGAAAAGAAAGGGTTGGCAAAATCACTCTGGACCCCTCACATCTAGGTGACTTTCTTTTTGAACGGTTGCCGTCTGGTCGGCGCTACCGAGCACCAGAACAGCCAGGCACAAGAAAAGTTTCTTTCCACAGGCCATCTACCTCCTGAACAGTTAAATGCCTCCACTGGCCAATAAACATGTGCAATAAACAACACTATTCATCATTATTAATTTAGCATACCATACCTCTTTTTCACATTCCCTTGCATTTGTATATAACATACCTGGACATACATATTTTGTATATTGTGTATTTTTATGTATTTATCTTAACTTTATTATCTGTCTTGTCACTGTCATTCTGCCTATGCACTGTAAGCTTCTGTCACCAAGACAAATTCTTTGTATGTGTAAGCATACTTGGCAATAAAGCTCATTCTGATTCAGTAGGAAAAAAGAGCCACAGTGGCTTCCCCGATTACAGCAACTTCCATTTTTATTACAGATATTTTGCGCCAATTTCCCAGGAAGTGACAGTTTTGTTCTCTTGAACATTAGATGGAAATGCTGCTTTATTCGCAAATGTTTTATGTGATATTCCAATTTTGTGCACAAGTTAAATTCGCAACTTTGAATGCAAACATAGCTAATGTCTGTTTAACGTTCTGAAAGTGAAAATTCCTTGTTTTCTTTTTCTTGTCCTCGACAGATTATAAAAGATGTGCACGATTGCTAACAAGGCTAGCTATGAGTCCCCTTTGCACACAATCATAGAAACTGCATGTAAGTACAAAGATTTTTAGCTGTTTTTAACTAGCTATGTTTAAGCAGGGTAAGGTTTTTTGTGGAATGTATTTGGTTCTAAGCACTAAAATCTGTTAAATATCTTACTTTATATAATCCATATCATTTTGACATGGTCATGCATTTTAAAAATATTTATGTAAAAGTAATGTAATGTATAATAATATTATGAAGAATTATATGGATGCATGTAACATTATTTATTTTCTGAAACAGGACAACAGCAACATTTGTAATATGATAGTCAAGCCTGCTCCCAGTTACTGTTGGAAACATTTTGCATGCTTCTTTAACTGAAACCTTAGAAGAAATATTGAGTAAGATGTAATGTCAGTTTAATCATGGCCATATGGTGCATTTTGAGGCATGCAGTTAATGTACAGTTCACACAGACAGAAAACAACTTCCAGATATCTTCCACTTCCAAATTTGCTTTGTAACACACATTCCTAGTTGAACCAACCACTTTGAAGAAATTTTACACAAAGTGATGTGACAAAGTCTCTCAAGAGTCTATCTTCTGGCAATTAAAATGCCAATTAAATGTATAACGACTTAAAGAAACTGATTTTTGTCTTTATGTCTGTATTGATAAAAAGCAGTGCACTTGGATCTAGCCGATGTTTCCTGTCTTGTGTTGCAATTGCTTAAATCATTTTTTTCCTGGTACATTATACAATTTAATAATTGTATATTAGATTGTATAATAAAATTATGAAATAACAATCTTGACAGTCAGTCAGAGCTCATGTGTAAAAGAATCAAACATTATTCATTCAATTCCTAGAAACATATTCAAAATAGTTCAAGACCAAACTGTGACGCTAGAATCAGTCAGTCAGTCTGAGACATTTAAAGAACCTGTTAGTGAAAGGTGAAAGAATCCATTACCAATCTGAATGTCAAATGATGTGGCTGGTGAATTACGGTGTTTTATTAGGTTATGATTACTCTTGCTCAGACTGGTTTTCCTTTGAATCAATTAGAAATGGTTAAATTGGCTTTTATGATGTGAATAAGTGATTTCCATTCAAGTGGAGAGAAATTCATTCAAGTCTGAAGTTCATTGTTTCTGTGTATGACAGGTTGAGTTGCTGGAACTTAATTTCGTATGCCGTCTTCTTCATACACCTTTCTAACTGTAACTGTATTTTAAAAGTATTGATTTAAATGAAAAGTAAAAATTAATGTGATTAAATATTTGACGCATAATTCTTTATGTGCCACAGGTCCTGAGGATATAAAAGAAGAAACTCCAGAGATGTTGGAGTAAATTATTTTTTCCAAGGAAGTGCCTTCAAATCACTGCAATTAACTGTCATTGTTTTCATTTTCTGTTATTTCCATTTCCAAAGTATAATTGTTCTGTAATAATACAATATTTTTTGCTCTTTACCATAATTTGTTTGGTAATGCTTTTAAATATAGTTTTGTTTATTAGCTTTGCTTTTTATATTATGAGTTTTAAAGAAAGTATTATTTATCATTGCAGCCTATTATTTATTTAAATGACATGTAAATATTCTGTCCTAATTACAAGAGAGGATGTTTGAATATGTATCTCATTAAGCCATTATTACTCTTAAATATATTTCTGTTCCAAATGTATTGTTTCAAATGCAAATCTTAAAATATTTCATCCCTTACACTTAAAAAATATTTGTGTAGGCTATATGAAAGTTTCTTTCCATGCTGTCATTTTCATGATATCTACCATTGGCACTTATAGAAATTAAAATGATGAATTATTTCAAATTACGAAAACACATTGTTTGTTTTATAACAATGGTAATATTGCACTGATGCTTTGAACGAATAAAAACATTCAAGCACAATCATTGTTTTTCTTATTTTTTTATTTTTCATGAATTCAAATTTTTTATAAAAATGTTTGATCTGATGATCCATTTCTCTAAAGCATTCCCATGGCTGATGACAAATGATGTGAGCATGAAAACATATTTTTGGGTCTCTTTTAGCTGCTATTGGTGAATGATTGATTGGGAATTATGAAATCTGCTCCATTCCAGCAACTGAGCAGATTTCATAATAGCTGACAATCCATTTATTCGGTTTCAGGGGAAACATAAGATCATAAATCTCTCACATTATTATTCATCATTCATACATCCCAACAACCTTAAATGTTTCGCTCAATTGCTCGCATGCTTGTATTGCACATCTTTATATGTGCTGTCATGCATTTTGATTGCACTTTCCCTTTATTTATTTATTTATTTTTACAGAAAAAGAACAGTTTGGAGTTATAGTTCTGTAATTGTTTAGCAGGATTTCAAAATCAGCTTGTCTTGATTTTGCCTTGGATTAAAGTAACGTATCTTTTTTTTTTTTCAGCAGCTATGCAGATAAAACTCTAAAGTGTGTGTGTCTTTTTAGCACTGGAGTAAGATTACATCTGAGAAAGTCTTAAAGAAAACCACACAAACCAGTGTGGACTTTGCTTTAAATGAGCAAATAAACAGAGACTATTCACTCTTGAAGATCCTGTTCTTATATTAGGAATGACAAACATTTTGACTTCCCCTTATGTGTGTTTTGCTAAAACAATGCAAATTAGATGCGTTCGGGGTCAACTAAAACTGTAGCTTTATCTCTATCTCCATCATAATCAAATATTTACCTCATCTGATCTGGATGGTTATTAACACAAACATGAAATATGGCCCTGAGCTGAGTTTAATTGTTGTTTAGAGTGTGACACAAACATACTGAAGCATCCACTTGAAAACTGCGCCAGAACTCACAGTGCTACAAGTTCTCACGCCAGAATGTCTCTGAAAACTTATCAAAATAATTAGTATTGTAAATGCCTCACATAATCTTGCTTATCAGACATATTTTTCTTTCATACACATCTCTAGCCTGTTCGAAGGGGTCATATCATACACCATATCATTCATTTTTTTTTTTTTTAACAGTTATTTCTGTTCCCTGAGGTCTGTCTATATATATATATATATATATATATATATATATATATATATATATATCTATATATATATATATATATATATATATATATATAGTCACAATTTTCCACTCTTTCTCTGACCCTTAGAACATAAACAGGTAAAAAAAAAATGCTGCTGTGACTCCTCTAAACACAATTCATTGCATGTGCAATAAGTAGCAGCAGACCTCATTGACATGTAAATATATTAATTTAAACAACAGTTCTTTCTGGTTCTCGAATCTGATTGGCTGAGAGGTCTTTCCAGCCATACGATATTCTACCAGTATCGCCACGGGAACCGTTTCACCGTTTGAATCACTCCGCTGTCAGCATTCTTCTCACAGCGAGTGTAATGGCGGACGAGCAAACCCACCATATTTTTATAGATACTACTGTTATTTTGTAACAGAATATAATTTTAAGAGTTTTTTAGACAAGAATATAGTTGTTTAGACCTCAGATATGCGATTTATATGTAAACATGGCGCCTGTTTGAAAACTTGTTTAGATGCTTTAAACATCTACGAGACGCAACTGACAAGTGCATTGACTAGCGCTGTCATGGGAGTGTCTTCAATGTTAAAAGGACAAAGAAATCGCTTTCCTCAGTGGACATTCAAACTGATTTTCTGATTATAAATATTGACCTGAAGAATATCGGCTAGATGCAGGTAATACACTCGCTCAGGCGATATCTCGCTCTCATAATACTCTACATATTACAATGAGTTTAAATGAAGCGACTCAACGTTCCTTCGTTACTAGTTCTAAAGTGACGTTTTAGAATTAGTAACAGAGTCTTGGGCTCAACTGTTAAACTGTCAACTTGAGATTTGAATCCGTGGCGGAAGGAAGTAGTTACTCACAAAAGAGGGTTTTTAAAGACACTTCGTTGTTGTTCTTATTTATTTACACACTCGTGCCATCGAACTGTTGTATAAACGAAATATCACACTCGTAGCCGTGCGATATGGCTGTATATCAGCACGCTGTGATTGCATATGCTGTGCTGATATACAGCCATATCGCACGGCTACTGGTGTGATATTGCACATATATACGACAACAAAACTTTTTTTGCAGCTTAGTGTCAATTGTCTTTTTTTCACTGTGGAGGAAGTTATGAATGTTTTAAAATTGCAATCAAAAGATCTAGTTCAAAAGATCAATGACTTTTCGATTCTTCATGACATGACCCCTTTTTAAATGTTTATGATAAACCAAAAATTAGCTGGCACCACCAGCTTTTTGTGAAGAGGGGATTCTTGCTTCAGCGCTCTACAGTGAAAATCTGGGAAAGTAATATCAGGAAATAATTTTCCTTCACCATTCATCACTGTTATCTCGTGTGACATGGTTTGAGTGGTTTTTAGAGCCTTCTTTGAAATAGGCTAGCTGTTGGCTTTACTGGTCTAAGGGAACATAAAACTTTAAATGTCTGGCAACAAACAATTCACCAAAAATATATCTGCACCCCTCGCTCATTGATGGCTTGCATCTTAATTAAGACTCTGTCTGAAAGCATCAATACATCACTTCAGACTGAGATGATTATGGAGTCAAAATGACAGGTATCTTGGGCTTTCACAAACGGTCTAATCAGATTCCGGCGCAATAAATAAGGTGGGGTCCACCGGGCCACTGCAGAGCCTTCTTCTCATCAGGTGGGCATAAACAATCTACCGTGATCGAAATGGGATATCACTTATCACAGAGACAAACAGCAGAGATTAAGGGACTAGACAGAAGACGCACAGGGGAGGATATGTGGGAGGGTGCTAACACAATTACACCCATACACACAATCCTCCAGTTACCGGCAAGCTGCCCAGTGCCCGGAGATAAGTTTAACAAAGGCAGGTCATTCCCTTATTCAGAGTTCTTCATCATTGAACCGAAGAGCCCTGGCTCCATTCATGAAGTGATGAATTGGAGAGACTTTGTCCAATAGTTTACCTAGTCATGATTCTCTTGACCGCATCCTCGGTGACTCACCAGAGAGTGATGTGGATGTGCCTATTAAAAGCAAGACCCAGACCTTTTGACTTCACAGATTCGTTTTTGTGTAAGTAAATCTATACTTCTAAATCGCACATGCTTTAAATGTGTAATGTAGTGCATTTACTGGCAAAAATTATGCATGTTCAGTAAGTGTATGAGACATTTTCCACAAATACAATGTTTGGCCTAAAATAGTACTTTTAAAATGAAGTAGCCTATTATTTTCAACAACTGGTCAGTGATAAATTATGCTTAAAGGGTTAGTTCACCCAAAAATGACATTTCTGTCATTAAGTACTCACCCTCATGTCATTCCAAACCAGTAAGATCTTCGTAGGTGACGAGAATACTTTTTGTGCGCAAAAACAAAACAAAAGTAACGACTTTATTCAACAATTTCTTTTCTACCCTGTCAGTCTCCTACGCACTTGACACAGTGGCTTCTGTGTTTACGTCCAAACGCCGGCTCAGTATTGGCTGACGCTGTTCCAGTGTTAATTTAAACGTTAACGAAAACTATGACGAAAAATGTTCGTTGACGACCTTTTTTTTCCATGACTAAGACTAGACGAAGAGAGACGACACCAATGTCATTAAACGATAACTGTGACTAAATATCGTTGACGAAAAAAGACAACTGATATGTGGTTAAAAGACTAAAAACTTTACCAAAATCACTCTTTTGAAATCACTTTTTGTTTTTGTCACATAAAGGAGACAAAACATTAGACTGTTTTTATGAGCGTTCATGCTTACTGTTGCCAGATTTCTAGAATTTAAACCCCCAATCAGAGCTTTTCTGTTAAAAGAACATGTTTTACTTAAAGGATTAGTTCACTTTCATATAAAAATTTCCTTTAAACGATACCAGACGAGGAATAAGGGTCTTATCTAGCGAAACGATCTGTCATTTTCGAAAAAAATGTAAATGTATATGCTTTATATAAACAAATGATCACCTTCCAAGTTCAAAGCCAAAACCGTACTTTCGTATTCTTCAAAAAGCTTACGCTGTATGTCCTACACCTCCCCTATTCAACTTACGGAACGAACGCAGCACCAGTTACATTTTTTCCATAAGTAGAATAGGGAGGCGTAGGACATACGGCGTAAGCTTTTTGAAGAATACGAAAGTACGGTTTTGGCAGAAGCACTTAGAAGGCGATCATTTGTTTATATAAAGCATATACATCTACATTTTTTTTCAAAAATGACAGATTGTTTTGCTAGATAACACCCTTATTCCTCGTCTGGTATATCGGGGCCTTAAAACCACGGCTCTGCTTAAAACTAAATAAAAAATGGCTGCCAAAATTAACACTGCGCTGTTCATGTGAGCAGGTCGCATTTGATGGCTGCATACATCATCGAGGCGGTCTCATTTAAGAAAAGTAACCGTTAGATAACCATTAGAACTGCAAAGTAAGAAAGAAATTACAGTATTTTACACCTCACAAGGAATAACAGTCAATTTTATTATGGTTACTTTTCTTAAATAAGACATCCTTGATGACGTAACACGGAAGCTCTGCAGTGTGTCAGCTCTGTATATTTCTATGGCATAGCTGTCGAAGAGTAATTGGCTGGTGAAGTGGATTTACTAATTATCATGAGCATTGTACTGGTTGAAGCGGATGTCATAACAAATGTCTGTAGACTGGGAAGATTTTAAAACGAGAGGTTCTTTCATAAATCTGGAAAATCACATGCTGTGGAAATACAAACTGGAAGACAGAACACAACGAGCACGAGCGCAGCGCTGAAAAGGGGCAGGGCTACATAAGGTCTATAAATGTACATCAGGGGTGTCCAATCCTGTTCCTGGGAGGCCACTGTCCTGGAGAGTTTAGCTCCAACCCCAATTAAACACACCTGAACCAGCTAATCAAGGTTTTTAGGCATACAGGAAACTTCCAGACAGGTGTGTTGTGGTAAGTTGGAGCTAAACTCTGCAGGACAGTGGCCCTCCAGGCCCGAGTTTGGACACCCCTGATGTACATCAAGCAAAATTTGTAGCTGGGGCTAGCTAGTTTGAGATCAGATGTTCCTTTGTAGTTATATATTTCCCATAAATTAAATTAAATATTTGTTACAATAACAAGGTTAAATGGTTGATCTTGATGAATGCAATAAATCATATTTTTTGTAAACTAATTCATACTTTTATTCAGAAAGGATGCATTGAATTGATCAAAAGTGACAGTAAAGACTTTTGCATTGTTACAAAATGATGTTCTATTGAACTTTCTATTCATCAAAAAATCCTGAATAAATTCTATTACTGTTTATTAAGCAGCATGGCCATTTTTAATATTGATAATAATAAGAAATGTTTCTTGAGCACCAAATCAGCATATTAGAAGGATTTCTGTATCAGGGGAAACATAACTGGAGTAATGTTGATAATTCAGCTTTGCCATTACATTTTAAAATATATTAAAATAAAACACATTTTAAAATTTAAAAAAATAATCACAATATTACTGTTTTTACTGTATTTTTGAGCAAATAAACGCAGCCTTAGATGGCATAAGAGACTTCTTTCAAAAACATTAAAAGAAAATCGTACCCACTCCAAACTTTTGAAAAGATCCTATAAATACTAGCATGGGTTATGAAAAAACATCTCAGATTCAAGACTGAAAAAAAAAAAAAAAAACTGAACTGTTGTGTTCTAACAACTATTGCATTCTCAATAATGATAAGAGAAATGAAAGAGAAAAAAAGTCTGGCAAAAAAAAAGATTCTTCAGGAAAAGGATGAGGAAAGGATGCTTGTACTAAAATGAAACATGACGTACACCATAATTTTGCCTCTGAGGCAACACTCTGCAAAGTAAACATTTTAATCCCATTAGACGATCCTGAGGGGCCCTGTCCTGTTATTTATAGCTATATTCCATATTCTTTTTAAACCCACACATCTCCTTCTGAAAGACCCTTGATCTATTTTGTGTGGTCTAACGATTTATGGTTCATACATCACTGGGGGGGAGGGGTATGGCAAGTTTTGTCTTTGCCAGTTTATGACTAACACCAATTTAAGAAGAAAATACAAAACATGAATATGAATTAACTGACATTCAAACCAATAGCACCCATACAAACACTTTGACATGTGAAGTGGAAGATCATACAGACAGTTTGTCTCTTAATTAATTCAGGACTTACTCAACTCGACTTGCCATTCTGTGGCATTAGCATTTAAACTCTTTTTGATGTTCAATAAGGGCCTCAGATTCTATTGGCCCCAAACTCCATCCACGTGACTATGGAAAATGCTGTTCTCCTCAGGAAATGTGTTATTTGTCAGGTTTCCAGATCTTCTCGTCCTCCTTCCTGACACGTCACACGGGAATCTTTCACCACCTCCACTCATTTTGTGCCTGTTGGCTTGTGATACTCAGGCATGAATGAAATGAGACAGGTGATGTCAGTATTCTACATCCATGAAGACATTATGGCGACTGAGGAAGCAAGTTTGGGAGCAAAGTCTTAATATATATATGCCTTCTAAAATGCTAAATTTGAATATAACATAATACATAGGGAAGAGAAAATGCTCTCCAACGTCGATAATTGATGAAAACAGAACCCGTAAAAGTGAGTCCATCGCTGACAGGAAGCAACGTCAGAGCAGCACAACGGCTAACTAGATTCTTTTCCGCATCTAAATGATGTCTATTGAGTAATATATGATATATCCCCATGGTGGGTTAATGACCGATACTTTCTGTATTTATGACATCACCATGTGTGGGTGGAAATTGTTCCATTATCAGGGCCCTAAAAATAAAACACCAGATGGCCCTATAAAATGATTGGGAGCATCGGATAGGAGACTCGCGTATGATAACATCAGGACCTCGTCTGAGATGTCAGTCTGTATGTTGTAGTTGAGCACAAAATGTAAAACTGAGCTTTATCTGTCATTAATTCACAAAAAAAGTGAATATAAAATACTGTTGTCACACAAAAGAATTGACTGATTACAATTATTTTCACAAAATTCACTTCCTTTCCATACAAGCATTTATTTCATTTGTGATCGAAATTGAATTCATAGCACAACAGAGGCACCCTGAGGACAGTTTGAGTACTGTGATACACACACATACACTCTGAACTCAGTGTGGTTGATTTAAATTTGTGTCAGTTAGTGAAGGACGCTAAATTGGTCTTTCTAACATGGCCTTTTATGAGTTTCATTTGTAACAGAAAAATTAGAATATGATATTTACACTTATTTGAGTTCACTTTCAGCTGTGGGATGGAAAGTAATTGTATGTTCCACAGCAATATTTTGGCATGGAGTGATGCAATTTAGCTGTGAGGAAGGAAAAGACAGATCAAAGTGAATGAGTTAGTGATCAGAGTCAGATGTTTTAAAAGTATGATATACTTTTGCCAGGAAATCTACTTCCTTTCAAATTCATGTCTATTTACAAGATGTGAGATGCTTGTGTTGCAATATACGCTTGATTGGTGAAAAAACAACTTTAATATTTTCATGTTTACGTTTGTGTTATCAGTCCAGTTCTACTATGCTGTAAGCATATCTCAAATTCCAGGGATGTGTGCAATACAGCATCAAAACTCACAATCCCACAGCCAATCCAACTATGAGACCCTGAGTGAGCGCTGGGGTTCAGGTCAGTTCCACAACTGTGGTCCCAGGCAGAACAAAGATCAGAGATACTCTGACTAAGAGTTCACCTCAGGGCTTTGGCAGTGGCTAGATAACATGCTAAGAGGTTCAGCCAGAGGGCCCAGAAGGCCTATTCAAGGCATTTTTATGTGCTCAGCTTTTAATGTGTGCCATATTAAGTCTTTACAGGAAAAAGGCTTAATTATTTAGGCCTTCAATATATGGGATCATGTGGGTCATCAACTGCTTCAATCTGTTTTTGCAGGTTTTCAATTAAACCTTCTGTGTTGCATCAATAGAGAACCATGTAGACATTGTTTTTGTATTGACTTCAAACATGATTAATGATCAAGCAAACATCTTGTAACGTGAGTTATAATATTAATCAACTAATGTTATGAATGTTAAAGCCTACGCTTTGTCATGCATAATGTATAAATTAGGCTACTATTGTTCAGTCCAGTTTGTTGCTACAGGGCTGTGGTGTAACATTTGAAGTCAGTTGCATTTCTGAATGAAGAATTACACTCCTAAATAACAATGACTAACTGAGTATACACATGATAACATAATAGGATAGAAATACTACAGCAGATGTTCCATGTTAGGCTAATAATAAATGATCAAACAGAACATAGAAATCTTAAAGGGGACCCATTATGCTGTTTTCAAAAGTCTTGATTTTATTTTATTAGTGTTTCGGAAATGTCACGCTTCTTACCATTTGTGCATGCCTTGGGTGGGAATTATGTAAAAGAGGAATATTGTTCGGCTGCATCCGAAATCACATACTCTCTAGAGTAGGTACTTAATTTGATTAAGTAATTACTTCACAACCACTAAAAAAGTATGTAATATAGTACGAATGTAATCCGGATGTACTACATTCGCCATGATGTCATTATCATGTGTGACATTACACACTAAAAAAGTTGAAAATGATAATAGGATTCATAATAGGACCCCTTTAAGAGGCGGGTCGGCAATCTTATGGCATGCGGAAGGATAATCACAGAAGTGCACACCCCCAGTCGTGTGAACGGATTGTTGGACCTGGTTAAAATCTCACACTTTAATAGTATTTATAGCACCTAATTTAATAAAACATGCTGTGTTATTATGAGGAATGCTTACCTCAAAATATACGTGTGTATGCAAATTCAAGACTTTATTTAAATTAAATACCTCTTTAGCTATTGTTAGTCACGTGCCAGTGATTATCTTTATAGGCCATTGGTTGCCAATCCCATTCAGAGTAGATTCAATATCTGAAAAGCATTTCTTTTGACATTTTAGTAAGCTAAAGCAGGGCCATAATCACCATCATTGAGGACATCATTGATTTTCATCAATCATTTTGAATTGAAAATATGCTATTATCTTCATGATTCATGTACATCTTTACATAATTCATGTACATCAACTGAATTTGACTACATTTTTTTGCATTTGTTATATTAGACATATGAATAAGAGTGAATGTGTGCAAAAAAAAAAAAAAAGTATTATTTGAAAATAGTATACTTCATACCTGCAACAGACTTACCGTTCTCATTTCTTTTTCTTTATTTCCTTAAATCCTTTTTTTAATCCTTTAATTGTTTGATTCCTTTAAACCAGGGGTGTCCAAACCTGGTCCTGGAGGGCCACTGTCCTGCAGAGTTCAGCTCTAATCAGAATTAAACACATCTTCCAGGCAGTTGTGTTGAGGCAAAATGGAGCTAAACTCTGCAGGAAAGTGGCCCTCCAGGACAGACTTTGGACACACCTGCTTTAAATAAACCAATAATTGCTTATTGGTTTATTTAAATAAACTGTTTGGTTGCCAACATTCTTCAAACTATCTTCTTTTGTGTTCCTCAGACAAAAATAAGTCATACAAGTCATAATCTCTATTATAATTCATTTAATCATGATTTAAATAAGAACAAGTAAGGACAGTTTTAATGCTATACTGTCAATGTGACATTGTGAGAGATAAAGTAATTGCAAACAATTGTATAAAATGAGCTAGAGAGAACAGGGACATAGATCTTGGTTTAAATTGGTGAGGGGAGCAGCAAACAAGATATCTTTCATATAATATTGATTGACAATATTGAGAATTTGTTGATCTATAACCCTGGAGTAAGGCATTTGTCTTATAAATACACTTCTGTGTTTATACTTCTGTAATCACATACAAAAACAACATAAAACTAAGAAAAAGAAGCAGAATTATGAAAATAATATTAAGTTTGTTAAGAATGGCAGCCAAAAAGCTTATCATATAAGACAAAATAAATACTAAACGCATGCATTTTTAAATATAAAACCTAATGAAAATTTGTTTACACTAGATAAAATCATACCGGGGTCACAGAAAGAAAAATCTCTTTTTACATGCATTATCAAAGAATGGGATCTGTATCATTCCAGCTGACCACTGCATTTCGCCATCTGTAAAACATATTTGAAGCATTCATATCGCCACATTTGTATTTCACAATATCAAAATGACATGTTATAGAAAATATTTTGATAAACAACACTGATAGACCTCTAAGCACTGATGAAATAAGAGACTTACTTGGTTCTGATGCAGAGCTCCAGTGGAGGAATGAGATCACTGTCTGCGTTGTCACTCTGAGCAGCCTCTGCAGCACAATGTGGATCTGTCCAGAGACACAGAATACAGAAGACCTTTTAATACTGACTTATTATAAATCCTAATTATGAAGCAAGTGTGCAAAGGTTGTGTTTATTTTGTTGTTCTCAAATACTACGGATAATACAATCAGTGTTTGTTTTGTGTGTGTGTGACCCAAAGGAGAAGACTTACAGACTGTTAATCTAATTGGTTCCTGCTGGTTGGCCAGCCCATCATAATAGTACAAGTCGAACTCTTCCTCTTTGCAGTGATCGGTTGCCAGGTCTTCAGAGGGACAAAAGAGCACGCTGAAATGGCTCTCACTGCACACAACCCATATTGGAAACTTAGGAGTTTTCAGGTGAGATCCAACCTTTAAAAAGAGAGAAATCGGGATATAGCAAACTTGGATATAATATCTAAGTCTATGTTAGAGTGTTTAAAGCCTTCTTACCTTACATATATTATAGTGCTCAAATAAAGACAGCAGCCCAATGTTACAACGTGCTTTGATTCCCTTAAGAAGTGTAAAATTTCCATTTCCAGAATCAAGCTTCATTTCATCATCAAAGACGTTTGAAACTGCCCGTCCACAAAGCAAAAGATTTACCAATTCCTTATGAAAAATGAAAGGGAAATTATAAGACTTAATGACTTAATCATATCAGAACACTGTTCACACTGAAGCTATACAAAAAACAGCCAATATAATTATTTTATTCAAATGGTGACACCGAGTCATTGTTTTTAGTAGGAGCACAATAAAACATGCTCTCTTTTGTGTATTGTATTTGATGTTTAGATAAGGACTGCAAAGTGTTAATACGGCAAACCTGTGTGCAGTAGCCATGAGCTCCAATCAAAGTGGAGGTTGGCACATCCATATCACTTTGTATACTAAAACACAAAGTACCAATTTATTAGCTCAGTGAATATATGAACATAAACAGTCTGTACTGAGTGGAGGTGGAAACTCACGTTGCAATAGTTCTGGAAAGAATGGCAGAGATGGTAAGTAGAATACAGCCAAAGGGACCAGACTCAAACTAAAAGGAAGCAAGAAAATTGCTACTAATTACCATCGTCAATGACATAAGGAGCTATTAAACAGGTGATGTTTGCCTTAAATGGTTCAAGACTATCAATGGATGTGCTCAGATACAAACATTGCTTATAACTTGAGCAAATTTAATTATAAATAAATATAAAACTAAAATATAATAAATAAATATTATAAACAACTATTATACATATTATAAAAAATAATAACAACAATATATAAATAATACATAATACTGTACATAATAATAAATATAAAATAATATTTGTTAAACATTTTTAGAAAATATATATTCTACAAAGAATAGAAATCAGGTATACAGGATGTGTCAGAAGGTATTTAAGCACAGACTTACCTGTCTCACATGCTTCTCAAGAACTAAAGTGAGATCATCTAAGGTCTCAACAGTGACGTATGTTATCTATGTGTAATATAAAAAAGAATTAACAAAAGAGAAATATGTAGTCATCAAAAGAAGTAATTAGTAGGTAATTTAAGGGACAAAGACAACTTACCATTTCTAGACTACTGTCTGATTTGTAGCGTCCGATCGGGGTGAAAAGACTTCTTCCTGTGTTTCTGTAGGGGCAGATACTTTATTACAGTTACAAAATGAACAATAATTTTGTAAATATAAGTGATAATTCTAAATGTGTGACACTTACATTGCAACTGTGGCTCTCTTCATATTCCCAGCTCTCCACAGGATGTCAGCCAAAGCCAGAGATAGACATTTTGTCCTCAAAACGTTTGATACCTCCAGTCTCCTGGTGATATTTAACAAATTAAGTTTAAGACAACTGATTGAGACATAACCTATAACCCAAAATATTCACTAGTAAAAAAAAAAAATCAAAAGGAAAAATGATACCATAATGATTGAATGGTTTTAAAATACTAAAGGTAAAAAATAATATCTGATCTTATTTGACAGAAAAATTAGCAAAAATATGACTTATGCTTGGTACACACTCATCCAATGAGTCACTGCTCGATTCTTCAAACAGAAGCTTCTGTAAAACACAAGCCTGAACTGCTGCAAGGACACCACAGGGTCCTCCCTGATAAAACAATCCCAGAACATCTCATGACGCAAAAGTTTACACATTAAAACTACAGTAAATCATGAGGTTGTCTGAAATACTGTACCTTCTTTTGTACAATCCCATACTTCAAACCTGGAGTATCTGAAAAGGTAAAATTCTGTTGTTTCCACTCCTCAGTGAAACAAGCCATAGGAGAACCAAAGATGATCTCCTTCAGAGCCTGAGGTAGAAATGAAAACAGCAATATCATATCAGACTGGGCTGACATCACATAGATTATGGTTCTAGGAAGTTGAAATAATAATATACTTACAGTGGCAGTCATCTGGTCCATGGGAGTCTTGTCCAAACTCAGTTTTGGCATGGGTGTTCTAGAAACATCACACAAGCTCTCCTCATTCTCTATGTCATCTGTAAGATTGAAAAAGATTTAGAAGGAATTTCAAAACAATAGCATTTTTATTAACAAGTTATTTTAAAGCAAAGGATTTAAAAAATGTAGGGTTAGGTAAACAAATATTCAAAGTGGACAACTATACAAACATTTAATGTGGACAAAATAGCACTTGAGTTATATTAAAGCAATACAATAGATGCTAGTGTATTCTTCAGTTGACTTGGCTATGATACAAAATGTAATCTGCTGAAGATTTGAGGTGCACTACCCAAAACCATTTCCAACACATGGAGTCCATCCAGTTTTGGGCTGGGTGCCGAATTCTTTCTGGAGAGGAAACAATAAAAGTTAATAATCACATATTTGACATATTGCAGCTGTGAATAAATACCAACAGTCTCTTTTTACCATCCTAAATTGGAGCTTCTTAGAGACATATTGTCTAATGCATATTCTTGTATTTTATTCATAATAAATTAATGCATACATTCAAGGCCGTGGCTAGAAATTCTGAGCCCCTTTTTAAATATAAAATTCAGTTTAGGTTGTGGGTCCCCCTGGACCTGTGTGGCCCTAGAATCGTTCCCAGCTTTCACCTCACTAGTTATGGTCCTCTCTATGTTTCTGGGATTCAACTGGTATTACTGTTTTAGCCACTCAAAAATAAAGATTTTGACATTTTTAAATAAATGAAAGTCAAGATAAAATATTAAGAGTAGGTTTCTCAGACACAGGTTAAGTAACTGCACTTTCAACAGTAAAAAAAAAAAAAAAAAAAAATCTAGATCAGTATTTTATCCGTATCTTGTTTTCCAGTCCAAATATCTAAAACATACATTTAAAGGGTTAGTTCACCCAAAAATTAAAAAGTACTAAAGACATCGTTAAAATAGTCAATGTGACTACAGTGGTTCGACCGTAATGTTATGAAGCACAGCATCACGCATGGATCGTGGTGCTCACGTGAACAACGTCAGCCAATACTGAGCTGGCGTTCTTACGTAAACACGGAAGCGCTGAACTGCATTCACAGCGTCAAATGAGTACGAGTCTGACAGGGTAGAGAAGAAATTGTTGAATAAAGTCGTTATTTTTGTTTTGTTTCTGCGCACAAAAAGTATTCTTGTCGCTTCATAACATTAAGGTTGAACCACTGTAGTCGCATTGACTATTTTAACGATGTCTTTACTACCTTTCTGGACCTGAAATGACGGTAATTACATTGCTTTCTATTGAGGATAAAAAAAACTTCTTGGATTTCATTGAAAATATCTTAATTTGTGTTCCGAAGATGAATGACGGTCTTACGGGTTTGGAACGACATGAGGGTGAGTAATTAATGACAGAAATTTCATTTTTCGGTGAACTAACGCTTTAAGGTTCTTGATAAGCAAAATGACATACATTTTTTAGAAAACAATTGAAATTAAGTGAGTTTTTGCTTTAAATAAGAAAAAATATCTGACAGTGGGGTAAGAAAAACAATCATGTTTTCCCCTTGAATTAAAGGGATAGTTCACCCAAAAATGAAAATTTTGTCATTACTTGCTCACCCTCAAGTTATTCCAAACCTGTATGAGTTTCTTTCTTCAGCTGAACACAAAAGATGATATTTTAAAGAATGTTGGTAACCAGACAGTTGACGGCACCCATTGACTTCCATAGTAGGAAAAAAAAAATACTATGGAAGTCAATGGGTGCCGTCAATTGTCCAAATTTTGGGTGAACTGTCCCTTTAAGGTTATCTTTCCTATTCCATTGGAAGATGTTTTTATGCATAAACTCACTTAATTCTGATAGATTTTTCAGAACACAAGAATTAATATCTTAAGTAATATTGCTTATCAAGTAAATGTATTTAGATATTTGTACTGGAAAATCCTGCTCCGTCTCAGGCTAATTCTAATCAGTGCCTGGAAAAACAACAGATTGAAACAAACTCACAAGCGATGCTTGACTTCCGACATCCTCTCATGTCCATTGTGGTCTATGATTCCTTTATGTAAATTAGAAAACATGTTGCTCTCCTCTTCAAGAGCGGCTGATGGTTTAGACTTTGTATTTGTAGTATTGAGGCCACTTGTCCAGTTTGCCGATTCTCTAAAATCCTCTGCTGTTGCTGTAACAGATGAAGGCGCTTTTCGGGCTGGACGTTTTCTGTTACTCTCCTACAGAAAATTAAATCCTTGTCAATGCAATGCTGTAATGGAGGAGTAATGTGGAATCAAATCTTAGTAAAAATTAATAAAATAAACATGTAACATTATTAATCACTGGATTTTAATTTTTAATAGATTCATTTTAGTTTAATGAATCACCATTCATTACCTGCAACGAGCTGGCAATGGGACCCGCCATAATGCCTCGTCTTATCCTGCTGCTTCTGTTTTTCTGGCTATCAGTGTCTAGGATCTTTTTCTCAGAGAAAAATCCCTCTTTTGATGACACTGTTAGGGGATCATGGCTAGATGACAAACAGTACACACTTCTCTCACTCTCCGGGTGAACAGCAAAGCTCTTTTTTCGTGTCTTCTCAGAAGATGTTTGGGAAGGCGCAATAAGCTGTGACACAGTGCTGCTTTCAGATAACCTGTGAAAAAGGTGAATGTTTATTCCTCTCAACAGATCTTGAAAGTCTCAAACAAATGAATATACTGGATTTTTGTAAGCTAAATCAATAAATAAATACCTTGGACTGTCACACCACAGACTTTCGATACAACCTTGATCTCTTTTAACACTCATGTCTATGGAAGAGCTGGACATGGTTTGTTCCAGGGGATGTGCTTGATTGTCACCATGATGGTGTAGTTTGGTTTTGTCACCTTCACTCATTCTGTCCTTCACAATAATCTCCAACATTGACTTTAAAGGACATTCTTCAGCCTAAATACAAATGCATTTTATGACCTCTGCTTTTCCAACATTCTTGATATTTTATAAAATACAGTTGTTTTTCACTTTGATACCTTATTCTGTTTGTAAAGGCCCTCAAGGTGAAGCATTCTGCGCAGATCTGATCTGTTATTAATGCTTGAATTAGTTCGTGGAAGCTCCTCATCCATGCACGCTATCGTTTTCTTCAGGCCCTGTAAGTACATTTCATCATCCAAATAGAGCAATCTCTGAGAGAATACAGAGAAAAGCTATCTTTAAAGCACCTTAAACATACAGTATGTATATCACACCTGGTAAACATGTTTAAAAATCTCTTACATGCTGCTTTGAGTGGTACAGGATAGTTAGCTTTTGTATCAAAGTACCATGTTTACATTTCTTCCAAGAAAATGATCCGTCACCCACCTTTCGACTGAGATATTCCCGTACTAGAGACGCGGACACTTCCTGCACATCTTTGCCCATCATGTATCACAATAACACAGCTGTAATAAATATGGGACTGAGATAGCAAGTTGGCTAGTTCGGTGTAAACAGCCCCAAACTTCACACACCTTGAATACTGTTGGTCGACATACGACATATTTTCATCTACACACCGTTAACGCATTTTCAGCATGGTATTTAAGGTTTAGTGATTTGTTTGGGGGGGGGAAATGAGGTAAGGATAGTTCCAGAGGCTTGCTACTAGCTAGCGGTCTAGCTTTTCTCCTTGTTGCTATAGTTACCACTAGAACGTTGTTGATAGAGCGTGCGGTTCTTCTGAGTGCGTGGATTAATGACACAGCTGCGCCTCCCTGCGGATGCAACATGTATTACTTTGTTTAAGTTTGCAAAGAAGGAAATATTTTTGAAGCTTTAAAGTGACGGCACAAATGAGTGCAGTATTGCTGTAAGGTTGGAAAGTATCCTGCTCTTTTGACAGGTGGGTAGAAGACTACGGTTTTATGTTAATACGTTTGAATAATAAACCATCAAGATACCTCTATCTTAGTGTTTACTGTTCTATGTAATCAGAATAGCTCTGAAGGGAAGCTATTCTGGGAAGCTGTGTCAGACATGGCCTGAAGTTTGTGAAAATACACCGAAAATGTTTAGCATAACTGTCTCCATTGAGTATGAAGTCTTGTTTGTTGACAGAAAATCAAATATTTGTCCATATTTGAGCTGGTTGAGGAGAAGAGTGGTCTGTTATGAGAACCGCAAATGATTTGCCACTGACACTTTTCATAATACAGTAAACTTTGTCTATTGCAAAATGTCACTTGAACCAGAGCCTTTCTATTTTTATTTTAATATCTATTTCTATTTTGTCTGTTATTTTGTCATTTAGGCATGTACAGCCTGTAAGCCTTTTAAAGACTTTTTAAACTATTTTCTAAAATATTTTTGTCAAGCTGTCTTGAGAACATTGATTTTGTGCTTAAAAACTACAGTATGATTTTCGTCGTTTTTCACTTCCTTTTAATTATACATTCAAATTCAATTTAGGAAAGGTTTCATACCAATTTGCATTAAAGGGGACCCATTATGCCCCTTTTCACAAGATGTCTCTGGTGTCCCCAGAATGTGTCTGTGAAGTTTCAGCTCAAAATACCCCACAGATCAATTATTATAGCTTGTCAAATTTGCCCCATTTGGGTGTGAGCAAAAACACGCCGTTTTTTGTGTGTGTCCCTTTAAATGCAAATGAGCTGCTGCTCCGTCAGTAATGGTGTTCAGCCTCAACTGATGCGACGTCAGTTACGCTTTTTTCGTAAGTTGAATACGGAAGGCGGTCTTGCGAAAGCTAGATGTTTCACTTTATAAACATGTTAAATATGGATATTTTTCTTACACAAACGCATCGCTTTGCTTCAGAAGGCCTTTATTTAACCCCCGGAGCCGTGTGGAGTACGTTTATGATGGATGGATGCACTTTCTTGAGCTTCAAATTCGTTGGCCGTTCACTGCTATTATAAAGCTGGATATTTATTAATATAACAATGATTGTGTTCATCAGAAAGTCATATACACCTAGGATGGCTTGAGGGTGAGTAAATCTTGTGGTAATTTTCATTTTAAAGTGAACTAATCTTTTAAAAATTTGAAATCATAACCAAGAACCCCTTTAAATCAAAGAATGGCATTATAGGCAATTACTCTATTCTACATGAAACTGTAATCAGATGAATCCACCAGGCCAGTCTCCTAAAATGTAAATAAAGTATTAGTTTATAAAAACAGCCAACAACACATCAGTTTCATTAATTTTATTATAATTTTATACATTACACAAATATTCTGCCTAAAACCTAAAATCACCTCTTGCTAACCTACATACACTGTCCATACATTTCATTTACTCACTACACTTTAACATAGAAACATCTGGGGATATGAAAGCTTCATGTGTACATTTTTAGTCAAAACTTTCAATACTCAGATCACAAAGTGAAAAAAAAAACCCATCTGAGCCTGAACAGAGGTGCTTATAGGAATTTAACAAAGAGAAAATGCAACCACAGCCCCTTTTACAGATACTGAATCAAACTCTCAAGTAACGTCTCATTCATTCAGTGACATGGGTATGAAATCCTTCCTCAGTGTCATAGTGGGTATATGTTGAACTAAAATGTATTTAATTAACTAGATTTCTTTTTCATCTACGCTATGTATTTATTCTAGAAGATCATGGGAACGGTATCTGTGTTTTGGCACAAATTCATCCCAGAAATGGAGGTTTTTTGTTTTGTTAACTGTGAGTGCAGCATCTAATGTAAACAACAGATTGCACTTCATCATTGAGTGTATCTTCAGGAGGAATGGAAGAAAAAAAAATACCGCTCCTTCCTCCTCGGTTTTTGGCCCTACCGTGAGAAATGAACTTTCATAAAGGAAAAAAAATAAAAGTCTGGGAAAGTTCCAGAGAAGGAGAGCATCAGTAATCCTCAGCTGGAAAGAGAAAGACAAGGAGACAGAGAGACACAGTTTGATTAACAAGAAGAAGAAGAACCGAGTGGAAGTGGAGCGTGCGATCCATTTGAGTTTAGTGACGCCATAAGAAATCTCAGCATGCAGGTGGTTAGTAGAGACAGGAGGCGGCTTACTTTCAATTGTGAGAATGCAGGTGCTGGCGGCAGTGCCTCGGCTGTTGACGGCTTTGCACATGTACTCTCCTTCGTCCTCGGGGAAAGTTTCCGGCAGGTACAGGCAGTAGGTCTCGCCTCTCTCGATGTACTGATAGTCTTCAGAGTCTGGCAGCAGCTCACCCTCAAACCACCAGGTGACCTCTGGTTTGGGTTCTCCCGTGATCTTCACTGTGAACCGCACAGGCTCTGCGTCAACCACCGACTGGTTTTTCAGGGGCTTTTTAAACCACGGAGCGCCTGACCTGGCATGGTCCTCTTCATCCTCGTAGGCGGCGGAGCCATTAATGATGCTACCCTCTTCCTCCTCCTCTTCTTCCCTTTTCTGACAAGACACATGACAAAGTGTTTCACACTCGGAAAAAAACAACAGAAATCACACGCATGCAGCTCTGTCATGCATTAGTGTTGACATCAGATCCAGGCATTTCCGCCATTTAGCTCTTAAACAAAGCAGCCCAGGAGAGGTTTACTTTTTGGAGAGCAGCATCAATCTCCTGTTGTTCAAATTGCATCCTCTGTAATTTCTGCTCTTCGATCTTCCTCTTCTGCTCCTCTTCTCTGGCCTTCGCCATTTGTTCGAACCGTGCTCGCATGTCCACTTTCTGTCTGAACGGGACGTCCTCTGCTTTAGTTGGAGTTGTTTTGTCCTCATCTTCATCCTGTGGAAGAAATGAGCAAAATTCTCCATTTCAAAGTTCTTTAGCTGGAATGAAAAATTAGAAATTGCCTCGTTCTTTCACCTCCTGACAGCGCTCTGCCTCTCTCTCCTTGATTTTCTCATCAATTTCTTTCCTTCTTGCTCGTTCCTCCTCGATCTTCTTCTGGATTTCCTCCTCTGTGAGCTGCTTGATCTTCTCAAACTTGGATTTCAGGCTTTTGGCCTGGATGGAGCCAGTCCGCTTCAGCTTTGTTAGCTCCTCGTACTCTGTGCTCACCACCTCAGAGCTTTCATTGATCTCATCCTGAATCAAACCCACAAAACATGTAAATAAGTGAACATGTGATGAAATTGGAAATTGAATGATCATTTTAGTGGCATGTGAAGCTGACCTCGCCCATCTCTTGTCGCATCTGTTCAAACTCTTTCTTCTCCATCTCCATTTTCTGGCGTCTGGCCTCCGCCTTGCGCTTCCGCTCTGCCTCCTCTTTCATCTTCAGCATCTCCTCAAAGTTGATTTCTAGTTTCCCTGGGTGCATTGCTTCCTGTGACTCTGTCCGCACCAGAGTTCCATCATCATCCTGCACCTGTCACAAAAATGGGATACGCACATCTCAATTGATTTTAATTACTTATGGACATAGATTTTTATACGTCTTGTGCAAGTCTTGTGTTTTTCTTTGAATTTAATCCAAATCCCAAAGGTAGTTGAATTGGAATAAGTAATAGGAAATGAAGTGTCCTTCTTCCCTAATTGGTCTGTCTGTTTCAACTAAAATCTAAATGGCACACAGCCCTGTTACTCCAACAGACAAAATCAGTTAACATCAAAACAATGCCAAGTGTAAAAAGAGCTATATATTATCACACAGTTTGTGACTTGTTATGTATGTTATTTTGCTGTGCTTCACATAGGCAGCCATGTTTGAACAGTGTTAAGATCTGGACCCCCTAATTCAGTTTTGTACTAGTACGTAAAGGATTAGTTCACTTCAGAATTAAAATTCAGAAAAAAAAATTAAGGTTTTTGAGGTAAACATTCCAGGATTTTTCTCCATATAGTGGACTTCAACAGTTACCAATGGGTTGAAGGTCCAAATTGCAGTTTCAGTGCAGCTTCAAAGGGCTCTACACGATCCCAGCCGAAGGAATAAGGGTCTTATCAGTCATTTTCAAAAAAAAAAAAAAAACGTGTATATACTTTTTAACCACAAGTGCTTGTCTTGCACTAGCTCTGCTATGCTCCACGCATTACATAATCACGTTGGAAAGGTCACGTGTGATATAGGCGAAAGTACTGTGGTAGGGCGAAAAACTCCATCTCATTTTCTCCTCCAACTTCAAAATCATCCGACATTGTTGTTTTGGGGGGGGGTTTTTTGTGTAAAGGCCATTTGACTTAGTCTTTGCACATTCGTGATTACATAATTCATGGTGCATTGCAGAGCTAGTGCAAGACGAGCATTTGTAGTTGAAAAGTATGTATTTTTTATTTTTTAAGAAAATGACTGGTCGTTTCACTAGATTAGCACCTTATTCCTCGGCTGAGATCGTGTAGAGCCCTTTGTAGCGATATTGAAACTGCAATTTGGACCTTCAAACCCATTGGTAACTGTTAAAGTCCACTATATGGAGAAAAATCCTGGAATGTTTTCCTCAAAAATCTTAATTTCTTTTCGACTGAAGAAAGAAAGACCTGGATGACATGGGGGTGAGTAAATTATCAGGAAAATTTAAATTCTGAAGTGAACTAATTCTTTAAAACATTAGAATATTCCTATTTACTACACTGCAAAGAATCATATATTGATAACTTTTTTTCTTATTTACCCATAAAAATTTTAAATATCTTTTAAAGAAAACAGATTTGTTTGAGAAGCAAAAGTATACGAGATATTCAAAGGTGTCATATCATAAGGAATCAAATTTTTCTTTTTAAAGGAACACTCCACTTTTTTTGAAAATAGGCTCATTTTCCAATTCCCCTAGAGTTAAACATTTGAGTTTTACCGTTTTCGAATCCATTCAGCCGATCTCCGGGTCTGGCGGTACCACTTTTAGCATAGCTTAGCATAGTTCATTGAATCTGATTAGACCGTTAGCATCTCGTTAAAAAATGACCAAAGAGTTTCAATATTTGTCCTATTTAAAACTTGACTCTTCTGTAGTTACATCGTGTACTAAGACCGACAGAAAATGAAAAGTTGTGATTTTCTAGGCCGATATGGCTAGGAACTATACTCTCATTCCGGCGTAATAATCAAGGAACTTTGCTTCCGTACCATGGCTGCAGCAGGCGCAATGATATTATGCAGCGCCTGTGACCCCCTGCTTGCACAGGGAGCGTGCCTTGCAACCATGGAGACATTTGTGAGAGACGCTGCGTAATATCATTGCGCCTGCTGCAGCCATGGTACGGCAGCAAAGTTCCTTGATCATTACGCCGGAATGACAGTATAGTTCCTAGTCATATCGGCCTAGAAAATCGCAACTTTTAATTTTCCTTCGGTCTTAGTACACGATGTAACTACAGAAGAGTCAAGTTTTAAATAGGAAAAATATTGAAACTCTTTGGTCATTTTTTAACGAGATGCTAACGGTCTAATCAGATTCAATGAACTATGCTAAGCTAAAAGTGGTACCGCCAGACCCGGAGATCGGCTGAATGGATTTGAAAATGGTAAAACTCAACTGTTTAACTCTAGGGGAGTTGGAAAATGAGCCTATTTTCAAAAAAAGTGGAGTGTTCCTTTAAGCTTTTGATATAAAACAGTTTATTGTAGTATAAAAACATGCAATAACATTCATAAGTCAACATTTTAACCCAAAATGTTCTTTAGCCCAAAAAGACAAGCTGCAATTTATTCTAAAACCTGAAGTATTAACATTAAACATACACTTGACTAATACTGTGAAACTCGAGGGGAAAAATACCTAAATTGAAATGAATTATATGTATATGACAACCCTTTAAAGGTGCAATATGTAAGATTTTTGCAGTAAAATATTCAAAAACCACTAGGCCAGTGTTATATATTTTGTTCACTTGAGTACTTACAATATCCCAAATGTTTCCAACTATTTGTAAATTGTGAGAAAATTGCAATTTTAACCAAGGCTCCGGGACGTGTGAGGAGTCGCCTGTCAATTGTGTCATACCCGCGTTACCCTGGGTTTCCGGTTTTATTTTGTAGAAACCATGGAAACACCAAAGACGCTTTAATATATTACACGTTTTAATAGACAAGAGAACAACTGTTTTGATATATTTATAGACCGAAAACTAATTGTTGTTATATAGCTCAACACGTTTAGTCTTATTGTTTAAATCTAATTTTCTTGATTTTTTTTTATTATTTTTTTTGCAAGTACCATGCTTTACCATGCCTCAGAGAAAAACACTATTTTGTGAAGTAGCTAACACAGCATAATCAGATGCAGCTTTATTTTTAGTAACAGTAATACAGCATTTTCTCCATCATACAATACGTTTTAAAATTAATTGCATGCCATTTATCAACACAAGCCATCCAGCATTTAATATGATATTCTAAAATTGATCTAGCTTACTGCAGAGTGTCTCAAACAAGTGCCTCACAGCAGCCGCCGAGCGAACGCACAGAGTAACGTCATAACATCATTTTCAACACACTCAAATGTATCTAATATGATAAACAGAGCTGCGTTACCTCATACTCATGACCAGAAAAGCGGAAGCGGCGCTGCTCGTTCAGCTCCAACAACACTCGGTCCTGCTCTGCTTCATACTACAATAACGTTAATAATCGCATCCATGAACATGATTTCTTCCCGAGTCTTATCCCTATTTTTTTTGCACCGTCTGTTGAGGTGAAGACCACATGTCCCAATATTCCGCGCTCAAACTTGGCGTAATCAAGCTACGCCTTTGTTTTGAATAGGCCTCTAGCGACCTCTAGCGGATAGAAATCCTACATGCTGCACCTTTAAGACTTGTTTTCTGAGAAAATTGTTTTCTTGGATATATGTTTATTTTTGTCTAGCTTCACTGAATGTACATTATTTTATTTCTTGATTTCGAAAAGTTTTTTTTTTGTAATCAATCATTGTGGCAATGCTTCGCTTTAGCAGGGTAGCGGTTTCTGTTTAAAAAAAGTTTCTTACTTCTTTATCTTCATATCCAGTCAAATTATCCTGATCCAGTCCAGGGCTCTTAAAGACACAATTTGAAAAGCATAACAGACAAGCATTGCAGCATGTATACCATTTGAGCACACTGGAGATTTGGACATGTTGTATTTACATTTGCAACTGAATTAATTGTTTTAGATTGAATTAGAGACCTTTAAAGTAGGCCAATGTATTGAAATTGACACTGGTTAACAGTTGTTAGCTGAGTGACAACATGTGCTCAGATGATATAAATATAATGAGCAGATTGCATTACAATTAACATGCAGCATGAAGTATGTTTATGCTATATTATTAATAACCAGAACAGCAGTTAAGTAGTTTTCTGAATATATCGCATTAATGGACTTTTTGTTGTTGTTGTTTAAGATGTACTTTTGCTGGTCACATCAATTAGTGCAGGCAAACACATGCTGTTCATGTGCAAATACAGTATGTTGCATCTCATGCACGGACCTACCATGTTCTTGCGAGCTTCTGCGAAAAGTTTTTTCTCCTCTTCCAGGCGTCGCTTGGCCTCCTCTTCTTTCTTTTTCTGCTCCTCTTCACGTCTCTGTCTTTCCAGATCCTCAAAGCTGATGGCCAGCTTCCCGGGTTTGGCCCCGTCTGAGTTTATCATGGCCAGAAGGATTTCATCGTCACTATTTACAACCTGCAAGTGAATAGATTAGGTTTGGGGAAAACGAGTTAGTCAGCAGTTAAAGTTTGATCTGACATCCAGCTGACATGTTCAACTGTGGCAAGTCCGAAAACCCTTATCTCTGTCTGATTTTAGATCGTAGGCATTATATTTCAAGATATAAGTCATAAACTATGACCTTTTGTAACAATAGTGAGCATTTTATGTGTATTAAATATTGTGTAATGCCTCCCTAACAAAGTATCAGAAGTTCACACTGTGATATATAGTACTATCACAGAATATCATGGTTACTATAGTACATAAAAAAACAAACAAACATGATTTTCACAAGCATACAAACTGACCATGCTCTTTCTGGCCTCGGCAAAGGCCTTTCTCTCTTCTTCGATGCGTCTCTTCCTTTCTTCCTCCACTCTCTTTTGTTCCTCTTCCAGCCTCTGTCTTTCCAGCTCTTCAAAGCTGAGTCGAAGTTTACCAGGTCTGAATTCTTCCTTCTCTCCTTGTGTATCTTGAGTGTCCTCATCATCCAGGGCCTGTCATAAAGAGTACATTATCACTCATACATTATTCGTGTTTGGAGACTTTTGGGCACTTAAGTCACACTAAAAAATTTTATTGCATTAAAGACAAAATATTGAACCAAGTTGCATCTGCAAACAAATGTTGCTAGAGCTTTCTTCAGAACTAACTAAACTTTTCTGAGCTACTTTTTCTTATTTTTAACCAACTTGTCTTGAGGGTGTGATTTGATTTGACTTGAGGGGAATCATGTGTCTTGAGGCCATTTTTTATGGATATATTAAGTAGTTTCTCCTTAAGTTCACATGGGGTCCTTGCAAAATAACCTCCAGTGTAGCTCACTATATTATCTATAAATATGTTGCACAAAATTTTACAACCAGAACATATCCTAGAATGTTTTTTCTTCATTTTGAATAATATATTTATTGTTTCATATTTTGTAACCTAACAAACTTAATGTTTTGATTGAAAAGCGTACATATACTATATTTTTTAAAATAACATTGTTTAAAATGCCATGTTTTTATATTTTATTTCTATACTGCAAATACTGTTTATGCATGCATTTTTAATTCACGCTTAAATTTCCATATAGTAAAAAATGTGTTTACTGTATGGATATGTGAAAGAATATATCTACTGGTTGTTGAAAATATACCCACCATGCCCAGCTTGGCCTCTTCAAAAGCTTTTTTTTCTTCTTCCAGTCTGCGACGGGCTTCCTCCTCTGCCTGTTTTCTTTGCTGCTCCTGTCGCTCTTTTTCCTGTTCTTCAAAGGTCAGACGTAGTTTACCAGGGGTCATCTGCTCCTTCTCTTTGGGTTGAGACTCTACATCGTCCAACTTTTTTAAAGAAATTTTTTTTGTTGTCAATATATTTCCAAAATTAACAAAACTTTTTTTTTCTTTTACAGATTATATGTGACCCTGGTCACATATAAATTTGTTGAAATTGAGATTTATACATCATCTGAAAGAGGAATAAATAAGCTTAGGATAGGACAATATTTGGCCAAGATGCAACTATTTGAAAATCTGGAATCTGAGGGTTGCAAAAAAATCAAAATATTGAGAAATTCGCCTTTAAAGGTGTCCAAATGAAGTCCTTAGCAACGCATATATTTACGGTTGGAAATTCACAAAATATCTTCGTGGAACATGATCTTTACTTAATAACCTAATGATTTTTGGCATAAAAGAAAAATTGATAATTTTGACCCATACAATGTATTTTTGGCTATTGCTACAAATATACCCGTGCTACTTATGACTGCTTTTGTTGTCCAGGGACACATATTGATCTTTAAAAGCAGAATCTTCACCTGTTCAACCATGGAGCGACGCTTGGCCTCTCGGAAGGACAGCCGGTTCTCATCGTATCTCTTCTTCTTCTCCTCCTCAGTTCGCTTCTTTAGTTCCTCTTCTCGGCTCTTCTCCATGTCCTCAAAATTGATCTTGATCTTTCCTGGATGTTTCTGTGATTTTGCAGGCACTACTCGTACCAAAAGGCTGTCATCACCTTCCTGTGATGAAGAAGTGAAGACGTTACCCAAACAGATTAAATAGCAGTTTTAACATTGGAATTATAAAGGTATGATGAAATGTTAACTTCCTGTTTTTTATTTTAAAAAATCAGAAACAAATGTGAGGTCTAATCTAAAGCAATAACAAATTGTTTTTTAAATTTATACTGCTTTGTCTTGCAACATTTCTGCAGTCATGGACAAGCATCCAGACAAGTTTCAGATAAGGCTTGACAGCAAAAAAAACCACATTCTTCTGGCACAGTTGCCTTCATTTGTGTCATACTAGGCAGAGATATGAGACAGCTAATTCAGTCAGAGAGCACGGCCTACAAGTGCTGTGGGAAACAGTTGCCAGTCACATGTTGTCCATGCTTGTTAACTCTGGCTCCAGAAAGTGTGGCATTTTCCTAAATTTAACACCCAGTGCTATGTTGTATATGAACTGTTATGTCTTTGTAAGGGACAGTGGGCCATTTGGCCATCATTGCACATATTTCACAAATAATTTTGCAATTTTTATATTATACACTGCCGTTCAAGAATTTGGGGACGCCAAGTATTTTATTATTTTATTTTATTTTATTTATTTTATTACAATTTAGAATCATTGTTTTCAATTATAAAATAATTTATTCCTGTAATGAAAAGGCTGAATTTTCAGCAGCCCTACAAATTATATAAGTTATTACTTATATCCCTCCTGAATAAAAGTATTACTTCCTCTATCTATCTATCTAAAATACAGTATATAAAACACAATATTTATATTAAATGTATATATTTAAACAATTAAAATAAATATATATAATTAGATATTATATATTTATGTATTATAATTATTACTATATAATTATTTAATTCAACTTATGGTTTATGAATCCACTGTATTAATAATGTTTAACTTTGGTTGGTGAAGGAATGTCTTACCTTGCCTGTCACTATTATTGCAATGTAGCACATTGCTCTATACTATCAATCCATTCCATGATTTGATTTCACTTACATATATTGCTAGGTTTTAAAATAGTACTTTAGATTATATCAGAGGATTACCTGAGTGATTACATATACTTTGCTGGAGATTTTCTAATAGTAGACCTGATAAAGCAGCCGACTGCCAAGTCGCATTAAAAGCACCCTTCTAGTGCCTGCGGCCACAGTCTGTTATCATGACACACTGACTCACCTCCTCAGCTTTCTTGGCCAGCTCTTTCTGAATCTTGGCCTTCTCTATGGCCTCCTGTGCAGCTCGCTTCTTTCTCTCCTCTTCTGTTCTTTTCCTCTCCTCCTCCTGCCTCTGTTTCTCCATCTCTGCAAACTTCCCCTTCACGCTGCCTGTGAATGGACAGAAAGCCGACAGTTGGCGTCTATAACAGGATTAAAGTGCTGTTACAATGATTACGTTGGTTCAGTCCAAAAAATCAAATATAAAAATCCCTCCATTTGTCTCATTTTGCCCTACCTGTAATTTTGGGAACATATGATTTTTCTTTCTTCGTCGGCTTCACCTCTTCCTCTTCATCACTAGAGGCGAGGAGTTCCTTTATCTGTGAAGGATCCGACAGTTGTTGTGAGGTTAGGCGTTTTATCCAGGATCAGAAACCATGCTGGTCGTAGCAAGCCAAGCAGACCTTAATCCTTGTAAGACAGGCACATATGACCTACAGGGGCGGATGCTGATTGGGCCGTCAATTGTGACATGGGCAGGGGATCAGTAGAGTGTGCATGCAGCAAGCAGGCATCACAGATACTGGGGTGTTTTACTGATTAAAAGCTTTTTTGTAAGAAGGTTTGTGTATATCCTTTTAAATACCTGGAATCGGGTATTGATGCATGCCTAATCTTACGCAAACACTGAGTACCCAGCAAGCAGTATCTTTATTAACCTCAAGACAAAATCTTCTACTATGCGTTGTTAGTGTCAAAGAGATGAGGCAGTGCAGTCAGTGGATGAAGTGACACAACAAGGTGCTGATGGGCAGGTTTCTCTACTGACCATTTGCTTCCTGCGACTGTACTCTCTCTCTTTAACGTACTGCTCTCTGCGTTTCTTTTGCTCTTCCTCACTTCTCTTTTGGTTTCTCTCTTCTCTAGCTTTCTGCATGGCCTCAAACTTATTCTTCACATCTTCTTTCCCCAACTTGGGAACATAACTTCTCTGTATAGGCTTAGATGTTTTAAGCAGTTTCTTCAGAAGAAAGAGAAAATGAGGTATGAGAGATTGTTAGTAAAAGAGAAATGGGAAATTTGTTAATTAGTTTTATATTTTCTTTTGCAGAGAGTAATGATTATATGATTACAAATTACATAAAACATTATAGTTGGTTATTTTTCCATTTTATAAATGATCATGTTATATATACAGCTTATATCTATTTCCATAATTATGTATAATTATGTTTTTCTAAATGTGTGTGTGTATGTATGTCTGTATATATATATATATATATATATATATATATATATATATATATATATGTGTGTGTACTTATGAGCAGAACTGTATATATGTATGTTAATTAATGAAATTTGTATTTCATATCACAATTATTTTAAAATATTTATTTACTTATGTATATTATTATAACTCCATCATACTATACCTCTTGTTTTAGTGCCACATCTGATATATTTGTCATATTTGTATTATGTGATGCATCAGCCTCTTCATCGTTTTCCTCATTCGTTTTTGGAACCCTCTCTCTTTTTCTCGCCCTGCCGGTGGTCTTTGTCTCCTGTTTGGGGTCTTCCTCCTCTGGTAACTTGGTCTTCTTTGGTTCTTCTGCGGCACTGTTCATTTCCACCTCTTCAGTCATGCAACTCGTGTCATGTGTTTCCTCTTTATGGTTTTCATCATTGATTGTGTTCTCTGTATCATTAGCATCAGCAATATCATTCAGGTCGTCTGTGTTTTTTAAATGTGTCATGTCTGTTGACACATCCGCCATGCTCATCACTTCAGTCATGTTGCTGTTTCTCAAACACACCGACAGGGCCTGTTGCAAGATACGTCAGATGAAGCTGACATTGGGAGAAAGACACAATGACCACAAGACTGCAGTGCAAAATAACTATATTTTTTTACATGGCTATTTTAGATTTTTAGTAACTGCAATTTTTATTAAAGTGCCCCTATTATGCTATTTTAAAGGTTCCTAATTTTGTTTTGGAGGTCCTCTACAGTAGGTTTACATCCATCCAAGGTCAAAAAACATTTTAATTTTCTTACAATACACATTGCACATCACCTCATTTTTCAAAGATTCTGAAAATGGTTTGTTCGAAGATTAAGTCTCTCTAAAACTCTCCTTTCCGCGAGCCTCCTCTGCTCTGATTGGTCAGACAGCCAAGTCTGTTGTGATTGGTCTACCGCTTACAGCACATATCAGAAACACCTATTACCATATCTGAATTTCAGCTCCAGAGGCTTCCTCAGTGCTTAATACACAGTGATATCAAGAGGAACGTTGGCATCAGTTTTTCCGTATCAATTCCAGAGTGAGTCCTCATCTTTTGAAGTGGATTTGCAATACCGAAAACAGCATCTTCTCAACATGTCAACAACACGAACCAGACTTCTCCAGGCCTCAACAACTGCAGTGTTTGAGGGCGGGTCACAGTAAACATTGTTCGTGGGCAGCCAGTGAAGACCATATGCTGACATTATGCAAATTTGTTACATTGTTACGTAGGTATGTAACAGGAATTGAGACAGGAATAGTGGCGGCTCATTTCGGCACTTCAAAATAGATTCTTTCTTTTAGGGGACAATAACTTTCTGTCATGACAACTCTCGGAGAGATGGGCATGGTAATGGATATGGCAATGTAATGTATTTGGTCTTGGCGGAATAGATCTGCTACGCTGCGGCTGCTGATTATTGCTGCTGCTGAGCAAGTACAGAGACTTGCTACTGCCAATACATTCACAGACATTGCTGTGAGCATGTAAGACATGCTGCTACTGCACATATAACAGTACATGAAATAAACCCTGTAGCAGATCTATACAGTTGGAGCTGGAGAAGGTGGAGGGTTTCTGAAAGTGCGCTGCAGACTGCTAACAGCAAACAATGCCAAGTATTTGAATGATTGAGCTGCAAGCTCATTGGCCGCTGATACCACAGCAACCAATCAGCTGCGCTATGTAGATAATGATTTGATCGCTACCAAATGAGTTAAGGACCTATGAGTCAGCACTATTTAGAGTTTCATGCCAGAACTTTGATCTTTGCAGACATTTTACATTCACAAACAGCTATTACAGCATGAAAGGTAATATTCGAGAAAACATAATGGGGCACTTTAATTATTATAACACAGATTTAAGATTTTTATAATTTATTTTGTTTTCTTTAAAAGGTAAAGAAATGTCTTGTAAGTGTTAGTTGGTGGCCTACAAAAGAACAGATGAGCTGAATGTGTGTGGGACCTCCACTTGGAGCCTTATGCAGGCCCTAATTTTAACCCCAGTCTGGGTTCAGCCATGTGATTGAGGCTATTTTTACCTGGAGATACAAGTCTAAGAAGAGGTCAGCACCCAGATGGCACACATGAGACCCTTGACTAAATGACTAAGTTCTAGATGTTTCTTTACATAAAATGTGTTGTGAAAGTAAATAATGAATGTATTTATTTAGTTGTTTATCTATTTATTCATTCATTTATTTATTTATGTGTGTGTTTTTTACACTATGTAGACCTACATTTTAAATTGTATCTTTGCATTTCACAGGTTCTGCATCTGACATACTTTATCCAAACTACAATAATCCCAGAAAAACTGCAACATTAAACCATGCAGCACAGAAAAACACAATTTTACGCATGACTCACGTGTAATTTTATATACCTGTAATGATCTAAATTTCAATGCATAGTCACTCTCCTTTGCTATTCATAATGACATAAACCCCTCACACAACTGGTGTTTTGGTGATTAGAACTCACACCTCACTTTTAGAAGATGACAAAGACAATATGGCCCCCCAAACAACGTCACCATTTGAAAGCATTGTTCCCGCCACATTTCCAATTTATGTATTAAAAAAATTTATATGAATTTATGCTGTCCACTAATCTTTATAATGTCTTTAATCTTAAATCCATTCCTCACAAAATATGTTAATACACTGTTAGACTGCTATCTTTATTAGATTTAATCATTACTGGTTTCAGAGTTGGATGCTGAGAATACATGTTTTCTTATCTATTTAATAGCATTTAGCTAAACACAAATATTCAAAAGAATAAAAGTGTCAAAAGAATATTTTAGTTCATTCAATAATGTGTTCAACATACTTGAATACATGTATTTTTATCCTCTGGCTAAACAATAGTTTATTAAAATTTCTCAGAAATTTTAGAATTTCCCACATAGGTTCTATAAAGATCTTTAGCTTTTTGTTTTTCTGTATAAAACCTTAAGTTTTCCCCATTAAACATTATATTCTCAGTGAGTAAAGTATATGAGGTCGACTATGTAATACAGGCCCTCATCCGCTTGTGGACTTGACGGTTGGAAATTTTTTGTCCTCCACATGCTTTGTTAAATTCTTAATACTTCATAAACGATAACTTAAAAATATCTTACCTTCTTTAGAGTGATATGCTCCCTTTGTTTTTCATAAGATTTTTTAAGTGTAGTTCACGTTGGCTTCGATAGTGCTAAAATCAAAACTAAATCCCCAAGCACAGGTTTAGCCTTCTCCTCCCGTGCGACTGAGAGTCAAATGAGCGCAGTCGGTTATCGGTGGGCGCTATCCATAAAAATATCCGTGCCCCTCTCCATCTACCGCATTCCACACGCGCCACCGGCTGACGGCCTCAGCTGTCGCTCCACATGTCTCCTTATCTCCGAGTCTGAGGGGCTTTAACACGACGACTTTATAATCGTTTTGTCACTATGATCGTTATATTCACTTTGTTAACGTCACGAATTGCCTGTAAGTTATTATTAAGTCATTTGTTTATTCATTTAGGCCTATGTATTTTTTTAAATGGCATAAACACTTTAAAAAAAAAAAAAAAAATCATGTTAAATTTATGTTTTCAGCGTTTAATGCATACTGGAAACGTTTTTTGTTTGTATATTTTACTAATGTACTAAATGTTGTTAATAGCATTAACAATTTTGTACCATATAGGTCTATAATAGCCTACCATAATTTTACAGGTGTTAAATTAGGTCACGTGATAAATTAACATTACATTGACATTAACAAACGCCCTATAATGTATGATAATGTGTAATGTATATAAAAAATAACATTTAAATAAAATATGATTAAATGTTATGCACCATGCTGGAACTTCTCTGCATATCTCTTTAAAAAGCCTAAATTGTAAGAAGACGTTTTTGTAAAAAACATTTTACCAATACTGTAAATTTATTGTTAAATGCAATAATCTACAGTAAAAATTACAGGTATTGTCTTTTTGGAAGATTTTTGCTGTAAATTATATGGTAATTCATAACATTTCCATTTCCATAGCAAAGAAAAATTTAATTTTACAGTATTTACCTTCCCTTTTTTTCCATCATTTAGCGTTCATTTTCCTTTGCAGTGTATTCCAGTCATCCACATTGGAGATGGGTTTTGTATATAGACGTTTTACGTAAGCACCTATCAGGTTTGTTTGTTTTCTTTAATATTTTCCACGCAAGCATCAGCTTGTTTACGTGGAAAGCTATTGTTAGCTGTTGGAGCCAGTAGGCTTTATCTTGAGGGTCTGTGGTTTGTCCAGTCAATTCTGACCCACTTATCACAGTCACATAGCCTAGAGGTGTGTGTGAAAACCCAGTTATCTCAATTGATCACAGAATTCAAGCATCACAGTGTATAACATACATAATTAATTATAGAAAGTAAGTAGAAAAATATAATATACTATGAACACATTTTGGGTGCAGTATGGACAGGAAGAGTGTGTGTGTGTGTGTGTGTGTGTGTGTGTGTGTGTGTGTGTGTGTGTGTGTGTGTGTGTGTGTGTGTGTGTGAATTTTTGGATGCTAAGTATTGTCCATTTTGATGTTATTAAAGGGATAGTTCACCAAAAATGAAAATTCTGTCATCATTTACTCACCCTTGTTGTTTCAAACCTGTGTGAGTTTCTTGAACACAAAAGAATATATTTTGAAGAATGTTGGAAACCAGACAGTTGATGCTAGCTAGCCATTGACTTCCATAGTATTTTTTTTTCCCTACTATGGAAGTCAATGGCTATCGTCAACTGTCTGGTTTCCAACATTCTTAAAAATATCTTCTTTTTAGTTCAACAGAAGAAAGCAGGGTTTGGAACAAGATAAAGGTGAGTAAATGATGACAGAAATTTCATTTTTGGGTGAACTAACCTTTTAAACGATTTAGTCAAGTCAAGTCACCTTTATTTATATAGCGCTTTTTACAATGCAGATTGTGTCAAAGCTTTACAGTGATACTGGTATATAATTTTGGTTGCACAGCAGCTCTTAAAGAAAATGGTGTCAATGCAGGCAGATGCAAAGCACTGTTGAATATCAAATGTCAAGTGTCCCCAACTAAGCAAGCCAAAGGCAACAGCGGCAAGGAACCCAAACTCCAACAGGTGACATCAGGTGGCAAACAGGTGGCAAATAGGTGTTAAAATGGAGAAAAAAACCTTGGGAGAAACTAGGCTTGGTCGGGGGGCCAGTTCTCCTCTGGTGAACAGTGCTTTGTTACGATTCAGGTAGCTATCATAAGATTTATTCAGCAAGTGTTCCACAAAATGAGCTGGAAACCCCCCTTAGCCTGAAGGACAGCACTGTCATCTGTAACTTGAGCTCATACCCAGCATGCATCTCTCTCCCTTCAGACTGCAACACCATTGGTAGCTACTGGAAGACTCATACTCAGGGTTAAAGGGGTTTAACCAGCAGCTTTGAGGAGCATCCAAATGCTTTAGAAGGAGGACGCTTGCGTGAGATGTTTGCAGTGTCGTGCAAGAGGCTGTCTCCTACCAGAAAACAAAAAGAATAGATAGACCATAGTTACTGTACAGTTCCAGCTCTATTTTATAAAGATATATGAACCTTTAAAAAAAACTGTTAGAACCTCTGAAAGTTAATTTTCTTCAAATTCAAAGGCTAAAGTGCTATGCCCACAGCTCTACTCTGGAAGACCAACAGGGGACAGCCTGAAATAGCGTCCCACCTGTGGGCAGAAATCAGAGCTATGGAGACAGCTAGCTTGCTAAAACTCACTGCTATTGAGCACCACTGAGAATGTGTTAATGTAGTTGTTTCTCTGATCTGAACATGGAGATTTAAGCAGACTGCATTCTACTTTTTTGAAGTGTTTTTTTTTTTTTTTTTTTTTCCATTTATTTCATTATTTTCATTCATTCATGTCATTTTTTTATTTTGCCCATTTTGGTACTGTTTGTTCAGGTGAGATTCACAACAATTAAAGACTTTAAGATGGAGAAAAGGCTTGTTAAACACTGCAATAGAGGTGGTATAAATAGCTTATTACTTCAAGTGTGGCGAACGGTGCTACAGTAAGACTTCTCTGTACAGGTGGAGCGGAGGCAGTCTGGCACTTCCTCAACTTGTGACCCGTGACACTTATTGGCCAGCTGCCCTTTGAAATGGATTGTTATGGTGGAAATGAGAACAGATCCAGCAGCAGTAAAAAGAAGCAACGTTTTTCATTTGTTTACACTGAATCAAAACCTTGATTAACATTCACTGTTCAAATTTTGGGAATGATTTTAGTCTCCATTTATAGGCATTCCTTGTCTTTTGTGTGTGAAACTTTGGCGGGAACTTTGATCTGTCCATCGGTTGCTGATTAGATGGGGGCAAATCTGAATGTGAGATTGTAAATAGGGGCGGGGTTTAGGCAGACAAAATGATTGGAGAAGTCTGGCATACATCACCAGAGTAACCGGAAGATCAAGTTATAACATTTTGATGGATGAATCTTTCACAAAAAGATTTAGAAAATGGATATATTGTAGGGTGAATTTTTATTTAATGTAGCTTGAATGTGGAAAAATAAGTATTTTTAGGGAATATTAAATATGATGGACAAATTATGGAGCCACTTGACTTGGCATCTTGTTGCTCTTTTGCTTGACTTATAATGCAAAGGAAATCCCAAAGACTAATGTCAAGTTTATTGGTTGGCTATCATGAAAAAAAAAAAAAACTACAAGTGATGTGAAATGTAATTTAACTCTTTATTTCTTCTTCTCTTTGTCTGTTTTCTTGTCTGCCTCACTTCCTCTCTCAACAAGTCAGCTGTTGGCCTAGCTGGGCATTTACTCTACTACAGGAACAGGTGCAGATCACAGCAGGACACTGGGCAGGATGGAAAGTTTACAGTTGGTTTGAAAGAGAAATCGTAGCACTTGAAACACTTGTATTTCTTTCACAGTTGCTGAAATATACAACATAACAATTCACTCAGGCATGCTCCAATGTTTCAGGCCCTGATATCTAGCTCAAATGGTAGTTATGTCGCTAATGTATCAGAGTGATTTGTGTTATTCAAAATACACTTTAAATGCCATGAAACAATCATCTTTTTACTGATTTATATTCTTATTGTTTTTAGCTTTAGATCAAAAATATATACATTATTGTTGTTAAAGCATTCAAGTACAGTATTGTTCAAGGAACATATCCATTTCTAATCATGACTGAAGTCTAAAGAGACCTGTCCTGTATTTCCTCTGCATCTCTGCTTAAAGATAGCTGAAGTCTCCACTATCAGGTACCAGAGCCATGCTAAATTAAGGCTTGTGACAGTGAGAACTGGCTGGCTGCCCAGGAGCTCAGAGAAAATGTTGACTTATCAATCTCAAATAACTTTGCTATGATCTAAAATCCTGATCTGTGTCAGAGATCCCAAATAGAAATATGACATGTAGTTATTCCACTGTGTGTTTATACAGTAGCAATCTTGACTGTGTGCTCTTGAGACAAACCCTCAAGACCACATAAATATGGGCTCGGTCTGGTATGGACTTGAGTCTCGGCTTGTGGGAAAGAGGTCTCCATAGCTCCTGTTCTCTTTGATGGTCTTTTGATTTGATTTTGGTCGAAGATTAATTTTTCAGTGATTTTTTTTTTTTTTTTTTTGGTAAAACCTTACAATAAGGTGAACTACATGAACTAACAATGAAAAAAAAAAATACTAATCTTAGTTAATGTTAATTTCAACATTTACTATTAAAATCAAAAGTTGTATCTGTTATTATTATTAAACAGACATTACATGAACTAAAATGGACAGTACTTTTATTAACCAACCTTAACAATGATTAATAAATTCTGTAACAAATGTATTGTTCATTGTTAGTTAATGTTGTTAATGCATTAACTGTCGTTAACTAATGGGACCTTATTGTAAAGTGTTAGTTTTTCAGTGTAATTTTCAGAATGTCATATGCAGGACTGTTTAACAAATCAGGTGAATGTTAATCAGTGCATAAATGAGTTGCCTTCATAGGTCTATCCAGAGGGAAGTGTTCAGAGCTGTTTATTATTATGACTCTAAATCATATTTGTAACTGAGCTGCAGTAAATAACTCCCTCATCTGGTGAACTGTAGGAAATTCATCTTCAATGCATTTGACCCCAACTCTTGATGCTTTAGGAATTCCAATGGATCAGGCTTTGGGTTGATGTTTATTATCAAACTGGTATCAGTGTTAAACACATTTAACATGGTAAACAGAAATATCTTTACTGTAAAATCTTTACAGATTTTTATAAAGCAAACTTAAGAATAACTTATATATTGTTAACAATATTTAAAGATGAACATGTTGCCCACTGGACTTAATGCAACTTAGGTTTACTTGATTATCCATATATCATTTTTCGGAAAAAAATCATGTTAAACTGTGAGTATCAAATGATAAGGCAAGCTTTTGAGGAATGTTTATTTGTATCTCTCAATCATCATTGTGTTGCATTGCATTATATGTTCCCCATCCCCCTCCCTCCACAATAAAAAATACAACACTTTGACCATAAAACATTTAAATACCATCTATAGGAAATATTTTGGGGAAACAAAGTGACAACTGATATTTACATGCATTTTATGTAGCCTAAGAAGTCTACTAAAGATCCCACTGAGAATTTCATCTAACCTTTTGGCCATATAAATATCAGCAAATTGCATATTTTTGCTCAGGTTGGGCCTCTGAATAAAATTGAGGGTTTTTACCTCGTCAAAAATACTGATGTACCAAATGTTATACTCAACAAAAAACACGTGTTTTTTGTTGAGTATAACATTTGTTGAGCATGCACATTTCTTTTTAGATTTTAAAAATATTTTGTCTAAGTGTTGAATAAACTGTTCCATTAAAAAATAGATTTATCTTTAGTTAACATGAAGTAATAATGAACTGCACTTATACAGCATTTAATAATCTTTGCTAATGTTAATTTCATCGTTTACTAATACGTTATTAAAAATCTTCTTAACATTAGTTAAAATGCAATGTGAACTAACAGGAACAAACAATGAACAACTGTATTTTCATTAAGTAACGTTAACGAAGATTAGTAAATACAGTAACAAATGTATTGCTCATGGTTCGTTCATGTTAGTTAATACATTAGTTAATGTTTAGCTAATGAACCTTATTGTAAACTTACCATTTCATTCGTCGGGTTTTACAGGGTTAAAGAGTAGATAAACAATGATGTTGAACGTTTCCACAGGTTCATCTTCACAGTAATGAAAAAAAAAAACCTACTTTTGTACTGTTATGTGTAGGCTATAAAATTGTTTCTAAAGCTTTAGCAATGTAAAGCTTCAATTTTCTTTTACCCCAGCCCGATAGAGGGCATGAATGTGCCATATATCGTTACATGAGAAACCTCCAACCGGAACGACAGAGGAACAGAAATAGGCGTAAGTGAAGACGACAATTTTGTTGCGACTGTGCTAACCGACGTGTTCCCTATAGAAACCCGGTGAATCGTTGTCATTTCCTATCACTTCTGCTGTTCGGTGACCCACCCATGTGACAAGCCTTTCTTGGATGGTCAATGGCCGTGAGGCTCCGGCGCACGGTATGTTGTCGCACATACACTGTTATCAGCACGGCGAGCAGCCAGCCGTCGTTTGCACTGCACCGAAACTGACAGCAAGTGTTCGCATAAATTCCCGCTTGGGTTTTTTACGATGTCAGCAAGCTTTTGGCAGGTATCGCGCGCAGGATTAATTAGACGTCAGTCAGATACGCACGCAGAAGCGGCGCGCTCTGCGTTTCCGTTTTTCCCTGCGGCTAAAACCCGGACGGCTAGCGGCTGTGCTAAAGCTAAGGTTAATGAACAGCCAGTGTTTTTTTCCCCTTTCTTTTTCTCATCCCGGAGATACATACGTGCAAATGTGAAAGGATTTTGTAAATCACGATATGTATATATGCTGAAGAATAACGCGGAAGCTTTTGTTTTATAATGAGACGAGTTTATCCCATCAGTTGCGGCTTTCTATCTTTGTCGTCATGCAAAAATAGCGTTGAGTTGTAGCACTTAAACGGATTTGGCGGTGGCTTGACGTAATTTCACCGCGATCAGGAGGCGCCAGACACAAGTATCGGGCAGAAGTGTCACTGTTGGACTGTGATAATAGTCACTTTTGGTGGCAGATTGTGCTTTAATGGTGCTTAGACGGTTCAGCTAGCAGGAGCCAGTGCTAAAATCAACCTGCGCTGGGTTCGTGTTGACATGATGTTCATGAGTTATCTTGTCAGTTTCAGCTCTTCGTGAAGTTGTTGTCTTTAATATAATCTGAAATGTTGGTGTTTTATTTTTACTGGTGACTTGGATTCAAATACATTGTTTGTACTTAGTGTTTCTATTTGTGACTAATTTCAGGTTGGCACCTCATTATTTGAATTTGCTTGTGTTCAGTAGGTGTTAACAGTGCTGTGCCTATGACAGTTAGTAACACCTGTCATGTGTCGGATGAAGTAGAGCGGAAGGGAATGAAACACTGTTCATGTCTCAGATTTCAGGTCGTTGTCGGTGGTGAGGTCGCTAAACACAACACAACACAAGCCATTCTTATACGCCGCCACACACAGGAGTAGCTTCATGAGCCTTTTAGCTTTGAATTTACTTATGGTTAACCTGCGATGTATCACATAAACTTAATTTGTTCTGATAAATAGGAGTTTTTTAAAGTGTCTGTATAAAAGCTCAGTTCCTGTCCAGTCTTGCGACATGTTTACACTGCGGCAGCCGAGAGTCTGAGGCCGTCTGGTGCATAAAAGCGACCTTAACCCTGTAAAGCCTGACATTAAATAATAGGCAAAATTAAAAAAATTGGAACAGTTTATTGAACCTTTAGACAAAATATTGCTTGCGTGTTTTATATTTTGTCATATTTGGCTTTTATGGCTCGTATAGTATAATATAGAGTATCTCACACTAGAGGAGGTCAAACTGAGGAAAAAATATGTTTGGTACAGATATTATTTATATGGCCAAAAAGTAATATGAAATTCTGATAGCTTGTAATGTAAATCAGTGATTTTTATTTATCTACATAAAATGCATACATATCAGTTGTCACTCTATTAATGGTTTAGTAAGATGATATTTAAATGCTTAGCTTTTGAGTGAGCAAAGCTCTGTAGTTTTAATTATGGCGAAAAAATGAAAAATGCAATACAATGATGAGTGAGAGATAAACGTTCTTCAAAAGTCTGTTGTAAAGTTTAACACAAATGTTTATTTTTATGCTGTATGGATAATCAAGTAAACCTAAGTTGCTTCAGTCATCTTAAAATATTAATAGTAATATAAATGTTGTTCTTACATCTATTTTTTTATAAAAATAAAGATCTTGTGTACCGTGACCTGAAGGTGGACCAAAAGGCCTTTTACTTGCTAAAAAACAATGAACTATCAATCAGATGACAGAAGGCATGTAGAAGATTGTGTACAACAGATTTTTCAGCAGAGTTTTGGTCATGTTTGTAAGATAGAGGTTTTAGAAATGTATCAAAAAAAGATACAGTAGGCTTTATAGTGCTAAAGGGATAGTTCACCCTAAAATGAAAATTGTCATTTACTCACACATTGTTCCAAACCTGTAGTACTTCCTTTATTTAGTGAAACACAAAAGGAGATGTTAGGCAGAATGTATGATGCATTTTTTCCATGCAATGAAAGTGAGTGACGATTTCTCTGTTTCAAACACCCTGAGGTAGTTTGTTGGCAGTGTATGTGAGTGGTCAAACTCGATCTGTGGCTCTGATGTGATGTTATTCATGTGCATTGTCAGGGGATGAGAGGAGAGCAGGTGCTGCGCTCCTGGCTGCGGACTCAGTGACTCTCTCTTTGGGCTCAGGATGGCGCAGGGAGGGCCTCAGTTGGACTATCACATACTGCAGGACCTCAAGCAGCGCTTCCCAGAGATTCCAGAGAAAGTAGTGTCTCAGTGCCTTCTTAAGGTGAGATCCGGCAGCCACAATTTAAACGAAATGGGGTGTTTAGAATGTATGTGTGGCCTGCTCTGGGATTTTGAGTCATTTTTATGCAGAAACCCGCTTGAATGAAATAATAATGTATAGTTATTATATTACTACTCCAGACCGCTGCGTTGATTATATAATCATTTAAATGGTGGCTCTGGCTCTCATAACTTGTTTTTGAGGAAATTGGCCTCCAAACTATTTTTAGTCCTTTTTTTTTTTTTTGTGACAAAAATTAGAAGACTTATTCAAACATACAAATTTGTACATAACCTGTTATTTAATGTATTAGTAATCTAGTGCATATATTTTAAAAATATATCAGTTACTGTAGGGTTATTAAAATACTATTGTAGTATTATTAATATTTACCTTGTATTTTTATAATTTCAGTTTTCATTTTAGTTTAAGTTTCAGGAATTGTGTTATGTGCTTTCTGCTTTTGTCATTTTTATTAGGTTTTTTATTAATATTTCTATTTAGCTTTATTTTTATTTCAGATTTAGCCTAGTAATTTTAGAACTTCAGCTTATTTCAATTAGCTGCCGAAGCAATATTTTTAATTTCAGTTTAACCAAAACAATTTTTAATTAATTTTTATTTTTAACAACTCTGCAATATATTTAGATTTTAGTGATATTCTCTTTTTTTTTTTTTTTCTTTTTTTTTTTTCTTCTTGCTAACTAACAAGATTTGGACTGAATGGCTTTCCTGGGGTAAAAGTCAAGTCAGGTGACATGTCCACAAGCTCTTTTATTGATATAGTTGAATCAATGATTGGTCGAATACATGAGAGATGGAAGTCTGCTGTGTCTTTCAACGTACCCTCTGATGTTCATTCAGATTTTTTCATGCTATAGTATTAATCTGACTCCACATTTAAAAGTGCAACACAACATTTATTGTTTGAATGTTGTAAAATAATACAGTAAATCAGTAATATTGTGAAACAGTATTATTACAATTTAAAGTAACAGTTTACTATTTTAATATATTTCAAAATGTAATTTATTTCTGTTATGGCAAACCTAAATTTTTAGCAGCTATTACTGTAGTCTTCAGAAGTCATTCTAATATGCTGATTTGGTGATCAAGAAATAATTCTTCTTCTTCTTCTTCTTATTATTATTATTATCAATTTTGAAAACAATTGCACTGCTTAATATTTTTGAGGAAACTGTGATAATTTTTTTTTCTCAAAGAAACAGCATTTATTTGAAAATATAAATATTTTGTACCGTTATAAATGTCTTTACTGTTATTTTAATTTAATTTGTCCTTGCTGAATATTAATAATAATAATAATAACAAAAATCTTACTGACCTCAAACTTTTGAACAGTCAAGTATGTACACCAAAAGCTAATGACGTGCAATGAGCATAAAGATTTATCAGTGAAAATTGTTGCTGTGTCATTCTGGTTGAATGCCATTATTGAGTGTGTCGAAGTGGTGTCAGGTGCAGGAACATGTTTACCTCACTGTCTTCCATTTCCTCTTCAGAACAACAATAACCTGGACCTCTGCTGCCATCTGCTGGCTCAGGAGAGTAATAGATACCTTTATGAGGAGTACCACAGTCCAGATGAATTGCACTTAAACCGTAACCACATGCTGCGTATTAGCGTGGGTTACCCTGCTCCCGAGGTGGCTAAAAACAATGCTGGCGGCCGAGCTTTGGTCCACAGTTCCAGCGACGGGCACATTGAGCATCCTCGAAGTGGTTTCCCCGAGCCCCTCTCTGCCCCTGCCACTATGGCGCCGTCACCTGGCTTCAACCCCTTTTTCATGAACGATCAAGGACGCTCGAATATCCCCACCCCTCCGCCCAGCATCCAGGGCATGTCTCCCACATACCACCCCGTCCCACGTTACATGACTCCCATAACAGTTACCCTCTCCCAGAACATCCCCTCTGCCCCACAAGCACTGCAAATCCCCCCTGGTGCCTATTGTAACAGTGGAAACACCGTGTATATGCGTCCTTCGCCGTCTCAAAGTCCTCAGCCTACTCCCTGGTCCACATCTGGAACTTCCATGTACCAGCAGTCTCCTTATGCTACTCCAACGTACCAGTCTCCGTACAGCTCTCCCCAACATCAGGTCCAGCAGCCGCCCCAGGTTTTTCTGCCCATAAGTCCCCCCACCCTCCCTGGGCTGTCCTACCAGCAGCCACCGCCTGTTTCCCACAGGCCTTTTCTATCCTCCAAAGGCCCTATGAAGAACCAGATAGAGATCACACTGGAGGGACAACGACCACGGAGCAACTCCCCTGTACATGCTCCACAGGGAACGCTCTATATGGCCACCAGCCCTTCCCCGAGTTCCCCCTCCCGGGCCATCAATATGACAGGACCCCCCGTGGCCGCCATTCATCAAGGAATGTATGTCCACCAGGGTGTGGCAAGGCCCCGGCCCGCATCCTCTCCTCAGCCTGCCACCTCTGCCTTCATCAAGATCAAAGTGTCTCCTGGACAAGCGCAGCGTTCATCAAGCTCTCCACCAGTTGAGACCGAATCCCTCCTCAACATAGTGGACCAGGGCGAGCGCCATGGCGCCCCACCTCCGATCCTGCCCATTTCTGCGCTGCCAGCAAACATCTCCAACCAGTTCCACCGTATGCCTAGACGATCAAGCTCCGGCTCGGATGACTATGCGTATACTCAAGGTATGGATATAAATATTATTATGATTTTTAAAATACAAATGTTTGAGAAAATTAATACTTTTATTCAGCAAGGATGCATTAGATTGATAAACAGTGATAGTAAAGACATTTATAATCTTATAAAAGTTTCTATTTCAAATAAATGGTGTTCTTTTGAGCTTTTCTAAAAACAACTGTTACGCTATCTACAAAAAATATTTATAAGAAATGTTTCTTGAGCACCAAATCAGGATGTTAGAATGATTTCTTAAGGATAATGTAACACTGGAATGCACATTAACAAATTATACTTAAAATATTAAAACAGAAAATAGTTATTTTAAATTGTAAAAAATATAACATAATATTACGTAATTATAACATAATTAGACCTACTGTCAATCATTATATATATTAAGCAAGTGGCAAGAAGATTGGGATACGTATACAGACAACAAATTGCATGAAATCTATCCAAAAATGGGGAACAGTCTTTTAATCTCCTTTAAAACAAAATTTGATCAAGTGGTGGTCACTAGAGGTCACATAGGTCATACTAGATTGACTCGTGCATTTTTGCTTTTATGGCAGTGTATGTTCTGCAAGACCCATCTTTTACCTCTCTTTTAAACTATTTTATTGGACTGTCCCACTTTTAATGCAAGTAGACAACATTTTTATGTAGTAAGCTCAGTTAAGGACTTGTTTAGTGGGATTTTCCCAGAAAAGGTTTTAGAATTTGTGTCAAATCTTTTATATTAACTGTTTTGTTTAGGTTTTACTTTCTATTGTGTTTATGCAACTCTTGTATTTTTGAAACTGCAATTTTGAAATGAAGATAGCCTCAGATGCTGATATGGAATTAAAAAGCTGTACTACTATTTTTTGTATTTTTGATCAATCAAATGCAGCCTTGGTGAGCATAAGAGACTTCTTTCAAAAACATTACAAAATCTTACTTACCCATAAACTTTTGAATGGTAGTGCATGTATATGTGTGTGTGTGACGTGTGTGTGTGTGTATGTATGTATGTGTGTATATATATATATATATATGTGTGTGTGTGTGTGTGTAAATATAAAAAATAAATATAATTATTTTTTCCCTTTATTTAAGGTGGCGTATTTATGGCTGGCTCTTTCGAGGAGTCAAGGAACACATTTTAAAGGGGTCATGAATTGAGAAATCAAATTTTTCTTGATCTTTTGACATGTAAGAGGTCATTGTATTATAAAAATATCTCGTAAGATTCAGAACTCAAACCTTTTTATTGAAACCAAGATGCCAAAATGATGCGTTTTAGGTTTTGTCACATTATTACATCATAGTGCGACGAAAGACCGCCCTCTGCAGAAGAAAATCCACGCCTACATCATTACCTTTTTAGCCCCACCCCACCGATTTGCGTATGTCATGTAGTAGTAAATAGGAGAGAGACACAAAAACAGGATTACTCCGGGAACAAAATGATAGAGATGCCTCTGAGGGGAACGTTTTGCAGTGCCAAGTTGTGGGAAAACACAGTCCCTGCATGGTCACCATGATTTTGCCAAGTAAAGCATGTTTCTGGATCAACATATTTTGTTGATCCTGGAACAACATTCCTGTCCGAAAATTTAGTCCTACCCATAACTTATCCCTAAAATCAGAGGGAAGTCATAGGTGAATAACACTGATGAAGAAGCACCTAACTCTGGTTGTAAGCCTAAACTTGACATAAACTATAAACTTCCCTCAAATCTGATTGGTTGATTGGAATGTTGTTCCAACATGTTGTACTTAGTGAAATCACATTCACTGTCCTGGCATTACCTTCCTTGTGATCCTAACAATAAGAAAGCATGGATGAACTTTATTTTTAACTAAGTTTCATATCACGTCAGTAAGACACTGTTCGTTTGTTTGCTTCATTTTACTTCGGATTCGTTTTTAAACAAGACATCATTCGGTGCAGGCAGGCTTTTCAGAGAGACTGAAAATAAAAGATGATGCAGTGATGACTATATCCGACTGCAATGTCGCAACACACTGTGTGAGTAACAATATTTTTACCATGTCACTATTGTCTGTTACAGATCGTTTGATATGTACTGAGTATTTATACTGTAGCGCTGCAGTCAAATTGTGATAGTTGTGATTTGCTGTTCTTTCCTTTGCTTCTGCATTTATGGGGTTAATTCATTGGATTATCGGATACGGAAGAAAGCACGTAGAGAACGCTGCTTTTGTTATTGTTTTGATTCGCTGTAATCCTGAATAAAAGCTTCAGTGAGCGACATCTTCTGTTTTGCCATCAGTAAGACATTACATTTTATTTAAAACCCGACACTGCAAATGACGATGTATACGTTTTTCACTTTATCAAAGGATGAATGATGAATAGCTATAAGAACGACAGTGCGACAAACGCGGGTACATTCATAATTCCGTGGCGAAATACCGTAAATGATAATTGATTATTTGTCAATTATATCTGTGGTAACTTAAAGTACTTTATTTGCCACAACCAAGAGCATATGTAATATGCATAAATGTTTCACATTGTTGGCAAATGTTGTAATGAGAAGTTTTCAAAACAGTTCCATACGTGTAATGGTGGGGACGTTGTCTAATCATAGCAGTGGCCATTTATTTGAATGCAGCATGCGCATCAAAACAGTGTTTGAAAGAGAGAGTCAAAAAAAGGATAGAAAATAGCCTATTACTTCTAAATTAAAATGTTTTGTTTTTTGTTTTTTTTATGTAAAAAGTCTTGAATACATCATAATTGGACCTCATAGAACATTAAAATGCAATTCATGACCCCTTTAACTATGCTGAGAAACAAAGTAATGTTATATTATGTATATATATATATATCTATATATAACAAATATTTTATATATAAAATATATAGTTTAGTTTCTAAAGGAAGAACTAGTCGCTGGATCTTACAGGGTTTGTAAGGTCTGTAACATCAAATCTCTGAAAGTTATTGAAGAGTTTTGTTTGAGGCAGTCAATATTAAGTGAAGCAGATATATACTTATACATCACTCATGAAAACTATAAATAGGTTGATCAGATAAATCTTTCCTGTTAAAGTGGTCAGTTTCTGTCCAGAATAAGCTGTTTATGCAACTCCTTTGCATCTGTTTATCATGTTTGTATGCATCAGGGTTGGGTGTATGTGGGGAAGTGTTGTTCACTCTTGTAGACTTGTGTTAATACTGTATGTCTCCTCCTTAGCGCTGCTCTTGCACCAGCGTGCTCGGATGGAGCGCCTGATGAAAGAACTCAGGCTGGAGCGGCAGAAACTGGAGCAGTTGAAGGCAGAAGTGAATGAAATGGAATTTGACGCCCTGCAGAGACGCTTCAGACGGGTGAACAGCACTAGCCTGATCCCTCGGGTAAGAGAGAGACAAAAAAACAGGCTTTTAGAGCATGTGAATGCATCTTTTTGAAGGGGCGCTGAACACACACACCCACTTTTTTTTACATCACTAATAAAGGAGATGAATGAATCCTCATCAAATTCTCTAAATGAGCCTTGCATAAAAGCATACATACCTAGAATCTGCATGCAGAACGTGCAAATACGATGAGGTGGAAATGAATCACATCTGTTCATTCAGTTCTCGCTCATTCTGTATGCTTCGCAGACTGTGAATGAATCTCTTTTCATAGGTTAAACTGCTGTACATAATGTACCCATCCAGTAAAAGCGTCATCATGTTCTTAGGAGTTTAACAGGCTTCAGTAAAGAGTGAGACAATGATAACTTGCTTTTATGTGTGCGGTTAATATGAAAAATTCATGTACTTTTATGTGTGCGTTTGCTAGCCCGAGGATATGACCAGAATTCGGTCACAAAACAGACAGCTTCAGATTGACATTGATTGCACCTTGAAGGAGACAGACCTGCTGCAGTCCAGAGGTAAAAATAGCATGAATGTAGTCATCTTTATGACATATAATGTGAAATGAACACTTGCACTTCATTATTTCATGTGATTGCACACAAATTGTTGGAAATTGTGCTGATAACCGTTTGCTTCATCCATTTCTTTTCTTTTCTTTTTTAGGCAAGTTTGACGTGAGAACCATGAACAACTTTTATGATAATATTCAGCCTGGCCCTGTTGTACCTCCAAGAGGTGGGAATTCAATCAGTCATTTCTGCATTTTTTATGTTGCGTCATTAAACATTTCATTATTTAGTTTTGTGGTAATTCTTTACAATAAAGTTCAATTAGCTAGTATTAGTTAATGCATTTGGTATGAAGAACCAACAGTGAAAAATACTTTTAAAGCGAATCTTCTACTCTGAAATATTTATATCGGAATTATGTATTTCTATGGCAACACTATTAATGGCAAAATTAATCTGTGTAATTTGAGTAATCAATAAATAAATCCACAATACAAGAAGTAACTTATGAAGTTTATTTAGCAGGACCCTGTGGTAGCTACATTAAACTATTGTATGTCTTTCATTTATTTTCTGATTATTCTCATATTATTAAGACAATCTGACAAAAAGTCAATTAAAGAAACTTAGTATAAGTATATAAAAATGACTGCAAAACTATATTTTAATGCTGAAGCTGCTGCCATTTTGAATGTTTTCACATGATGTTGCAGTGGTCAGGTGCTACAAGTCAAAGCTCTCTGAAAATTCAGTGTTTATAAGGCCCTGTCCACACGAATACGGGTATTTTTAAAACTCCAGCTTTTTCTATGCGATTTGGCCGTTCATCCAACACACAAACACAGTATCCGGTCACTGAAACTGAACATTTTTGAAAACTGCCAGAGTGAAGATTTTTTTAGAAACTCCGGTTACAGTGTTGTCGTGTAGATGGTGAAACCGGAGATTTTGTCTTGTGACGTCAGAACCGGAACCGGTAATAACCTTTTTTACAGGCTTCTGATTGGCCGACATGGCTTTACGGTTAAGGTTATATCGCTACCTGTTGGTTCGCCATGCTCTTGACGGCACTTCATAGCATGTTTTTGCGTTTTCATGTGGATGCAATTTTTTTTTTTTTTTTTTTTTTTTTTTTTTAAACTGAGAAAAAACTCAGTTTATAAAAATACCCGTGTACGTGTAGACTAGGCCTAAGTTGTAATTATGAGGACGCGAACGATTTGTATAAGTAGGAATCTCAATTATGATAGTTCCAACAAGGAGTGGATGCGCCTTAATGTTAATGTGTTAAAATAGTATATTTATCAATTTACTAATTAACCAATTAAACCTAGAATTACCAATTTTGTTCCTTTGCTATCCTAGAATATATCCTATAGGGATGTGCCCGAAGTTCAGAGAGGCACGAAAAATGAGTAACGCATTCTACAGAGCCCTTAAAGGGATGTGGTTAGGCTTGCTGCGGTAGTCGGTTACATTACAGCACATCAGATTTCACTTATCACGTGAAGATGGTAAGGAGAGATGACTGACAGGAGAATGTTGGAGGAATTGGTGTGCAACAGATCCTGAGCATCATTGACAAATATCTTGTAAAATGTGTGGTCAATGCCCCGCATATTGATAGCGGCTCCCTGATGCCTGCAAATTATATGCAATATAATTACCCAACTAATTGCGAGAGAACACAAAAGCATTGAAATATATTTTTTCCTCCTATCTCATATTTTTTTGCCATCACCATGTCCATAGAATGCTTCATTTTCTTTTCCTAACATAGTATTCAGCTTCGGGCACATCCCTGATATCCTAGATGCGGTTTTCACTAAAATATCTCATGGAATTTGTAGACCAACCTCCCTTGAGTTAAAATTAGCCCTTTGCTCTCTGAATATCCTGTTAGATTTGTCCTGACCTCTGACTACACCAGTGGAGTAGAGGGTATTAGATTGCTTGTTATGATATAGTGTTTCTTGCACCCTCGTTCTATTTTCATCACTCTTTTGTTGCTATGCGGGGCCAGTGGCCCAAATTGTCAGTGGGTGTGGCAGAATGCTAGAATGCTTTCTCAAGCCTTCAAATTTAGCTCACAGCAGCAATAAATAAGTGCTTGTATGCTGTTTCATAATGTTTTGTCTCCTCTGACTAGTTAAACCTCCGGTCGTGCAAAGGGACGAGGATTTTGAGGGCGCTCAATGGAACTGTGAAAGCTGCACTTTTCTTAACCACCCAGCGCTGCACCGCTGCGAACAGTGCGAGATGCCGCGCAACACTTGAGCCGGCTTCCCCACGACCCTTCCCGACCTGCCATGAACCTCACTCTTACTGCTAATCTTCTGTTCCATCATGCAACGTTCAAGCCCCGCCTATCATTTCTGTCCCTTGTGCCCTCAGCTTCACCCAGCATTCAGCAACCTGAGCCGTACCCCACAGAAGAAGAGACAACTACTCTAGTAAAATGTTATCCAATCAGACCCGCCCTGCTACCTCTCGAGGAGCTTCCTGCACTTGTATTTACTTTTTTCTACTGAAAGATGCTTTAAAAGAGGAAGTAGGGTGACTTGACATAACAGAGACAAGCAAAAGGGATTGATTGATCGATTTTGCACTGGAGTGGACGGAAAAGATGTGGTTTTAGGAGAGGGTGGCGCTTCCAGATGTTGCAGAGGTGTGGTTTACCAAGCTACCATTCCAAGCAAAATAAGACTGCAGAGTTTACACGAAAAAGCCCAAACAATCCTGTGCACAGGGCTTCTCTCACAAAACATTCGATGTATTGAGATAAGCAGGGGCTGAATAATTTTAATGTAGACTTTACACTGTATGTGCTCACTATGAGCTCTTCTCATGAATGAAGAACACTACAAGATCTGCATATGAACCTATACCTGGTACTTTTATGCATATTATGCCACACTGTATTCGGTGTTTAAGATATTGATTTCTTGTGCAAATGCCTCAAGTTGCTGTACCTAATAATAAAGGATCTGATTCTATGTTACTATACGCTGACGTCAAGATATCTTGGCTGTAAAACCATGAACATACCACGTTTTTCTATTTATCTGTTTATTCGGTTAGTATATAAATTAGTACAGTATGTCACAACTGCATTCTGGACTGAAAAATCACTCAAACACGCACTCAAATAATACATGCGCCCTCATTCAAACACACCAACATGCGCACAACAGACTGACAGTGCTAAGAAACAAGCCTACAGTCTGCCTTTAACTACCTGTATGGATATGTATGCAAAAGATGACTAATCACTCTTCAGATACCGGTCAAAAACTAGTCTATATGCAAGGCTTGGTTACACCACAAGACCTAGGTTTTCTACAATGCAAAGTATCTTCTACCAAATCCCTTATAAACTGAAGATGAGATATGAGGAAAGATGTGCACAAAGTAACCACATGGTGACAATTCATGTGCTATGTACATGATCTGTGCTTAAAATAACATCAGTCTTGGTTTCTTAGCATTTCATCAGAAATTATGCTTTGATGCACATCTATGGATAAAGGTGCAGTCATGTTTAGAATTGTTAGGCAAATTTTCACATTTGAAAGTCATTTTCATGTTCGAAATAGTCATTTAGGAATCCATGTGATTGGGGATTTTACTTGAGGCAAAAGATTTCCCCACGGGTTCAAATTGGTCATGTAAATTTGCTGTGTTGAGCAACAGAAAGTTACTTATTTTGAACATGATTTCATTAATGTGACTGCACCTTAAGTGTAAAGTCTTTTTGACCAGTTTGTCATTATACTGGTAACTTCACTTTGGCTGATTACTACTTTACTGTACTAATAACTAATCCTTCTTTTTTCCAAATTGCTGTCTATCATCTCTCTTTCAAGTCTCAAACAAAGTTTATCATGGCACAGTTTAATTCTGTCAGATTTGTAGACTTCTGTCTGCCTTGTTATAGATCCCACCACAGAAGGAGGTTTCTGGCAGTATTCCTGTGAACATAGGTTGACATCTGGAGTCGGATGCTCATGTGACGATCAGAAGTGTTAGAATAGCATGAGGAGAGAGAGAGAGAAGACAGATGGAAAAAGAATGAGAGTTTGATGAATGAAGAGGTTTAATTTAATGATAGAATAATCTGAGGAAAAAAAGAACACATTTGTGTATCTAACAGCTCAGCATTGCCCTGCATTTTGAGGGTCTGTGTGTTTGCGAAGTCAAGGGCCAGTTCCAAACGAACGTTCAGTGCATGAGCTGCTATCACAACAGTGAAGAGGACATTGAAGTGCATTGTGGGTGTTGTTGCATGTTTAGTAGTAATCTTCATAGTTCTTAGGGTTCAGGCAGTAGAGAATGGCTCCTCCAAAGGAGAAGATGGTGGCTCCCCAGGCCAGACCGTAGCCCCAGTTAAACTCGTGGTATATTCTCAAACTGATGGTCTCGATGAACTTGATGGGATACAGCACCAGACAGCAAGCCTGTAGGACCACTGTGAGAAACAGAGGAGCGCTGGCAATGAAATTTGCAATCATCAAAGAGACAAAAGTAGGTTAAGAACATTAAGTCTTCTAAATCCTCAATGGGCTTTATTTCTTGATAAGTTCCTCAACAAAGTGAGCGTGTGCCAACTTCAAAGCTATGTAAAAATCCTCTTAAAAGAGATGTGAAAATGTCTGTTTCAGATATACCTTACATCTTTTCCCTGTGATGTGTTCATATCAAGAACAACTGATTACTGAGGCAACTGTGTGATGTGGCTTGGAAAAAACTGTTTGGATGCAAATAGTGCATTTCCTGGTCCATTAGCTGCAGCAGTTGCGTCTTAGAGCCAACAACACATTTTAAATTCATAATACATGAATCCTAATTTAATGTGCATGGAGAACAAAAATGGGAAGCCAACACATTAATACATAAGTGTGTGCGTGTGCATGGTTGTGTTTATTTCACCTGCGGCAAAGAGCATAACTGCGACCGGTCGGTAGAAGCGTCTCCTGGAGCGAATGCAGACAGATACCAGGGCCACCAGGAAGGAAAGGAGGATAAGGAATGCTCCACCCAACAACAAAGCCAATGTGGCGATCTGCCAATCTGCATTAAATCAATACATAAAAACACAAATAGTAGATCAGTTTCATATCGCATTACATAGCATTATATTCATTCATATCTAATGAAAGTAAATTCTCATGGGAAATACACCTCATTTAAAACAATTACAGAATTAAGACATCCATATAATGCATGTTTACATAGAAAAACAATAGAAGTGTTTTGTTTGTGTGAATGGCCCCTTAAACTATTCTTTTTACAGCCTCTAAACATGTTGGAAAGTCAATACACACAGAATGGCTCACTTGAACACTTTCATCTTGGGTTTGCGTAACTGAAAGAATGAACCTCTACGGGCAACAGAGAGCTTATCGACAATTCTGGTGGGCTAAATGGGGCATCGCGTAATGTATTCCTCCCCCCCTTTCTCCTTCCTTCAGTCCCTCTTGTTTCTGCTTTTCATTCAAGCACTCTGAGACACTCAGCTAGAGTAGGGCCCAGAAATAGCACTGAATCCTCCATGGAACGCAGGAGTGAGGGAGGGGGCAAGGAGAAAGAGTCAGAGAGGAGGTGCTTGAAACAGTATGCCTGCTTCCATATCTGACGACATGAGAGTAAATATGTGGAATCTCACATGCACTTTAGGACAACTCCTGAGGAATCTCATAAGGGAAACACATTATAAGTAGACAATCTCTGAGAAGTGACTTGCAAATTTCTTTAGCTACGTAGGCTGAGGGAGTATTTTTTTTTCTTAACTGTCATTACATTATTTATAACTCAATATGTCGAATTGTTCAAATTAGTGAGTAGCTTTTAGAGACAATATTTGCAATTACTTTTCATTTTTTGCTCCATCAGCTAAAATAGATCCAAACAAAATGCGGCTCTCAAGTAAAGTAATTGTGTTTCTGAATGATTTTTTTTTTTTATGAATCAGTTAAGTGAATGATTCAAAGACTCGCTTGTAAGGACAGTCACTAATTTCAAATCATGAATGAATCAGTGTTTGTGAATGAATTGATTGAGCGAATGATTCAATGACTCGCTCATAAAGACAGTGGCTACATCCGAAAACTGAAAAATGTTGCCTTTGGTGGAGGTATTCCAAGGTAGGAGGGCATCAAGGCACGTCCGAATCCAAAGTTAGCTTCACTTCCTGTCTCATGAGATGCCTTCATTTGATCGACTTTTGAAGGCAGCATAGATGTATTCTTCGCTGCCTTTGATATCCCACAGTCCTGTGCTTTCCATTCTGTGACAGTTGAGCTAAAAAATAAAGATGGCGTCTGAAAGTTGCGGTTGGTGTACAGTTTGTGTGTAAATGTATATTTTTGACCATTATTTTCCACTTTTGATGTAATTTCTAACAAAAAATTACTATTGTAGTAATTAAATATTTGCTTAGTTATCACCAAAGGTCACGCTATTTTGCTATAGATAATTAACAATCAGTGTTTGTAAACTAATTGATTGAGTGAATGATTTAATGACTCTCATAAAGACTCACTTGTTTACAATCATGAAACGAATCAGGTGAATGAATGGTTCAGTGACTCAGTCACCTACTAGCATATTAATGCAGAAAGGCTCACTTAAAACAAACATTTTTACTTACAGCATGTTTTGTTGGTTTTTATTTTAGCTTTTCAATATGTGGAATGGAAAAAATAACTTTTAAACAACAAAAAAGAAGAAGTACGTGTTTAATCAATGCTACCTTTCATCTAAAAATGTCAAAGTTTCATTCACTTTTTATTATTCAAGGGCAAGCAATCTATTGCAACACTACCCATCATCATAAATAAAATCATAGTCACAGAGTGTTTGCACTGTTACACAAGTAAAACAAGAACATTACAGCAACCACTAGTCATTATTTATGTAAAGGGTTTGTTGTTTTAGGTTTAAAATTCCTCTAAAACCTGGCCAATGTCCTTTATTACTGTATGAAAGAGGCCAACAACAGCACACTATTGCATTAGGACTCTGCCATAGAATGCCATATTATGAATGTTATGATTATTATGTTCACAAATAAGTTTGTAAAGAATTGTTTTGAGAAGTTATATAGAATATATACACACACACACATTAAAAACAAAGATTTTGATGATGTTTTTGTTTAGTTATCATGTGATAAATGACTCAATAACTAAACCTGAGAAAGGACTCACAACATTTCATTTCAAGACATCAGTGGCTGTTTAAATAAAACCATAAAAGCACCGGATCCTGTCAATGGGCTTTGTTATTACACAGTGATATCTGTAAATAGAAACATTTTCATCAGCTTGGGAAAATGATCTATAATTTTCTCTGCTGGAAAACAATCATTTCTAGCACTAAATCATGTGAAAACATCATTTTCAGAGATGGTTGAGAGTTGCTCTGGGCTACTTCAGCTCCATTCCACCGTACTACAGTTTCAAACATAAACCTTTTTACCTAACATGGTTTATGATTTGGAATAATAAATATGTCTGTCACCGCAGGAAGTTGAGGAGAGATGTATAAAAACAGAGCTGCTGATATTTGCATTCATATAACAACAAAATTCTAACACCTCAACCTCCAACCTCTCTGGATAGCCACCAAAAGCCTGCAAATCATCAACGAGAGTGTCTTTCCCCTATCTGTGAAAAAGATTTCGACTTTATGTAACCTTGAGGTCTACGTCTGAGGGGTCTCCGGCAGAATAGAGCTTATCCAAAACACCCTGCAGGACTACAGATGGAAATGAGGATACAAGATAAAAATCAAAACATTCATTACTATAATCTGTTTTTCAGCCACCAAGTGCCCTTGGCTAGTTCTTACAATCTGATACCGTGATGAGGGGAAAAAGAAGTCCAATGTCATAGACGAGAAACTGAATTACGTCAATAAGACACAAAGTCTTCGCCGTTCGCAGACAGGGAGAGAAATTGGCATCTAGTGCGCGCCACAGACTCTACATCGAACCGCTGCCTCTTCTCCAGTCGAGCATAACATCCACACAAAAAGACTCTCACACACTTTCGCCACATTCCTGTTGTTTGCGATTATCTCTCCCCGAGAGCTTTCACAACCTCGGATTTCTGGTGCATGTGTGCATGTACAAGGGAGTCAGTTTATGTTAACATATCAATGTTGTTAAATTGACAGAGATAAACTAAAAATGATGCGCTGGACTCAATGAAAGGTTAGGAAGCAAATATGCTGGTTCATAGAGACTGTGGAGTCAGCCGGTAATTGCACAGCTAATGAGATTTAGTTTAATGCACAGTGCATGACACAGAGAAAACACAGAGGAAATGGATTGACTGATTACAGAAAGCCCAAAATCAATAATGCGCTGCAGAGGAAAGCCATTCACCCAGGCCGCTCCTTTGGTATTTTGACTGGGGCTTCATGACTTTATATGGAGTCAAACTGTGCTTTTTAAAAATGACGGGACAGGGTCCAGAGCCAAACAAGTTGTCATTGCAAAGCATACCTAAAATAACATCTTAAATCTTAACTGCTTTTGGCTATCCGAGACTATACTATAAAAAATCTGGCAATGAATAACTCTACACTAACATATGAAATGGATACGCAGGGGGAACTGCCCCCCAAACTGCAGTTTATTCGCTAGCAAACCTTCACGCATGCCAGAAAGGAAGTTTCTTTTTCAGTGCAAAATGACATTTCTAGAATGCAGCACTTGTTTCCTTGGTAACTAATCTGTCCACATTAGGGCCTCTAGGGAGCTCTCCTCTCAAACTTAACCTCACTCCTTGGCCGGTGAGGAGACTTTAACAAAGGCTCATTTTGTAGACAACAAAAGCGGAATGAAACCCCAGCTGGACCACCGATTCCATCACACATTCCCACATCATCCAAAAACCCTTCCACCAAACAAGCTGTGAATAAAATACAGTGTGCTATTAAATGTTAATGATCAATATCAATTAATTAATGAAGCATTCTTCACAAACACTGTCTCTGTAATAAATTAATCCTGGCTTGCTGTAGGCTGGAGAGTCTTTTTTTTTTTATAAAACAGGATGAATTCAAGGTTGTTTTCCCCCAAAACCATTAGTTCAAGCCTCAAGCTGTTTTCTTTTAAACTAGAAGTACAAGTAAACAATTCTTTTTTTAATTTCCTAGTATCTATACATTATACTTATTCATTAGCAACTATTAGAAATCAACTATTCATTTCTGACTAGTATTTATTTCAGTTGTTGCTGGTACCTATTAAGATTTTAATTGAACTATAAAGTAAGAAAAAAAAAGCAATTGAGCTAAAAAAAAATATAACTAGTAACAACTGGAATACATACTTGTGACACATAAGATATTAGTATGGGCTCTTTAAAAAAGATGTACCTGAAATAGATACAAGCAACATTAAAATGCATAGCTTGTTAAAAGGAGTAGGAAATATTAAAACGACTTGCCATATCTGTTTTAACCTGACTAAGAGATTTAAAAATAAAATTATTTTTCTATACTTTTTCTGTAAGCTATTTTAAAAGAGTTTGTTTGGCATGTGCTGAACAATGAGTGATAATGATGCGCTAGAGCGAAGGGCCCCTTTTGTTATCTCATAAATCAAATATGAGCCTCCAGGGCCATGTTTCAGAGCTCACTAAAGTTAAAAAGACTGCGCACTTTTTTGTTTTTCCTGCATCTTAAAATATGTATGTGCAGCTCATCCTGTCTGAACATTGTTTACTGCAAAGTTACAAAAGTAGCGGGTCTCACCGGTCCCCAGCGTGCTGCTGCACTGCCAGGTCGCGGAGGCTGCAGGCTTCCAGCAAGACTCCCACAGGGACAGGTGGTACCGGTCATCCGCGGTGACCCACGCCGGACTCAGCACGGCCCCGACATCCAGGCACAGCGCGAGGAAAATACACACCAGACCCACCAACTTCAGGGGCGTCAACGCCGACACGCGCACTTCCTCCGCTCCGCTCACGGATGAGGCCATGTCGGCTGGATGCGCCGGCGATGAGGAGCGATGTTGCGCTGGGTCGCGGAGAAGCCAGGAACGATGATCCCAGACAATGTCTCTGGATATGTATTTGCGTTCAGTGTTTTGAAGATTGTGGAGCAGCTGCGCGAGAGGGACGCTGTAACAGCTGCCCTCGCGCTCCTGTGAACGCGACTGCACTGCACATTATTGAAAAATCACTGCTGCACCTGCAGGGTCCTAGTGCCTAGAAGTGCCCCGTGCCTCGTCTGAACGATTCTTTTACAAACCAAAATGAAACGGTCCGAGCAGTTATCGAGTCAACAATTTACTGACACACTGAACGGAGAACCGTGACTTTTCTTGTTGTAAAACGTGTACGCCAAAATGTTTGTTTTATTTACAAATTCGAATAACGCTTCTTATAGACTAGGCTACACCAATTCCGTAACATCCTTTGATTAAATATGAAGCCTAAATGTTTTCCCTTTTCCACAAAACGTTTGGATAGCATTCATATTCATCACATGGAATCCAACACTCACGTAGCAATGTGGTAAATAGTCCCACAGCAGTGTTTCATTTAGCCTAGATGCTCTAATTATTCTGAGAAAGATGTTTCATTATCTTTTTAAAAAGACACATTGCTCTATGCGCGTGTGTGTGAGAGAGCACGAGAGATGAAGAGAAAGATGAGGGTGGAAAGTGTGAGAAAAATAACAAGGCAGTGACTTTTTCAGCGAATCGGTTCTTTTGAACAGTCCGTTTAGAACTGGTTGATTCAGCGATTATTTTTACACGTCAAGGTATCTCGCGGTCCTTTATAGGCATATTAATGCTCTAAACCGTTCTAATACAGCCATATCTCGGCACATATTTATTAAGTTGTTATTATACGCCCTAATTTTTATTAATAGGCCTACGGGTTGGCTTAGCGTATTTATAGTTGCTAATTTAAGTTTCTTGCAGCAATGTTCCTCATTCGTTAGTCAATACATTTGGGGGGGAAAAAATAAATCTATTCTTTTTACCGCATAGCCTATTCTGTATTTTTCTGTAATTTCAGTTTTTCTGCTATTAAAGGGATAGTTCACCCAAAAATGAAAATTCTGTCATCATTTATTCACCCTCATGTTGTTCTAAACCTGTATGATTTTCTTTGTACTGTTGAACACAAAAGAAGATATTTTGTAGAATGTCGGTAACCAAACAGTTGATGGACATTCAGCCTGAAAAAGCTGCACATTGTTCTGAAAAGTCTGACAACAAAGGACACCTGAAACAACATCATCAACAGCTTGGCCTTGCTAACAAAAGTCTCTAACAGAAAAAGATAAGACCCTTAATACATTCTTAGACTCACAAAGGAAAATAACATTCTTCCTCATCTCAACCGTGTGTAACACAGCAAGATAAAGCATCAAATCTCTCATTTTCAAATCATCATGAATGTGCTTTTAATGGGAATAATGAAGTCCTTCTGAGTCAACTTAATGATTATTTGTTTAACAGGTCAAAAATACTGTTTTGCCTTGAAGGTGAAGAACACATGTATGTAACAGACTGGCAGTCTGGGCAATGTTTTTTTTTTTTTTTTTTTTTTTCACTGCAAGCAAGCATGACCACCTATTTCTCCTCTCATCTATCCAGGTCAATGGGACTTTTTTTTTTTTACATTTTTATTATCAAGGGTTTTGTGAAAGAGACGAGAGAATGAGAGTCTCTCTCTCTCTCTCTGTATGTGTATGCACTTGTGTGTGTGTGTGTGTGTGTGTGTTGCATTCTTTTGCCTATAATGTCAGAAATGACAATTTTCAGAGCCATTTTTTTTTTACTTTTATAAGGCCATTTTTGTCTAACAATATAAACAACAATAATTAAAACAGAGAAATAACTGTAAATAAAGCACATAATATCATAACACATTAAATGCTTTGCTAAAACTTTTTTCTTTTTTAAAAAATAAGAGTAGATCCCTATACTGTCAAAGTCAGATATACAGATTTTGTTTGAAGTTGTTTTAATCACATTCACTGGTTAATATCTGACCTTTATGTACAGAATGTAAAAGTGTGTTTCTGATTCTAATCAGAGAGAGAAGAAAAGAGAACGCTATATCCCCCCCCCCCCCCCCCCCCCCCCCAATGTCATTGTTCAAGATAATAGTGCAACAAGACAAAATGAGTTAGTGAGTCACACGTCAGAGAAAATATTCATTACGTAATGAACATTTAGACCTATGCTATTATTCATTACTACCTATGGTTTATTTGTACTGCAAGCTGATATAATCATTACTCAGTTCTGTCTCATATATCAAAAAAAGAAGGGGGATTTACAAGGAAAGAATCTTGTTCTGTAATTACACCCCACACCCCGAAACCGCGTCAGCGGCTTTCTGTTCATTACCAGAGCCATGGCTCTGTTCATTACTATCCAGTTAATTCTGCCTGCTGACTGCGCATGCGCCAAATCAGGACATTGGGACTCAACGGTGCACGTTTGGGTGGAACGGGTAAACACAGTTTTTGCATCAGTTTTTTATTAATCTATTTTAAAGTCGCAGCTTTTTCTAATTATTACATACAAAAGGCATAGCTTCAGACGCGTCGATGGTTATATTAATTTGTGTGGTTTTTATGTACAAAACCGCGTCGACAAGCTTCAGTCGATAGTCATCGGACTGAATTAGCGACACACAATTTTGTATGCTTATCATGTTTTTAACGTCTCGAGGCGGTTATTTTACGTTTCGATATAGTGAAAGAACAGTCGTTTTGTGCTTGTCAAGAACGGACCCGTTTTTATTCGTGTGCTGATGGTTGAACGTGTCCTATACATGCTAGTAAGCTAACAGTCCTTGAGACATACAGAATGATTTATGTTTTTGGGCATATTTTTTGCTGTTTATTGTAACTTAACATAAGAACAACGCTCTGCAGTGTTTTATGTCAAAATCCATCTTGAATGTTCCTGTTGTTTTGACTTTGAGAAACTGAAAATGCATGAGCACAAGTGATATAAATGTGTGGTCGTTGATTAAATCTGGTTATCTGTTCTGTCATTCTCAAGGTCCAGTTTCCCTCTTTAAAAAGCTGCAGGAATCATGGGAGCCGGTGAGTCCTTTTATGCCTTATTTCGTGATATTCACAAGGACGCTATTTTGTGTTTCTTAACGTTGCTAAGATATGTAGTGGGTGTGTATGCTGAGCCTGCTAGTGATCTAATGGCTGTCACGTAAAGGACTTCTGACAGTAATTTCCTATTAGTATTAGTTACAGATTATCAACAGGGGTCTCGGCCTACATAGCGCCTCTAATATTTAATCCATGCCTAAACTGATATTTATGGATCACAATATAGCATCTGTTTTATTTCTCCCACTCTCAATGGTGAGGAACAGTAGGCTACTCTTTTACAGGCTTCCTGTGCCCGGGAGGAACGGGCATTTCAAAGAAACCACTTTGTCAGTCATAGCAGCCCCCCTCATTATTTCTGAGCTGTACGCTTATTGTTTGTGTCTCTGCCAGTGTTCCTGCCAGCAGATGCCGCACACTCAGTGCTGCGGAGGCTCCCGAGAGCAAACTTCTTCTTGGAGGAGATGAAACAAGGGAACATCCAGCGAGAATGCAGAGAGGAAATCTGCAATTATGAAGAAGCCAGGGAGGCGTTTGAGAATGATGAGAAAACTGTGAGTTTGGGGTAGATTTGTGCTTTTTTTTTTTTTTTTTTTTTCTTTTTTTTTTTCTCTTTTTTTTGTGCATGAACTTGAACGCAACTTCCTCTTAGTCATTCCGCTCTGTGGCATTTCCTCTAAACAGGAAAGGAGCATTGTCGACAGGAAAGGCTCACTGGGTAAATATTTTCTCGGGATGGCTAATTATGCGTTACTCAGTAAGGATGTTTGGGTTGAGTTTCTGCAGGGGTTTACACTGTATATTCAAAATGACAAGATGAATAATGGCATAATGTGTGCATTTGTTGAGTCAAGGGGAAGGTTGGATGATTTGGGGGAAAATCTAATTGTGTAATAATAATAATAATAATTTTCACAGGCTGAGATGAGTTCACATGTGGAGCAGCATTTACTGTGAAGTGCAAACTGAGACACTGAAAACACTAGATCATGTACAGTTCTCTTGTAAATGAAGCATGTAAAAGTGCACATATCTGTATTTAATTAAATCACAGCCTTTGCGATTTGATAATAGTACATATGTCCGTTTCAGTTTTATTTTGATTAATTGTGCAGCCCTAGTCCAGGGTTGTGCAAAGTTTAGAATTTAATAATAGGCTTCCTTTCGAATCATGAGTTGGAATTGAATTGGACACACCCCACAGGAATTTGAATTAAAATTTGTATTGAAATGACAGAAAAGAAGAATTTACTGAATTGTAATTGAAAGAAATTCAGCACAGACGATTTATTCTGGAAAAGTGTTTGATCCACAAAAGTTTATTTAAATAGATAAACTGAATACAAATATCTTTAGGTGTAATTTCTGTCTATAGTTCTGTCTGTTCATCTGTCCCTCAAACTTCAGGCCTTTTTAAACTTTCTTCAAAAATGTTAAATAAGCCAAGATTTACTAGTAGTAGACTTTACTAGTTATTTTCTCCAGAATTTTCAATGCAATTTAATTGTACTTCTTTACATTCAAATTTGAGATGCAGTTCTACAATTCTGTCATGTTTCGGTTTAGTTTTGGACGTTCGGTTCGTGTTTAGACTTTCAGTTTGTATTTTGATCAGTTCCTTTGTTCAGTTTCCCGCCACTCCTTAGATTCTGTGGTAACCGTTAGTAGTTTCACTTGAATCAGATGTGTAGTTAATTACCTTGTTTGTGTCTGCTATTTAAGTTGTGCCTTAACTTTCATTTTCTGTCAATCACCGTTATGTTAAGAGGCGGTTTTCCCTGTCTGTTTTCTGGTTCGTGAGTAAGATTATTAAAGTTTATTCCTTGGATAAAGTCTTCAGTCTGTTTCTGAAAACGCCTACTGTGACAACATCATGTTTGCTATCTCGAATCAAATTCAGTAATTGAAGTGTAATTCAGAAGGCGTTATCAACTCAGTTTTGTATGGTGAACAGTCATTGCTTTGTGTTGTTGTGCAAGGTCTTGGTTGTTGGTCAAAATGACATTGTGGTCTTTTTGTTTAGAATACAAACAAATGACTTTTGCTTATTGTTTACATTTAGGCAGACAGTGTCCTTACATCACTGTTTCTCTTTCCCCTTGTGACCCTCATAGAGGCGATTCTGGGAGGAGTACCAGCGTGAGAGCAGCCCCAGGCCTGGCGGACTGGAGTCCATCGCTGGTGGCGTTCATTCCCTGTACCTGATCTTACCGCTGCTGCTGGTTTTGCTGCTCATTGCTGCGGTTTCCATCACGGTTTGGAGATGCCACTCACGCAAAAGATCCCAGCAAAGCCCTGCCATTGGGCGTCCACAAAGAGACACAACCCTATCTGTGGTGTCAATGGACCAGTGGGGTCGGGACTACCATCCTGACATCAGTCCTCACTCGGAGATCAGTGCCCACAGTAGCCCCGCTTACCCCGGCGCAGACCTCACACCTGGGCGGGGCAGTCGGGGTGACCCGCCTCCTTCATATGAGGAAGCTGTGGGCCATACAGATATACAGATTGAAGCAGAGCCTCCACCACAATATGAAGACATCATCAGTAACCACGGTAGCACGGTTGTCATCTCCCAGGGAAAGTGACGGATCTTCCAGGCAAGCCTCATGTAGAGATGCATTTTGAGGCCTCCACCAATACTCTAAACCCTTTTTTTACAACTGCACTACTTCTATGACAGGCTTTATTTTCAGTTCCAGCACTAACAAAACAGCTAAACTGCTTTATTTACACTCTTAAAAATAAAGGCATTAATGGTGTCATAAAGAACCTTTAACATCCATTGGACTAAAGTTTCTTTATAATGAAAAAAGGTACTTTAGATTTTTTTTAAATGTTCTTTACACTAAGAAAAAATGGTTCTTTTAAGAACTGTTCGCTGAAAGGTTTTTTGGAGAACCAAAAATGTTTTTTCTATGGCATTGGTGTGAAAATCACCTTTTGGAACCTTTATTTTTAAGAGTGTAGTATGAAGAGAAAACAACGAATGCAATTTTATTCCAGTACCGTAACTTACACATTGTTAAACATTGGGTTTCTTTGATTTTCAGAGACGATTGCAGAACTCATGACAGCTTGAATCCTGACCCAAGCCCAAATCCAATGACAATGAAGTACTGTAACATGAACAACTCACAATCACATTCTTCTTAGTTAGATGTTCTGAATTTCATAGGACTTACTAAGAAATGAGCTAAACAATTTTTTTTCCCCAGTTGTGGCCTCTTATTGGACCATTTAGAACAATAATACTAAATCATCAGATTCAGTGTGCAAAAAAAAAAAAAAAAAATTGCACAATATTTTCAGGAAGTGATACATTTTAATGTTTACTGACATGCTATACTTTAAGGTTCATTGTAACCTTCAGAGATAACCATCTCAGCTTAGGCTATCTCTGTAACCTTTCTAATTGCATAGTCGCCTCTATGCACTGGACTCGGAGCATCAGTGAAACATTGATATTGGGCTGATTTTGTTTTTCTCTAGTTGAGGTGTTAAACACTGTGTGTTAGATTTAGTTAACATGTTGGAAACTTTTCAGCTGAATTGATAACCAGTTAACAAGGTTTGGTCAATGTTATCAGCAACGTTGTTCCAAGCATGACTTTACAAATTCAATCCTGATTTTATGTAGCATCATGGTTTCTGAATCAGCCTAAGTCGACACCAGGGGTCTGTTCTTTGTACGTCGCTAACTCCATTAGCTAGATTTGATTGATGATTTGGCATGATCTGGGATCGTTTGGTTCTTTGGCACTCATCCTGGACTTGCTGTCATAGCAACAGGTCAATAAGCTTGCTCGTGAGCAGGCTTATTTCATGTAAACAGGATTAGATTGCATGTAGGTGATGCTTACAGTCTGTCACAGCCACTGCTACTTTCTTACAAGAGTACCCTAATGTGAACCAGGGACAATATGATTTAAAAATAAATTTGCAAATAATATTATGTTGTGTTGTGTAGTCTACCGTAATATAGACACAGCCAGTTTAACTCGTTGAGAGATTTATTTGTGAGGGAATACTTACCTAATAATTTTATTGGGGTCTTATACACATGATGTAGGCTACATGTATCTATGCCATGCGCGCATTAATTTGAACCGCGACAGCTATTATGGGAGTGGCTTGATGCAGTGCACGAGATGCAGATAACTTGATCTTCACCCTTAAGAAACTTTAATTAATGCTGTCCCGTTACAAATCTGCTTCAAAGGTAAAATTAAGGTTTTGAGTATCGATACATCTGCCCTTTTCGAGCAACACAAGAACGCATAATAATCTCAGACATTTTACAGACATCAGATATTTTAATCCAATCCGCAAATTCGTTTAAAGAACCAAATTCAGTTATCACGATTAGAAGATCTGACATCTCTTAAATCATCTTAGATGTATTAAGCGAGGTACGAAGAACGGACCCCAAATCAGTGTGTGTGAAGTTTTGGTTTGCTGTGGGAAAATACGATACTGAGCTATTGTATTGTACAAGTGTGGTTTGAGTTTTGTTTTTTCAGTTAAGCCACATTGAGTTCCATGGCAAAACATGGTAGACTAAGTGGTCTATGCAACAGTGCTCTCTTTTCTCTCCATATTTTTGGAGCCGTTTACATGGCCACAACCTTGTGAAATTAATTCTTATTGTGGCCAAGGATTAAGCAGGCATATTAAGCATCCCAAGCTGGGAATACTAGGACAAGCAAGATAAATTGTCAACCGTGGAGGTGATTAAGGAACAAGAAGCATGCTTTTTGTTTGTTGTGAGCTGTGTGCAGACTTCCTTTTAGATTTGTTTTAGAGTATATAACTTGTGTTTTGTTTCTCTAACATCTTAGAGAATGTTAAAAATAACAATTATTGACCAAGCTGGTTACTTTTTTACTTGTTGAAGGCTGATTTTGCACTTGATTTAGCTTTCACACTATAGTTTTGGGTCTGAATCGTGGTACGTTTGCATTAACAACGTGAGCACTAGCAGCTGTTTACCACTATAAAGAGGGTCCACTTCAAAGCATAACTCCTTTTTTTTTTTTTCCCATGACAAATGATTTTTCGGTAACACTTCACTTGAAGCCTTTATGTATAATACATTATAAAGGTATTCATAATGTATATTTTAATGCATCGTATATTTTTATAAATAATTGTAAAAGTTAAAATTTTATTTGCAGAGTCCTTGTTACATCTAAAATTGGTTGTTTTTTAAGATTTATATTTGGTGATTTTTGTCTTTATTATGACAGGATAGGATAGCATAGTATGGACCGGAAGCGAGGTGGGAGAAAGAGGGGGATGAGAATGGGAAAGGTCTGCGAGCCGGGACTCAAACTCGGTTCGCCAGAAGCGCAGTGGCGCTATACTGTATGTCGGCATGCTGCCCATGAGGCTATCGGCCTCGACGTTTGTCTTGTTTTAATGCATTATATATTTTTTTAAATGTGTAACGATGTATTATATAACTGTGGTTGCACTTATTTATGAGACCATAAGGTGCTTTACGTGGCATAATGCGCTAAAATACTTTTTATTAATAATGTGTTATATAAAGGCTTCAAGTAAAGTGATATTTTTCCTCTTGAGAAGTTTCAGACTGTTAAACAATTTTGGATATTTGACACTAGCTTTCAGGTTGGGCTTGTCTGAGTATTTAACAGCAAGCGGACACCTTTTACCTCATACCATTTTCTTCTTGGTTTCTTACTCTGGTTTTCACCTCAGGCCCCAGCTAAACTAAACAAAAACCAAGAGAATTTCAGATTAGGATCAAATTATGGGAACAAGCCGTCCCCTGAAAAGAAAAAAAACTCAAGGAAACATTCAGTATTAAATATCAGGAAAGTGTGTGTTTATAGGTGTGAAGGGGAGGGGGGGGGGGGGGAGAGAGAACATAATGGAAAACAGTCATGCATTTGTATTTATTCAGTAACTATGAGTGAATGCACTTTTTTCAGGGCACCAATTGCTCTTTGTAAAGGAATATTATTTGATGTGTAAAGGAATATTAATTAATGGAAACGATGTGATAAATGACTAGGGAAAAAAAATGGCAAGGCTGTTTGGTTTATCCTCTTGGATTTCTACAGTTTATATTCTCAGTTCATCGACGACATGCTCAGCTGACATAAATATGCAATAAAATACATCACCAGCACTAACTCCAGAAAGCTTTGTGAAAATCAAAACAGTCTCACTTTGCCTAAAATTGTTTGTGTTTTCAACGATATTGTGAAATAAGACTACCGTCACTTGAAATACAGTCTGATGATGTTGCAAGTTTCATTGATTTTGACAGATGTTGATGTATATTTGCAGGCTGATATTTCTGTGGTAGTTAAGAGTGACTGTGGTGGTGTTTATTGCTTAAGCCTTACTCAGAGATAGATTAAAAAATGTATATATAAATGTGTTGAGAACAAATTTAATTTTTTGTAATGATTGAGCTTGACTTTTTATTTTTAATAAAAGTTTTTTGGCCCTCAGTTCTCTGACTTTGTTCTTCCACTGCTCCGTAAACTCTTCAAATAAATCAGTTCAACAAAATTGTTTTATTCAGCAAGGACATGTTAAATTCATCTAATGTGACAGTAAAGACTTTTACATTGTTACAAAAGATTTTTAATTCAAATAAATTCTGTTCTTTTGAATTTTCTGTTAAAGAATCCTGAAAAAATGTATCATGGTTTCCACAAAAATATTAAGCAGCACAACTGTTTTTTATTATTGATAAAGAATTTCTTGAGAACTAAATCAGCATAAAAGAATGATTTCTGAAGGATCATGTGACACTGAAAACTGTCATAAAAATGAAAAATGTAATAATGCTGAAAATTTAGCTTTGCCTTCACATGAATAAATCGCATATTAAAATATAAAAAAGTTATTTTAAATTGCAATAATATTTCACATTACATTATTTTTTTAAAGAAATTAAATGCGGTCTTGAATGTGAGACTTAGTTATAGTAAATAATTAAAAAATATAATAAATAAAAAATTTTTTGCAATGTTCATTTTGTTGTCAGACTAGAAGTCTAATATAACATTGAGCATATTATAAACATCTACTATATGTAAAATGTACAAAGTCTTTGTTTTTTAGTACTCCCATATTATTTAAGTTTAACAGACCCAAATGAGTTAGTCTTCAGATCTAATGTTCTTCCTTTAAAATTCAGTCTAATTTCAACATATCCATTAACCCATTTGTGCCCAAATTTTTCTGAATGGTTTCTATGTGAACATGTTCTGCATTTATTTTCCCCAGGTTTTTTTTTTTTCTTTTTTTTTCTTGAAAATCATATGAATGTGTGGTGGGCAAATATGTTGTACCCCCTCAATGTAAAGTTTAAATAGGAGGAGAACATTTGGGATTTAACTCAAAATAACTGCTTTCAACAGATCAATCTTTATTCATAAACAGATTTATTATGTATAAAAGTCAAAGAACATTCAATGTGAACCCAAAAAGGCTGCATCTAGCTTATTATCTCTTGAATATGAAAAAACAACAAACAACAAATCCATTTGTCTTAAAGTGCTGGAACATAGGTCAGAACAAAGTGCAGCCATTAAGTTGCCCCAGCAGGGCAGTGTGTGTATCAAAAAGTTAAATGAAAATAAATAAATAAATAAAAAAATTAATAGAATGAAAAAAAAAAAAAAAAAATTACACAGGACATGGGGGTGGGACAGTAGAGTTGTGGAAAGATTGCTCTCTCATCGCCTCCTTCTGGCAGATTTATTCATTTTATTCTATTATTAGAGATGTCAGTTAAAGGGTGAAGTTACACTCTAAAAAATGCTGGGTTAAAAACAACCCAAAAAGTTGGGTTGAAAATGGACAAACCCAGCGGTTGGGTTAAATGTTTGTCCACCCTACTGGGTAGTTTTATTTAACTCAACTGTTGTTTAAAAATTACTGTATTGCTTGCTTAAAACATTTAACCCAACTGCTGGGTTAAAACAACCCAATTGCTAGGTTTGTCCATTTTCAACCTAACTTGGGTTGTTTTTAACCCATTTTTTTTTTTTTTTATGTTTTGGGTGGGATATTATGAAAGCAAAAAGCATTAAACAAGACCAATAACCTTGATTTATTAACCTATCCACAGTATACCCCATTTCCCCATGATATATGTACTTACAAGTCAACTATAGTTGCCGCTTGGACTTTTGACTAAGTATGCCAAAAACTATAGATCTCTTGTAAGATTTGTCTTGTTTGGATGATTCTAGAGAATTATGTTTCTTTGGGAGGGTTTGCCTTCGCCTTGCTTCCTGGAAGTAGGGGTAGGAAGATGACAGCCTCATGTGACAGGAAGGAAGTGAATACCTTTTTTTTGTTCTTGAAATCCTTTATTTGGTTGTTTTCTTGCATGTCATAGAGACATAAAACATGGATAACATCTAGAAAAATACTTAAAAAAGGAAAATGACAACTATAGTTGCCGGTGGGCTAAAATAGGCTAATGTTAATAGCTCTGCCTCCATCCAAACAAACACACAGGGGTTGTTCTATGTTGTAACTTATTAACTTTATGAGCAGATTTGCATGCTAAAACAGCTTGCCCAAACAATGGACATCACACAAAATTAATGTTCTGTTGCTTTAGAGACATTTGGTCATTATCATTAATGTTTAACCATGCCAAATGTGAACTTGAACGCATATCAGACGATTTTCTTATCCTTAAAAGTTTAGCAGCCATGTCGGAACTGAATGGATTTTATATTTGCGAACACCTTAACTACTTTGCTGAGAAGCATACCAAAAATTAAACCAAATATAAAAACACTTTATTGTTTTTTTAATACACAGAATATCAACATTACAATGTCCTGAGAATATTCCTCATTATAATTTTAATATCTAAAAAAAGAAAGAAAAAAGGCCAGTACTGGAATAGAGATCTGTTAGTGCATGACAGGACACAAAAATGGCCTTGAAGTGAGACAAAGAAAACGAACAGTGCTAGAAAAGCAATAATGGCATGACGCTTGCATCAGCTCAAGTTAAACATGACCTTTTAGACATACGTGACTGACATGTCCATTTAAAAACAGCACACCAAGGTCATTAAAGTTTTCGAATACACCAGTAGTTATAAAGCAGTGCAAGCAGAAACAAAGCTGTAACTAAGTAACACTGTCACAGGAGTAAACACTGCCTTTCCAGCGAATCCATACAGCCAATGGCAATTATAGAGAGTTCATTACAGCCAAGCCAGTAATTGTGCCGTGTAGTAGTTAGTCAGCAAAGAGTCAATGAATCAAATGGTAAGAATGTGTCCTGCCATAGTCTATTTTACTGAATGTTGTTGTTCTGTCTTAATATCTAGAGTTTGCTTATATGTTTGGTATCCAGAGATAAACACACCCTCCATTTTCACATTTCCCACCCAATATTGATGAGTGGACGAATGAGTCTTCCTCTCAATCAGATCCATTCTTTAGGGTTTCGTAAGACCTCCAGCATCTCTGCTTCCTTTGTGCCTTTTGTGGGCTCATGCATGTACTCCCACCTAAAATTAAACGTTTATGTTAGCGAGTTTATAATATCAAACAATAGAAAAAATAGTAGACACATTAATTGAGACACTAAAGAAAGAAGTGCTACTTTCAAACATTACTTTGAGTTTTTAAAAGGGTCATATCACAAGGAATACAAATTGAATTTATGATTTGAGGTTATCATATGAGCTCATTTTACAGCAAAGGGGGCTTTTCTTGAAGGCACAGCAGCAAAATCTAAAAGGGTCAGTGGATAATGCTTGTGTAAAAAATAAATTACATCTGTTTTGGTGTGAAAAACTTGGTATAAGTTGACCTCAGGAAAAAAATAATTATTAAAAAATGTATTATATAACTCCTTTAAATTATGCAAGTAAACAAAGTTCAAAAAATGATCTAAAAAAAACAACAACAACAAAAAACTCTAGATCATCATCCCTGGTAAAAGGCAGTAGCTGATGTAATAGACACAGTTCTCTCATACCTTGCAGTAAGCGGTAGGGACATCAGGATGCTCTCGATGCGTGACCCAGGTGTGGCCAGGCCAAATTTCACCCCTCTGTCATACACTAAATTAAATTCCACATATCTAAGAAAAACAAAGGCATTTTGGTTACCCACTGAACATTTATATGTACATTTGAAAAAATATATTTACAATAATGATTATCAAATATTATTAATATCTTTATTATTGTTCTATAAATATTATTAATATTGATAAGCGCAACTGAATTTGCTGAAACGGAATAAAAAAAATCTAAATTTTAATATATATTTGTTGTATATATTATATTGTATATATTTTAATATAATTTTTTATATAGTTCTGTATGTTGTGGGTTATATAATGGTTCTTCAGTATTATACTTTAAATCAATAATATATATATTACCATTCAACCTTTTTGGGTCAGTAAGATGTTTCAGATGATCAAACAAAGTAATATTGTGAAATATAACAATTTATACATTTTTGTTTTTAAAGTGTTAGTTCACATAAAAATGAAAATTCTGTCATTAATTACTCACCCTCATGTCGTTCCACACCCGTAAGACCTTTGTTCATCTTTAAACACAAATTAAGATATTTTTGATAAAATCCAATGCCTCAGTGAGGCCTCGGTTGCCAGCAATATCACCGAACCTCTCAAGATCCAGAAAGGTACTCGAAAGCATGTGAGTACAGTGGTTCTGCCTTAATATTATAAAGTGACAAAAATACTTTTTGTGTGCCAAAAAAAAAAAACACTACTTTTCAACAATATCTAGTGATGGCTGATTTTAAAATGCTGCTTCAAAGGTTTACAAATTTTTTGTTTCGAATCAGTGATTTCAGTAAACAAGGCTTCGTTTACGCGATCCGAATCATTGATTTAAAACAAAAGATTTGTAAAGCTTCAAAGCAGTGTTTTGAAATCAGCCATCACTAGATATTGTTAAAAAGTCGTTATTTTGTTTTTTGGCGCACAAAAGTATTCTCGTCGCTTTATAATATTAAGGTTGAACCACTGAACTCACATGAACTGTTTTAAATATGTTTTTAGTACCTTTCTGGATCTTGAGAGGTTCGGTGACATTGCTGGCAATAGAGGACTCACTGAGCCATCGGATTTCATCAAAAATATCTTAATTTGTGTTCCGAAGATGAACGAAGGTCTTACGGGTGTAGAATGATATGAGGGTGAGTAATAAATTGCATTATTTTCATTTTTGGGTGAACTAACCCTTTAATATATGTTAAAATGTTATTTATTCCAGTGACGGCAAAGCTGAATTTTCAGCAGCCATTACTCCAGTCTTCAGTGTCACATGATCTCATATTCATCGGTGTTGAAAAGAGTAATACATTTTTTTCTGTATAAAAGGTTTCTGTACTGTCACTTTGGATCAATTTAATGCGTCCTTGCTAAATATAAGTCATAATTTATTTAAAAAAACATCTTACCGCACCCAAGTTTTTGAACAGTAATGTACATAAAAATGAAATCCACATCAGTATGGACTTTCTCTTTAACTAACCTGCCTCTCCTGACTTGCTGCCAGTCCTTCTCCTCAGGGGTGAAGGAGTCATTTAGATGCTTGTATACTATGGGCAGGTAACAGGGCACCACAGTTTTAGCACAGCTCTTCACAAAATTAAACACCTCCTCCTGATTGGGGGAATCCAAATCATCAAAAAAGATCCCACCAATGCCTCTCGTCTCCGCTCGGTGACGGATGTAGAAGTAGTTGTCACACCTTGAGAAAAAAACAAAAACAAATTTACTGATGCTAGCCTAATATTTAGGAAGCAAGTCTATTTAATTACAAAAAAAAAAGAGGAAGAAAAAAGAAAAAAAAACATTAAAAGGATATTACAACACAAGTGTTGACTCACACAATACATTGGAAGCTGCAAATAATGGGAAATCTTATCTTTGCTGAACAGTTAAAATCCACCCAGAAGATAGAACACTCATACACCGCACACATGCACACACCCATAACAGCTGTAACACACCCCATTCACACACAACACTAATGAGATCCCTACCACTTTTTGAAGTCTGGGTAATATTTAGGATGGTGCTTGTCACATGCATTCTTCAAAGTCTTGTGGAAATGGGCGGCATCTTCCAAATCAATGTAAACAGGAGTGAGATCCGTTCCTCCACCAAACCACCACTGCTTTGTGCCTATGAGAAGGAGGGAGATGGAGAGAGAATGAGATGGGTGGTGGGCATTGATAACAACATCTCTCTTCACACAGCCTCAAATGACTTAACAAAACACTCACCATCTGCTTCCTCAATCTCAAAGTATCTGTAGTTGAAGTGCACTGTGGGAATGTGGGGGTTTTTGGGGTGTATGACTGAACTCACGCCCATGGCACAGAACGGCAACTTCCCTGGAACACAGAGATAATGCTAAACGGTAAAAACTATAACTTATTCATCACGCGTCACATCTTCTCAATCACTCTCATTCCCAAACTGAGCTCAAAATGAAAAACGAAGTAGAATTGAAGATTTAAGGAACTGGTTTCAGTCATGCTCTGCATTCACCTCGAAAAGGGAAGTCAGTCTCTCACCATCTTTCCCTTTCAGAACTTTTCCACGGCTGCGCATTTGCTTGGCGGCCTCCTCAGTCAGATCTCCAAACACCACGGACACGTTCACACCTGCTTTCTCAAAAACCTTCCCATCTTGCATCACACAGCTGATACCCCCTCCACCTTTAGCAGACACAAGAAAAACATGATTTGTTACAGTGTAACACCAGCATGAAGCTTCTAGCTAATAATTAATTTATTAATGTTTCAGTTTTACAGGTTTAAAGCAAATCTGAATCTCTTCAACCCCTGGTTAAGAATCATGGATTTATGGAACAATTAATTCTTTTATAGCAGATTATAATATATAATAATAAAGCACACATTTTTAGCCCAATAATAACTAAATAATAATTACAATCAGTCAATTACAACAAAATGGAATGTTTCCATTTTCCAAAATTAAATTTGGACCGAGATTTTGCCATTTATTGGTAAACCCGATACAGAACCAATTATAAAATTCATACACTAGACAGAAGAGTACATTGTGCAGTATATAAATGTATAGTGCGTCATCTGGGACAAAATATAAGTCATAATTATGAGATAAAAAAAAATCAAATTTATGACATAAATCGTTGAAATTATGAGCTCAAGAGCAAAAATTGAGAAAAAAAATTGAGAAAAACAATTATAACAAGTTCTGACAAAAAGAAATTATGATTAAAAGTCAAAATTACAAGATTAAGTAAGATTAAGTAATAATATTTAAAGAATAAAATATTAAATAATAATAAAGTAAATAATACATATTAAATAATAAAATAATAATTATTATTTAGTTATTATTGTGCCAAAAGTGTGTGCTTTATATAATTATGACAAAAATGTCTACTTTTTATTTCATAATTTAAACTTTTTATACCATAATTATGTCATAAATATGATTTACCAAATCATGTTTTTTTCTTATGTTCTTATCTGACGTGTTCTTATCCATATTCCACATTGATTGAGACACTTTTTCCAAAAAGTGTCCCAATCACCCTGAATTCACCCTACCTGTTACCCTTAAAATAAATCAGGACTTGTTTGGACCATAATGTTTGCTCTACTTTATCTAAGGCTTGTATGCCACTAACTAAGTTATGGTATATATTTTAGAAGTTTCATTCATACCAACACTTAACATGTTTTTAAATGAAACACATATAATATTAGTGAAGTAGGGCAGCAAAAATGAGCCAACCTTCTTTTCTACTCCATCTGTCCACCTTAAACGTGCCTCCATCCACCTCCTCAAGGGCTCTACAGAATGCAGCCTGTGTCTCCATGATGAGCATCTCCATTCTCGTAGACATCGCGTCTTTCCTCTGCTCTAAGACCTTGATGTCAGTGACTGGTGGAGACATGAACGACTTGCATCTCTCCCGCATGTCTCCCTCCTCTTCTTCAACCTTGGATATCTTCGTTGCCATTTCTGCTCGCTGAAAGTGACTTACACCTGCCGCCAGAACACCAGTGACAGCTGCTGCTCCAGCAGCCAGAAATACACCTTTACCGTACCGCCCGAGTGAGATCCTCCCCGGCGATGCTTGAGACATCTGTCTCGTTCCTGCTCTTATGAATGACCATTTTCCTCCCGGAAGAAAGGCACATTTACGGAGGGTAGAGTACCGGGATACGAAAGAGTGGAAATCAGTTGTACCATGCGCAGAGCGGGACGCTTGGCACAGTCTTGCTATTGATCTCGCTGAGTTGTTTATTGTGCACAAAGCTATAGAAGTCATTTTGTCTACTGAGCGAGAACAACTGTATCTGTCCACGAGCTGTGAGTTGATAACAGTATCACAAATGGGCGTAAAGTAACTATATGCAGTTTTGCACGTAGCTTCTTCAACAGTTCTACCCGCGGAGGCGTGTCTTGATGTTTGTATGCGTGTCGAGGTGTGTTATGGGAAATTGAGTTTTTCCACATATAATTTGTGCTTTATTCGATCCAATACGGACTACATATACCATAGACGTGAAACACAAGCTAAAACACGATACGTACATCCGATATGATTAAAAGCACTGTGTATGAAAATGTGCTGTATAATTATACTTCCCTTGCTTTGCCTAAAAAAGATAAGTCTTTTAAAAAATTTGTCAAAAACGAAAGGACCAAGCTCTTTGAGTTATAATTCACACTCTTCCTTTTATAAAATATCTTTAAAAATATTATTAATTATAATAATATTAATGTACAGTAATTGTTGCCTTTGTGCTAATGTTGTTGACAAGATTTTTGTAAGAAAGTGAAATCTAGGAAAGTGTAAATGTCAGCAAGACTTTTGCCAAAGCATTGAAAGTATATGAATAGACAATAAATAAAACATAAGGTGAAATAAGTAAAGATATTAAGGACACAAACTTGTTTATTCATAAAGATTTGGCCAAACAAACCAAATTATCCTTTGTTGTACACTGTTTATTTTTCCACTAACTGTATCACAGATAAAATCTGGCTGGCTCTACCTTCTACATTTACAAAGAGCCTGCGCATGCGCGCGCCACCACGACAGGCCGTGTTGTGTGTCTCTATGGCAACACCTGTTACATGCTACTTTGAAGCCGAGGCCAGAAGAGGATTAGGGCGACCTGCTCTCTAATGTATAGGTGCGCGTGGAGACCAGCTCTCTAGAATATATAGGGCGGCTAATGAATTGTTGTCACTCATTATTTTTGCACTCAACGCGAGGCAACACCATACAGAAGTTTTTCAGGTAAGCTGTGTACATTTTCAGGCGCGGGAAAATAACTAAATTCTAAAATCAGCCGATGTTCTGAGACGACCACCAGGTTTTGTATTGTGTTGTATTATTAGCCTTAATGCACATTAAAATTTGATTTTATCACGCAGATTTAACATTCATTATTTTGGCATTGCAGTGCATTTAGTAAAATTTCTCATATCAGGCATTTACAAATATAAAGCCCCCTTTAAATAGGCTTAAATAGGAAAAAATAAATAAAGAAGAATGAATAACAACTATGGACCAGTGTTATTTTAGTATCACTGAGATTATTATTAATATTTTGATTTAGTTTTTATTGTAACTGTAGTTAAACTGTAGTGTTTTAGCCATTTTTATTAGTTTTTGTGGTAACACTTTAAAATAAGGTTCATTAGTTAAACATTAGTTAATGTATTAACTAACATGAACTAACCATGAGCAATACATTTGTTACTGTATTTACTAATCTTCGTTAACGTTACTTAATGAAAATACAGTTGTTCATGTTAGTTCACAGTGCATTAACTAATGTTAACAAGATTTTAATAACGTATTAGTAAATGTTGAATTTAACATTAACAAAGATTAATAAAAGCTGTAAAAGTGCAGTTCATTATTAGTTCATGTTAACTAATGTAGTTAACTAATGTTAACTTGTGAACCTTATAGTAAAGTGTTACCGTTTTTGTTTTTTAATTATTTCTATAGGCCATTTTTTTTTTTGGAAAATGTAGTTTTAGTTACTTTAGTACATCAAGGAAAACTGAATGAAAATGAGAAATGTTGCTTTGGTAACTAGCTGAAATAAAATAAGTATTTTTATATTTAATTTTATTTCAGTGAGAATTATGGGTCAGATTCCATGTCTACACATCTGTGTTGCTCTTTCTGAAACTCTCTGACATCTAATTCATGAGACTTCAAGCTGTTTTAATCTAAAACCCTAATGCATATGGATTTTATGTCCATGTCAACAAACACACCAAGAGTGTGCTGTACATTTAAGTGATGTGTATTTCTGTATGTCATCTATGTAACTGATAAACAATAAAATGATTCTATGATCTTTTTTTTTGTTTGGAAACAGAAGGGAGACAAGTTTTTGATTTCTATTGTGCTCCATGTTTAATTTGCTGTGTTTTAGTGAGAAATCGAAGAGAGCATGAGTGTTTCTGCAGTCAAAAACACTCCGGATGAGTATGAGGATGACTTTGAGAAAGACCTGGACTGGCTTATCAGCGAGGAGAGCAGGAGTGAGGAACAGGTGAGTGAGTGAGTGAATGCACAATGATGGCAGAAACAGGTTCATATCTCGGAGACAGTCCTCTGGAATAGTGTGTGGTATTTCATTACACAGACGCTGTACTCGTGTGTGTGAAATCCACCCCACTGACACAGATCCATACACACTTTCACTCACCCAGAGAACTATGTCTCATGGCGTTGCATTATTCAACACATACGCTCTATGTATCTGATTCACTCTTCAGAGAACTTGCTCTCCTTAACCCGCCGTTCTTCTTTTATTCCTTCTCTTATTCTGTTTTTCTCAAACTGAACACATTATTTTCTTCAACAAAGGATCCAGATGATGATGACATTGAAGCTCAGATCGACAAAGAGCTTGAAGAAGATGAACCTAAAGAAGAAAGAAAGAAGGATGCGCACAAACACAGGGAAACGGATGATGAAGAAGCAGAAGAAAGGTGGCCAACGCCTATGGAGCCATTAGAAGATGCGTTAGATCCCGACAGGGACGACCTTATAACCTCTCCACATTTACAGAGCGACGAAGACCTCGATGAAGAGAAGAAATACATTTTGGATAAGATTCAAGAGGCTAACAAACAACTCCAGGACCAGGATCCTCCAGACCAGAGCCGCCGCAGGCGCCTGCAGTTTAAAGACACTCTGGTTGACCTGGTGGTGCCTGCGCTGGAGTTTGACACTCAAGAGAGTAACAACAGTGCCTCCTACGGGGACTTAGAGGAAGATCGAGAGGTATCCGGACAAATGCAGAGACTGAAGATCTCTCAGAGAGAGGTGAGCGACATAGGAGACCATGAGGATGAACACAACGAGGGAACGAAAGAAGGACGGGTTTTGGTTGAAAAAGATGGAAAGTTTGATCTGGTGAGTCTAAAGGAGGTGGAAAGTCAAGGATTGCTTCCTCCATTGTCGGTTTCTCACAATGACAATCAGCGAGCGTCTTCACGGCAAAGTGAGCCTGGTCTCCATCTCAGCAAGAGTCCTGTATCCTCTCCAAGACAGAATTCTACCTCACCTTTTCCCCTTGGCACTGAGTCTTTGTACATCCCCAAACCTCCACCGAAGCACAGAAATAGGCCTAGTTCTGCCAGACCGTCCCAAAGGGGAGCATCCGTCCAGGGCACCAAGCGCAGGGTCCAGTCTGCAAATGGAGCTCCTTCACATGCTACCTTCACCCTGTCACCACAGCAGAAAGAATTACTGGCCAAACTTCAGCAGCGGAGGGAGAGGCAAGCCAAAGAGGTGTAATGTGATTTGTCAGTTTTAAAATCAGTATAGTATCAGTTTCTGTCTCAAAGGGATAGTTCACCCAAAAAAGAAAATATTGTCATTGTTTATTCACACTCATGTTGTTCCAAACCTGAATGAGTTTCTTTCTTCTGTTGAACACACAAGAAGATATTTTAAAGAATGTGTTTAACCAGACAGTTGACAGCACCCTTTGACTTCCATAGTAGGAAAAGAAATACTGTGGAAGTCAAAGGGTGCTGTCAACTGTCTGGTTACCAACATTTTTTAAAATATCTTCTTGTGTGTTGAACAGAAGAAAGAAACTCATACAGGTTTGAAACAAAATGAGTGTGAGTAAACAATGACAACATTTTCATTTTTGGGTGAACTATCCCTTTAATGTATTGTAAAATCTGATTTCACTTTCTATTTGACAGCTTATTTCAAATACGGCTAACGTTTTTTTTAGACTTCTCCTCCCTCTTTGCTTCTTCAGGATGAGTTGAAGAAAAAGGAGGAAGAGGAACAGAAACGTCAGGAGAACGAGATAGCCTTCCGATCGTGGCTTATGAGGAAAAGAGAGCAGCTGCTGGAGGAGAGGAGAGTTCAGAAAGCCCAGGAAATGGAAAGGATGAGCTGCATGGTATGTCCACTAGGGGGAGCCATTTAACTAGAAATTTTTTTGATTCCAAGGACCCCCCATATAAAGGCTGTATATTATTAATTATATTTTATTATTATAAAGACAACATGGTATCTTTTTATATTATGATTATGTCATTATAAAACATATATATATATATATATGTATGTTTTGAAAAAAGTATATTATTCTTACCAAAGCTGCAGTACAAAGAGTAATATTCAGAAATATTATTACAATTTAAATAACTGTTTTGTATTTTAATATATATTATACAATTTAATATATTCCTGTGATGCTAGAAGTTTCAGCAGCCATTACTTCAGTTTTTTTTTCCTGGAAAAATATTATACTTTGCATAGTTAACAGTGTTTTTCTACCCACTAGTAGATTTTCAGTTAAATTTGTATAGCGCTTTTCACAATTTTCACACCAGGGGCAAAATTGTGAAAAGCTTTTCTCTTGCCCCTGGTGTGTTTGAGCATTGTTGACAATTATTTTAGACCCATTTAGAAATCCATTAATTGATGCCATTAAACAGATAATCACTTTAATTGTTTTTGTTGTTCTGTCAGAGGGACTGTGGTGACCCAGAGGAGGCCTTTAAAAATTGGCTCCAGAAGAAACAGGAACAGCAGTTCAAAGACAAGCAGGTAGAAGAGATGAAGAGACTGGAAAAGGAGAGCGGCTTTTGCCTTCACAGCCGAGAGGAGAGTGAGAAGGCCTTCAGGCAGTGAGTTCAGCACCATATTGTTCTTCTAAAATCTGAAAAGAATTGCAATTAAAACTAATGTGCAAGCATTTCCCTCTTGTTCTTTTGGACAATAGATGGTTGAGACGAAAGCGTACAGAGAAAAGAGCAGAACAGCAGGCAGCACGAGAGCGCTCACGCAGGCTCGTGCTAGAGGAGCGAAGAGCAAGACGCATGCATGACCTCGTCTGCACTGTCAATGAGATTAAACCCTTCCGATTCAGTGACCCCTATGTATACCACTACTGATCACCTCGTACTATATACACATCTGACCATTGTTACAACCTGAATGTGAAGTTCCTCCAATTCAGCAAATACTGTGGTTACTGCTTAAAAAGGCACCCATTCATCTGTATCTATGGTTACCGTTCTATCGAACTTCTCAAAGATCTGTTGTCTCATCTTCCTGATACAGTGGATGAAAGATCATGTGGCTAGGAACACAAACAGGAGCTCTCTTTTATTAATTTTCTATTCATCCTTTTTTAGTTCACAGAGATCAAACAGGTGCTCGAGTGGATGTCCATGATCCAACAGCTTTAGGCACTTAAAATAATTGCTACACCAAAGTGATTTAATGGAGTTTTGTGAAAATGCTGAGTCATCAGATATTGTCATTTTTTGTTTAGCTGGCTATCCTGTAAATTTGCTGTCCTGTCTGCTGCAGAATAGCATAGAAATGCAGCAGCTCAGACCCAAAGCTTCAGTGATCTATATTGGGTAGTTGGCATGAAATTCACTGCAAAGTAAAATGTTGTATTTCATTCCAAACTACATTTCTTTTATAATTATTATGCATGCAGCTTTGATGACCTCATATTAACTGAAGGATTATATGGATTTTTTGTACTTGTAAAATATATTTGGTAACTGCAGGATCATTAAAAAGCTAGTGAAGGCAAAAATGTGTTTAAATTATAAAAACGTTTAAAATATGGTGACCAGTCACTGGACCTAATATATACTCATTCATACTTTGCAAATTGAAACGTATAATCTTAATGTTGATAAAAAAAAGTCCATTTATGCATTAACTACCTATGTGCCACAGGCATTATAAATAGTTGGTGAATTTTCAGCATCATTACTCCAGTCTTCAGTCACATGATCCTTCAGAAATCATTTTAATATGCTAATTTGGTGCTCAAGAAACATTTCTTCTAATTATCATCATTATAAGATTTCTAGTTCAAACAAATGCTGTTCGTTTGAACTTTTTATTCATCAAAAAACCCTGAAAAAAATGTGTCACGATTTCCACAAAAATATTAAACAAAAAAATCTGTTTTCAACACTGGTAATAATAAGGACCATTATTAATAATTGAGGACTAATAATAATTAAGCATCAAATTGGCATATTAAAATGATTTCTGGAGTAATGATGCTGAAAATTCAGCTTTGCCATCACAGGAATAAAGTATATTTTAACATATATTAAAGTATAAAACAGCGGTTTTAAATTGTAAGAATATTTCACAGTATTACTGTTTTACTGTAGTTTTGATCAAGTATAAAAGGAGCCTTGGTGAGCATAAGACACTTCTTTTAAAAACATTTTAAAAATCATAAGTGTAGGCTATATTCAACATGAGAAATCAGTGTTTACTGGTATGTGTGTAACAAATGTACACATTTATACTTATCAATAGTATATACATTGACAAAAGAAAAACACATTAATTATGAAACAGAACTCAGTATTTTTCAAAATTTTAAATGACAGGCAAGTTGAACAATAACAGTGCACATTTGTGTTTCGAGATATATTAGGAAAACTACATTACCCAGCATCCTTGTTGTGCGTCTGCGCAGAACTCGCTTTGTAGCTAATGAGTTGTTGAGGGATGCAATGCTCCATAGCAACATCAGTACCAGCGGAGGAGCGCTATAGCGGACGACCTGGGATAAATATCCTGAGAATATCTGACACGGGTGCTGCATGCTGACAGCATGGACGACCAGAAGGTAAGAAGCAACTGCTGTTATAGAGAAATTATCACTGATACGCGTCTGATGAAAAAGACAGAAGATGCTGCGTTATAAAAGAGATACAAAATACGAAATACCGTTAGCTTGTAGCTTCACTTCCAAATGTCCTCCGCCCATTGTGTAAGTGGAAATGTGTCCTTATGAAAGACAGTCTGGAAGTAACAACTTCACATCGTTAGGATTTCCACAGTGTTTTAAACGCATGATACATACATGAAGATTTCCCCAAGTTGATCAACAACAGTGAGTCTGAAAAAACAGAAACCGCCCCGGTTCTCGCAAGCTCTGAAACATGAAACGTGTATTGTTTTAAAATATTTATCAGAGGAAATGTTCTTAACGGACGAAATAATATTTTTGTGTAGTCGTGGATGAACCCCACAACCCAGAACAAATTTTGGTGCAGGGAAACCCCAAACCGGCCTGTATTGTTAGAAGCTTCAGGCTTCAGGGACGCGCCCCGGATATAAAGCCGCTTCTGTGTGTGGCTCATCATCAGTGACTTAATCCAATGCAAGTAGCCTGGATGAGATGAGAATGAAACATGACATTTCTGATCAACCCTGTATGAGTTACAGTAATATCAGCTCACTCTCCTTCCTCTGTCTAACGTGCATTACAAGTCTGCACTTGTGTCCCCAAGGCAACACTCAAAAATAGACAATGAAATAATGACGCCGATGGGGAAAATATCATCAGAATGACATCAAACAAATTGTGTTAAAGGTGCAGTCAGTAATTTTTTGTTAATTAAAATGTATTTTTTATAGTAAAAATACATTATAATAATAAATAGCATTTTTGAGAAATATTAAAATGATTCCAGTCATATCAGTCTTCTACATAAAGCTGTTTATTGTTAAGATCACATGACGAGCCATCAGCTTAAAAAACATGCATAGCAATAAAAGTTAAAAAAGTTATATATTAATTCTATATAATATTTATATAATATATTTATATCATTTAAATTAAAGGTGTAAAATTGTCAAAATATAATTTATATTTATATGCTTTAAAAATATTTTTTGTCACTTCTGCTACACAAAATTGGTAATGCAAAGCAATACAATTCTAATAGGACTATAGCAATGAACTCTGGTAAAAACCTTTATCTGCTTTGTTTGACAGTTCTCCGCCCTGCACGAGCAGCCATTGTCAACCTATTATTGGTTTGATTAAGTTTTGGTCTTTTATGACTCAGTGTATGAATGCATTTTACCTGCATGTTTCAGGAGTCACTGAGGAAGATTATCACTACGTTGGCTCTGAAGAACGAGGAAATTCAGAACTTCGTCTGCTGTCTAAAGCAGAATCTAGAGAACCTAGAGGTAAACAATACAGTAAGCCTTCTCTTTTTTTACTCACATTTAGTTAGTGAACTGTTTGATGAATATCGAAATGTCTTTGTCAGCTCTCAGATGGCCCAAATGTGTTGCAAGCACAATGTTTGCCTAGACACATTTTACTAAATCAGCAATTTGCAATAGCAATAGTTTTAAACAATAAAGACAAGTCAATGCAGCTTTCGCTATGGTTGTGTTGTTTGCAGACGAATTCAAACCGAGTGCAGGAGGATCTGGAGTCAGAGTTTAGTTCTCTGCATGCTGTCCTGGATGAATTGAAAGAGGGCATGGTGACACGCATCAAGCAGGAAAGAGCCAGCCGCACATATGAGCTACAGGTGAGAGCGCTGTCTGAGCCCAGCTCTTTGGAATGATCCCTAGCCATAATACAGGTTAACAAATTCAACCTAAATGAATTCAAATGTTTTATATTTTCTAGATATCCAATATAATTAGTATAATCAGTAAAATAGTGATCAGATATAATCAGTAAAAGGCAGAGTGAGACGGCTTTAGAGCTTGTGCATGACTTAGATGTGTCATGTTAAGAGAAGGATAATAAGAAATCCTTGAGGATTACAGTGTCTGTGTGTGTGTATAATCCATCCTTGAGTACGTGCACATCTGAAACAAGGCATTTTACAGCACACATTCTTCACCATTAAACCTGTACTTTCACCTCTGTCATTAAAAGTGTAATGACAGAGGTCAAAGTAAATTTTACTTACTTGGAAGACTATAATTTCAAAGCACATCCTCCTGTATGTATGACCCTAAAGTCGCAATGTGAAAATATTTAGGTGAACCATTTTATCCGCTCGTGTTTTACCCTTGTGTTTGCAGTTATTATATACTCCATGTTATATTATATTATTCTAATCAGTATTTTGTCATATCTGAAACTCTGTGACAAGACAATCAAGACAATTGAAGTTTTTTTTTTTTTTTGAACACTGTTCAAAAGTTTGGGGGTCTAAGATTTTTTTAATATTTTTTGAAGTCTCTTACACTCACAAAGGCATTTATTTGATCAAAAATATAGTAAAACAGTAATACTGTGAAAAAATATTACAATTTAAAATAACTGTTTTCTATTTTAATACATTTTAAAATGCCATTTTTGCCTAAAAGGCAATTACTAGAACAGGTAGCATACAAACTGTAGCAAAATAACAAAGTAGCAATGTAGAAAAGCATTCAAATCAAGTGCAAATAAGGTTAAGCCTCCAGTTCTAAGAATAATAGCAGTATGCAAATACAAGTATGCTACAACAATTTAGCATACTGTTAAATAAATCAATTTGATAAGACTACCAAAAGTTTATATAGTCACTATAGACGAGTAGAGTTTGTAAACCATTCTAATCATGTGTTAAACTTCAACTGGATTATGTAATTGTCCAGTAATATTATAATTATATTCTGTCGGTCTTTTCAGAGTCAGCTGAGCGCATGCACCAAAGCCCTAGAGAGCTCAGAGGAGCTGCTGGAATTAGCCAATCAGACGCTCTGCTCATCTGAGAATGACAGCTTCACTCGGGTAACGCCCACTTGGAATGTTTACACTATTACAGCTCATCTATTCAGACTTATTATTTACATTGATAAAGCATTTACGATGATTATTTGATTGTGTGTTTACAACCGTTTGGCACTGCTGTTGCTTTCTCTAACAAAGTGGAAAATTGTGTCAGACGCTGCTGGCTTTTTCTGCTAACACGTGCTGGTATGACTGATGTATTGTGTGTTGTTGAGACTCAATGAGACTCAGTTCTCTTGCTCCCTATCTCTCTCTCTCTGTCCCTTCTTTTTTCTCTTTCCTCTCTGCTGCAGGCGGCCAAAGACATAAAGGATAGGTACTGTACAACTGCCTATACTTAGATCTTTGATTGAGTTCAATCCACAGTGTAGAACATCTTCAAACACTTCTCCTCTGAAAGTTCATTCATTTTATTAACTCATTTAATATGTATATATATATTTTATAGCAAATTATAGTCATTTTTATTAGTTTTCATTTCGTCTGACTCCCCAGCTGTGTGCCTGTGTAAATGCATGCCATGGAGTGATTTATTGTGCCCTCATTGACATTTTCCTTCATGACATTCCCATGTTCTTGTTCTCAGTCTGTCAGGAGTTTATTGTGTTTGTAGACTGACCGTAAGTGTTTATTGCGGGTCTGTGTGTCTGCAGTGTAACTATGGCTCCAGCGTTTCGTCTGTCCCTGAAAGCAAAGGCCAGCGACAGTATGAATCACATGATGGTGGACTTCACTCAGGAAAGAAACATGCTGCAGGCCATCACATTTCTTCCAGGTCGGTGTAGCATCAATAAGGAAAGGTCATAAACAGTTTAAGCGAAGCCTAGTCGACACACCTAGATTTCGGCCTACTTTGCACGTAAACCGTTTTATTAGCAGACTTGCCAGGTCTGTGTAATAAAACCAACCCAAAGGCCAATCAAAAATAGCCAAATATCAAAACTCAATATATGCCATACCTAAAATACATGTTTTACAGTCACTGTTATGCATAATACACAATTTCAACTTCATTATATAGCCAAGTAGTAATCATAAACAGTTTTCATAAAGGAGCTCAAAAGCCCGGAACACACCAAGCCAACACCGACGAACTAGTGGCGACGAAAACAGACTGCGGGGTTGGCTCACTTCGGCAGCGTCTGGGTCCAAAGTTGCCCTGACACACCAAACCGACGGCCAAGTAGCATGTCCGTTCTGCACCTGCGTAAGAAGAAATGCCTTTCCGTACCAGCAGGTGGCAGTAGCTGAACAGCCAATCAGAATGATCAGATGGCCCGACTGACCGACGAGCTCCGACGCCAATTCAACATATCGAATCGGCCGAAAAAAGCCGACGAGGACCAACTTCAGCCAACGGTGAGGAACACACTGAGAAAACTTACAAACAAAAACTGCCCGATGGCCGAACGTCAGCTTGGTGTGTTCCGGGCTAAAGGCCCCTCCCTCACAAAACTCATCATCTAGCACAGTTTTATCATTAGTAGAATGTGGAATATTTAAATACAAGCATTTCAGTCGATTACAATTTCTGCAAAATGTCAAACCTTTGACAAGCGAGAAAAAAGTTCACCCGCAGCAACAGATTAGAAGCAGCCCGATTGCGGGAAAACAGCAAACTTGGCAACCCTGTTTATTGGCGTCATGTCAACGAATGGAGTGTCAATATATTTGATAGTGTAACAGTATTGATGTCAAGAACAGAGATAAAACACAATACTTCACATAACATTTCACATAAATGCAGACAAATTTTCTTAAAAACCGTTAAAACCGGTTTTTGTTGTGCATGTAAACGTACTTTGTGTTTTTACTAAATAAACTAAATATACCAGAAGTAATCCCTCAATACAGCCTGAGGCTGGGTCATATGATGGTATTTATGATAAAATTAAATCAAGTTAGATTTTTAATTAATTAATATATTATAATAATTAAAGTAATTTATAAACTACAAACCAATTAAAACTATATATACACTTTGTGAAATAAAATATATATATAGATATATGTGTGTGTGTGTGTGTGTGCGTGCGTGTATATACATTTTGAACAATAATAATGTCAGAATTCCCATGTAACATAATCCAGATTATTATGACTCATGAAAATGTTAGGCTTTTGCTAATATCTCTGAACAATGGTTTTCAGTATCAGATATCTCCGTTCCTCTCTACTTTAGTGCCTGCCACGCCAGAAATTAACTTGGCTGAATGCCAGGTGTTTGATAACACAGTCACAGTGGTGTGGACCTTACCTGAACCTGACACCAAAATCGACCATTACATCCTGGAATACCGGAGAACCAATCATGAAGGTCCACCTCGGGCTCGAGAAGACTATCCCTGGATGGTGATGGAAGGGATAAAAGAAACTGAGTACACACTCACAGGTAAGTGCTGATGTTTGTTTTGGATGTGATCTTTTCTTGAGGAGATTTTGATAAAGCGTTAAACATGATGTAATTTGTTTTTTAGGCCTTCGTTTTGACACGCGTTACATGACCTTTAGAGTGAAGGCGTGCAATAAAGCTGTGGCGGGTGAATTTTCAGAGCCGGTTACTCTAGAAACACATGGTAAGTTGCACTTACGCACATACACACACAGAGGGTAATGAGGCGTGACGTTTCTTCTCCTCATAGAAAAGAGTCTTACAGAGGTTACAAAGCACTACCCCTACTAAAACTGTCTGTTAAAGACTGATTCAGAGACCACAACTGTAGTACATCTGCCTCTTTGTGAAATAAATTTTAGGGCTGTCAATTTAACATGGTAATTTTGTGTAATTAATTTGAAAATAACAATAATAACAATAATATAATATTATTATTATATAGTCATATTGATATAGTCATATTGATATATAATCACAAAACAAGCACAGCAAACCTTATCACATTTTAAATTTCACAATTTTTATCCAAAAAATTGCAATTAAACTTTTCCCCAAATGTAACGTAACATGGGAGGTGTTGAAAACATGGAATAATCAAGAAAAATAAACTTAACCTCTTACCTTTATCTCTCCTTCTCGTTTGCTTCCAGCATTCGTCTTTAAACTGGATGCAGGTTCAGCTCATCAGAACCTGAAGGTGGAGGATCTCAGTGTGGAATGGGACAGCAGTGGTGGGAAGGTCCAGGACATTCGTAAGGAAAAGAACAGGACCAGCTCTCCCATGCATTCTCCTGCCAGGTTAGATTCACACCTACATATCTTCTCACACTTAAATGTGCTGTACATTGACAGCATTGCCACTGAAAAGCTGTTGCCGTTAAATTGGTTATTGCTTCTCATGGCTGGTATAGTCAGAAAACATATGCTGTCATTGGCTAAAATGTTTGTATGCCAAAAGCAGCCTTTGCTTGTGTGTTTACCCAGCCATAAGCCAGATAAACTGTTGTGCCTGTCCCATCTCATAATTAGTTTTCTCCCTCAGGACAGCCATGATGTCCCCCAAAAGAGCTCCATCTGCTAGAGTGGGCCGAGACCGCTTCACAGCAGAGTCCTACACTGTCCTGGGTGAGTCAACACAAGAAGAGATACAAGACATCGAAGAATGTCTTTTCAAGAAGAATTCATTCAAAAACTCTCCAATTTCTCTCCAATGTCCAGGAGACACCATGATCGATGCCGGGCAGCATTACTGGGAGGTACGGTTTGATAAGGAGAGTAAGGCGTTTGCAGTGGGGATTGCTTTGAGGTCTCTAGGTCGCTTTGATCAGCTGGGGAAGAGTAACGCTTCCTGGTGCATCCACCTGAACAACTGGCTTCAGCAGAGCCTCACAGCCAAGCACAACAATAAAGCCAGAACACTGGACTGCTCCATTCCGGACCGCATCGGCATTTACTGCAACTACGAAGAGGGTGAGTTAAGCTATAAATATGACAAAATGAGGGAAAATGAGGGCTTGCCTGTTGTTATCTCTGAAGCTAACTTGGTAGCTATGGCGAAAGCAAACTGATGGTGTTTTCTGTGTCAGAAGCAGCTAGTTGCAGCAGTCACTTATTGTACATTTTATATAGTGGTCGACCGATATATCAGCTTTGCCGATATTTGGAATTTTTTAAATACGTTTTTCTGTTTGGCTGATATGTTGGAAGCGGGACTTTTATGTTGACAGTGCCAGGACTTTTGTGCAAATTCGTGTGGACAGGAGAGTTGTCACTGGATGTGCATGAGCGACAAACTTTGATTTCAAACTATGTTGACACTATATCAGTTTGCCCACTATACCATATTCATGTCATACTGTGTATGTAAAATTATTGTTACCTGGTCTTTATTTGAGAAAATATGACTCCCAGACAGACTTACTAGATTATGGAGTACACTGTTGGCTGCAGTGTTTACTTCCTTTTTTTTTTAGAAAAATATTAAAATCTGATTACAGAATCAATAAGTTGCTATATAAAGTATAAATCTGTTTTTTTTTTTTTTTTTTTTTTTTTACAAATTATTCAAATTATAGTTCAAATTATTTGTTTCATGTTAATTCATTTTTAAATGATATTTTCTAATTAAATATGTAAAATAAATGTACATTTAATTGCAGCATGTTATTTTCTTTAAATTATAGCAAATATATATCACATAATTCACATCTTTCATTGGTCACTGCTCTAGATATCAACGTAAGATATCAGCATAGGCCATCAAAAAAAAAAAAAAAACATATCGGTCGACCACTAGTGGCTAGTATCTCTGTAACTACTAACTAGTTAACTAACTAGCTTTTCCTCACCTATTTCAGGCACATTGTCTTTTTACAACTCCAGAACCAAAGCTCTCCTTCATACCTTCAGAACTAAGTTCCAGCAGCCTGTTATACCAGCCTTTATGGTAAGATACAATATAGCTCATTTACAATTAAATCACATATAAATTAGGGATGTTTTGAACACATTCAGGTTGGCTAGTCAGTCTGTATGAGCCTTGTATAATTAAGCTAATCAGATGTGTTTCAGAGTCCTTTACGTAGGATGCATTTTTGCGTTCAAAAACATCTAGATGGAGTGCATCTATTTTTAACTTGACACACCATCATAAAAAAATGCAGTGGTCATGGCACAAGAGGCACAGAAATAAAATGCAAGTCACAACATGTTTGTCTGCGTGTGTATGGTTGTAAGAGAGGTGCTTTAAATGTAGTGATTTTTAAAGTGCCCCTATTATGCTATTTTCAATGTTCCTAATTTGTTTTGGAGGTCTCCTGCAATAGGTTTACATGCATCCAAAGTCAAAAAAATTTCTTATAATATACATTGCACCTCTTTTCTCACAGTGTCTGAAAGGGTTCAATAAAGGATTCTGTCTCTCTAAACCCCTACTTTCCGAGAGTCTACTCTGCTGTGATTGGTCAGATGGCCCAGTCTGTTATGATTGGTCTACCTCTTACAGCGCGTCGTAAACGAAACGGCCATTACCATTATCTGAATTTGAGCTCAGGAGGCCTCCTCTGCACTTTCATACACAGTGATACGAACAATTTTTTGTTTCTACAAAAAACACATCAGCCTCATGCTCTCTTTCGCCCCCTATAGGTGTGGAATGGGAGTTTCTCAGTGCAGACGGGCCTTCAGGTACCCAGTATTGTGTTGAGCGGTCAGAAGAGAAACAGTAATACAAGCAGCTCTAACGCCAGCCTTACCTAGATCATACTTCACTGATAAACATACTCTAGAACTGCTACATGTATGCACAAGTTTGGAGAACACCTGGCTACCCCCGACACAACACTGGCGCAAAAAGCCTGGAGGCTCTTCCTATCATCATTATGTCTTGCCAGCGCAGGGGAAAGCTGCTCTAGTTTGCCTTCCTCATTCCTTTTAGCTCACTGGTCTGGATTCTGTGCCTTTCAGTGTCCCGAATTAAGACATGATGGGGTATTGCTCTATTTAAACATGCAAAGAGCTTTTATTAGCCTGGAGTTCATGTGTATATCTCTAGGGCCATACGTTGTATTGTTTTTAGCATTAGTTCATTCAAACCACAGTATTTGAGCCACATTTGAACAGTTATTTCAATGCAACAGCAGCATGTTGGTGTTTGAAATCTGAAACTGTATTATATTTACACACTGAATGTCTTAAATGATATGCCTGGAAATCTGCTACAGTAGCTGCTTCCGTGAAACCTTTTTAAATGTACACTTAGTATCAGAGTAGCACAATAATCTTAAGCTAATCATAGACATCAAATGCCTTTTATAGAATGTATTAATTCAGCAGTTCCAGCATCTGAGGAGGGAGGCAGGTTTAACAAACCATTTGGTTGTGCATGGTCAATGTGTGTGTGTGTGTGTGTGTTTGTGTGTGTCCATGTTCATAATCTGTCACCCAGAAAGGTACATTTTCAGTGTTCTTGACGCAAATATTTACCAGACCTTACTTTTCTGTATGCCTGCTGCAATTATGTATTACATATTACAGAAGACTTATTCTTTGCCATAGTGCTGTCCTCTTAAAGGGATAGTTCACCCAAAAATGAAATTTCTGTCATCGTTTACTCATCCCTTAAGTTGGTCCAAACCTGTATGACTTTGTTTTGATAGTTAAGTTAATATTCCCATTAAAGGTGCAGTATGCGATTTCTGAGAAACACTGTTGATATACTTTTTCAAGTAACTAGTAAAGTAACGCATTACTTTTTTAAATATCCAAGTTACTTTTTCACATTTATTGACTAACAGCTCTTCTGTCCCTATGTTGAGAGAAATAAAGTGCACGTTGTGCGCTGTGTGAACATGATGGTTATTGTAGTTCTAGACTACATGTGAACATGCATTCACTCATCTCACTTGCTCAAAAACATTTTCCTCAAAATTAATAAAAACAGTGAAATGCAATCTCAGAATTGTACGCAAGCCTGTAATAATTAACTATATTAAATTACACAAATATACTTTATGTATTTAATCTCACTTTATTTACCAATTCCTTTGCTGCTGACCTTCAATGATGTAATTCAACTATACTAATACACATAAATTACTTTAGATTAGATTTAGAGATAAGAGTGTTAAACTTCCTTCTCCTGTATCCTAGCTTCTTTAATCCAGAATGACAGCACAGCTGAAAGGTTTGTTTGAGCTGCGCTCTCTACTGTACAGGTGTAAATATGCTTTTCCCTCAGCCTGAGGCTTATTCATTTCACTTTTGGTGTGAAAGGGCCTTAACATTTGCCAAAAATAGAACTTTTTTTTTTGTTGTTATTAAAAAACAAACAAGCAAACCCAGCCCAGGTGAGGAAAAAGTAACGCAAAAGTAATGTAAAGCATTACTTTTCATAAAAAGTAACTAACGCAATTAGTTACTTTTGTAGGGAGTAATGCAATATTGTAATGCATTACTTTTAAAAGTAATTTTCCCCAACACTGCTATTTTTCTTCAAATCTCCCTCTTTCTCACTCTCCTCTTCCATCATGAGTGGACACGCCCCCTACTGCTGTTTGGCTACAAATGTTGTGGCGCTCGGTCTGATCCACTTTCAACAGCGTTTCTCAGAAATTGCTTACTGCACCTTTAAGTGAACTCTTAACTCGAACCACTGCAAATGGATCATGGCGACATTTGAACTCAGAACAAAATCAGTCTGACTCTGTGACTGAATTAGATTGACCGATTCACTGAAAAGAGCCGACTCAAAAGAATGATTCATTCATGAATCGGACATCGCTGCTACTCTCATTAACTCTCCAAAGAGAACTAGGATTTTTTTTATTGAAAGACTTAAATTACAGTCTGTTAATCAAACAAAGCTATCAAATGACTTCAAAAGAAATGTATGGAACAAGATGTTTGGACAACATAGGCTGCTTTTGAATTATTTTCAATGCCTGAAAGCTCCACATTGTAATTGCATTGAAAAGAGCAATCTCAAAAGAAAGTCAGTCATTCAGTTTTGAAGCGACATGAGGGTGAGTAAGCTAATGTAATATAATCTGCAATGCTTTTATTTAAACATCTGAACATTTTAAACATTTTTGTCTGGAACAAAAGTCAAACTGTAAAGTCGTACTATTACACTACCTGTTACGTCAATAAAACAAATGCCAAACATACTTATTGTCTTGCACATCCACACAAGGAAAAAAGTATGACACAGTGTACATTTTTTCCGTGATCATTGTATTGTTCTTAAAATACATAGAATAAAACATGTCATGTTTTAACAGGAACAGAAAAACAACATTCGTTTGATCTGTTTCTCTATCTGGAGAAAGAAGACCTGCAACTTCCCCACATAGTAAAGTCAGTATAAATCATCATATCAACAACAAACCTTTTCTTTGTAGCAAGCCTGATATTTTTTTAATATCAGAGGCAGAGAAAAGAGACATAGACCAGCTATCCAATACATAGGAATTCAAGACAAAACATTTGTATGACTTTTCACAGGAATAATCTCTGAAATTGTGATAAATCAACAGTACATCAGTGAAATAAACTTGCAATTTGAGTTTGACTACACAGCAGTAGTGATTTACAGTCAGCAGCTACAAAGGTCACAATGAGGCACATAATGAACGATATGATGGTGTAATAAATGATTGTAAATAACTAATATATCATAATGCTGAAAGGATCAATAAAGAAAACTTGATTCAAGGGCCTATTTGTTGATCCAGCCAACTGGACAGCAGTGGACAAATCTCACAGATACAGCGTTCAGGTGAGTAAAGCTGTATATTCATGCATCTGCTGGCTTAATACTAAGGAATTATTCCTCGTTCAACAATGAAACCATTATTATTACCATCATCTTACTGAGATTACAATCATTCTGGGATAGCTCGTCTCCTAATAGCATTCTGGAGCTCATCTGTTAAAAAACAAAACCATAGTGAGTTAGGGATTTGGAGTAAAAAAAAAGAAAAAATCATATCAGATGCTCAAAACAAAAATTTGTTCTTACTTATGTCAACACGCTGCTCACGAGTAGAAAAATTCTCATGCAAGCCAGACATACTGTTGCTTCGGGAAGGTGTTTTACTGTAGCCAGGAGGTACCAAAGGTTTTCTTACACCATCTACATTCAAAGCAGAACACATTATAATGGTGCTGCTTTTCTTTGAGATCATTAGCAGCAAAATCCAGAGATCTGTCCAACATAACACTGGGAAAGTGATCACACTGGGATGGTAATTTGTACTAAATGCTTTGTATTTACACCAAGAGACGTCAAACTTGCCCTGACAAAATGTATAAAGCAGTTTATCACTGCAACATCTCCACCCACATGAACTCTGATGACAAGATATCACTATTTCAGGCCAGACAACAAGTTCTCAAAAACAATTCATACTGAACTCACCTGAACTGGTGTTTAGATCTCCAGGCATTGAAATCTGATGCGGCAAATACCGTCCTGCTAAAACGAAAGACCATCATCAGAATGATATCTGGAAGTCTCTCTCTTATGCTCACCAAGGCTGCATTTATTTGATCAAAAACAGTAAAATAAGTAATATAGTAAAATATTATTACAATTAAAAATTTCTAAATGTAATTTATTCCTGTGATGGACTGATTTGGTGCTCAACATCAATGTTGAAAACAGTTGTGCTGCTTAATATTTTTGTGGATACATTTTTTTTTTTTAATTCTTTGATGAACAGCATTTATTTGATTTTTGATTTTTTTTTGGTAACAAAATGCCTATCACTTTTTGATCAACTGAATGCATCTTTGCTGAATAAAAGCACTGACTTCTTTAAAAAAACATCTTACTCACCCTAGACATTTAAACAGTGTATATTGCAGAACAAAAACGCAACTGTTAAAAAAAAGTAAATGCTGGAATGGAAAATTGGAATGGCTATTTGTGTTACCTGAAAGACGTGGTAGGACAGGAGGTTTGTTACATGTGGCCTGATCCACCTCATACTCTCCAGTATCTGGAAAACAAAAACATACTCAACAGGATCAACAACATGCATTAGAAACACTATTTAAAACAGTATATCCAAGTAAATCAACTGCAAAACACTGAAAGAAGCTAAAAAAACTGCAAGGACTCACCTGAGACACTGAGGTATTCATTTTCAGGTACGTTTGGTTCTGGACTGGACCTGACATTCCTTGTGACTAAACATACAAATCAAGAGTTATTTATTTTTCATAACATTTCATGTTTTCTAAAAGTAGAGCTATCAGTTGGACACTCATTAAACCCAATAAAATATGTTTTAACAGTTTGTATGTGTGCTTAAAAATGCTAAAGATGTATTACCTGGTTTGGGGGGTGGCATCGGAGGAGTAGGTGAAGGGACATTTCTGAGACAATGTTCACTTATCTCACCATTTTCTTCATTTGGCTTAATAATTGCTGAGGGAGAAAAAAAATAACAATACGTTGCCAGTTATTTCTCCCAGACTGCTTTCTTTGTGTTGAAATAAAGTGTATGTGTGTATATATGCAATATTATTTGCTGTAAAACTCTAATGCCGGCCCTGCTTTAGTCAATTTCTATAAAGATCAATACAAATAATGCTAGCCTTCATTAAGTCAGAAAAATAGAGAAGGAAAACCACCAGTTTCAATTACAACGGAATGACAAGTATTAGTTCACAATACAGAACAAATTAGTTCTCAACCGATGTGTTTGTTATGCAAAGAGATCCTTTTCATAGTTTCAGCTCCGGCATCAGTCTGTTACTGTGTTTTGAAAACACTTTTTGGATGATTTTGTACATATGCGAAATTTGTACATATACATTTGGTTTATACAAACCAAAAAGAACTTAAAAAGCAAACATGTACAAAATGTAAAGGAATAAATACATATTTCTGTATTTCTTGAGAAATAAAAAGTTTTGTGCAATGTATTTTTGTATGTTCAAACAGCATTCTGACCAAAATGTGTAGTCCAAAAAATATAGTCAATTTTTTTTGTCAGCCAACTGGAAACCCATGGTGAACATGATTTCACCGAGTAGAAACTTGTTGATCCTGGAACAACATTCCAGTCAACTAATTGGATATAAGATACAGGTTTACAGGTTTTTAGGGTTAGTTTTAGGGGTAGGGATAGGGTTAGGACTGTTTATGAACAGGAATGTTGTTCCTGGATCAACAAACGATGATGATCCAGGAACATGACTTGGCAAAATCATGGCGACTAAAAACCTGTCTAATAGTAAAACTGAAAGCAATAGTTCATCTCAGTGTGTCAGCCAATTTCTTTAGTGGCTTCTACAAATTTCTATGATGTGGTGACACATTTAAGTTTGTTTCATGACCTGCTTGTCATTCATCTTTCATGGTGTTGTAAACATTTTCTAGATTGATGATTCATTCCAACAAGTACAAACCCCATTCCAAAAAAGTTGGGACATTGTACAAATTGTGAATAAAAAAGGAATGCAATAATTTACAAATCTCATAAACTTATATTTTATTCACAATAGAATATAGATAACATATCAAATGTTGAAAGTGAGACATTTTGAAATGTCATGCCAAATATTGGCTCATTTTGGATTTCATGAGAGCTACACATTCCAAAAAAGTTGGGACAGGTAGCAATAAGAGGCCGGAAAAGTTAAATGTACATATAAGGAACAGCTGGAGGACCAATTTGCAACTTATTAGGTCAATTGGCAACATGATTGAGTATAAAAAGAGCCTCTCAGAGTGGCAGTGTCTCTCAGAAGTCAAGATGGGCAGAGGATCACCAATTCCCCCAATGCTGCAGCGAAAAATAGTGGGGCAATATCAGAAAGGAGTTTCTCAGAGAAAAATTGCAAAGAGTTTGAAGTTATCATCATCTACAGTGCATAATATCATCCAAAGATTCAAAGAATCTGGAACAATCTCTGTGCGTAAGGGTCAAGGCCGGAAAACCATACTGGATGCCCGTGATCTTCGGGCCCTTAGACGGCACTGCATCACATACAGGAATGCTACTGTAATGGAAATCACAACATGGGCTCAGGAATACTTCCAGAAAACATTGTCGGTGAACACAATCCACCGTGCCATTCGCTGTTGCCGGCTAAAACTCTATAGGTCAAAAAAGAAGCCATATCTAAACATGATCCAGAAGCGCAGGGGTTTTCTCTGGGCCAAGGCTCATTTAAAATGGACTGTGGCAAAGTGGAAAACTGTTCTGTGGTCAGACGAATCAAAATTTGAAGTTATTTTTGGAAAACTGGGACGCCATTTCATCCGGACTAAAGAGGACAAGGACAACCCAAGTTGTTATCAGCGCTCAGTTCAGAAGCCTGCATCTCTGATGGTATGGGGTTGCATGAGTGCGTGTGGCATGGGCAGCTTACACATCTAGAAAGGCACCATCAATGCTGAAAGGTATATCCAAGTTCTAGAACAACATATGCTCCCATCCAGACGTTGTCTCTTTCAGGGAAGACCTTGCATTTTCCAACATGACAATGCCAGACCACATACTGCATCAATTACAACATCATGGCTGCGTAGAAGAAGGATCCGGGTACTGAAATGGCCAGCCTGCAGTCCAGATCTTTCACCCATAGAAAACATTTGGCGCATCATAAAGAGGAAGATGCGACAAAGAAGACCTAAGACAGTTGAGCAACTAGAAGCCTGTATTAGACAAGAATGGGACAACATTCCTATTCCTAAACTTGAGCAACTTGTCTCCTCAGTCCCCAGATGTCTACAGACTGTTATAAAAAGAATAGTGGATGCCACACAGTGGTAAACATGGCCTTGTCCCAACTTTTTTGAGATGTGTTGATGCCATGAAATTTAAAATCAACTAATTTTTTCCTTAAAATGATACATTTTCTCAGTTTAAACATTTGATATGTCATCTATGTTGTATTCTGAATAAAATATTGAAATTTTAAACTTCCACATCATTGCATTCCTTTTTTATTCACAATTTTTACAGTGTCCCAACTTTTTTGGAATCGGGTTTGTATGTCAGACTGGCTGACAAACAAGATTTTCCTTAAATACTTTCCAAAAAACACTACTAAATTAGTCTCTTACTGATATTTTTCTCATAGTGTTGCTCCATCAGAAGAGGCACCAAAACCCCACTGCTCTTCTCCACCACGTAGTTAACGACATCATGCAGGGTGTCACAGGTGATCTGTGTGTTTGTAAACAAGGCATGTGAACACACTCACATTGTCTGATACATCAGTGAACATACAACAGTAAATGATTCAAGTGTGGCAATAAGCTATGTCTGATCCTTGGAGAAACATTTATCACTAAATACACAATAACATATAACCAGTAATACGCGAGAACTTGTGTCAGATGCCATTGAATGCCTTTTTTTTTCTTCAGCTCAAAAATTTTAAATGAAAAAGAAGGAAAAATTCTAGGGTGTGGTTTCAGATAAAAAAACATATCTAACATATCTAAAGCTCTGTGGTAACTGCCAAGAAATGTTTAATGTATAACACATCAGCTGTACTGACCCACTGCGCCCGATTCCCAAAACTGTCCCATAAAACTTTTTCTTATCAAAACTTCCTCTTTGCTTTCAGAGCAATCACAGATTAAGACTGTGTGCCTTTCGCAAGAGCTCGGAGTTCACACAAAATTACAAGTTTATAAATGGTTAAATGAATTCTTAGATGTTCCAAGAGTCTTCCTATTAGTCTCAAGCTTTTATTAGGCATATTGTGAACATAATCTATTATTTAATCACATGCTTTTATTCTAAAGTGATTTGAAAATGAAAGAACAATCTATTACTTACAGGAGTCTCAAGGGCAATAACGAATCCTCCTTCGGGCCTCCGAGACACACAGTAATGTTTGAATACTGGTCTGTTGGACGCAAGAGAAGATTCATTAGGATATTCATTCTTACCTGAAATTCAGTTTTACTAAAGCAGAACTTCCCAGAACATGCCAACTATTGTGTAACATGTTTTATTCAGATCAGATCAAAGTGCACGGTTCAAGGCAATTGAACCAGATTGAGGAGCAATTCAGAAGATAAAGATAATTACAATAAATGAAGATCTCCAGGGCATCCAGCAATCACCGATAATGCATTTGCAAGCTGTCTGCCCAGCAAATAGATTCAACATGGTTCTGTACTGAGCACAGATGAGAGCATTTTACCCGTTAATATCTTGGTGAGTGGTGAGAGCAAAAGACCCATCTTGACGCCGCCGCAGCAGTAGGTTTCCCTGATCAGCGTTCCTTTCCAGTAAGATTTCCGCTTCGATGCGATTGACAGGATAATAACACCTGCACAAAGCATCATTGTATTTTTACATAACAGGCATGATTATTTTATTTCATTGAGTCACTATGTTCACATGCACATTAGAAATTGCGAGAAAAGTCTTTAAAGTCAGCATGAAACCGAAGTTATCATTAAAGTTTATGATGTAAAGTGAATAAAAAAAAATTATGTGCACAGGTCAATAATTTATAACAAATACTGCAATGTTCCATAAAAAATAAGAATTGTCAATTTTTATTTAATGGTGACTTTAAGACACAAAAGCGGTATTCACACGTACTGCGTAAACCCTCCTACATGCTGTGCTACCAGTAAGCTGTTTTCTGTTACTTTAGTACCACAGTCTTTTTCACGCACATATGCATTCTTAAAAACGTGTTTACTTGACCACATAAGCCACGTTTCGAAACCCAGGTGCATTAAACTGCTTACTCTTAAAGGGATAGATCACCCAAAAATGAAAATTCTGTCATCATTTACTCGCCCTCACATTGTTTCAAACCTGTTTCTTTCTTCTGTTGAACACAAAAGAATATATTTTGAAGGATGTTGGTAACCAGACAGTTGACGGTAGCCATTGACTTCCATAGTATTTTTCCCCCCAATATGGAAGTCAATGGCTATCGTCAACTGTTTGATTACCAACATTCTTCAAAATATCTTATTTTGTGCTCATACAGGATTGGAACAACGTGAGGGTGAGTAAGTGATGACAATTTTTTTTATTTTTGGGTGGGGTGAACTATCCCTTTAAGCCAAGGTCACACTAGTCTTTAAACATGCACAATTTCTTTGAACATTGCAACAGAATTGATATGACTTCAAATCCACAGAGTAAAAATATGACGTCATATCACACATATGTGTATGAATGGAAGTCAATGGAACAAAAAGTGCAGTGTGCCAACCTTTTTAATTCCTTAAATGGCATAAAGAAAAAGGAAGATGCTGTTTCAGAATGCATTTTCGATTGCATGCAAATGTGGTTACATACAGAACAATATATTATTAGAAGTGAAGTGTGTAATTTCAGTGCCACAGTTGAAAATAAAGAGTGGTTTCCCACTTGTTTCCCCAAACACTCTTCTCACCTGCCACTGGTCAGCCAAAAAGATAGTGCCACCCCAGACTAACACCATTGGTTGAGCTAATGTTGTTGTGTTGGTCAACCAATGGCGTAAGTTTGGGCAGACTATCTGTTTGTTGACTCTGCTGGGACAGGAGAAAGTACACTAAACATAAAAAAAATTACACACATCACCTTTAATCTTTAACATTACATTGACGCTAGTAAAGTGAGTGGTTTTAACTTACATAGGCATTTCTGGCACAACAATAACATAATTGTCAGAACCCTGAGATGGTGGTGGAACTGAAAGAAGCCGCTGCCTCTTTTTCTCTTTCTCAATTATTTCCTTCATCATGTGAATCTGGCCAGGCAGCAGGTTCAGAAAAGTTGGCACAGATAGCTGAAGGACAGAAACAGTGAGAATTATTTATCTGACTGTGTATGAGTACATTTCATTCAGCTCCCTAGGTCGTGAATCAGTAAATTCACGGCACTGAATTCGGGCACTGGTAAGGACCCTGACTCGCTACACATTGGGACACTGATGGCTCTATTTCCGGTGACATGGCAACGTCCTCGTTGTACAATGTCTCTACAGGCACAGATGTCTTTCTGTGTCTTTCTTACGAAGATGAATACAATCGGTCGCAGGAGATCCACGCTCCAATCCAGAAGGGGGCGCGCGCGGTAATGCAATGCTGTTTGCTAAAAGCGCAGAAGAAGAAGAAGAGACGATCGCTCGGTATGTTTACATGTAATCTCTGAACAAGTGTTTCAACTGCGGAAAGACATCAATAAAACAACTTGAGAATAATATCTCCTGTAGCATTACTTTTAGTGTCGACAGCATGTTAGTTCACTAGAGAAATGAACTCTAGAGGGGAGCATTTTGTATATGCACTATATTAGCCTATTCATTTTATTTACTTAACCTGTTAGTAATGTCTTGGTTATTTAATGTATGTTTAAATAAATTTGTCATGAAAACAAGTTATGACAGTAACTGTATAAAGTATTATATTTATAAATTAATTATAAATGTTAGCTAGATTATGTTCATTACCTGTCTAGCTATGTATGTTTATGCTGAAACATAATAATGTTTTGTTTTTTAAAACAAATTTCGCGTGTAGTGAGTTGGCTCACATGAATATGTTTCTGCTTCAGGAAGCTTCGGAACGTTATGAATCAGCGTGTCGAATCAGCGGTTCGGAGCGCCAAAGTCACGTGATTTCAGCAGTTTGGCGGTTTGACACACGATCTGAATCATGATTTGACACGCTGATTCATAACGCTCCGAAACTTAATGAAGCAGTGTTTTGAAATCGGCCATCACTATAATAAGTTGTTATTTTGTTTTTTTTTTGGCGCACCAAAAATATTCTCGTCGCTTTATAATATTAATATTGAACCACTGTACTCACATGAACTGATTTAAATATATGTTTTTAGTACATTAATGGATCTTGAGAGAGGACATGTCATTGCTGGCTTTGGAGGCCTCACTGAGCCATCGGATTTCAACAAAAATATCTTAATTTGTATTCCGAAGATTAACGAAGGTCTTACGGGTGTGGAACGGCATGAGGGTGAATAATAAATGACATTAGTTTCATTTTTGGGTGAACTAACCCTTTAAAAATGTCTGACTCTCTGATCAGTGCCTTGACTACTGAATTAGGGAGTTGATTGAGACGCACCCTATGACATGTACAAAGGACTGATTTTGGTGGTACATGCTGACAAACAAAAAGTCATATAGAGGTACTGACAGTTCATCACATAGATGATTGCAAGTGAAAAACTCTCTGGTATGGCAAACATTAACCTTGGAGTTCAAGAAAAAAGGGATAAGATGAGCATCAGAAATCACAGCCCAATTATTGGCTTTATAGATGAACAAAACAAAGTTATTACATGAGTTCACTTTAGCAAAGTGGGTTTGTCTGGCAAATAGACCTCCATAAAATTCAAAATATATCAATAGTATTCAAAATCTTAAAACTTTCTGTACCACTGTATACTAAAGATTCGTTTTTTTAAAAAGCACAACCGACCTTGGAAATTGAGAGCAAGAAGCCTTTCCACAGTTCTCTGGCCTCAAGGCTGGGTGCCTGAGAAAACAGAGAAATAGGAGGAAAATGCATGATATTGGATGTGTATTACCAGATTTAAATAACTAAAGGTTAAACAGCTGTAAGGGTACTGCAGTAAAATCAAAGGCAGATTAGTTTTGCAGAGTTGTGCAGTGTGCCAACCCTTTTAATCCCTTAAATAGCATATGCAAAAGGAAGATGCTGTTGCTTAGAATGCATTTTCAATTGCATGTAAATGTAAATGTCATATGCAAAAGGAAAATGTTTAAAAGAAAATGTCCCTACAATCATCTTGATGTCTTCATTTTTCATGTGTAGAGTAAATCCACCAGCATTCAGGTTTCGGTCACGACAGCAGTCATCGGACACTGTGATAAGATCAGTGAGCTCCAGCTTCTCTACATACTGCATTCAGAAGCACAAGCAAACAGTTGATGCATAGATAATCCATTCTCAGGCAAACATATATGCAAACAAACAACCTACAGGACTGCAAGCTTGCATTTAAATGCATTTATGCCAATATACGTATGTTAGAAAATGCACACACATATCGAAATTATTTTCTACTAGTTATATGTTAAAAAGTAAATGTAAAAGGCAGCTTGTAAAAACACTTACAACACTGTCTTTAGTGTTATTGAAGAAAAAGAGTGAATTTCCACATAAACTGGTCCAGAGTTTACGACCCATCTGTGAAAAGAAAAGGAAATATTAACCGAAGATAAATATAGTTTCTGAATAAAAAAAATTACTGAACAACCATAAATATTTCTTATTAATTTTACACCATAACATTTACAGTATTTGTATTGAATCCCAGATTTTCAATGTGGTCTCAAATTGTGTGTACATATGTTTTCGCAAACAGAATATGTTTAGAGTTGTTGACAAAATGTTGACAAATTATTACTTGAGTTTATTCATAAAATACATACTCGGTTTGTAAGAATGAAAGGAATGAAGAAAACTATGACATTCTTTTTTTTTCCGGAAAGAACAGTTCAGAAACAAGACATGACCCAGAGCTGCAAATATATTTGATTTGATTTTAATCAAAAATATGTGTCGTCAAAGCACATGTCATTATGCAAAATATTTAGGTCACTGCTGACCTATAATAAATCATGAACTCATAAGAGACTTTTTTACAAAACGGGATGAGCTCTATCAGCAGGATGTAAGCAAAGACCTAATTTGTAAACAAGAAAATCTACTTTACTTAAAACATTTTTACAATGCAAATCCTTTATCTGTAGTGTTTGATCTGCACGCAAGTATGCCACCAGACCAGTTTTATTTCGGAAAACAGCTCTCATGTTGTAACACACTTGTGACGCTCTTATGATGACAACAGAAAACATCTCCTGCTTTCTTGAGGATCACTGGTCGTATCTTTATATTAGGTGTCTTTACTCTTTACTTACATTAAAATTTGGTGTCTTTACTGATTGCTTACAATAAAATTTAAAGCATTTGATAGAACATGCTGTGTCTGTCCATAAATAATGTTCTGTGAAGCTATTACAAAAAGCACATTTGTTAGGGTCACTGCGGGACTCAAATAAACAGTGAATATGACATTTCTTGTTTATATGAATAAAATAAAAAGTAACATATTATTTGACCTTTTTTACATTTTTATTTTATTCATATAAACAGGAAATATAATTCACTGTTTAATTATTTAAGATGCACATTTTGGTAACGCTTTACAATAAGATTTCATTTGTTAACATTAGTTAACATGAAATTAGTATGAACACTATACAGCATTTATTAATCTTAATGTTAATCTCAACATTTACGAATATATTTTTTTAAAATCAAAGGTTGTATCTGTTAACATTAGTTAATGCACTGTGAAATAACATGAACAATGAACAACTGTATTTATATTAACTAACAATAACAAAGATTAATAAAAGTTGTAAAAAAAAAAAATGTATTGCTTACTGTTAGTTCATGTTAGTTACTGCATTAACTAATGTTAGCAAATTAAACCTTATTGTAAAGTGTTAACCATAATTCTAAGTACAACAAAAAAATACAGATTTAAAGCTTTTATACATACATTATAATAGGCCTACATTTCAAAATAAGTCGTTAAAGACATCAAATATCAAGATTAGTCATGAAAGAATCCAAATAACTGTGCTATTTAGAGAGGGATGATCCTTCAACAGAAATACTGAGATAAAAGCCGATTCAACATTTACAGTAAAACTAGCAATGTGTGACAGTAAAAGATATAGCCTATGGTCATGATAAGAAGATGGTTCACATGGTAAACTCTAACTGAAGCCCAGTAAATTGAACAAGTTCCTTTCCTTTAATAAAAACTGGAGATGTCAAATATATAGGCTATATACATTACACAACGCGTGCGCATATAGATATTACACACTTACCTTGTCTCTGATGGATTTCTTTTCCAGAAAGCCTTCGTGATAACATGATGGCAGCTGAGATCTCACTCGTCTATGGCGATTTGCGTTTGCCATAATCACAGAAGTTACTTTCCCGCCAACTGCAAACTTCTCATAAAACAATTCAAGTGTTTGAAAGAAAACCCTTCACTGTCCACCTGCACGTTTTAAGGCGTTATTTGATGCTCAAATACATATTAAAATTAAGGTGCTAATGCTTTACAAAACGTTAGTGACGAACAGAAACCTTGTGGACTGGAAGTAACAAATGACTTTTTGAAGAGTTATAGGTGCTGTCACCCTTATCCCCCACCCCCTTACCTGTACACAGGTGAGTCAGGTGCACTCGAGGGTTGCCGGAAGGCATGAAAGTCCCGCCCACTGAGAAGAAATGTAAGAATAGCTGCAGACAAAAAACCCCCGCAGGCACGTAAACGAAATCATACGAGGAAATACCCGTGACGAAATAGCACCGATTTCCAAAATCCTACCGGTAAATGGACGATTTTAACTGTTACAGAAACTCAAGGGGTCGTCACAGAGTTCTTCTAAGTTAAACCAGCAATCTGGGCTTATCCCAAGCTTTTCCACAAAACCGGTTCGATTTGAGTCCCTCTAACCTTTTTCAGTGTATTTTATCTATTGGGTCACCAAAATATATTTTTAAAAGCTTTTTGTATTAATTGAAATGTCTCCTTTAATAATGTTTAAAAACATGACATACATGTTTTTTTCAGTTAACACCACCTATTTTGTCATGTCCCTCAATGCCTTCTATGAACGTCTACTTGGGATATGAGTAATAAAATGAGAAAAAAGTCCATTCATTTTGCCATTCCCATAAATATCCATCTGTACTTTTTTGCTGGTAATGTTTTTTTCTGAGTAAATTCATGATTATTCATTAAAATCACATCATTTAGTTCCGTACCTCAGTAACCCCTCAACCCCGTTACACAAATAATACAAAATAAAACCGGTAAATGGACGATTTTAACTGTTACAGAAACTCAAGGGGTCGTCACAGAGTTCTTCTAAGTTAAACCAGCAATCTGGGCTTATCCCAAGCTTTTCCCATATCCTTTATTACATTGAAGAATGAAACATTCATGACATTTCAAATGCTAAGCAAAAAAGTTTTCCTTATAGCTAAAGTTTCCAAAAAGGCATTGTGCAAAAGTAGGTTACGTCACTACATTGTAATGTGTGCATAATATGCATCATTAAGTTGCAAAGAGGTTTCTCTGAAAAACCCGATTCATATCAGTAAGTGGTTATGATTATAATATTTAAAATTAATCTTATACCAGTGTGCAGTGTGTGCTTAGTGTATCAGAGGCAGTTTGAGGTTAGATTTAAGATAACATTTTTTCCCCTCAGGATTCGGTTAATGACATTGTGATTTTGTGTTTGTGTTGGTAATTTTCAAAAAAATTTCAAGTTTATGTGCGTTGGAATAATACGGCGTTCTTTGGCGACATCTAACGGTGAGAACATTTAACGGTGACACTATGTCCCATTCATTACCGTAAATCCTATAATATACGCGCATATTGCCCAAAACAAACCATCTGTCCACTGCTGGGTCCCAGTCGACTGCTCATTTGACCGTAGTCCAAGGCCATTAGAAACTGTATCTAAACTGATATAAACACAAAAATGGTAAACAATCGCAGCCAATTTGTTTGTAATATTTCCGCGAATATGTCTTCCGTTGTAACAGCAATGCAAAACACATCCATCCCCCCGTGCTGGAGGGTCTACAACCACAAACACCACTAATTTATAAAGGGGAGTAAATGACAAGGACGGGTAGGAAGGAGAAAGGGGAGGGGAATTGACATTAAAGCAACACTACACAAGGAAACCACACTGCAGACACACACACGCCTTCATTTTATGTTTTTGAATAACAGCCTGGTGGCGAGTGTCCGCACAGAAGTGTTATATTAACACCGCTAAACTGAAGTGGCGGAAAGAAAGACATCACATCAGTCTGTGGAGCAGTTTCAGGTCAAAGCGTTTTCCGACGATTATCACGAAATGGGTGAGATTAAAAAAATAGTGATTTTTTTAATAAACGGGTGAAATTAATAATTAGTAGGCCGCGGGGTTGCGGAAAGGAGCGAGAACAAAACACGCGAAGGACGAACCGTTTCTCGACAGATTATCAGCGGTTTTGTTTTAATTTCTGGAAAAAAAGCTTATCAGATGGAGATGGCAGCGGACAGTCGCTGATTCCCTGATGTGAGCTTCGATGTGTTGACTATTTTTGTCCCACAATAAAAGCCATATTTTCCCACACGAGAGTTCAGAGTCCCAAGTAAAGACTTTGTTCGAGGGACATTATAATTTTACAATGCACAAGTTTGTGAGATTATGTTTGAAAACTTGATCTAAGGACATTAAACTGTAATTTTGTAAATAAAATATAACAAAATAAATTTTTCATGAGAAATTTCTTTTAATTCCTTGTATAAAATATTAGATTTCTGTTCTCTTTACCAGGGTTTAGATATGATTCCACCCCATTAATATATATATATATATATATAAAAGCTTAATAAAGATGCTTGATGTATTCTTGCCTGTATTAATTCATTTCTTCTGTCTGTTGTTGTCTTCAGGCTCAGAGCCACCTTCGTCTCCTCAGGTTGTCGAAGAAGGAGCGGATGAAGAGGATGAGGAGTTGAGTGGGGCTGAAGATGCTGACCTGAGGGCTTCCTCTGGGAGGGGGTCCCTCCTGACCAGGAGAGGCATCACACTAAGAGTCCTCTTAAAAGATGGCCTTGTGGAGCCTGGAGATGGCGTTCTGTCCATACACTACCTGGTACTGTCCAGAAATTCCACCATTAGGGCTATTACCATTTATATCTGTTATTGTTAAATAAATAGTTCACCAATAAATGAAAACTGTAGCATTTGTTCACCCTTCCAGACCTGTTAAAATTAATCAAAACTGGGGTCGGGAAGGGATTGCTATGGGGTCCATGGAAAAGTGTAAAACAAAAAGAGTTTTTTCCATACGAGTCATTCCACAAAACCGGTTCGATTTGAGTCCCTCTAACCTTTTTCAGTGTATTTTATCTATTGGGTCACCAAAATATATTTTTAAAAGCTTTTTGTATTAATTGAAATGTCTCCTTTAATAATGTTTAAAAACATGACATACATGTTTTTTTCAGTTAACACCACCTATTTTGTCATGTCCCTCAATGCCTTCTATGAAAGTCTACTTGGGATATGAGTAATAAAATGAGAAAAAAGTCCATTCATTTTGCCATTCCCATAAATATCCATCTGTGCTTTTTTGCTGGTAATGTTTTTTTCTGAGTAAATTCATGATTATTCATTAAAATCACATCATTTAGTTCCGTACCTCAGTAACCCCTCAACCCCGTTACACAAACCATTCTCCCCCTATAAAAATAACGAACTGATACTTATGTGACATCATTAATAGGAAGTGACATCATAGAAGTCTTCTGAACAACATTGTGTTACCACCTTCTTTAATAATTATAACTAAATGATGTTGTGAAATTGTGTTTGTCAAGCTTAAGGACTCAACCCTGTTACATCAATTAAAGATAGAAAACTATTACTTGTGAAAATTATCTTTGTTATTTCAACATTATTCATGATTTCTTAATATCATGCATGCCATGCACTCTCCATTTATTTACTAGATTTAAAGCAGTGGCCAATTTGGGCAAAAAATCACAACCCTGTCACACTTAACCCTGTCACACCTACATTTTTATTTTTTTTTTTTGTTAAGTTTATAAAAAAGTAATTTAAAGTTAGTTGAATTCTGTCTGAAATGTTCAGAGCAATCATAAGAATACTGATTTTAGTTCAAATTCTGAAGTTAAGCCTTTGATAAAAAATGATGAGGTTGCTGTCACAAAAAGTGCCCATTTCAGGCTTTAGTATAGCAAAAGTGTGAGATTTTATGTAACTTTTATATTTGCAATTACTGAATTAGTGTGAGGGACATCTGATTAATGGGGAAATGTTGATTTTATAACAATACATTTTATAATAATATTCAGAGAGCTCCCATAGTGTCCATAACTTAAAATAATGAACAACAATAATAGGGATTTGATGCCTGAGATGGGAAAATATGTTTTTCTGGAAGTTAAATATGTCATTAATGTTGTGGGGTGTTCAGAAAATTAAACCATTTTGGTAAAAAATCTAAAAATGTGTAAGTCCAAATCGTACCGGTTTCGTGGAATGACTCATATAATAAAACTGACAGTGACTGTCATGAGGGTGAATAAATAATGACAGAATTTTCATTTTTGGGTGAACTATCTCTTTAATACTTCTCTGGTCAGGTGCAAATACACTCTGTCTGTCTCTCCTTAGGGTAAAAAGTTTGTTGGAGATCTTTTGAATGATGGGAAGATCCGTTGGGTGGAGACCGGCCAGATCTTTAACTCTCCTAGTGCCTGGGCAACACACTGTAAGCGCCTGGTGAACCCGGCCAAGAAATCTGGCTGTGGCTGGGCCTCGGTGCGGTATCGTGGACAGAAACTTGTCCAGTACAAAACCACCTGGCTGCACAAATACCAACCCAGTGCTGACATGGTGAGCAATGGAGGAAAAATAAATTAAGAGCATGTAAACAAGAATTTAAAATGTCAAACAATGACAAACAATTACTGTGCAACCAGCAGTTTGTGTATGATTTGATTTGTTTACCTCAGAGCTTAATAAGTGAAGGAGAGGACGATGAGATGGGCGATGATGATGAAGAGGAAGGGAAAACGGCCATACCAGTAGAGGACAAGAATAAAAAATCCAAACCTGAGCTGCACGGTATGATGTTGTTATCTACATAGACATTACATAGAAAAAAATTCTTCACAATCATCTTAATTCCTAATCAAAACATGGCACCTGGGAGGTGATAACTTGATCTGTTTATAGTTCCTAAATAAGTTATTTCATGTTTCCCCCAGACATTAGCCTGATGCAGAGGAGGGACAGAGAGAGAATTCCAGTTAGGTATTGCACTCTTGGCACCAGAGATGCTACAAGGTAATTATACTATGAAATATATTTGAACCACATATTACGTCCTGAGATATATTTATTACTGTAAAACAGTGTAATTCGGCAATTTTAAGATGACATTTACTACACCTTAATTTACCTGCCTGAGGCCCTCAAGCTTCCAGTTTGTTCAGTTTAGTTTTGAGGCAGAAAAAATTCTAATAATTGCAATATGGGAAGCAGACAGCACTGTTGTGCATTATGGAAATTATGTTCTCTAACAAACACTACTGTTCAAAAGTTTAGGGTCAACAATTTTTTTTTCTTGGAAGAAATTTATTTAGCAAGGATGCTCAGAAATGACAGTAAAGACTTTTACATTGTAAGTAAAATAAAAGACCTACCGACCCCAAACTTTTGAACAGTAGTGTACCTGAATGTTCCTGTGTTTGTCTTTCACAGGGATCCACACACTCTCGTAGAGCTGTCCGCCTTTTCTGCGATCAACCGCTTCCAGCCTTTTAATGTAGCCGTTTCCAGCAATGTTCTGCTGCTGATGGTATGAAGAAATGCTCATGTATTTTTGATTTTACAATCAAGTGCAAAGTCAATACTGATGATATGAAAATTAGTTTCAACAGTTGAAGCCAATATATACCATTTACCCACCTTTATTCATAGGATTTCCACTGTCACCTGACCACAAGTGAGGTGGTGGGGTATTTAGGGGGCCGATGGGACACTAACACACAATGTAAGTGTAAACATTTTTGTAACTACTGTACAAACTAATAGCAAATTGGAAATTAGAAACAGTCCAAATGTATATTTCATGTTCATCAGTGCTTACGGTCTTGCGGGCATTCCCATGCCGTACACGTTTGGCTGATAAAGACGCTGCCCCAGCTGTTGAAGAAGAGGTTAGTCTGCAAAACTATTTTGTTGGCTGTAAAAACATAGCAACGCACCATAGTCTCCAGCAATTAACCTTTTTAACTATGTCGCAGATTTGTCAAAATCTCTTCATGCGTGGGCTGTCATTGGTGGGATGGTATCACAGTCACCCCCGAGGCCCCGCCCTTCCGTCTCTACAGGACATCGATTCGCAGATGGATCACCAGCTCCGCCTACAAGGCAGCAGTAACGGTTTCCAGCCCTGTCTGGGGATTATCTGTGGTGCGTGATGTATTTCACAGACAATCACTGCATAACACAAACCGTCTTATTAAATGATCACTGACAAGTCTTTTCTTTCCTTTGTCTCACCACTAATAGGACCCTATTATCATGGCAACCAAGGTGTGGCCTCCACCATCACGCCATTCTGGGTAGTTCCCCCTCCTGAGGTAAACGTTCTTAAACATTTGCTAATAATTTTTCGCAATCTATTCCAAACTAGTAGTTTAATCGGTTACACTTTATTTTAAGGTGTCCGTGTTACAGTGTAATTATACATTTAAGTACTGAGTAATAACTAAATAAATAAACTAAATAAATGAGTTAACTACATGTACTTACTAAAGGGTTAAGATTATGGTGTGGTTTAGGGTTACTTGCATGTAATCATACACAATCTACAGTAATTATTACTATAGCAACTACATGTAACAACGACACAAAAAATTAAGTGTTATTGCTTACTCTTATTGTTCCTTCCTCTTAGCAACGGCCCAATGATTACGGCATCCCAGTGGCAGTAGAGGTCACATACGTGCAAGACAACTTCCTCACTACAGATGTCCTCAATGAGATGGTATGATAACAACTAGCATGTTATATTTATGCAACAACATCCATCTTGGGAAAACAGTTCAGTGTGTCTCAGAAATAGTCTTTTTGAAGTGAATCACTTACTGGTTGTCTTTTCCTGCAGTTCTAGATAACACCTCACTCTAGATTAGATTAAACCAACATCTAAATTACACCCTGTAGAATTAATTAGTATGATGTAAAGAGTCTTTTGAAAAGCTAAGATCTATTCGTTTCATATTTTTAGATGCTGTTGGTGGAGTTTTATCGGTCTGCTCCTGACCTGGTGCAGTTCAGTCAGATGTGGAGTCCTAATACCTCAATACTCGATAAAATCAAGGTCTGCCATTATTTCTTTTCCTCCTACATATGCAAACAAACAAAACACAATCAATTTCATGATTTATAATTACAACATTAAGATTATTCTGTGTAATTCCAGTGCCACTAGTGTCAGGATTGCAAATACTGAACACTCACTCCGTCTTCCATTACTCAAAACACAGATGCAAACTCACATTATTGGTTGAGCCAATGTTGCTATGTCGGACTGGTCGGGATGCTCAAACAGCTATGCTATTAGAGTTAGTTCACCCAAAAATGAAATTTCTGTCATTTATTACTCACCCTCATGTCGTTCCAAACCCATAAAACCTTCATTCATCTTCAGAACACAAATTAAGATGTTTTTGATGAAATTCGACAGGTTTCTGAACCACACATAGGTCGTTGCACCTTTCAGGGTCCAGAAAGGTAGTAAAGACATCGTTAAAATAGTCCATGTGACTACAGTGGTTCAACCTTAAAGTTATGAAGTGACAAGAATACTTTTTGTGCGCAAAAACAAAACAAAAAGTAATGACTTTGTTCAACAATTTCTTCTCTTCCCTGTCAGTCTCCTATGCTGTTTACTTTGTAAACACAGTACAGCACTTCCGGTTCTACGTCAGAACGCCAGCTCAGTATCGGCGGGCGCTCTTCACGTAAGCACCACGACGCATGTGTGTGATGCTGACGCAGGAGCTGGCTAATAATGTTTACACCATCAACAGACTGACAGGGAAGAGAAGGAATTGAATAAAAATCAAAAATATCTTAAATTATGTTCCGAATATGAATTAAAAAGGTATTACAGGTTTGGAACGACATAAGGGTGAGTAATTAATGACAGAAATTTAATTTTTGGGTAAACTAACCTTTTAAAAGCACCAAAATCAGACTGGTATGATTTCAGTCGGACTAATGTTTTTACTTGACATTTTAAAAATAAATTGCTTTAGACTGACAGAAATCAAAGTTTTGAAGACTTACCGGTGTGCACTTTTAAGAGAAATCAACCTATGAATGTCTTAAAGTTGTCTCTGCATATTATGCTAGAACGGAAGGTAATTTTAACATTAAAAAAAAACTGCGTTTAAAACATTATAATTTACATAATTCAGTTAGTGCCATTAACAATAATCTCACAGCAAAGCATAATTTTATGTCTGACTAGCAATATTTAAAGGAACGCTTGTTTCTCTCATTCTCAGGCTTCTCTAAGTGGCCACGCACCCAAAGACCAGGCGTACGCACAGATCCTGGAGCACGTGTACAACCAACTTCGCAACTCTCAGTGACCAGAGCAGTTTATGTCTGTGCATTTGTGTTAAGCTGTAGAACTGTTGACCTGGGACCTCCCGCCCTGTGCATTACCGTCTGTGCACTGTTATACTGTATATGAAATGCCTTCATGGAGGATATATCATATATGCTTCCGTCCAAACTGTTGCCTTTAGGACTGTTAGGTCTGTATCACTGGCTGTGGTTTATGAGATTCTGCCATATCTGTGCTGTGAAACTTGTCTTCCTGTGTGGTAGGAACGTCTGGTGGGTAGTTAGCAAAGAAAAGACGGGTAATTGAGTTCTTTCTCTCTCTTTTGACTAGTATTTATATGTTTGTGTGGTTAGATTTGTGCCATGTTGACTACGCAATATGGGAACAATGCCTTTTACCTGCTGAATACCTTAAAATATACACTGGAACAAATTAAATGTGCCGATTCCATTTCCTTCTGACTTAACCTTGTACCATCATGTTTTTCTTACCGTAAAGAAACAGTTCATACTCATACAAATGAAACAGATTGAGTACTTTCTTGAATTTATTTACTTAAAGACGAGTGGACACAATAAGATACAAATATTTAGAGTTCGGGATACTTAAGAATAACAATATAATGCAGTTAAATCTGAGACATACAAGAGGAGACTTTAAAACTACAACATACATCAGCCCGCTATTAAGCTAACATGCAAAAATCATTAATAAAAAAGGTTGAATGGTTTTGTATGTATATAAAAAAAACAATATAATACTAAAAAGAGTAGAACCACAATGATTTATTTTTCATAAAATCATTCTGGCACCCTCATTCCATTAGACAGAAATAACCCATTTGTTGTTTTCTTAAACTTGTAGTGTTGCAAAGGCACATTTGTACACATGCTTGTACATCTGGTCACAGCTCATGCCAAATACTGAAACCAACAAGCCCTTTGTAAATAATGAAAGAGGACAGACAAACTACATATTAGCTCTAAAATCATAATTAATATTTTGTTTGGTGTTCTAGATTGATTCTTGCCGTCGAAAAGGCACTAAAACTCTTTTTTCACATTGAAACGGTGACCGTAGCCTGTCTGATTCAGCACATCTATAACGGTCTGTTACGGTGAGCCAAACAAACCCTGGACAAAACATGTAAACAGACACTGGGAGGAAAAGGTCACAGAGGTGCTGTGTGCAGACAGGACTTGGAGTCGGGGTGGAGGGACAGATGTTAGTGTGTTCAGAACCACCAAAATGGTGTGTAGGTCCATGCTTTTATGGAGTGCGATGGTACAGTACTTAAAAAAAAAAAAAAAAAAAAAAAACATGCTAAGAACTAGGGAACACTGAGTTTAAGTAGTAACTAGATCTTGAACCACTTTTAAAGCTATAAAATGAGAGCAAGAGATGTAGCACCACCTCTTCATTTCTGAAGATGAGAAGAGTTATTGTTCTAATAAAGATATTCTGAGTAAATTAAATTTAATACGGGGCTTATGAGCCAACATCCACCCTAAACACGCCCAGATATACACACCTGAAATAATGGGACACTGCCAGCAGCATCAGATGTACAGACTACCGTAAACTGACATCAAAAGAGGAGAAAGAGAGAGGAAGACTATAATTCAGGCTGCCAGAAGAAGACGTTTCCATTTAAAGAACTATTTGGCTGTGTTTCCTACAGAAAACAGTGCGTGAATTGTTTATTTGCCACCCTCTGGGTTAAAAGTTGTAAAAGGGGAAGCAAAGTGTTTCATACTTTATAAACGGTTGTAGTGCAGTAATACCCTCTCCACCTGACTAAACACATCTATTAAGTGTTTTAGCTCACCTTTACGACAAGATCCAAGGTGCAATTCAGCTTCTAATTTCTTTTATCTTGTAAAAAATATACATGAAAAATATTAGATGACGAAAAGCTATAGAAAAAATGTCATAATTATGGAGCGTACAAAAGGACTTATTCCTCTCAACAGGCCTGTGGCTCAGGATTGCTGCACATTGGGACATTTCACGCACAGCCCCACAGTGCTAATGTGTCCGTCACAGATACAAGGCGGTTTCTTCTTGATCTGAGGCAGGTCAATGTCGCAGCCTGACCAGCAGGGGGCGCTAAGGGGACCAGTCGAGTCGAACTTTTCACAATCCAACAATTGAGAATTTGTACTAAGTAGATAAAGACTACTCTTTAAAAACATGAGAATTGTATCACAGGGATATCATAATCTGTATTCATTTCTTTTCAGTTAATGCAGCACAAACAGTATGAGTCATTATTAAAAGACTTGGACGATAAAGCGAGTTTAGTGTATCTGAAATTTTAGCTTAAGGACCAAGTTATACCATCTGTATGTCAGTCAACCGGTCGGTCAGTCAGTCAGTCCTGGAATGTGAAAGGTCGTCATTTCCCAAAGTTCCCTCCTTCAAAAATAAATCAATGTGTAAAAGTGCCAGAGTACAGGTACATTTGGATCAACGGCAACAATGTGGTGAGGATGAAGACCAAGATGATTCAACTGGCTCCTTTCTCCCTACCTCACTTCCCTCCAGCTTTCTCCCTTTCACTTTTTTTATTGCTCTTTCTCTCCCTCCCCCTCTTTTCCGTGACGGAGGTCACTTAGTGTGGCAGAGGAACGATCACCTCCACATAGTTGAGAGGGAAAAATCCGGATTGGCCACGCAGCATGCCTTCATACCAGTTTTCATCGATCTGATTGGTCAGAGTGATGATGTCACCTTCGTGGAAGCCCAACTCGCCTTCGTTTTCCGGCTCAAAGTCATAGAGAGCTTTACAGCACGGCTGCTCCGCTGCTGAGAGGACAGATGGAGAGATTTAATGACAATGGGATATTAAGGAGGGATTTGGGGAATGAGGAATATTAGTATTCAGCAGTAATAACAATAAAATATTATCAAACCAATGTCTGACATTCTAGACAAACACACAAGACAATGTTTAGAGTCCTAAAGAAATGATTTACTCTAAAATGTCTGGTTCAGGTTGTGTATACACACCCAAAAATAATTTTTGAAGAAAAAAAAAAGAAAAAAAAAAAGAAATCTATTTTGACATTTTTTTAAACTTTAATTTTGAATGAAAACCATTAAACAACAAATAAAATGTTTAAACACTAAACATTTTAAACACTTTCATAATTCGTAGCAGTGTTGTTTTCGGTTATTGAAATAAAGCTGAAATAAAATAAAATATCAATATTACATTAATGAAAACTTTAAACAGTTTATGTACCAACAGTTAGCCTTGGCTAGCTGAAGTACTAAAATTAATAAAACCGCAATAAAATTACAACATTAAAACAAACTAAAATTAAAATGAAAACCGACCAGCTGATACCAGCTAATTATAAATAATAAATGCTACTAAAATAAATTAAGATGTTTTTCAATTTCCTGCCAAAAAACATTTCCCAGTCCAGTCTGTCAAACCAAAGTCATGTCCTCAGTGAGCAGTGCCATTTATGTGCAAGTGTTTATCACACAGTTTTAATCTCACTACAACCGTTTGGGTTAGTACAAAGTGCTTTGTGTTAGTAAGGGGTCGGGTGGCAAAGCCTGGGTCTGTGGTCATGTGACAGGAGACCTCCAGTTTCAGTCTGTAGCAGGGGTTCACTCTGTTAGGTGGAGCAGCACTCTGTGCTCGAGGCCAACACACGTGCGCACATTCACACACAACACAAACACGGAGATACTTGTACAGTCTTCTTCTCTTACACACATAAACATCTTTCCTACCAAGCACACATCCCCCAACAAGACACTATGTAACCTGTAGTTTGCTGTATGTCAGTAAAATAAACTATCATCTAATGGAGAGCTGAACTTTGCATGTTGCAGACAAATACTTCCCTTATAAAATCATATTTTCACAGCTATGGGAACATCTACTATAGATGTAAATGATCTATGTAAGTAAAATAATTAAGATGCATTAGAGGAAATTATCATCAACAATAGTGGTATTACAGAAGACAAATTTGCTATGGTATATTTGCTTGCCACTTGGTTTTTGTTATTGTCTTTTTGTAGTTGTGCCACGTCTTAACTTTTAAAAACTTTTAACTTCCTCCCAACATTCCTAATCTGTTCTGCTCCATACAATTAGATAAAGGAAATCTAAGACAAATATACAAATTCAGGCTAAATATATATTTTTATTCTGATTAATTAGAAGACTCGCTAGGAAATGTGCAGTTTTGCACACTCCTACTTCCTAATTTTGTCTCCACCCCCAACACACATAAACACATACACTTTCCCATGCAAACACAAACAGAATCACACACTCTGACTCACGCAATCTGGGTTTCCATGTGGATATTCTGCCAAACTGGTGGAATGGCTCTGATGACGCAATGAGAAGAGAACACAGAACAGGGTCACTGGCTGACGAAGAGAGCAGCTGACAGCTGTCCATTAGGCCTGCCTATCCCGATACACGCACAGGCGGTCTCATCACACCCTGCCACCGGGCCGCAACCGCACAAAGCACAATGTGCCTTTCTCTCTCTAGTCCAAGGCATTTCCTCAATGTAATGAAGATCATCTATCCTCATTCAAGAATAGCTCAATTCCTCACGTTATACTGGCTACATAACAGGGGAAATGGGCATTTTATGACTTTGTTAAGCAAATAAAATGCCTGGTCTTACCTGTATTGCGCATGGGTGGAGCAGATGTTGGGGTGAAGCCACCGTTCGACTGTTCGTTGGTTTCTCCAAAGTCAATTACAGGCTTGGGCTTGGGCATATACTCTTTACGTGGACGTGACTGAGCATCTTTCATCCTGGTCGGTTAAACAGGAGTCATTTATTGCTTCTTTTGACAGAATCCAGAACAAACACACATGCTGTGCAAGGACACATGCTCACATACACACCTGTCTCTGAGTTTGTCAGAAAGTTCGTCCAGGATCTGAACAGCCTGTCTGTGGTACTGCAACTGAGACTCAACCAGTGACGACAGCTGGCTCACCTGCTCAATCTGCACAGGCGCACACACACACATTAAATATATAAAGATATATTGGTAACACTTTATAATAAGGTTTATTAGTAGTGGTTCAACGGATCACAAAACTCACGGTTCGGATCATATCACGGCTATTAAGTCACGGATCGGATCATTTTTCGGATCAGCACAAAAAAAAAAAGGGGGATGGAGGGTAACTTTGCATTTATTACTTAGCCCACTTTAACTACTTCGATACCACAGCAGAAACTACTAGTCCAACTAATACATTATTAAAGGCAAGTGAACAGACTGTAAAAAGAACAAATACTGTACACCAATTACAAGCATAGATAAATACAACATAAAGTTACAAATAAAGTATAAGGTCTAACTGTAGTATTAATTTTCGTGTACAGAAATGTAATAATTAAATGTAAAATGACACTGTTCACTGTATAAATTTAATATAGATTAATCTTCGTTAAAGCTGTGTTATGCTGTTTGATTTACATGACAGACAACAGCAGGTATTTATAGGTTGCTGTCACTTTAAGAGTAAGACCCTATGCACTCACACATCCGAAAGATACACATCCTAATTCTCACCTTGTTCAATTAAGACATAACCGAATGTGTTTACGAGAATACTTGCCGAGTGGGGTATTTTGACTGACATAATGCGTGTATGTGTCCATCCAAGTGCATTGAGGACACGAAAGAGAAATCAATTTGGAGTTTGCGAGCTATCTGAAACACGCCTCTCTCTCTCTCTCTCTCTCTCTCTCTGTGTGCGTGTGCAAGCCTTGTATGTATGTGCGTCTGTGCGCACCGATAACAGCGTGGCGTGCAATACCGAATTAAATCCTCTTTTGCCTCTTCTAGCGCTGGAATGGTTTTATATCTATTTAATGTGTAAACTAGCAAGACAAAACACGTGCAAATGATAACCTTTCACTCTATTGCGGTTAAACTTGCAATTAATCCGCAAATCATATGCGTCCCGAACCGTGGGGCTTGGTCCGTACGGATCACGGATCAAGGATCAACAACGATCCGTTTAACCACTACTAATGAACCTTATTGTAAAGTGTTACAGATATATTTATTTGTCACTTATGCATATCCACGCTTACAGTCACACTGAACAACCACAACAACGTTCATTAACAAACAGTCAAAAATAGTTAATGAGTAATTCCTGAGGCCTTGAGTTCACACAAGTCTCACTAGACTGCTGAATTTAGACTGGGGGCTCTGCTAGCGGTTCACACTAAACGTTTACTATCGTTTAAAACTGTACCATACAGTATCTTGTATTACTTTATATCTAGAGCTTGATGAGTTTAAAATAGTCTTTCCATAGAGTCCATTTGCCAATGTTTATTCCCTCATCAAGTTACTGTCATTTTGAACCAACAGAGGGCGCTCTGACATCTCCATAAAACATTAGATATAAGCTGCAGCCAAGAAGCAAGAGGATTTTTATCGTTTTGGCTGCACTACAGCTTTATTGGATTACCAACCTTTCTTGACCCCACTGATGGGCATTATGGGAGTTAAAAAAGGACAGGAAATTTGTGTCTTCAAAATTGTTAATTCTAAAGTGACAGTCTTTGCCAAAAGTTCTTAAAAAAAGAGACAGTGGAGTTGGTATAAAATCAGTAAGGCAATGTGTTACAGAAAAACACTTAATTATTCAGTGCTGTTAATAGGATTAGAACAATCCCCAGGACACACAAAAGCACAAAAACACACTGAATGAAGCATCAAGCTGTCAGATGGTAAATCCTTACATCAGTTTCCAGAAGGTTGTACATGCTGATCTCAGCCACCTCCTTAGATTCATGAAACTTCTCCAGCGCCTGCCTGACCTCTTCATCTGGAATTTTCCCCTGACGTTTCTTCTTATAGTCAAAATCCAGCCTGCGTCCTTCAAGCTTTTTCAAATGGTGCTGAGAAAGAGGGAAACTCTTTCAATATAACTGGTGTGGAATAGACCACATTAAATCATAGCAAAGGAAGTGAACTCTAAATATAAAATCTATTCCTCAAGGAGTACTTTATTTTACAGAGGATATTACTGGTCAAATCCTGATAAATACAATTAAAGTGCAGATTTTCACTTCTTGTAAATAGTCTAGCACAAAAAATGGGGCAGGGACAACGTTGTACCTTATCTACCCCTAAAATGTGCATATTATTACCTTAGAGCAGGGGTCGGCAATTAAGTTTGCCATTGGGCCAAAAAAAATTTCGCCACTAGATGGCGGGTCAGAACATAGTCAAAGGATAATTTAAATTAATTGATGAAAAATGCAACTAGAATTGCCTGTGACAGACTGTTCCAGTGTCTTTTGTAACTGGTAGTGAGCTGTTACTCTGTGTTAAATCCTGTAGTAGGACAGTCATTAACAAAAAGCCACATTCGTGTGGCAGTTTCCGGGTTTTACACTGGATAAATTAATAAAGTGGAGTAGTGACCTGGCAAGTATCGTCATTCACCAACTTACAACACAGACCGCCTTGCTAAAACATACATATGTGGGAGATGCGGAATGAATAAAAAATAACTAAGAGGACTTAAAATAAAAATAAAAGAGGACCTGAATAAGCCCATTAATAGCATGTTTGAGTCATGCTCTTAATGAACTATGTTTTATTTCCTCTTTCCATATTGTGAATAATGAATGTGTATCATTTTAATTTGCTTGTTACACAATGGAGCCTAATTTATTGTAATAATTATTTGACGTAGCCTACTTTTACACTCAGAATTATTCCTTGGCATCCTCACGTACTAAACTGCATTTATTTTAAATTGTTTGCGTGCTGGAGGTCCGCTTTTACGTTGTGTGCAGAGTGATGTTAACATTTAAGCTAGCTGGTGAGAGAAAATGGCACTATCAAAGAGTCTAAAGAGGAAAGTTGATAGCGAAAATAGGGCATTACAAAGAAGAATGAAAAGACAACTGTGCGTTCATCCTACCTAGTTTTGTGAATGCAAAGCCTGTGTGTCTTATCTGCAACAAAGTTGTCGCTGTTTTCAAAGAATATAACACTGTCTCTACACCGGACACGAGCGGCGCGATGCGACGCCTCAAATGATAACAGAACCCATTATAATCAGTAATATTGTCTACACTGGATGCAGTGCGGTGCGACGCGAGTCACGCGACACAACACGTTCCAAACAGTAAATGGATTCCCCGTTCTATTTCTGACATAGTTTAAGTGCTTTGCAACGGTCGGTTTGTGGCGTTCAGTGTAGACAGCTTTGAGCTTTTCGCGTCTGGTGTAGACACGGTGATAATAGACAGCACCAGTTTTGGCCCGCGGGCCGCCTATTGCCAACCACTGCCTTAGAGTAACAATATGTACCCTTAAGATACAACCATGAACCTTTCATGGGTACTGCTCCAGTGACAAGCTGAAAGATACAATATTTGCAAATTTTTTTCTGAGAGTGTGGGTATCACATAAAAACAGTTTCAATTATATAGGTATCTCTATATGCGTGTGTGAGACAGAGCAACTAAAGCAAACCTGTATCTCTCTTAGGTCCTTATCACACAGGCCTTGTAAAGGGTCGATGAAATTCTGTTTGACATCAATGTCCAAAGAATCCTTCACCTCTGCTAGTCTCTTCATACTTTCACCAACATCAACTAGCGCACCACCTACAGACACAAATGTGGTTGTTTTGTACGTTTGGTTAGCTGGAGAACTAAACAAAATCTGAGGTTTTAGAAGCTGCACACATTTTGTAAACCCACCAAAGTTTGTGTCCTCTCCGAGTTCTCTGCCATACTTTCCCATGCATTCTCCTAGCAGCCCCTCGGCCTGTGGATAACCTGGACTCTTCACCTGCCCTCTGATCTTAGACATAGTGTTTAACATAGAGAGCTTTGCACGAGATGCTGTGTGAGACAGACAGACAAGAGAGAAACAGAAAAAGAATGGAAAAGACACAGAGAGACATTTGACAATAATGACCAATTGTGTGGATCTGTTTTGACAGACAAAAATATGTACCAATCTTAGACAGCAAGCTAAATAAAAGCTCCAGGGATGTCTTTGGTATTACCTGGATTGGGCTGCAGGTACTCTGATGTTTTAGAGATGACTTCTACCACAGCTTTATTTGTCACATCTACTTTCTACAGAAACACAGAGGGGAGGTCAATGCACAGAGAACACATGTACAAGCAACACTACAAGCAAGACACAACCAACACAGAATAAAAAGATAAAATGGCTTTTTTTTATAACATGTAACAATAAGAATAGAGTCTTAGTAATGAACATCTAAAAATAAAATCACATTATGCTGCACTCTGGAATGTTTCTGACTCTTGATTCTGATCCCAGCATTCCATGGTCAAATATGTTGCTATAACAATGCTAAAAAAGTACATTTGACAGTTGTCTAAGGAAATCAATCTCCTTGAAATGGCTTTTGAAGCACTGAAGTCTCTTTCTTCTCACATCATAAGACCATTTCAACAAATAAATATTTCATGTTCATTTATTGATTTATCAGGTAAGCATCTGTGAAAAGCAGGATAATATAGACTCAACTGGTCATTATTTCAAAATAAACCCTTTCAGCATAATACATGTCCTCATGCTTATTTTGCAATGTTAGCCAGCAGACTTTACTTTATGCCTTCTTTATCAAAGTTTCTGTATTGAATATCCATACATAAGATCTATCAGGCTACTGTTCTTTAAAGGGTTAGTTCACCCAAAAATAAAATTTCTGTCATTACTCACTCACCCTCATGTTGTTCCACACCTGTAAGACTTTCATTCATCTTCAGAACACAAATTAAGATATTTTTGATAAAATCCATAAGGTTTTTTATCCCCCATAGAAAGCAACATAATTACCACATTCAAGGTCCAGAAAAGTAGTAAAAACTTCATTAAAATAGTCAACATGACTACAGTGGTTCAACCTAAAAGGGGGGGTCTAATGCTATTTCATGCATTCTGACTTATTTACACTGTTAAAGAGTTGGATTCTCTTGCTAAACATGGCCAAAATTTCAAAAAACGAGTTGGACATATGACGGAGTATTTCTGTGCCAAATACACCCCTTCAGAGTTTGTACAAGTTTTGAAGCTTTACGGATCTTTTGTTTCGAATCAGTGGTTCAGAGCGTGTATCAAACTGCCAAAGTCACGCCCCCCATTGGTGAACCATTGAAATTTCAAAACACTTTGAAATGACGTAACGAAGCCTCGTTTACTGAAATCATGTGACTTTGGCAGATTGATACATGCTCCGAACCACTGATTAGAAACAAAAGATCCGTAAAGCTTCGAAGCTTCATGAAGCAGTGTTTTGAAATCGCCCAACACTAGATATTGTTGAATAAAGTCACTATTTTGTTTTTTTGGTGCACAAAAAGTATTCTCGTCGCTTCATAACATTAAGGTTGAACCACTGTAGTCACATGAACTTTTAAATATGTCTTTAGTAGCTTTCTGGGCATCTGAAAGTGTTAATTATCTTGCTGGCAATGCAGGCCTTACTGAGCCATCGGATTTTATCAAAAATATCTTAATTTGTGTTCAGAAGATGAACAAAGTTCTTACTGGTGTGGAACGACATGAGGGTGATTAATTAATGACAGAATTTTCATTTTTGGGTGAACTAACCCTTTAAATACATTTGTTTAGCTGACCATCGATAGCTTCGCTACACAAAAGCTGCACGTGCTCGTGACTCTTTAGCTTCGCCCACGGCACGCCTCCAGGAGCTTGGCTGTTTTCGGAAAGACTCGGAACAGCGTATCGTCTTTTATAAATCTAATAAAACTAAAGACTCTTCGGAGATATGAAGGATGCTATACTACTCTATAGGTACTCAAGATTAACCGAAACTGTGTGTGTTATGTACCCTTTAATGTTATGATGCAACAATACCTTTTGTGCGCAAAAACAAAACAAAAATAATGACTTTCTCTTCTCTCCTGTCATTCTCCTATGCTGTTTGGAATGGCATGAGGGTGAGTAATTAATGACAGAAATGTAATTTTTTGGTGAAATGAACTAACCCTTTAAGTCATCTTTATTTGCTTGTATTTTATTAAACCATCTACAAAAATCTGTAATTACAGAGGAACTGAATGAAGATCTGTGAAGCTAATCAAGAGGTTAGTGTCAGAACAAAGTTAAATGTATAACATTGAGCAGTGTTTTCAGGAGACCTGATGACACCACTCATGTTTAGAGGACAGGATTATTAAAATCAGATTTCAGCCTAAGACACTGCAGTGAATAAACATTTCAGATAATTATAAAACAAAAAATCCTGGATCACTACAGCCACACCACTTTCACTTTGTAAATGAAAGAAACTTTCCAGAAAAACACAGGTGTCGAAAACCTCACTGATGGATGTGTGGGACAGAGGTTGAGGCTTTGAATCACTTTATGTGTTTAAATCAATGTTTTTTGAAAGACTGTTGGCTGTGGTGTGGGAAAATACTCTCCACTTACTCTCTCCAGGTCCTTGAACTCCTCATCCAGTTTAGTTCCCTCAGCACCGCCAACCTTCTCGCTCACCATCTGACACAGAGAGAGAAGCCCTTTTTAAACCAGTATGACTATATTAAAATTAGAGCTGAATGATATTAGATAAATTGAGAATGAAATTATTATTTTTTTTTTTTAAATAGAGATCACGATTCTTCCACGATTCTGAACATACAACTAAACAAAATAACATTCAAGTCAATTCCACTTTCCCTCCACCTCTGTATTCCTCACAACATATAAACTGCAGAAAATGGCTAACTTTCACAAGGAACTCATTTTAGCACTGTACACATGTAAATCCAATTAGCCCTCCCTGCAACTCATTTCTCTTGTGCTCGCTTATTGGCAGGGATAATTTTTCCCTCTGTACTTCCATAGCTTTCATTCTTAATACTTAAAATAGCTCCAATACTACTATTTATTCTCAGGAAAATCACTGTGAATATTATACATTATATTATGCATTACTTGACTACATCAAAAACACCAGTGGTATTAAACTAAAACAAAAAACTCTGTGTGAACCTGTGTCTGCCACAACAGTTGTTATTCTCAGGACTTGTAACACATGTTGCTCATCTCACTCAGTGTTTATGTCCTGAGCATGCAACAGAGAACCAAAGACAGTGATCGTGCAACTGTTGAAACAAGGCCACATGTTAAAATTCAGTCCTCACTAACATATGTTGTTCATTTTATTGCTGTTCTTGACCCTAACTGGAGTAAGCATATATTGCCACATGGAAAGCGCTGGATGTTTGTCATATCACGTCATATGAACATTAATCATGAACACATGTAATTTTATGGTGGTAACTTACAACACTGAGAAGTTCATTTTGTGTTTTGGCTATTTCTATGGTTGTGTTAAAGATTATTTATCTATAACCACCAGTTTCCTTGAGTTTTTCCTCTTACTCTATACTGTAAGCATTTTCTACGGTCTAAACATGGACATCTAGTTTGTGAACAACACACTCCAAATGGTCTGATCATGATTTAAAAAGACTTTTTCTCAAAACCATTAAAAATACACTATGGGAGGTACTTGCAACATCTGCTGTATAGATTACCGCAGACATCTCTTTAAGACTTCTCTTGCTGGTAGAGAAAAAATTCAATGCAATTAAAATTATTTATACTAGGGCAGTCTATTGAATTAATAACATTTGTAATTTAAATGTAATAATCACAATTATTTGCAAAATATTTGCTGACCAAAGCCACCAAATTAAGATAATTCAAAGACATGCCATTATTGTGGCAGAAAAAAACTGAATAGATATAACAGACAGGGCCTTTAGAAGACAATAAATTGTTGCTTTCACATCATTCAACGCAAGCCTATTAAGTCTGCAATATTTTTAAATTGTTAGTTTAGTGTATATATGCAGATTGATGTAAAAAAAAAATCACAATAAATTAATGTGTTAACACCACCACCATGCACAAGAGCAATCATGAACCACTCGATACAATTGTATCAAAATGAATAACAGTTATTTTAAGCCAAAGACATCAGCACAGAACACTCCATTACAACCATGTTTGACATTCAGGTGTCGGCTTGCAGTGACCTTTTCACTCCTCTATATCCTCCAAGCATGTTTGCATATTTGTGCAATTCAGTTTGTTTGGCAGACCAGGGCATGAAGAAAACTAATTAATAATTAACCAGTGTTTTGTGGCAAGTCAACCGGCATGTCCAAATGTCACCAATATGTTGAGATGGTAAAGACACTGGATAGAGTTAACGCTATAAACTAGGTGGAAAACATGATACGGCTTAGATTAAGGCCACAGATAAAGACTGACGTGTTCAAGTTCCCATCAATTTAACATTTAAATGACGGCAATATTATCAGTTCCACCTTTCTATTTAAAAACTACTTAAAATCCAATTTTGTAAACAATCTTGTGGTAATAAGGGAATTAATATACAGAACTACATTTACTGATACATTTTGAATACTTTAATTAGGGCTGTCAACTTTAACACATGCGATTAATTCAAATCATTAATTAACACATGAAATTGCGTCATTAACATAATTTACGTCACACAGTTAGATTATCTTAGAAGTCAGGAGTTTATCACACTGATGGCGCAAGAACCTGTAACCCTATAGGCGGAAATTTCTATTCTAACCCTTTAACATGATTTCGCTTCTCTGTTTGCGATCAGATCATTTTAATCTGTTAAACTCCGGGAAAGTTTTCAGTTCAATGATCCAGTAAGCGAATTCTTTCAAACAATACAGTCCAAAACAGTGCTAATGTAAAGAAAACCAGGCTGATTACATCAGAGATGGCAGGCTAACGGAATAGAAACTCATATTGCATTTTCATTGAATTATTCACTCCAATGTGTGTTTCGCTTTAAAACATGAGCTCTGTCATATTCTGCGAGCCCTCACGCATCGTGCTGTGTGAAATACAGACTGAACAGAATGTCAAAACATCCCACCGCTATATGTCCAGATGATACGCAAACTATGTTTCTCGGCTGGATAAAAACAAACCAGCGACTTGCTAGTAAAGTTTAGATGGATGAGGATTACAATCAAGGTAAAGACGATTGCGTGAGCCCGTTATATTGATGTGCAAACAAATTGTGTAAGTGCGCTCTCGATGCACTGATAATCGCACACTGTATTTTTGTACACATTTCAGTACATTAACATTGTTTGCACACACATTCAGGATGTTTTGATTTGTCATGTGTATGTTGCTGTGTTTAGTAATTCTGAATTGATCTGTGTACAGTAGTAGGAAGCCTATATGAAGTCAGGTCAAGGCGGTTGGTGGTTTAGTTTTTTTTTTTTTTGGCATCGCCATGTGGTCCTGTTCGGTATCGCAACTTGACTTGTCTAAAATGTAAACAAGCTCTTTGCTGTTGTACTGTACACTATACAGTGCAAAAACTTAATGTTTTTTCTTTCATGGGTGCTTTGATGTGCATACATTTCTTAATTATATGGACATTCATTATATCATTTGGTTATTTGGTGTCCTTTTTTGGGATAACACCTAAATTTATTTTGAAAAAGCTTGCGGAAAATATAGTTATGTGAGAATCACCATTCAAACTGATGGCAAAATGAATGTGTTAAACAAGATAAATATGTATGTTTAATTTCATGCTAAGGGTGCGATAAAATGCAATTAAAAATTTTAATCTATTGACAGCCCTACTTTTAATGTTTTTGAAAGACAGCTCTTATGCTCACCAAGACTGCATTTATTTGATCAAAATTACAGTAAAAACAAAAATATTGTGAACTGTTTTCTATTGTAACATATTTTAAAATGTAATTTATTCCAAAGCTGAATTTTCAGCAGTCATTAGTCTTCAGTGTCACATGATCCTTCAGAAATCAAGATTTTTTTTTTCAAGATTCTTTGATGAATGGAATAATGGCATTTATTTGAAATATACTTTTTTATAACAATGTGAAAGTCACTTTGATCAATTTAATGCACCCCAAGCCTCATCTGACGCATATTACAGAAAATGTATAATCAAAAAATTCAAAGAGACACCAGAAGACCATTTGTTCTGTAATAATCTCAATCGGACACTCCCGCAACAAAACTGTACAGCTCAGTCAGCTGGCAACATGACTATGTATATTTATGAGTGAAAGAGGCCTTAACAACAGATAAAGAGATAATACAGAGGCTCAGCTCTGTCACACACTGCTGATAAAGAATGCGAAGTACTTCTAACTTTGACACAAATACGCACACACACAAACAGCCGGCCACATAGCCGAAGCAGACCCAGCAGGCGAAGACTGAAACCAAGACCACACTTCATAGATAATGCTATGCTTGTGAGTCTAATGAAGAGAAGAATGCATGACTCTAAGTCAACTGCTACAGAGACAACACAGGAATTTCAGAACTATCCCTCTTACACAATCCTCCTCACACAACAAAACAAATGTCAAGTAAATAGTACTAGGTACACACCTGATCGATTAGTCTAGTCTAGTCTGTTTTCAGTTGATGAATGAACAGAACATGTAGCGCGCCTCCCATCCAATAATTCACAATAATCTTTGGGCTTTGTTACTTTTGATATGAAGCAAAGTCTCAGATTTCAAATGATGTCCATCTTATTACGAGATTCAAAAATTAAGTTTTGGCGCTGTTTAATGTGGCGTGACAGATCGCTTTAGCGCCTCAGTTAAAGAGAAACGGCAGCACGGAGCGCATGTGAACATCCTCTCCTCCGCTTTAATACCAGTTACAGTGCGAAATAAACGTGACTAAACATCTCAAGGTATGTTAAAATATACAGTACAACTTACCGAAATCCGTATCATGTCTCATGTAATAGCACAATCAGTGTTTCAACCGAGGAAAGACGTCAATAAAACAGCTTGTAAACAATGTCACGTAACGTCACATTTACCTCAGAAAAACATATTCATTGACCATAAACTCATTAGTCAGCTAGAAAAATTAACTATAGAGAGCAGCATTCTGATAAATATAGCTATGCACTGTTACATATTCATTATAATGTTCTTCAATATTTAATGCATGTTTAAATAACTCATTTATGCCAGCCACGATTTAAATGTTTATATTTTAAAAAAAAAACCCCGAATTAGAGTAGAAATATGATTATGTAATTCTAAACTTTATTTATTATAAAAAAAGCATAATTGAGTGTAATTTAAGTGTTTGTATATAAATAAGTTAATTTTAACCTTTAATATTATAGTAAAGTAGTAACAACTGACTCCCATGTGTAGTTTACAGCATTAGTTGAGATTTTTTTCCTCTAGAAAATTTGCCATGTGAATAGAAATCAAATTGAATCGTGAAAACTGTGTCAATACCCAGCCCTAATGCCCAGACAACTAGAAGGCATGATTTCTCACAGAAGTGTAAACGACATGTCTCAATTAAACCATTGCTGTTGTAGTAGCATCTCAAGAAGCCTGACACAACAACACTGGCGCAACCAATGGCTGGTGCAACCAAAACCAAAATCTGTTTGTCTGACCAGAGGAAGTGTTCAGGAGACCTGTATGAAAACAGTTCACTGTTTTTTTTTATGCAGTGGTGCAGAAATTACGACTTTATATAACTGGCACATTCCCGCTATTGCTGTAATCTCATGTGAGGTATGGGTTGCTGGAGAGGAGGGATTATTGCCCCGCCCTTGCAGTGCAATACATCGATTCTCGATACATTCAATGATTCTGGATCGATTCTGATATTTTCCCTCTCGAATCGATTTTGAGTTTTAACAGCAGATGGCACTCTACAGGTGCTGGTCATATAATTAGAATATCATCAAAAAGTTGATTTATTTCACTAATTTCATTCAAAAAGTGAAACTTGTATATTATATTCATTCATTACACAGAGACTGATATATTTCAAATGTTTATTTCTTTTAATTTTGATGATTAAAACTGACAACTAAGGAAAATCCCAAATTCAGTATCTCAGAAAATTAGAATATTGTGAAAAGGTTCAATATTGAAGACACCTGCAGCCACACTCTAATCAGCTAATTAACTCAAAACACCTGCAAAGGCCTTTAAATGGCCTCTCAGTCTAGTTCTGTAGGCTACACAATCATGGGGAAGACTGCTGACTTGACAGTTGTCCAAAAGACGATCATTGACACCTTGCACAAGGAGGGCAAGACACAAAAGGTCATTGCAAAAGAGGCTGGCTCTTCACAGAGCTCTGTGTCCAAGCACATTAATAGAGAGGCGAAGGGAAGGAAAAGATGTGGTAGAAAAAAAGTGTACAAGCAATAGGGATAACTGCACCCTGGAGAGGATTTTGAAACAAAACCCATTCAAAAATGTGGGGGAGATTCACAAAGAGTGGACTGCAGCTGGAGTCAGTGCTTCAAGAACCACTACGCACAGACGTATGCAAGACATGGGTTTCAGCTGTCACATTCCTTGTGTCAAGCCACTCTTGAACAACAGACAGCGTCAGAAGCGTCTCACCTGGGCTAAAGACAAAAAGGACTGGACTGCTGCTGAGTGGTCCAAAGTTATGTTCTCTGATGAAAGTAAATTTTGCATTTCCTTTGGAAATCAGGGTCCCAGAGTCTGGAGGAAGAGAGGAGAGGCACACAATCCACGTTGCTTGAGGTCCAGTGTAAAGTTTCCACAGTCAGTGATGGTTTGGGGTGCCATGTCATCTGCTGGTGTTGGTCCACTGTGTTTTCTGAGGTCCAAGGTCAACGCAGCCGTATACCAGGAAGTTTTAGAGCACTTCATGCTTCCTGCTGCTGACCAACTTTATGGAGATGCAGATTTCATTTTCCAACAGGACTTGGCACCTGCACACAGTGCCAAAGCTACCAGTACCTGGTTTGAGGACCATGGTATCCCTGTTCTTAATTGGCCAGCAAACTCGCCTGACCTTAACCCCATAGAAAATCTATGGAGTATTGTGAAGAGGAAGATGCGATATGCCAGACCCAACAATGCAGAAGAGCTGAAGGCCACTATCAGAGCAACCTGGGCTCTTATAACACCTGAGCAGTGCCACAGACTGATCGACTCCATGCCACACCGCATTGCTGCAGTAATTCAGGCAAAAGGAGCCCCAACTAAGTATTGAGTGCTGTACATGCTCATACTTTTCATGTTCATACTTTTCAGTTGGCCAAGATTTCTAAAAATCCTTTCTTTGTATTGGTCTTAAGTAATATTCTAATTTTCTGAGATACTGAATTTGGGATTTTCCTTAGTTGTCAGTTATAATCATCAAAATTAAAAGAAATAAACATTTGAAATATATCAGTCTGTGTGTAATGAATGAATATAATATACAAGTTTCACTTTTTGAATGAAATTAGTGAAATAAATCAACTTTTTGATGATATTCTAATTATATGACCAGCACCTGTAGGCTGGTTTTTAACCGCATACAAATGCTCACGAAGAAGACTGCTGGACAGCGACCGTGCGTTCGGCTGAGTCATGTAAGTGGTTAAATATACTTGCACCTCGGCTCAGAATGCTTTTATGACGCAAGATTAATGTAAACACAGCCCACTGCGAACACCTTTGTAATTCGCTTAAACCTTTCAGAACTATATGAATTATTATTTTAGGTTTAAGTGGTGTATGTAAAGAAACTGGAAGCAAGCAGAGCATGAGTGTTCTAAAGCACGTAGTGCCATTTGCTGTTTAAAAACTAAGCTCAGAATCGATTCGGGAGAGAATCGCGATACATCGGAAAATATAAGAATCGTTCCAAATTATTTGTATCGAAAATCGAGAAACGATGTATTGTCCCAGCCCTAGTGCACATCATCGGAGAGGTCATTGCGAGGTGGAAGGAAAGTTAAAGGGGTCATATGATGCTTTATACATTTATTTATACATATTCTATATAACAAAGAACACTGATCCAGACCTGCCTAAAACACTTTGTTCGAAGTCCAGATATTACTTCCTCAAATGTCTATGTCACAATGTGAAATATTAGCATAATGCCCGCCCAAAGGCATGCGCAAAGGAGTAAGACGTGGCTTCAGGGAATTGCTCTCATGTCGCGGAGATGAAATGGGAGGTCTTTTCTTCCCTATTGTAGAGCTACCCTCGACTAAAGATTTTTCTAGTCGACTAGTAGTAGTTCATTTAAGACATATCACACATTTATATTAATGAGGCATAAATCGTAAGAATGAGCCTTTAATTGCCTACATAATACATAGCCTAATCAGCGCACATAAAGCTTACCACAGCGCACTGGCAAACATAATGATTAGGAGTGTATCATGAAAAAAACATAAGGAGACTGTCTAAACATTTTAATAATTTAATGATAATGTTTTCTGGGTTGTCAGCTGCAGAGATTAAGTCTACGATGCTGACTCGTCATCTATGCAGTAGTGGATGCACCTATATATACATGTTTAATACAGATTACATAATCTGAGAATATTTATTTTCCATTTGAATTGGTTTGATTAAAAGTAGACATTTCAAGATTTCTATAGATATATTTCTTGTGTCTGTGAGGGAAGTATATACGCTGAGTTTCGGTCATTTTTTTTGTTACGTGCTCAAGTTCACTAAGACCGAGACGGCACATCCTGATTGTTTTCATTATTTTACAAAAGCACATTTTGCTGTTATTGTGAGTTTACATGAATAAAAATAGACCCTTTACAATTTGCAATACACTTATCTGAATGACCAAAATGACGGAGTATTTTAAGTTAAATGCAAGTGATCGCACCGGCGCCTGTATGCCATGCAGTAAGTGCGGATATGCACCTAATAATATGGATGCATGTATATGTGCCAAATAATAGCGCACGTTTATCTAGGACTAGACTAACAGCGAGCAATAAGCCATATTTGAGGTCAGTGAATGATAGGTGAATGCTTGGATTTCCTGCCGTTAATGATCTCTCCTTCACAGACTGCGTGACTTCACCACTACCAGTGAAGTTTTTTTTCTGCGACTAACCGACTAATAAAATCTTGGTCAACCAAGCCTCTTCTAGTCTTGTCAAATGGAGTGATATAGTAAGGATGGGGGCATTGTATTGCAATACCAAGCTAAAAGAAAACAGACACTCTTCTGCATATTTTAACACATTGTAACCTCTAATTAGGTCTAAATGCACCCATAAAGTGACGCTGATTATTTATTAAAGCTGTCAAAAATATTAAATATGGAAATGACTGCAAGTTAGCACAAGACCAACAATAAAAAATACAAAGCAAGCAGTTTATAACTCTACCAAGGCATGACAGTAAACAATAGCACAATTTATCTTTGTAAATATTCAGAAACAGTTAAATACAGCAAGGAGAAAAACACACAGAACACTTTTAAAGTCAGAATAGCAGGCTAAGCTAGCTAGTTCTATGGAAGAAAACAACAGAAAAAAGTAACTCGCAAACCTGGCTGGCTTTGTAAAACTGCTTCTTTTAGCCCGCAACATTTATCTAGGACTAGGCTAACAGCGAGCGATAAGCCATATTTGAGGTCGATGAATGATAGGTGAATGTTTGGATTTCTTGCCGTTAACAATTTCTCTCTCACAGACTGCATGACTTTGAAGTTTTTTTTCTGCGACTAACCGACTAATAAAATCTTGGTCGACCAAGCCTGTTCTAGTCGACTAACGGTTAGTCAATTATTATGTGGTAGCCCTACCTTATTGTGACATATCAGAATGAAACGGCATCTCAAACAAGAAAAAATGTAGGGCAGGACTTGATTTTGTCCATCAGGAATTGATTGGATCATCATCGTTTGCTATTGTTCTGATCTAATGTGAGTAACAGGTTGTCCCATGTTTATATTCCATAAAAAACAAGAATTGTCGATTTTGGTTTCATGCCGAATTCAAAGATTACAAGGGCACATGAATAAAAAAATAAATTAAAAAAAACTTTGCATGGATGAATAATTTTGTATAAACATTGCAATATTTTGATTTCATGATAACTATTTCAATGGGGAAGAAAACATATCATTAAAAAAACAGATTTCTCCAAATAAAGCATTTTACAAGTTTTAGAAATGTATAATGTCCCTGTCCAATGTTCACTGCAGCAAGCACATCAGATTCTCTACCAGAAAGGCTATGCTGTGATAAGACGTGTTATCTATCACATTAGTCATTCTTATTCTTACAGTTTTAGTGTGTTCTTCTAATGATTACCTTTTGGAAACAAGGCTGCAGAATTCTGCTCAGAAACAAGCCAAATGCAAAACATTTCCTGATGCGTACATTAAAAAAAACACACAATCTCAAAGTAGCTCAAACAGTTCTGCGGACAGCACACCAAGAGGAAGACTGGACTGAGGGTGTGACTGGTGTCGGAGTTTGTCTTTTGGCAGGGTGTCCGGCCTATGTCAAGTATTGATTACTGTGGAATGCTGGCATGAGTTCTCTGCAGCACTGCAGTCCAATAAAAAGAGCCAAGCAGAGCAGGCGAAAGTACCCCAACCCCCATTAGAGTTGCATGATTCATACTCCGCTTCTCAGGCCCAAACACTGGCCATTTTCCTCTGCCCTGCTGTACTCCTCCACTCATGTAGACCCCCCACTGGGGATCTGAGCATGTTCCTGACAGGAAATTGGTCAACCGATTGTCCCTTCCTGCTGAGATCAGCGAACAGGGACAGAGATGCTCTGCTTCCCCTACATCTGTGACCATGTGCCCTAAGGAAAACACAACCACTGGCAACGAGAAACTAACAAATTGACAAAAACACATTAAGTCTTGAGTTAATTACATTATGAACCACAGACAAAGAACCTCCTCAACACCACCAGAATGCAAGAGCAGCCAAAATCAGGGAGAACTTTTCCTGATAACACATTTGATTGTCTTCAGAGGGTCAAAGTGAGACTTTTTGCACATTTAAAGCCAACACACTGCCGGCTGCGAGCCCACGCTCATGTTATGTTTCACTTTTGCCATTCCCAACATAATAACAAGACAGTATTTAGCCAAACTAGAAGAGCAAGCTTTAGTAAAGCTTTTCTGGCCAGTTATATTGAAACTAAATTTTCTGAGTTTTTGCTGTTATGCAGTACACTTTCATGCTCTCTTCATAATATATTGGATGGACACCATATTAGTCAGTTTTCTTTTACCATTTATCATCACATTTTTATGAAAATAGGGGTGAATTTTAAGTAATTTCTCTACTTTGATGAAGCTGATACTGTGAACTTAAGAGAATAAATGTACATAAAATATTTCAGGTGTTTCTTCATTCTTTACTGGCTATAATCAAATTGTATCAAACAAAATATGTGTTCTTGTTAGTAGTGTTTTATTTGATAATTCATTTATAGTTTTCTGTGTTCTAATTTTCACTTCTCATCCTGTTAGAGTGTTGTAATATCACATTAATTTAATAAACATCATTTCGTTAATGACATTACATTCGAGGAAAAGACAAAAGTAAAGTAAAGGAAAAATATAAGCACAAATATGCAATGTGATTAATTCTAAGATGTTTTGTAGTACTGCTTTTGTTCTTCCTATAAAAAATTCAATCCTGTTTGACAAAATTACAAAGACTGGCATAATAATATCTGAACTTTCAATTCCTCGCTGAGCAATGATAAACTATTGCTTGTTATTTTCATCCTGTAATGAATTCTCATAATTTCTAAATTTTTCAGTCTGCGAATTGTCTTGCCATTGTTTAAATAAGTAATAATTAATACAGCTGAAGAACCCGAGCTTGACCAAAACATATTTTTGAAACCTTGTCATACACTTCTATAGAAATACTTTCCATGCTTTTAGAATATTCAAATCAGTATATTTTATTTATTTTTAACCCACTGACAAGTTACATGGCTGACTTTTGCTCATTTGTAAAAGGAAAGCCAGTGTGACAGTGTCACATTTTCCAAATACATATTGCCAGCATAAAGTTTGAACAATAGAAACGAGAGAGATACAAACACAAAATCCATAGAGGACGTGATTGTCCAACAGATGCCAATAAAGGGAACTGCGGTAATCTTGGGTAAACCTGATACTGCAGTATATTCTTGGTATATTTCTAGACAGAATTTGCATATACATGTAGATATTTTAAATAACCCCGTTTCGTGAGTAGACCATAAGCATATGCTCAGTGCAAAATCGTTCATTTTACTGCAGTAAACGTGGCAAATGGAGTGATATAGTAAGGATGGGGGCGTTGTATTGCAATACCAAGCTAAAAGAAAACAGACACTCTTCTGCATATTTTAACACATTGTAACCTCTAATTAGGTTTAAATGCGCCCATAAAGTGACGCTGACTATTTATTAAAGCTGTCAAAAAAATTAAATATGGCAATGATTGTAAGTTAGGATAAGACCGACAATAAAAAACACAAAGCAAGCAGTTTATAGCTCTACAAAGGCATGACATTAAACAATAGCACGATTTATCTTTGTAAATATTCAGAAACAATTAAATACAGCAAGGAGAAAAACACACAACACACTTTTAAAGTGCAGAATAGCGGGCTGAAGTTTAGCGCAGCGTTAGCAGGCTAAGCTAGCTGGCACAGCACTGCGGTTCAATGGAAGAAAACAACAGAAAAAAGTAATTTGCAAACCTGGCTGGCTTTGTAAAACTGCTTCTTTAAGCCCGCCACGGACATCTTCAAGGCGTAATCCCCTTTTCTCGACGAAAAAAAAAGACTTGTAAAGTAGCTTTAATACTGACACAACAGTGTGACAAAAGTCAACGGTCGCTGAGTGAAATATAAAACTCAAGTCCTCAGATAAACGAGAAACGACACCCACTCCACAAAAAAATATTCCAGGTGGCTGCTGGGAAAGGTTTGATCAAGTTATGATATTAATTGTTCTTCTGGTGGTTTTCTACTAAAATGTGACTTTAATACGGTTAATAGTCCATCCACCGCATTTGTAAGTCTTGAGAACTAGCGGTTTCCTGCGCAACGCAAGCACATTCCTAGCGCGAGCGGAGAAGCGACTGGAAAAGGGAAGGGAACCGCAGCGCCTACTACCGCTCAGGACATGTACTGCATCCATAACGCAAGTGCTTCTATTGACCAGATGATGGAGCCAGACGTCTATTTTAGAGGAGTTCTACAAAAAGGCTGATAGTTTATTAAATACTATGCTGAGATGATCTTGTGCTTTCTGAGCACAGCATTTTTCATTAGAACTAATGCAATTATAAACACGTACATGTACATAAACATATGTACACTACTGTTCAAAAGTTTGGGGTTCTATTTGAATGTTCTTGAAAGAAGTATCTTATGCTCATCAAGCCTGCATTTATTTCAGATCAAAAATGCAGTAAAAACAAAAATATTGTGAAATATTATTACAATTAAAAAAAAAAAAAATGTTTTCTAAATATTTTTGAAAATAATTTATTCCTGTAATGGCAAAGCTGAATTTTCAGCATCATTACTCCAGTCTTCAGTGTCACAGGATCCTTCAGAAATCATTCTAATTGCTGATTTGGTGCTCAAGAAACATTTCTTATTTTCACAGTTGAAAACGGTTGTGCTGCTTAATATTTTTGTGGAAACCCTGATAAAAAATTTTCTAGGTTTCTTGGATGAATAAAGTTCCAAAGAACAGCGTCTATTTTAAAAGTTTTTTTTTTTTTTTTTTTTTTGTAACAATGTAAAAGTCTTAACAGTCACTTTTGATCACTGAATTGCATCCTGGCTGAATAAAAGTATTAATTATTAAAAAAAAAAAAAAAAAAAAAAAAAATTCTGGCACTAAACCTTAGAATGGCATATAAATGTTCAACATTAAATAAATGTACACTACTAATATATATATATATATATATATATATATATATATATATATATATATATATATATATAGTAGTGTAGTGTATAAATATATATATATACATGACATAAGATATATATATATGACATAAGATATATACATATATATATATATATATATATATATATATATATATATATGGGACGTTTTGGGATTCTTATGTCATATGTCTTTAATTTTATGCCTAAATTAAAAAGAATTTTTACAGGATTGTTTATTTAGGAGTTTTTAAAGCCACAAAACACTCAGTATAAAGTAAAAAGACTTTTATTACATTCTGTAATCCATGTGTTTAATCCTCATTGTACAATAACTCTTTAATGTGTTTGTTTTATTCTCTGTATCCATAATATACCATAAAATTATATTCCTTAAAATCTATAATATGATTTATTTACTTAAAAATAAAGTTAAAACAGAAACGACAGAAGGATCATGGCAAAGAATGAGGACTCTTTTAGGGGAATTTCTGCTTAAAAATGCTCTTTAAAAAAATAGGATTTTAATTCTTCAAGACAAAGGATGACACTAGAAGGGTGAGAAAATAGCGGTTACAGAAAATGACCAAAATGAAGAAAGAAAATATCACAAAAATAAACAAATAAAAAACACAACACTAGATTCAAATAGTTTTGATCCAACTCTTTTTTAAGCAAGTCAAACTGAAAAAGTTCTCCAATAGCACTGATATAAGACAGGGGTAAAAGTCTTTGATACTTCTGCAATTAACATTCACAAGAAAAGTTACCGTACACAGTGATCAAGGTTTAAGGTCTTCTATTTGGTGCAAGGTGTCTTGCTAGGCTAACTGAAGACATTTTTGGACAGAGAACCCAGCTATCTCCCTGAGTGACTGAGTGTAGATGTAAACGCACACTTCCAGAACTACCCTCAAGGACGGGTCGAACGCTTGTGGCAGTTTGTAGGGCTGCGAATTACACTCCACAAAAATCTAAATGGTTTATACAAAGTACTTGCACTTTGTTACAATCTTTCTCTGCCTTCACACGTCAATTGAAGTCAGTTAATACTAGAAAAGCGTAAAAAAAATAATAAAAAAAACTTCGAGTGTAGACAGAACTTAGCGAGGAGGTGTTAAATGATCTGAGCTGGAGTGCTTATGAAATCCAAGGAGATCCTTGGCTTGTGAGGGCCGTCAATACTAAAAATGGAAAGACTGATTATTGCACGAGCAGACATTATGATACTGTATGAAGCACCCAGAAAATGTGTATTATACCAACTATATAAAATCTTACAAGAAAATATACAGCTAGGCACTGTTCCAGCAGTGCAAAAATGAGGCAAGCTTGTTACTGTCAGGAAACTAGAGGTTGATACTTAACATTCGCAACATCTTTCATACCCTGCAATCTCACAAAGCTAGAACTGGGCACTGAAGGGTTTTTGAAAAGCCCTCCTTGGAGCTTCAGTTGCTATTCTGTTTCCACTCCTAAATCTCCACTGAGACCAATCTTGACTTTCTGACTCAGAAGAATGGAGGCTGCTATTACACGGACAGATAGCAGATACTTTTTTTGTCCTTTGTATTGAACTGCAAGTTTCGGAACACAAACTAACCATAGTATTCCCTAACTCAGGGGGGTAGCTGATGGCTCTGTCAACCAATAGTTGTGCTATATGTGAACACAAAGGATAAAGGGATGACGAGAAAAAAAAAAAAATCACACAACAACACAACACTGATCCCCACATCAGATACAATACAAAGCATGAGGTATGGCCTGTGAATCCATTTATCCTCACAGCTGAAACAGAAAAAGTCCAAATTACAACATTTCTATGGTATCCTTGCGATTGACGGCGAGCTCAGGTTGTCCGTTGTCTCTAAAAAATATGGTTCCTTCTAGCCGCTTACTTCAGTGTTCTTTGCGTTCTCCGTTTGAGTGGTTTGCTACACGCTCACATGGAGGATCTGACTGCAGAAAGTCTCTCTCACAGTGCCATTGTCTTTCCGCCTTCTATTGTGGGGCGACAGCAAAGTCCTGCCCCTGCAAAGTCCTTTTTTGTGTGGAGTATTTAAGTGCTCTCCGCCTGTATCAGCATGTCTTTCCAATTCCAACTCCAGCCCCATGTCAGTCCAGAATTCCACAGCTATGGTTGGAAAGTCTTTGAAGGGGCTTGAGAACATTCACTCTAAGGTGCAACTTTCTATTTAGTTAGTCCTCTGCCTACATATGCTATCTACAGGCTCTGTTTATAAATATATTCTCAAATACATCTATCGTTCTACATACATGTGGTTTCTGATCAAATGAGGATATCAAAATATTATCTTTATCCAAGTGGCATTTGAGAGGGAAAGGGTAATAAGGATGAGGTTTTTGTTAGTTTAGTTGCATCTTTTAAATTTATATGCAAAAATAAAGAGCTCAAAAGACAACACACCACTGTGCAGTGCACTGTATGTTAGTGTTGAGTCTGTGAACACGAAGGTGCTCATGCGGCGTTTACGACCTCAGGCGTGTATGCATTGGTCCCATTAAACAGTTTCTCATGGATTCAAAACTGTTCTTTTACAGAAACCAAGTCTCAAGAGCTTGTTTTACATATGGGGCAGGAATACATAATACATTCTGTCTTAATCCTGAGGCTTTGCCACATGTCAGCTGGGTTACATTCATAGTTCTCTTCCTAAGAGTACTTTGAAAATGGTGCAGGGAAATATCCACTTTTCAAGCACTTCATTTTTAAGGGAGATCTGAGCTTTAGGTTTAATCGAGTACTCTTTTCAATCAAATATACATCATGTACTCTGTTTGAGTCTCTATATGTAGGTAGCATAAGTAATAGTAACCAGCACCTTAAATGACTGCTGTCATTTAACAGTGTCTCATGAGAAATCTGGGTCCTGTTCAAATAGAGGAGTGAATCACTCCATCAGGAGGGAGGTTATAGATGGAGTCCTAAAGTGTAACGTGCAAGATTGTCAGTGTGTTGCTGGTTTTTTTCAAACACATATCCATCTACCTCCTATTTCCATTCCCTGTCTTTCTTTTACTTTCTCTACCCCTCATCAGAGCCATTATGACACTTCAATGAATGTTAGCCCTCAGTGGAGTCTGGGAAGGTGATCTCGCTGCAGAAAACCTCTCTGTAGAGAGCAGGGAAGTTGTAGGCAGTTTCTGGGTGAAGGAGGCGGAAAAATTCCAGCTTATCAATATGGAGGTTGCTAATAGACTTCATCATGGGCAATTTGGACAACATCTATTGAGAAAATAGAAAAAGAAAAGACAGATATAACATTTTCTTACATGACTTCATTGTTACAAAAATAAAAATAAAATAAAGGGCTTTCAGATGACTCAAATATTTATTTTTTATAATTTGATTAAATGATTAAATATTTAATATTGTAATGTAAATGTTTTTTGTGGTGAAAAGCATTTGGGACTTTAATGAATTTTAAGGATAGTAATAATAATGATAATAATACACTACCGTTCAAAAGTTTAGGGTCGGTACGATTATTTCTTCTCTTACGCTCTCTTTTATGCTTACCAAGGCTGCATTTACTTAATCAAAAATACAGTAAATACAATAATATTGCGAAATATTATTACAATTTAAAATAACTGTTTTCTGCTTTAATATATTTTAAAATGTAATAAAATTCCTGTAGTGGAAAAGCTGAATTTTCAGCATCATTACTCCAGTCTTCAATGTCACATGATCCTTCAGAAATCATTCTAATATGCTGATTTGGTGCTCAAGAAACATTTGTTATTATCAATGTTAAAAACAATTTAATCAGTTTTCTCTGACAGTAAACAGTTTTTAAACAGTTTTCTCTGAATGAGCACAAAAGAACAGCATTTATTTGAAACAGAACACTTTTGTATCATTATAAATGTCTTTACTGTCACTTTTGATCAGTTTCATGCACCCTTGTTATTTATTTTATTTTTTTAATCTTTACAAAAAATTATCTTACTGACTTCAAACTTTTGAACGGTATTGTATGTGTATAACAAGTTATAGGGAAATTTGCTTGGATGACACTCTCACTTGTATAAAATGTAATTTAAGTCTAAATAAATTTCACCATAAAAGAATGCAACTGACTTTAGTTAAATGTCCCATCTTGGTTTGATTTATAAAGTATTCCAAACAAGACGTTTGGAAGGGTGAACTCTTGTAGTTCAAATCTTCTGCAGTCAATTCAGAAGGTTTTGATCAGTTTTCAGAATTAAAACAGAATATAAAACAGTTAAAATGTTAAACTGAACAATCGTGTTAACAGCATATATTTATTAATTGCATATGTTTATTTTGAAAGTCCTGCTTTTCTCACATTTAACAGCTGTGAGAGTATGAACTTGCTTTTCCATTCATTCTTTGGATTTTTTTCCAAGTACCTTTGCCAGTTTCTCCTCATGGGCACCACTTTTATGAAGACAGTGTTGCAATGCAACATAGACCTTCTCCTGAAGTTTCTTCACCTTCTGGGCATCTGTCAACCAAGGTCGGTCTGTGAAATACATTAGTGGAAGAGTAAACTCAAATGTCTGGCTATGTATCCATTTGAAAGACTGTAAGAGTTAAAGATTACTTTACATTATAGTAAAACTACAGTACCTGGAGACAGAAGCACAGTGGCAGTAAACAGAGCCATCTCCTCTTCAGACAGCTGTAGCCGGCTCAAGGTTTTAGCCATCTCAAACACAGCACTCACCAGATCATCACAACCTACAGACAGGAAAAATACAGAAAACACATATGAAACATAACAGAGCAAAAGTAATAATCGAGAACCATAAAAAAAAAAAAAATCATAACATTGTAATTTGCCCTACAAAAAAGGAAAAGGTAAACAGACAACCAACCAGCTTTAGCCTGTTGACCTGGAAAGATTTTAATTTACCTAATTTCCATTTAAATTGATGTTTGTTTAGGTCTATATAAAGAGTAACCGTGACTTCATTAGATGATTTTACAGCACTTGGTGTACCATTGCTCAAGTTAATTGCACACAAGTACCCAACATGCCCTTTGAAAATGCTACAGGGTGCTAAATTATGCGAAAGGTCTAGGGAGGAGACTCACCGAGCGCTTTAAAGAGCTGCGGGCTTGTGAACTTTCCATCGAACAGCAGCGTGTTGTTGATTGGGTTGTAGGCCCGACACATTCGGATCAATAGCACGTCCAAGCAGCCTGGATGGTCAGCGCCACATAGAAGATGGACAAAGGAAAGGCAGGATAGAGGGAGGCAGAGGGGAGAGACAGGCAAACGAATGCTCCACACGTACACAGAGGAAAACAAAAAACAAATTACAAAATGTTTTCAAATTGAGGATTCATTAAAACAGTCATCATTTTCACAGATGAATAGTGATGTCAACATTCAATCGAATGGCATGATGGTTGTTTTAAAGAGAGAAAAAAAAAGACAAGCATTTTTTGTTTTCATTTAAATAACAATTGGGGTAAAATGCACACCACACAATGCACAAAGGGAGGACACAGACGGGAAGAGAGGGTGAGAGAAAACGACAAAGAGCCATTGTCAGAACACAGATGAGAAACTAAGAATACGTATGGTATAAACTCAAATATTATACTGTAAATTTACTGTATTAGAAGGTTTAACTAGAGATATAAACTGGGCACTTAAGAATATTTACTGCAAGTATTCACTAATGTGGAAAACAGTATCTGATTTGGTTGCTGTCCTGCACAGAGTTGATGCTGACCTGCTTTCAGAAGGATAATCTGGTCATTTTGACACAAGTCCATGAATCCAGATATACGCTTGGCAAACTCCACCACATACTGGATGGCGTTCGTGATGTGCACAGCACACTGCTGCCACAACAACTCTGTCGACTTGAATAAGGAAATATATGTTAGACTCTTCCACCCACATTCTGACCGCAATAATGACATGCATTTGACGTACTTTTTAATCCACTTTAATTAGGCTCTTAAAAAAATTAGAACTAGGAATTATTGTATTCTATGGGATTAATTTATGTGGAATGTAAGGTTGGGTAATTGCTAGGACACAATGTACATATCATAAAACATGCCGTTACACCCCATGGCATTAGAAAGTGTGATGCATCTCATTGGCATTTGACAGATACCTTGTTTTGGTAGACACGTATCTCCTCAGGTGTATAGAGGGTCCAAGCCAATCTCTTCAGTTCTTCTGAGCTGTACTGACTTGTCTCGATGTGGGATTTTACCACGTTCTGTGTAATCCGTTCTAAAGGAAACGTACATTTTTACAATTTTAACCATGTATAACATCTTCACATAAAGTTTGTGAACTATGGAAGCATGTAGAGATACCATGATATATTGACAGATATTAGTGATTTTATTAGTGAATTTATTGGTATAAGTCAGTCGATATTCGATACTTAATTGTACATGCTCATTTACATCGCTCACTTAAAGTTAATAAAAATTATTACATATTTAAATACATTTAAATAGTTAAAACTATTAAATATTTTTAACATTTATAACACTGTTAAATATAATGTTTAGTATTTAAAACTGATTGATTTTCATTAATTTTCGTTTTATAGTACTTTTTATTTTATTTTTATTACAAAAAAATAGTATTAGATAGAATTTTAATTTCTGCCAGTTATGCGTCATTACATAAAAATAATGATCTACTTATAATTTCAATAAAATACATATACAATAATCATTATACCCTTCAGATGTTTGGGGTCAGTACGATAAAAAAAATCCTGAAAAAATTTTGTAATGGTTACTATAAATTTACGGTTTTCAACATTGATAATAAGAAATGTTTCTTGAGCACCAAATCAGCATATTAGAATGATTTCTGAAGGATCATGTGACACTTAAGGAGCAATGGCTGCTGAAAATTTAGCTTTGCAAAACAGAGTACAAGACAGTTATTTGAATTTTTAATAATAGTTCACAGTATTACTGTTTTTAAATGAAAAAGGCAGCCTTTATGAGAAAGAGACTTCTTTCAAATTATTAAAAAAATCTTAATGACCCTCAAATTTTGAACAGTAGTTAATAAAATAAAATATACATTCCTAATATCACAGTGTACTACTAACCAATTTCCATCAAGGAACAGCCTTCAGGTGGGTTAAGTAATGAGCGAGTGAAGAGTCCCGATTCATGCAGGGTCTGGTACTCGTGTTTGATGTGTGTCACATCACTAAATTCATGTCTGTTGGGCTCAGGAGAACTTTGGGAGGACGAACTGCTGCCACCGCTTCCCCCCAGCAGCTCTAGGCTGCAGTAGTCGGCAGCTTCCTCTGGTGTGAGCGGCAGATCAAACAGGAGACCGTCTGGTAGCGTGGTTATGTCATCCAGGTCGCTAAGGGTGGTGCTGGAGCCCCGGCTGTAGGCCCGGCCGTGGCTGCTGCCGTTCTCCCCGGCCTCATCACCAGTGTGACCGGGTACACCATTGCTCAGACCCCCTGCCCGCTCCTGGGACTGCTGGTGCTTCTGAACCTCGGCATAGAGGCTGTCGCGCTGCTTTTTTGACATGCGGCCAAACTTCACCGCTGCAGAGAAAAAAGGGGTGTTGAAAGAAAGACAATGTTAAATTTGATTGTTGATAAGAACTGAAAAGCAAGTTAAAAAATTACACCACATATAGCCAGTGGCCATTGGCTATACAAAGTCCTTACATTCACATTGAGACCATAGCGGTGTTTAATAAGACTCAAGGAGACTCCACTTCCAGCAGAAAATTCCCTCAAGTAAGATTAGACTCACCATCGCGGCTCATGCCCAGTGCCAGACACTTCTGTAGACGGCAGTGCTGGCAGCGGTTGCGATTGGTTCGGTCAATAAGACAGTTCCTTTGCCTCGAGCAAGAGTAAATCGCATTGTTCTGCTGACTTCGGCGAAAGAAGCCCTTGATGAATGAAAAAGGGAGAAAAAAGGTCAAGAAGAGGCTACATTTCCATTTCCTTTATGTTCCTAAATTAAGAATTAAATCTTACATCAAGGATTACATTATAAAATCATTGTTACATTTTAAATTAACTCTAAAACTTAATTGTTTTCAAAGTCTTGGAATCGCAAGGACTATCTGTATGGATTCAGCCACCACTGAAGTTATATCATGATTTATTAATGCCATGTGTCATGGTGGTTCGAAAACATGGATGAGTAATGTGGTTCAATACAAATTGAGACTTTCAGGCACTAGAAACTCTAGATCAGCTCTTGCACAGACTGTGTCCTGTGGTCAAATACAAGCTGACTGAGATTTCTGACTGGTCAGAAAGCCAATCAGATAAAGAGGTTGTATTGTTTACTGTTTCAGGGAACAGTATGAAGACGTCATCAGGGTGTAACTACAAGGTGCTCTGAATTTCAACAAGTCTTGTATACTTTGACACTGTTTATTTTTTTATCTCAAGCAACGGGAAAATTTAATGGAAAACCGATCAACAGAAACCTTTAAACTAACTCTAAGAATTGTAGGTCTCCTAAAAAATTAGCTCACTCAAAAATGAATTCTATCATCATTTACTCACTCTCATGTTACAAACCTGTATGTTTTTTTTCTTATATGGAACATGATATTTCTAAAAATGTCAGTTCTTTGTCCATATAATGAAAGTCAAGGGGGTTCAGTGTTGTTTTAGGCCCCTTTTGACTATTATCGTGTGGACAAAAACATCTTCATTTGTGTTGCACAGAAGAAAGACACATTTGGAATGACATCAGGGTGAATAAATGATAGAATTGTCATTTTTGGGTGAAACATCCCTTTAAGCCTTACTGAGCAAAAGGAAAGATGACTGAAAGGATGCTCACTTACCTTGCAGCCTTCACAAGTGATCACCCCATAGTGGATGCCCGATGACTTGTCCCCGCAAATCTTGCATGGGATTACTTCGATTTGAGCTAAGAGAGGGAGAAATGGTTGAAACATTAGCTAGAGTTATCCTACACTTATCCAGCACACAGCCTATAGAAGAGTCCTGGCTCAAAGCACAAAGCATTGAAAGCCATCCGCTATCTACATAACAGTTCTAAAGCGAGCTACAGCAGCGCTCTTTGTTTGACCCATTGATCTTTGAGCAATCGTTCAATAACATAAAAGAAATCTAGGCCGGCACAGAGCCTGAAGGTCTGGTTTGACTCTCACAGGGACGTGGAAACTTTGCTAGTGTTATATTCTTTCAATAGTAATAATGAACAGCTAATGCACAATGAGCGGGGTCAAGCGCTACAGCTCATATTCAAAGACTCAAGGTTTTGACCCACTCAGGATGACATAATAACACAAGTCCTTGGACTACAGAATCAAAAACAGCTTTATAAACAAAGCTTGCTCTCTGCTTGGCACAGTTGCGCTGGAATTAAGCGGATTGTGATGCTCTGTGTGGGAATTATAAACAGCTGCAGGTTCATGAATAGCGCCTTTGAGTGCAAAGAGTGCCTTAGAACCAAACAAAACTGAGTATATACACCAAAATGCTGAACAGTCAAACAAGCTGTTCTTTTCATGATACTGTTTATCCAAGTAGAAACACCATTCCCTGAATAGCAGGTCGATAGCATTTATTTGGAGTGGCCTAAGGTTAACAACTTTTACCTATTGCAGATGAGTCAGATGATACAGAATGAATCCCAAAAAAGGTTATTTCAAGGCAACATGGTCCTCTCAGGTGATCTGGATGTAGGAAATGTCATTAATATATTTTACGCAATGATGCAATATCTTAGGTAACGGCTAATGTGTTGTGACAAAGAGAACCGGCTGTCCAGGGATAATGACATGAGGACTCACACTTCAGGCCGAACGCAAGCTGATGCGTGCGTCACATGTGAGCAATGGAGGTCGAGAGCGGGGAAAAAGAGAGGAAAGGACAGACACGTCTGCCTGACAAATCCAGAAGCTAGGTTGATAAACAATCTCCTGAAGCACTTTTCAGACACTGAGTAAGAAAATAAAGTTTATTCCATAATGCAATATGGCAGTGAAATTACTAAATGGAACATATTCATTCTTTTTTGCTCGCTCTCTTTCCTTCTACCCCATTCTGAGCCCCTGGCCCCCACCTTCCCTGTGTTATATAACTGCTGTCTGGCTACATTCCATGAACACACTCATTCAGAGGAGATCACCCTAGCAACGCAGTGACGAGCATTCCTCCATCCCGCCCCTCCCACGTTCCCATTGGCTCGTGACAGAGTAGCTTTGATTCTGACTCGCCCGCTCACATGCCACTCACCTGCGTAGCACGGTCAGGCTATGTGGCTGAGCTGTTCTACTGACACACTTTCCTACTGAGCCGAGGGAGGCGCTTGTGCTGTAGCCTCACAAGCGCTGTAATCTGATTACATTTTTTTGTTTTTCCTTTTTTTCCCCCTCTCTTTGCATGTTTAAGGTGGAACCGTAAAATCAAAGACCATCATATTATCAGGAAAATCAGTCATTTTAGTTTCAGACAAATCAAAGCCTCTATAAGCAACTTTGATTAACCTTTTTATCTGAGACATAAGATCAAGAGGCACATTTTATGTAATGGCATGGGCCTGATTTATGACTTTTGCACATTTGAAATATCTACAGTAACAGTACACTCATTAAGGGCACTGTAACTTACACTTGCCCTCAACATGTGGCAGCCTGTCAAGAATTTGAGCACAGTCCCAGCTGTCTCGGAGCTCTCACATAAAACTATTTTAAGCTATGGCTTCTGTGCATGGTGGCTGGAGGTTGAATTTATCAAGCATTGGTTTTACCATGTTATGTGTCAGACATGTTTTTATATACACACACGCATTCATAATACAAAACGAAACCTTTCACATTGCGACTCTCACGTTGTAAAATGACAGGTAAAAGCACACTGAACTGACTACAAGGAAGTATGACTTCTTTTTGGCATAATATCAATGAATTCTGGTCAATTTATTAATGAAAAATGAGAATAAATATATCATTGATTAAATATTTTAGGTCAAAAAGGATGACAGAATCACCAAAAAGATCCCTGCCTGTTGTTTTGGTAATACAGTCTCCTGACCTTCGACATTTAGGCTGTGTATAAAGGTAAACATCTCCCTTTATAACCTAAAAAAAGTTAATACATCTTTTTAATGCCATTATTCATAACATGTCAAGCCAATCTCCCATAACACTTAGTCAAATGAAAAGTATATCAAACAGCCCATGTTTGCTTAGCACTGCTGTAGAAGCCGGAGGCAAACACAGATTGACGAAAAACTAATTAAGAGGAGATTTATTAGAGTGCTATGTTTATCGGGCAAGCTGGGGTTAGTAATCTAGCTCTTCTTATCTCCTCTCTTTGGGCCACTCGATGTCACTTAGTCAGTATGTCAGTCCATCGAACACCAGTCAGCAGTTTCACTGCGTGATGCTGGGAAAAACCCAAGACAAATGCAGAGACTTTGCCCTTTTATCTCACATAATCAAACAACTTTGTTCGGCAATGTCCAAAGGTCCCGTTTGCCATGCACTTTGCATTTGCATAAGAGTGTTTAGCTAACCTGTGAGATTTGTGTGCGTAGTCCATATTAGAGCAAATTTCAGAGCCTGTTCTGCGTCCCCACCAGCAAGTTTGCTTTGATCTCACGCAAACAGGTTCTCATTTGCATCCGCTTACGCGTACGTGAGATTTCAAAGCAGTTTTGTGGTCAGCAGTAATGATTTTCCTCTCCCACACATCACTTAAAAGTGACCTACCTATACTAAGTAAATTGATATTGTGGAATGACACCGCAAGACTCTCTTTAAATATGCACAGAGGGATTGAGTAATTCTTTGGTATAAGTAACAACACCAAGTTGAAAAACATGAGCTGATAGGGAGTGTAAGGTAACTCTTGATGGGCATTAATTATCTTGATGCCTGCAGGGATTAGAAAGCAATAAAAGTCTTATTCAAAATACAACTTGTATTTTGTACATACGATCTGTATGAAAATATTAAGATGATGAAAATTGTTTGGTCATTATTATTATTAATGAGCCATGGAGAAATATGATTTTATTTAAGATGTATTAACTAAAACACCATAACAATACACCTTAGGTGTGTAATAATTTTTGGTTCAATGGGTTAACTTATTGTTAAACCATTCTCTGAGAAAACTCCTGAAAATCTTGACTTTTTTTTCGTGCAAAAGTTGATTTTAATCCCTCATGGATCAAGTGGCTGGTCATATTCTCCCATTGCCTGGGCTTAAGTTGTGGTTTAAATGAATGGAAACTCCATGGGCAGGTGTCAAAGTGCCACTGCATTAAGCTGCTCAGCATTCATTTATAGACTGCTCATTGCCTAAGTCTTCAAAGCCATGGTGGCTTATAAGCTACAGCACTCTGCATGTAGAAAAGTGTCTTTCCTCTGGACCATGAATAAAGTCAAAAGAAACACACTGAATATATAACACTCATTTTTACTTATTCAGCACATTCTGGGAATTTCAGTGATGAAACTCTTACAATAGTCTGTACATTCCAGTGGCAACGCATAAATATAACTAATTCCAGAATATAACATTATTAGGATTTAAAAACACTATTACAATCTCTATTACAGTTAATATATCTGAAGTCACACGCAACTAAGCTTGACTGAGCCCTTGTTGTTACGCATTCGCACCAAAGCAGGCGCTGTTTCCTTCATACAGCATTTCAGGTTTAACGTCTGTATCCCGTTTGCCATCACGCTGTTTGGCATGCTGAGATTCAGCACTGGGTAAAGGTTAAAATAAGATGGCAATAAGGAAAGCAATTAACCGATCTTAAAACTGACCAATTCGCGCCCTGATCTCTCAGTGCTGTAATATGCTGTGTAATCCTCAATGACAGAAGTAGGTCAATGGAGCAGATATACTGTCACACCAGCGGCCATGCTGAGACTGAAAAACAACAACACGCAGAAGATACACCCCCACTCCCTGTGCCCCAACAGCTAACATACTGACATGCAGAGAGTCTAACCTGAACTTAGTGATAAGCTTTATCACGATAAAGACAGTAACATTCAGCGGAGCTCAAGTTCAACATGGCGGTTAAGAGCTTATACATACGTGACCAAAGGCATATCAACTTTGCGCACGACCATAATGCAGTATTTGAACTTTCCATTAAGTAAGCATACAGTTAAAATAACAATACCTAGTGATTTATACATTTTAAGCATTTTCAAATACGTTATTTGATTCTTACATAATAAGATAACGCTTAGCGGCAGTTAACAGTAACTACAGTGAGACGAGTGTTGCCAAATCTCGCAAGAAAAACACACAGCCTGGTCTAATAAAATACATAATAAACAACTTGCCATTTTCCCCTCAAAATAAGCAAATAATGGAGAAAAGAGAATTGCTTAATTTAAATAGTTGATTTATTCTAGCAAAAACATCAATTAGCTACACAAGTCTAAGTTGTAACTTGCTGCAAAATACGTCATTTCAATAAGTCTATCCCTTTAAAAATAATCAAAATGTTTCACATACAACTGGCTACCTAACTTATTAAATACACATCTTTCATTCCCATATATTTAGCCAAAGTATGTATTTACATATTTACATGCGCGACTATATTCTGACAAAAACGCCAAAACATTAACTGGCCATATTTATGAGAATTTATGAAAGAAAAACAATCCCAAAGTGGCTTATAAAAAGCGGACGTGGCAACACAGAGAGACGTTTCCTACATGACGCTCATCGCTTCCCTTTCACGCTTGCAAGTGAAGAAACCAAACAGAGCTATGCAAAGTTTATGATTTCCGTGTACTGGTTATATTCGGTATATGTCTGAGTGGCGATAAACCATCAAAGTAGTGAAGAAACATATGTTACAAACAACCAACAGTTGCAGATTATCTGAGCGATATTTTTGCGCGCTCGCTCGTGCTTTACTTTGGTTAAGACTTTGCGCAGTTCGTGCAACATCAAAGCAAACCCAATCACTACCATCGCTGTCAAAGTGACAGTATTATTTTGTTTATATAAATGCATTTTTCTTTAACTTACCTCTCATTTTGATGCTATATTATCTGCGAATGATAATATAACTCCAGCACATTTGAACAGCGCCGAAAGTAAAACTCAGGTGAAAATTTTAAAACTCCAAAACAGAGCAGTTGTAAGACAATAACAACTAAACCTCATAAGTTATTGCACTGCCTACTTGCTCTTCTTATCCGGTTGTTCAGAGTAAATTCCGCTCCATCATAGGCTTTTTTTTCCCTGCGTAAATGCGCGCTCTTGTCAGCTATGCAATAAAATGATGCCCTCTTCTTCTCTTTCCCTCTCTGCTTCTGCGCTTCTCTGTAGTCTAACCTACTTTCGGCGCGTGGACTCTCACATGATCTCGCTTCACTGGCCCGCCTCGTGCCCCCAGGCAGCGGCGCGCGCTCCCGCACTCGGACACGCGCTTTAAGGAGGATCCGTGTGCCAGAGCTCGAGCGCGCGTGGGAAAGTGTGGCAGTGTGTCACCACAACAGTATCGTGGGAATCTCTCGCGGGCTCGCGGTTCCTGCGGCTGCGATTGTTTGCGATTACAGCACAGCGCCCGGTGGAAAAAAAATCACAGCTTTCTTTTCCTTCCTCACAGAACCAAATGTGCTTTAATTGACTGCTACTGAGGCTTTCAACACAATTGTACCTGATAAATAGTCAAATCATTCAAAAATAAGGTGAAAAAGCCAGAGTAAGTGATGTAAATAGGCCTACATTTTTATTGGTTTAAAACAAACCAGTCCAGCATTGTTATTGTTTTGCTGACAGTGTATTTCTTTGCGTGTTTCTTTCTTTCATATGGTCAGTAAAAACAGTTTAACGCAATATTAAAAAGGAAGAGATCTGTACAGTATTAGGCCTAATATGCTTTCAGGTCGTTTTGACATGTTTAGGCTACTATATTTTTCACAGTTAGCAAATTTCCATACATGTTACATATTTTTCAGTAAATCCAGGATAGTCAAATGGTAGCCTAAATTACAGCCAACTAAAGCCACACCTATATGAATCAATTACATTTAATCTTTTAGCATATGTTTGACCTACAGCGACTTACAAATGAGAATAAAACAAGCCAAAGAAAATAATCCAAGGGAGAACTCAATGACATAAATGCTTTTAATGCATTAAATGCTAGAATAGAAGCATAAGAAGCATGTTGAGCAGAGATGTAACCCATAGATAAGTTTTAAAGTTTTATAGGTCAATTTGTGGTTTTAATAATTAAAATTGGTCTTATTCTCTTCAAATAACATTTAATCATAATCACTCCAAAAATACAGTGTTGACGGAAAAATGCTGACGGAGAAAGAAACATGGGCGTTATGATGGCAAATACAGTACTGGTCAAAGGTTTGGACACATTACATTTTAATGTTTTTGAAAGAAGACTCTCATGCTCTTAAACCTGCATTTATTTGATCAAAATACAGAAAAAACAGTAATAATGTGAAATATTATTACAATTTAAAACAATGGTTTTCTGTTTTAATATACTTCAAAATATACTTTATTTCTGTGATGCAAAGCTGAATTTTCAGCATCATTACTCCAGTCTTCAGTGTGACATGATTCTTCAGAAATCATTCTAATATGCTGATTTGATACTCAGTTATTATCAGTTATTATGCTGGAAACAATTGTGCTGTTTAATATTTTTTTGGAACCTGTGATACTTTTTTCAGGATTCATTGATGAATAAAAAGTTAAAAAGAACAACAGGAATCTTTTCTAACAATATAAGTCTTTACTATCACTTTTTTATCAATTTACCAAATCCTTGCTGAATAGAAATATTAATTTCTTTCAAAAAAAAAAAAAAAAAAAGAAAGAAAAAAAATTACTGACCCCAAACTTTTGAATGGTATAGTGTATATTATTACAAAAGATTTATATTTTAAATAAATGCTGTTCTTTTTAGTTTTTTATTTATTTAAAGAATCTTGAAAAAAACATCACAGGTTATAAAAAATATTAAGCAGCACAACTGTTTCCAACATTGATAATAAATCAGCATATTAGAATAATTTCTGAAGGATCATGTGACATTGAAGACTGGAGTAATGGCTGATGAAAATTCAGCTTTGCATCACAGAAATAATTTATATTTTAAAGCATATTAAAATAGAAAACCATTATTTTAAATTGTAATAATATTTCACAATATTACAGTTTTTTCTGTATTTTTGATCGAATAAATGCAGGCTTGATGAGCATAAGAGACTTCTTTTTTAAAAAACATTAAAAATAGTAATGTGTCCAAACTTTTGACTGGTACGGTATGCACAAGCTTTTAGATAGACATGCCAACACCTGTATATTGGATCAAAAACTCATCTGATGTTGGATAAATGCATGATGTAGCCTACAGGCTGACATCCATATTGAATATATGGAGAGCTCTTATCTAGATACACCAGCACTGGATGTGCATGAGCGTTGGGCAAATATTTTTGAATGGCATAAAACCCTTCTTATGTCTCAAAGAATGCTATCAAAATTAAATACAATTTTTGAGAACATCTTGAGTGTAGATAAGGAAATGAAGCAAAGATGAAGCAAAGTGTGAAAGAAGGCTCTAGGGAGACTGACTTTGTTTCAGGAAGCCATTCTAACAATGACAATAATAGTGTGGGGGATGTAATAACAGGACATATGAAAGTGTGCGGAAGATAGAAGGGATATGATGTAACCAGGGAGCCTCAATTATGAAATGAGGAGAGAAGAGATTATAGTAAGTAGGTTAGTGGAACAGCGGAAACACATAGAAGCTGACAGAAAGCTTTGTCACTCCCTCCTGTGCAGCCACTCCTTTTCTTTCTGTCTATTATCTCTCTTTTTTTATATTTATGCCCCTTTATATTGAATGATGCTCACCTATCAATATGAACCATGTTTATTCCTCAGACTTTGTCTCATCTACACCTTTTTTATGCATTAAATCAAACTCTCTGTTTCAGAGCACCAGGAAAATCAATCTTTCTAGCAGTGTTTGTGCAGCGTTGTCAAAACAGACCTCCCTTGGGGTAAATATACGAACGTTTCCGCTCAAGCATTGCTTCCCTTTTCATTATTCTTCTGTTTGGATGTCTCTTCCTGTTTCAGGGTCTCTTCCTTACCTTCCTGCAGTCTTGAATTGTATATTTTCATTCAAAGAATTTTTTTTTCTCTATGTGACACATACACACACACATATCGCTGACCTCCTGACCATCTGCCTTATATAACCACGGTCTCTTAAATTAGAGCTTGCTCGCTCAGAGCGAGAAGGGAGGGGGGCTGACATTAGATAGAGGCACACGGAGAGACAGTGAATGAAGCAACATTTATTTTAAACGTCTGCTGGAAAACTACAAGAATTTTACTGTAAAGCGAGATTAGAACTGCATTATGATCTAATGGCAAATGAATTTGAGTGGATGAGGTTATGGAGGAATATATTAACAATCAGCGCTAGTGTGTTTGGCAGTCGATAAAATGTTGTTTTTTCAGAAGGGATTATTGTAGAATCCAGCTCTCATCAGCGTAATCGCCTCACCACTCCTCTTCGTTATCTGCTTAATCCGCTGACTCCTCTTCTCTTTCAGAGGCTGGATAATCCCTCTCTTTCTCTGTGTGAGGGTGTAATCCAGTTTTACCCAGCCCATCCTATCCTCCAACATACTCTTCTCCTTTCATCTTCTGTTCCTTTCTCCTCTCCTCCCTTCTACAGCTCCCCTAGTAATCTTCACCGAGACTAAAAATACCCCTTTAAAATCCCTATTACTTCAATTACATTATATAAACTACATTATATTATAGGAAAAAATGTTCCTGAATGAATCCTTCTGTCCTAGGAGACTTTCAGAATTGAAGTTTGTGTTTATTCCAAACCAGTCGTCTTGGGCCTGTTAAAGTTTCCTTCACATACCATTGCTCATGGTTTCCATGGTCTGTCTCTTCCCAGATGGGCAGAATTGCATCGTCTGGCCATTTTGTTTCGCAGCTAAACACATGAAGACATGAGTCTTTGTTGACTCATCTCTAATTATTGAGAATATTACAAAGAGATGATTATCTCGTTACTCATCTGCCACGTACAATGGATCATTTTCATACTTTTCTTGAATGTCTCAAATGAAACTAATGAGCAACAATATATAATCATCTTAATCTCGGGAGGCTCCTGCAGGGCATCCTCAGTATCATTAAGAAAATTTCAGATGGCGCTACTTGAAAATAAATGAGTGACTTGCATACCAGTGTTGCACGGATTACAGTTCTGGTCCAAATGAACATATATTACTCACTCAAGTAAACACAAGCTGCGCAAATTATTTCTTGAGGGACAGACAGCCGCAGATGGCATCCTCTCTGGTGGATATACAATACGTCAGCAGATATAACGTCATCATAAAAACAAAATCAAGTTAAGGACAGTGAAATGGAATAAAATTGGTGCGGTGTACGAGTTGAACAAGTTATAAACAAGTTATATGATGACTAAAGGCACCCACACACTACAAGATAATCAGGTCGATTTTGGGCCCAATTCTCCCTTTCTGACAATCCTAGGTAAAGTCCCAATTATCTTGATGGCTCTATTCAGATTATCTTATCTTATATTATGTGTGTTAAAGGGTTAGTTCACCCAAAAATGAAAATTATGTCATTAATTACTCACCCTCATGTCGTCCCACACCCGTAAGACCTTCGTTAATCTTCGGAACACAAATTAAGATATTTTTGATAAAATCCGATGGCTCAGTGAGGCCTGCATTGCCAGCATCAACACTCCCTTTTTCAATGCCCATAAAGCTACTAAAAACATACTTAAAACAGCTGATGTGACTACAGTGGTTCAACTTTAATATTATAAAGCGACGAGAATACTTTTTGTGTGCCAAAAATAACAAAATAGCGACTTTATTCCACAATATCTAGTGATGGGCGATTTCAAAACACTGCTTTATGAAGCTTTACGAATCTTTTGTTTCGAATCAGTGGTTCGGAGCGCGTATCAAACTGCCTAAGTCACGTGAACTATTGAAGTTTCAAAACACTTATGAAGTAATGAAGCCTTGTTTACTGAAATCATGTGATTTTGGCACTCTGAACCACTTCATCCAAATAATTTCCTTTTTTCTCCCCCAAATTTTCTGTAAAAAGCGGCTGCAACCAAAATCTTAAAAATGCTGCCTTCGAAGGATGCATTCCAAAGTAGGAAGGCATCAGGGCACATCTGAATCCAGTGTTAGCTTCACATCATGTCTCCTGAGATAGCTTTATCTGATCGAGTTTTGAAGGCCTCTTCTCTTTCTCTTTTTTTGAACTGTCACAGAATGGAACGCACAGGATTGTGGGATATCAACACAATCCTGTGCGTTCCATTCTGTGACAGTTGAGCTAAAATGAAAGATGGCATCTGAAAGTTGCGGTTGTTGGTCAGTTTGTGTGTAAATGTATGCTTTTGACCAACGTTTTCCACTTTTGATGTCATTTCTAGCAAGAAATTACTATTGTAGTAATGAAATATTTTCTTAGTTATCACCAAAGCTCTCTCTATTTAGCTGTAGATCATTAAACCGTTACTCTGCTTCAGAAGTCTGTCTGAAATCAGTTTCGTGAGGTACCTTTGTCCGCAAACACTTTAAAAAATCTCTTATTGTGGGCCAGCCTTAAAGGGTTTTAGAATCGTGAAAAAATATATAACAGTTTTGATAAAAATATTTAAGGGATAGTTTACCCAAAAATGAAAATTCGGTCATCATTTACTCACCTTTATGTTGTTCCAAACCAGTATGAGTTTCTTTCTTCTGCTGAACTAAAAAGAAGACTTTCATAGTAGGGGGAAAAATACTATGAAAGTCAATGGCTACCGTCAGCTGTCTGGTTAGCAATATTCTTTAAAATATCTTCTTTTGTTTTCAACAGAAGAAAAAACTCACAACTTGAGGGTGAGTAAATGATGACCGTATTTTAATTTTTGGATGAACTATCCCTTTAAGATGCACAACTGTTTTCAATATTGATAATAATAACTAGAAATGTTTCTTGAGCACCAAATCAGCATATTAGAACGATTTCGGGATCATGTGACACTGAAGACTGGAGTAATCACTGCTGAAAATTCAGCTTTGCCATCACTGGAGTAAATTACATTTTAAAATATCTTAAAATTGAAAATTTTAATATTTCACAATAATGCTGTTTGTACTGTATTTGTGATCAAATAATTGCAGCCTTGGTGAGCATAAGAGACTTCTTTCAAAAACATAAAAAAAATCACATAGACCCCAGACTTTTTAACTGTAGTATAGGTATTTTTTGATAAATTATTTGTGAGAAAAATAATAGTGGTCTTGCTTTCTTAGATGGGGATGTGAAGGAAGACAATGGCCAGTCTTTCATGTTTGCCACTCTGCTGTCATGACAACGAAAGGCATGGCATGACTGTCTTCACTGTAATGAATGGCCACTACTGAAGGTCAGGTCTCTTACTCACTTGTTCTCCTCTCTAATGGTACCACATCTCTTCTCCTGTCCTTTTCTTACATGCCCTATACGAACACCAGCTCAGATACCAAGTTACTTCCTCCAATGACACTCCCAAGTTAATAGACCTGTTGTCTATAGCTCTCGTGACAGCTGATATCTTTTATCACCTGCTATCTGATATGTAGAAAAAATTATATTGTTGTCTCTATGGTAAACAGCAGTTCCCGTAAATGCTGCCGGAAAAAGGTCTTTGAAATTGGCATCGTTATCAAACACACGGATGCTACTAAGCCTGGCCGTTTACGTAGAGATTCACGCCCTCAATATGAAGTTTATCTTTGCTTTTCTCTGAACAATGCCAAAGGGCGAACATAATGCTGACAAATACACGCACACAATGCCAGCCTAAACACACTCCGAATGCCAACTCAGGATGAAAGAGAATTACTGTCATAAAAATGTGATGAAGTTTCATATGAACAACTTTTCGGAAGTCTACATTATTGGTTCATTTTGCATTGTAACCTTTTGTTAAATTTCAATAGATCAATATATTATATCTCCTTATAATCAAAGTAGAACACGTCTACAGTATACCAAAGTTCATGTTGTTCTGCTTTAACAAGCCACAAGGGTTTCAACAGCTTGTTAGCTCAGCAATCATGATAGGTGGGCATACAGGCGCTCGTTAACATGACAACCATGTTTTTGTTTCTCTATGAATCAGCATGGCACCCAATGTCCACCATGACTGACCTACTTTTGAAAATCACACATACGAACGCCACGCCACCAGAAACGCACACGCTTACAATGACTCACACGACTTCCACCCATTTGTTGACTGCAGCTGCAGTGCTGGACAGACGTTTTGCAAAGGTCATGTAAAATTGTGAGCTCAAATCTGTATACTAAAAAAATACTTAAAATAAAACTTCAATACTTAAAACTCATTTGGAAAATTCAGTTCAGGTTTTAGTTGGGTTCATTAAAGTCACCTAGTTTATTACATAGTTTCTCTTTCAGAGAAGACCAAAGGACAGCAATACTGGAGAATATTTTACAGATTGAAGTGGAAATTTAATTTAGTATCACTTTGAACATCATCACTATCCGTCCCTCCCAAGTCCCTTCTTTTTTATCCTTCACTTCTGTTGTCCCTTGTGTCCTAGTTCCACTATCTTTCTATTTCCCTTGTTGCCTGAAGGAAGTGTGGGTCACACTGTCTGTCCATCTCTGTCTCTTCATGTCTCCCTCCCTCCCTTCTTTTATCCCTTATCACAAAGCAATAAACTTGTGAAGTCATTTTTTTTCTTCCATCCTCTGTGGACACTTTGCTCGGCTCTCTATCCAGAGAAAACTGTTAATTACATAGCAGCCATTTCAATGGGCATACGCTGGTCATTTTCTTCGACAATGATCATTTTTCACACCATTCATCTGTCATTATTTGTTTGAAATGATGAATGCACATCATAATCTTCTTAGGTAAGCTGAATAGATAATGGCCTTGGTCATGTAATTTGGTTAGCTATTATTTGCACTCCAGCTTTTAAATCACCCAGTTCCAATCATTTCTGTATTATTTACAATGTAATAGTTGTTTGGGTGAATGGGAACATTGCACTGAGTAGAAGACTAATTCCAGTGACCAAAAAGGGGAGACAGAAAGGTAAATAACGAAATATAAATATTCAAGAAAGCATTGAAAATTCAACAATACTTCAAAAATTAGTAGCTACAAGCTCTGAAGAAAAAAAGAGCATCTAAAAATGTCATACTCTCAAATTATTCCAACCATAAAACGTCATTCCTTTCATTATTGTGTTTTTGCATTTATATCTGACTGAAAGATGGGGAATTAGAGATCTCTGGTGGTGACTTTGGGTACTTCACATTTTGGCTTACATAACGGACGCTTATCCACTCTCTGCATAGTCAGCTTAGCGGTTAAGCTAAGCTGTGTAAACATTATTAGTATTCATCTACAAGTTGCATTAAAGGTTGTTGCAAACTTTCAAGCAGACAGACAGATAGACAGATAGCTAGCTAGCTAGCTAGATAGAGTAGATAGACAGATAGATAGACACAGATAGCTAGCTAGACAGATTAGATAGATAGATAGATAGATATTACATGAATTGCAGTGATTACTGAATTTTACTTTTTGATTTATTCAGCTTTAGATAGTTACCATAGCACATAGACTAATGATAGCTTTAAATCACGTTCATAATTCATTTCAGTCAAAACTCCTGGACACTATTTCAGTTTCCACTGAAGGGGAACAGGAACAGCAAAAGCAGACAGTAAATGAGAGGCTGAGCAAAGTGTGTTTTACATTACAAACAAATATCTGTGGAGAATGGAAAAGTTTTTCGGTGTATTCGTTGTTTTTTCCCCATCTCATCTGGAAAGTGAAGTTTTGGTACCTTGTGGCTGGAAAGATTATGGAGGCTAAGCCCTTTACAGACATGACAGAAATATAGAGAGTGAGAGATGGAAGTCCAGGAAAATGGGGAAGGAGGGAGAGGTGGCTATGACCTACTTAGTGGAGAAAAAGGAAAACACACACACACAATCATACACTAAGATGGATGCAACAACATAATGGACAAAGCGACGTGCACATAAACAGTAAAGCTCAGTCACACAAATTCAAGTGTCACATCTTGGAAGTGGGTCACAAAATCCTATTTACTGCTGACAATTATCTATATGAGCGGTTCAAGGCCGTGCGGCTCTGACGGTTTGGCAACAGCTGTAGGATCCATTCCATTTTCCACTGCAGCGGCTGCTCCGAGGCAGCTGTGTCATTTTCGAATGCACCCTATCGATTAACACATTTGCTACATCAAAGCATAACCACAACGTATACTTCATTTACCTGCATTACACCAATTTGAAACAAAGCCATGTGTGCTTAAGCAACCACAAATTAAATTCTGGAGCAATATGTAATTTCCTGGGAACAAATCCCATCTGTGCGTCAGTAATTTCCCTCAGAGGACTAAAAATAATATGCACTGAGAGATTTAATTAGGTGCGGCATCATCTATGGGCTTTATAAACATGAGTTGATAGGGATTCAGATATATGGGGGAAGAATCAGACACATTGAGATGACAAGGCAATGTTTGTCTCCGTAGAGGTCATTAACATGTAATGCAAATGTGAAATCAATTATGCTGTAAACAAAGTAGGTTATTTTGTACACAATGTGTACAAAGAGTCTACAACTTACCTGTCATCATTTACTCACCTTTATGTCATTCCAAACCCACCTGACTTACTTTCTTACTTAAAGTTGGCATGCAAATGGAAGTTGCGAAAGTCTTTTCTTCCCTATTGTGAATGAAATGGCTTCTCGAACAAGAAAAAATGAAGGGCGGGATTGGATTTTGTTAATCGGGAATTGATTGGATCGTTGGGGTTCTGTTATATGGTAGGGGACACTATTACGCAACTTCCGAATCTCTGGATCAAAGCACATGAAAAAGAAACAGAAACAAGAGATGACCGGTGTGTTCCAAATGGGATATATCGCCCTCCGAAGGGCACTTCGGAAGTAAAAACAATCATGGCCGCCATATTGAAGGGTCGTTCCAAACCGAAGTGCTCAAAACTGGCCACTTCAAAGGGCCCTTCGGAATCAAGGACTTCAAAGGGTACAACTGATGGACACTTCGGGCCCCCATAATCCTTTGCACAGGGAAGTTGTTTGGTGTCACAGAAGGCTCGGAGTTCAATTTTACCTATAAATGTATGTATAGTATTTTTCTAGACTACTGTAATATTTATACGAGTTAGATTTGGTACATTATTATGGTCAAAATGACATTGTACTTTAACAAAAATACTTTACAGCTACCTTTATCATTCCATTCAAATGTTTCAAATACATAGACACAATTTACAATATGGTGCAGTAAACCAATAATAAATAAATAAATAAACTAATGTTAAACCAAAGGCGCAGCTTGCACAATCTACTCATCGGTTAGAGTGTGTTTTTTTGGGGTCAACCAGCATACAAAATGTGCGACAAAGGCGCCTCCTAGATTGTCTCATTAAGATGACGCAGAAGTGCGTTCCAAAAAAAAAGTTTTTTTTGACCCCTACACCCTTCATCCCTTCGAAGTTCTCACTCCGGAGGGTAAACCCTTTGAAGGGATTAGGGCATAGGGATGAGCCCTTCCAAATGGAACGCAAGTAAAAAAAAAAAACATTACTTATGCACTTTCTTTGGAGAGAGAGAGAGAAAAAAAAGTGTTTTTCTCAGCTTTTTCTTCAAAATGTTTTTTTAATGAAACTTACCCACATTCAAGTGTTGATACAAGAATATACAAAGCTAGAAAATTTTTTTATTTATTTATTTATTTTTTAAAAAAGACGAGGCTCCGTTCCTTCTCTTGATATAGGCCTATTGCATGTTCAGATATTCATACAACAAAATATTCTGGGGGCCATGACATTTTTTTGAAAATGATCAAAAATACTGGCGGTGGCTGGCAAAAAACAAACAAACAAACAAACAAAAAGCTAGAATAGAAAGAGTTAATCAGGTTGCCCAATAACCCCTATTGACATTCACTGGAAAAGAGCAGTGTTAACATTCTGCTAAACTTTTCCTTTTTGTGTTACACAGAAAAAAAAAAAAAAAAAATCGTATGGGTTTGGAATGACAGGATGAGCAATGATAACCTATCCTTGTTATGCAACTAAACAAGTATTGCTCTTTAGGACTGTAATAAGACTACATTGAAGATCCCTGGTAAACACACTAATCATATTCTCATGTGTATGATCTTTGACTGGAAAAATGTGTTTGTTTCAAGAAAGAGAAAACTCTCACATAAATTTTCCATTTCCACAGGAGGCGTTCAGGCATCTGTGCGAGTGCAGTCAAACCTGGAGACGTTTAAAATGAGGGCAGCAGAGATAACAAAGCAAGCTCTGTATGTTTTCTTAGAAAAACCTTGTGATTGCAGACCGTCTTGTGATCAGGACTTGTGATCAGAAACACACTGACTGTTAACAGCTCTGTGACAGAAGGCAGATCATTCAAATCTGATGAGACCGATGGAGAAGTTAATGCTCAAATACACTGCATGACTTTTAAAATCTGAAGAGATTTTCAAACACTAGACATCAGACACTTGCCGACTTTCTAAATGTTTACATAGAACAATTGGGCATCATACAGTACCAGACTTTAAAAAATTGTGCTGAAACGTGCAGCTAGGAGAAGTATGAAAATGTGTTCTAAAATCGGTTTATCGGTCTGGCTGAGTGGACTTTCCCAGTCTGTAAATCAAGGCAAAAATCTGGGAAAAAGTTTAGCTTATTCCAGCCTTTAGATGTTGTGAGGATTCCCAACTGACAAAAATATGTTCTAAAAACATTTTGCTAATGTTCCCATTCTAATTGCTCTCTGAATGTTCAAAACATTTTTTCTTGGTTATTGCAAACATTAGATAAAACATTAAGGGAACTTTCCATCTCATTTTGCAAACGTTATTGGAACGTTACTTTTGAATTTGTGCTACAGTACGTGCTTAATTCTGTGCCCAGCGGGTGTCATGATGCCCATTTGCGCTACTGATCAAGTCAATATCAGAGATGAGAGACTCAGGTTTCTGGGTCAGCGAAGATTGGGAGGGTGGCAGAACAAACAAAGAACCCTCTCAACTCCCTTCAGGTTGTACGTGAGCAGAAGACACACCTTGTTTTACATGTAACATAATGCAGTAAACAAGATCACAGATGCAAACAATATGTTAATAGTGTAGCCCTTATCATGATCAAATTTATTTCCAAACAAAAGCTTTTGTGTCCATGTTCTTGCTTTTTATGGGCTCATATTAATTTGCTAGAGGGCACTGGGTTCGTTTTCATTTTGAATTTGCGGATAGAATTTTCTGAAATGATTAATATGTTTTGCAATATTTTCTGCCACTGTGTAATGACTTTCAAGTAGCTACTTGAGAAATTTTACCAAGCCAATAAATTCACATTTTTATTAATTCATCAGACATTTGTTTACAATGCAGCTAGCAATAGATTTTATTATAATAGGTGTTCCCTGGGAATTGATCCCATGGGCCATGACCCTGATGTTGGTTGTGCAATGCGCTACCTGATGAGCTACACAAAGTATGACAATACATGTCAACACCAACATTGCGGTTGTGTATTAACACTTCAGCTGGAACCTGATGCTGATGATCTGACTTTTCATGTAACTACAACCAGAACAGCAAATCCTGAAAGTCGTCTGGCCCAGATCAGGCAGAACCTCATCTATCGAATAAAATAAGGAGGATAGAGTAACCCCCGTTGTCATCTCAACAACATCTGAGAGTGAACCATTTGGCTCCTGTTTCTGCTGTGTCACAGAGGGAGTCTCAATAATTCATTAGCCGTGACATTTCATAATACCTTAGATTAAATACTTTAATTTTTTTTTTTTTGAAGGTCTTTACAAGTAATGTGTTGAAATCTTTGAGCTGGTGACATGATAGTGGGAGATTTAACGGATTAGTGTTAAATTGAGACAATCTCACAACTCACTGCAGAGGTTCACTGATAAACTGAAGTCAATCTCCATTTGTCTTATTAGTGTTTAACAATGTTTTTTAGAGCCTAGAGAGTAATAGATATCGCCCTTATATAAAGATACTGACACAAATGCTTGATTTAAATTAAATGGTAAATTATAACATATCATATAACATAACATATCATATAACATAACATAACAAATGTAACAATTATTAGAGACTAGCGAGTAATGGATATGACCCTTATATAAAAACACTGACACAAATAAGGAGCAAATTATAACATAACATAGAAACATAACATAGAAACATAACATAACATACAACATATAACATAAAAGAAACAACATAACATAACATAGAAACATAACATAACAACAACAACAACATAATGACATAACATAGAAACATAACATAACATAACAGAAACATAATAGAAACATAACATATAACATAACATAACATAAAAATATAACAACATAAAAACATAACATAACATAGAAACATAACATAACATAATTATTAGAGACTAGCGAGTAATGGATATGACCCTTATATAAAAATACTGGCACAAATAAGGAGCCAATTATAACATAACATAACATAACATAACATAACATAACATAACATAACATAACATAACATAACATAACAGAAATATAACCTAACCTAAACTAACATAACATAACAGAACAGAACATAACAGAACATAACAGAAAGATAACCTAACCTAACCTAACCTAACCTAACATAACCTAACATAACATAACATAACATAACATAACATAACATAACATAACATAACATAACAGAAATATAACCTAACCTAAACTAACATAACAGAACATAACAGAACATAACAGAAAGATAACCTAACCTAACATAACATAACATAACATAACATAACATAACATAACATAACAGAAAGATAACATAACCTAACATAACATAACATAACATAACAGAAATATAACCTAACCTAAACTAACAGAACAGAACAGAACAGAACATAACAGAAAGATAACCTAACCTAACCTAACCTAACATAACATAACATAACAGAACAGAACAGAACAGAAACATAACATAACATAGAAACATAACCTAACCTAACATAACCTAACAGAACATAACAGAAACATAACATAACATAACAACAGAAACATAACATAACAACAGAAACATAACATAACATAACATAACATAACATAACATAACATAACATAACATAACATAACAATTATTAGAGACTAGTGAGTAATGGATATGACCCTTATATAAAAATACTGACACAAATAAGGAGCTTGATTTAAACAATAAATTATAACATAACAACATAACAACATAACATATAACATTATAATATAATAGTAATTGTAAGGGTTTATCTGTGTAGTTCTGATGAGGTAACATTTATCTTGGTAAAAGATAAATCAACCAGTCAGGATGCTTTTCAGTGATTCCTATTGAAGCGCCACACTAGCTAATCATGTCACCAGCTACTGACACACTGAATGCTTGTTTAAACAAGTGTGCGTGCTAGAGAATTTCAAGTACATGCTTTTTGGCCAAAGAGATACCTTGTCAAATAAATGAGCTCCATGTTTTATGTGAAGAGGGTACGTGTAAATATACCATCACAATCCACTCTCATCTCTGTAATAGACTGCCCCTTGACCTCTGTATCCATGACAACACACTGCCTTCCGACCATCTAGTACGTTCAATACACAAAATAGGGTGTCTGGCAGTCTAACGTGATTATCTGACAAAGGCATGTGTCAATAAGGAGTCATTGAGTGTTTTTGATTTTGGGGTTTAAAGTAATAAACACCCTCTGTATAACCACATAAAAATGTCAACGAGACTATTGTAAAGTCCATCCATATAATGACAAACTAATCAAATCACGTGTAGACAAGGGAGTTCCACTTCAGGAGCTCTGTGTATTTGTGCATGACACTTATTTGCTTTTGTTTGATTACAGATTATTGCACTCGGACGGCTCTGAATTAAATTAATTACTCTTGGGCGCTGTGTTTCTTGATAATATGATTCTCTAATGTCTAACTTAATGATCTATACGAAGTAACAAGCTCTCCTGTTTACAAATCAACATGTGCCTGAACAGAATGTTGGCAAACCGTTGTTATAGCAACACAGTCTCGAGAACATACCCATATTTATACTTTTTTTGACCATTAGGTATCAAAACATGTATACAAATTTAGTCAGTATATACAATTTATTTAATTACGTACATATTAAACTATGAGATCTATTTTCTTAGCCATATAGTGCAATTTAAGTTACCATATGTTGGCATAATATATTATACATATGGCTAACAAAAATATGTTCTAAGAATGTTTTACTAACATTCCCATTAAGTTATAATAAGGTTAATTCTGAATGTTCTCTGAACGTTTAAAACATCCAGTTTTAGAAATAATTTTTCTGGTTACGCAAACGTTAAGAGAACATTCCATTTTATCCGTTTGCAAACATAATGGGAACATTACTTTTGTATGTTGAACATGCTTAAACAAGTAACATTTAAAAACTAAATGTTTCAAGTAAAAACATTCCATGAACGATATATAAATAATGTTCTTGTGCTTAGGCTATATGTTTTAAAAACATTATTAAAGACCAGATAACTTTGAATGAATGTTTTATTGATTTTACTGGAAGAATGTTTGTTTATAACTTTGAGAAAACCTTGCCAGAACATTAATAAAACTGTTTTAACCACTGGAGTATAGAAAGAATGGGTGCGAGAGAGAACACTGCTCTAAACTAGGTTACATTCACCAGCTATCAACATTTTAACCCAGTTTACAACAAACATCTATTATTCACTGGGTCCTAATCAAGGTAGGATGGACCAATTTGAATGAGGCAGATCATCTCCGCCTACCATTTAAGTGGCACATATGCTGCGATCGACCAGATGCATTTAAATATAACATTAGCAGCAATTCTCTTGATCACTTCATGTAAGATTTATTAAAAGCACCCCAAATCTGTGGCCACAAGTGAAATTGTGTTGAACTGAAAATCAATAGCCAATGACACAATCACGTGATTTACTATTTGGTTAATGAGCTAGAAACCTAACATATTTATGTCATAAGGTTTTTTTTTGTTTTGTTTTGTTTTTTATTTCAAGTTTCAATTAGATTTTGAATCTAGACTGTTGGGCAATTATAGCTGTAAGAAGGATAACACTGCCCCCTTGTGGATACCTTTTGTATCTGCAGCACCCAATTTTTCTTTTTCCAAGAGAACGTGATGCATGTAGATACCTTTAATAAAAGATGTATAGTAAATATAAATCATCAGTTGACATTATGCATGTAATATGAGCACTTTTCATATTTAATATATCATATGGATATATTTACTCTAGATCAACATCAATTTGACCCACTTTTTGCTATTTACAAACCTATTTTAGTAGTTTAATGGATGACCATGATCTGTAACTATAGTAAGCTTGTGTGTGTCTGATACGTGAGCAGTGGTTTAATCCCAAACACATTGCCTCTGTAATAAATCCTTTTGTTGGTGTTGTTTACTGACCTTCCTTTTTTTACTTGAGGCTCCAGGTGAGCTTGTTAAAATTCCACTTCCATGTCAAACACAGATGAGCGTACATAAATTTGTCTGGCAATAAATCGGCAGAAATAAATATTCAGAGACCTTCAGGGCTGGAAAACAAAATAAAATGAAGAAGTTGTGGCTCAGATTCATTACAAGATCTGTTGGCATTTCTTCAAGCTCATGCAATCATGCTTATGTATCTGTAAAAATAATTGTTGTATCAACTTAATTCAAGTTTGTAAAACATAATATAAGTTCTGTAAGCTAAAAAATAGTATTTTTTTTTTTACTTGTGAATATACAGTATCTCACAGAAGTGAGTACACCCCTCACATTATTGTAAATATTTTAATATATATTTTCATGTGACAACTGAAGAAATGACACTTTGCTACAATGTAAAGTAGTGAGTGTACAGCTTGTATAACAGTGTAAATTTGCTGTCCCCTCAAAATAACTCAACACACAGCCATTAATGTCTAAACCGCTGGCCACAAAAGTGAGTACACCCCTAAGTAAAAATGTCCAAATTGGGCCCAATTAGCCATTTTCTCTTCCCGGTATCATGTGACTCGTTAGTGTTACAAGGTCTCAGTTGTGAATGGGGAGCAGGTGTGTTAAATTTGTTAAATAGCAGATTTGCCCAAAGCCTGAAGGTCAGTAAGAACTGGAACATGTAGCCTACCACTTATAGGTACAATGTGTGATTACTAAATATTACTGCCAAACAGCTTTGGTTTTGAGCAAACAAACATTACCCTCTTCCTGAGATATCCAGTGATCTTGGTCTTTTAGAACATTTTCTTAAAGGTATGGTAGGTAATTTTCGGAAGGGCTAGCAAAAGCGAGCTAGCTTTGAAAGCATAAGATCCCACCTTCCCTTCAGAGTGCTCTCCAAAGCCAAAGCCACAACGTAAAGAGCACTGACCTGTATCACCTGACTACTGCAGATTTATTTCGGCGTTGATAGTGTTGCAACTGAAACGCATACATTCGAGTCACAAACTGCTCAGAGTATAACGTCAAGGGTTTCCATCTCTTCCAAATAACAGTAGTTATGGCATGAACACAGCATAAGCTTGTTGTTTTGGTTCAGGAGGAACTGTAAAATATTGCTGCTGTTTGGTTTGCGGTGCTCTGTCACTGATGTCTGTCTAAATCTGCATAGCATGAAACACACTGATGACATGTGATGTCTGCGTGAGCAGGGTGTGCAGAAGTATGGAAATACATATGCTGACAGGCAGGTAGGACATCGCCTCAAATGCAATGATTGGATGAACATTTTATGGTCCTACGCCTTTCACAGACAATATATATATACAAATAAATATTTAGACCACTTAACTAATTTCTATCAGGATGTGAAGACAATTTCAACCAGCATAACAAAAAATGTTTCTGGAACAAATCGCCTATACCCTTCCTTTAATTAAAGGGGCTATATGTCGAATTCAGAAACCCTTGTTATTAGCGACACCGGTGGCCGTTAAGTGAACTGCAGCCAGCAACTTATTGCTCATGCTCGCACACGTAACGTACAAGAGATTGAATGTGATTCAGTGTTCTGATATACTCACGAACGGCAAAGTTCTTTTTCGTTCTTTGCTTAAAAAATAAAAAGATCTTTGCAGCGATATACTGTTAACGAATATCCCTACGCCATCTATGCTGTTGAGAGCAACGTTTAGATGAATATGTAAAGTGCTGCGCGTTTTTCTGTCACACAACAAAAATGACAGCGGTGAGAAAACAGCAGGATCTCTGCAATTCACCGGGATCATGTCGACAGATGAGGTAATTAAAAATTATACTTTTATGATGGTTTGATTATGAAAGGCCCATATTTGAGACTAGAGACCACCAGTGGTTCCCAACTCTGGTCCTGGATTACCCCCAACTGTAGGCCTACACATTTTGGATGCCTCTCTAATATGACAAACATTTCTGATCTTGAAGTCTTTAACGAGCTGATGAGTTGAATCCGGTCTTTGATTAGGGAGATACAAATTGTGCAAAGTAGGGGGTACTCAGGACCATGGTTGGGAACCACTGCTATAGGACTATAGATCTGGTTATGTGGGGAGACTATAGTTTGAATTAATCCTTTATTTTCTTTGCATAACACATTGACATTACAATACGGAATAGTTCTTTCGGCATTATCCAGTACATCATACGTAATCGTTTCATGTGTCATAAAATGGAAGAGGGGCTCTCTGTGGCACACGTAAACGTCACATCCTTTTGATTTTCCCGGCAAAAACGTCCCGAGTGCTTCACATAAAAATTAGTCTACAGGCTTTCATAGACAACCCAGGAAATCGTGGGAAGTCTTATTTTTTAAGTTTCGTTACAAGCTGTTCACACATTGGCAATGAAAAAAGTGATTAATTAATGAAAATTATTACATATAGCCACTTTATGATATTTAAGAATAATCAAATTTATGTAATATTTCTTTTATTTTATCCAAGTTCCCCTGAAACCTTCTTAAGTATACAGCACAAAGTACATGTAATAATAAGTTAAAAAATGTATAATTATTAATAAAGAAACTTTATTTTAAGGTGTCTTTGTTACACTGTAACTATACATTTAAATACTGAGTATATTAAGTAACTCCATGTACATAGTATAGGGTTAGGATTTTGGTTTGGAGTTAGTTGCATGTAATTATGCATAATTTATAGTTATTACTATAGTAATTACATATAAGATATGTAAGAATGACACTGTAAAATACAGTGTTACCAAAATAAATAAAAATGCAGTGCACCAGAAAAAATGTAGGAAACAAGAGGAAACATCAGTTAGGTTCTTGATGGTTTATTAGAACAGGAAATGATAACAGAGCACAGTCTCCATGCTCAATGACAGTCAGAACTGAGGACAATGAGTTTTCAAATGCAGAAATATTTAAGTACAGTGGAGTCCAAAAGTCTGAGACCACATTGAAAATTAGGAATTTAAATGATCATTTACACCCGAAAATATTCGAGAAAATTAAAAAATTAATGACATAAAAAGAATATGAAATATTTAAGATTTAGCATTTTCAGATCACTAATGAAATAAGAAAATGTGACATTCTTCATGTGATTCTGTAAAGATGGTCAGATGCTCTTTGGATAATCTCAAATCATGTTGGAGAACACGATCATCAGGTTTTGCGCAAACTACATGCAGCTCGAGTGCTGCTGTCATTAAAGCAAAAGAGGGACAAACTGAATACTAAGACATTCTGAAATTCATGTCAATTTTTCAATTAATATTTTCACTTAAATTATGTTGATGATATAATTTGTAATGAAAAACATTGTTAAATAAGAAAAATGCTAAATAGAATCTTTTTAGACTTCCGAACCCCACTGTCCATGTGTTTGTGTGAGTGATTGTGTGTGCATGTATGTGTGTGTGTGTGCATTTGTGCTGTTGATTTGGAAAGCATGCATGTGACTGTCTGATTGGTGGACAATATCAGGGCACACGGTAGCATGTCGTGTTGAAGTACGCACTACCTCTGTGTACCCCAGACCGAGGCTGTGTTCATGCAGATAGTTCACTTAAATTACATTTAAGCACTGAAATCATTATGTACACTGAAGGGGACACGACTTGTCATTTAATGACAATGGACCCAGTAACACGAACAGCCTCCGGTGCAAGACGAATCAGAAGTCCATCACAGTTAACAGAAGACTTGGCTCTTTTGCAAAAGTGTTTTTCTCTTTCTCTTTCTTTTAGGAGAAACATCTCCCATCCATTTTTTTTTTTTTTTTTTTTTGAGAAAAGGCTTTGCACAGTTCATGAACCAGGATCAAACACTGAAATTCAGGTCACAGTCGCAGTATAATCATTGTCATTGTTGAAAAAATTCACACACCAGAGAGCAAATCAAATCACTTTCATGAACTCAATAAACCAACCTAAAACATTACCACAAAACAAACAAATAAACAAATATAAAAATGAAGATATCAGTACTGGCTAATATATTCTCTACAACTTTACAAAAAAATTCAAACTCTGTTTGTGCTTGTCAGATGTCAGGCTTTGCAAACTGAAAGTATGTCATTTCTAAACAAACCATTTCTTTCTTTGTGTTTGCACATTTTGTCGGGTGGCCCATTAGCTGTGGCAGTTTGTGGCTGGGGGGCTGTCAAAAAAGAAGAAAAAAAAAAAAATCTCAGGGCTTTAAAAGACAAAGTGGAGAAAGAAACAGCCCAGACAATGAGAAAGCCTGGAGCGCACTGTCCTCACTGTTCAGAGACAGGATTTTAATTGGAAAATTGAGTGTAGGGAGCTTTCTAAAACATAGCTAGATATATTTCTGTCTAAACAAAACCATAGCAGAGTTTTTATGGCGGACTCCATTTCTTGCTTGAGAGAATTACGACATAGGAAACAGTGAAACAACCCTTGTTTATTTTCTTTTCCTGGGAACGCATTTTATAGAGCTCCACAGCAAATTAACTCCATTTCACCGCCTCAAAATCTTGTGCGAATTAACCCAGACAGTGTTTAGCAATTGCGTACAGGGTTTCACAATAAGTTTGACCTATGCTTGCTGCTAGTTTCTGGTTTGTTCCAGGGAATGTTACTTACATGGGATGCAGTTGGGAAGATGACTCGCTTCTTGAGTTTTGCTGCCCACATCTCAGGCGATTGCTTTGTAAAATCTGGCTGTGAGTAAGCAAGTGGGTGCTTGCATTTCTGCACGTCTCTCACGATCATCTCTAGGCCTTATCGGCCCAAGATAGACTTAGCGTAATCATGCATGTTTCGCCTAATGGTGCAACAGAGTGAAAAGCCGGAGAGAGGGAAGCAGGGCGAGAGCATGCATGGGTGGGTAGACCTTTTTTCAGCACGTAGTCTGTGTGAGGGTAGAGCAGTTGGAAAATAAACAGATGAGCTGGGTGACAGCATCAATTAAAAAACAGCATCAATAATGTTGATTGTGTAAAATAATTATACAGTTTTGAACTCAGTCATGCATTGGCACTTAAAACCCATAAATTATACACTTCATTAATGGCTTTAATGTTCAGCTTCAGTGGTTTCATCCATCCAAATTTAAAAGAACACACTCCTTACCCTGTGCCCTTAAATTCTCTCTCTATCATCACCTCACCAGACTTTTTATTTGAAACACGGTCTTTTTTTAAAACAACATACACTTAGTGCTTTAGTATTGTTGATTATAGGACCATCAAACATTTCATGTCAAACTCTCTCATGGACCATTTTCACATTTCATTTTTGGGTTTGGAACGTAAACAATAGCAGGGTAGTCTTCTAGAGAAGTACATGTGAGACCATAGCAAATGTTATTTTTGCAATACCATTTGTTTCAACAGTTTAAGAAAAAAAAAAAAAAAAAAAAATCAATTTACATGACTTCTAAAAGAAAAGAAAAAGGGATGGATATCAGCAGTCAGAAAGATGTCAAATCAAAAGATGTATTTGAAACCCCATTGCAACAGGGTTTAATGCCAGGTAAATATAACAAAGTATAGTGTAATGCACTACTGTTTAAAAGTTTGGGGTCAGTAAGATTTGTTTAATGATTTTTAAGAAGTCTCTTATGCTGACTTAGGCTTCATTTATTTGATAAAAATACAGTAAAAACAATAATATTGTGAAATATTAGCATTTTAAAATGTAATTTATACCTGGTGTGGCACAGATGGCATTAAACAGGCATTAATCCAGTCTTCAGTGTCACATGATCCTTTAGAAATAATTCAAATAAGCTGATTTGGTGCTCAAGAATTTTCCTGTCATATCAATGTTGAAAACGATGGAGCTGCCTGATATTTTTGTGGAAACCATGATACAGTTTTTTCAGGATTTTTTGGTAAATGGAAAGTTCAAAATAACAGCATTTATTTGAAATATAATTTTTTTGTCGCATTATAAATGTCTTTACTGTCACTTTTGACCAATTTAATATGTCTGAACAAAAAACAAATCTTAAAAAAAAAATTAAAATACAAAATAAAATTTTTGGTTTTCGATGTTAAATGTAACTCTTTTAATTACTCATCTCACACTGTGAAAAGGGTCCATTGAGCACTGAGTAGTAAAATCCTGTAATATGCATTACTGCCCTCTAGTGGACACACTCAGGTAATGTTAGGTGAATTACTAGTGCCCCACGGGAAGAAAGCAGAGATAACGTCGTTCACTGAGAGGTGAATGAATTGAATAGTACACTATTTCTTTCATGCCTCTCATGGGGTTTACAACCCTGAAACAAACAAACAGCAATCCAAAGAGAGCCAGAGGAAACTAACAATGGCTGAAGTGGGCACAGTGCCATTGGGAGCACAGTGGGTTTGATTTTTTTGCTCTCCATCTAAATGTAACATTGTATTCATCTGATTCTGTGTGGCTTGTGAAGGCTGGCAGTGAGGGGGGACCCAGAGGGGTCCGATCTGTCTGGCTCCTCATTGACATTCTCTTGGGCTTGGCTGATGGCTAGGCCATGACTCTTAACGGCTATTTGTTGTTGGGATGGTCTTCTCTGGCTGGGCTGCACAAAGAGACCCAGTGTCAGTGAGACACTCTGAATTCAGCTCCCTAGTGGCCCGGCCCGGCCCAGACAACCGAGCTCACATTCGACTCAATGGACTGCAGAGAGAACGAAGCCAGGCCGAGTGAAAGAAAGAGAGTGTTGCAAATGCTCTGCTCTAATTCTAACATGTGTAGGGGATAAAAAACACTAAATTTCTTGGTTTTGAAGATAAACCACAAATTAAATGGGTCCACCCAGCATATGGCCCTGTACGCAACATAAACTCATTTCCACAGTGCTTCCCTGCTCCGTCCAGAAAGCATGGGTAGATTAATCCATGATTTTTTGCGAACGCTCTGCTCCATCACCCATTTACATCTGATATTCCAGCACACAAGTCTTTAGATAGAGTCACATGGCAGTTTTCTTGATTGCTTCCTGACACTTAATAGGTAAGGGAGGGTGGAGTAGTCAGTCATTTGACATCAGATCACTTACGAAACTCCAGTGTTGGTCGGCCATTTTGTGTTCACATCAAGTCTGGCCGACAAGCACATTTTGGCGCGGCTCACATACACACACACAAACAGACAAAAGGAAGTTTGAGCTTGTCTGCAAAGGCCCGGGACGCACAAAAGCAGCATCCACAGGCTCAAATGTAAAGCAAGAAAGAGGTGAAAACGAAAGGGATCACTTCCATTGAATGGTTTACAGGCGTGAGATTACAGAGAGACAATCCGTGACCGCTTCGGTATGCTAGACAGTCAACGTACCCATTTGCAGGATTAAGATTATGTATTTCACCTCCCATCACCCAACACATCTGTTATTCCCAAGCGATCCTTCCGTTTCATTAGACAGGGCGTGATAGAAGCCGCTAACGTGCTAAGTGGCGTCAACCCTCAGGCTGGGGATGACGGCGGCTTTAACACCATCAACCATTAACGATCTTATTCTCTCACTCTCTGTAGTTCTAGAGCTCAGCCACTGGTGGGGGACTTGAAAGACACTGGATGGCAGTGAGAGAGGACAGGAAGGGCAGGATTACAGAAGGAGTCTGAGTCTTAGGGGTGATGGGACTCTGAAGGGTGTGAACGGGCCTGGACCACTCATTGGCCACTAGGGTTGCGCTCACTTACACTTTTCACCAGCAGGTGGCTGTAGTCCTGTAGCTCATTGAGCCCCCGCTGAGTGTGGTGACCTGGCCGTACTAATGCTGCATTAGTGCGCGGCTGTATCGGATACGGATGGTGGCCAGAAGGAGTCGCATTGTTGCTATTGAAGTTGAGCCCGTCGCGGGACCATCGCAGATGTTCGCCATAGTCCGTCTGCGTGGTAGGAGCCGACACCACCCTCCTGCGGTCAGGGGAGTCTTGAGGTGTCGCCGGATAGTTGTATTCACCGGCAGAGTTGTGGGTAGGCGGGGCGGATGGTTGCCCGGCCTGCTCCCGCTGATTCGCAGGGTGGGAGAGGATAAGGTACCGCTGGCGCTCCGAATGCGGGGGAACATCACCTGATCCCTCCTGCCGCCCACCCTGCAAGTATTTGGAACTCAGGTAAATGACCGCAGAGTTCGCCGGGCAGGGTGTCCCTGTCTGGGCCAGGAAGGTATGGCTCTGGTCCCAATCGCAGTCTGTGAGATGAACGTTTGGAGTGGGACGTTTCTGCTGCAGAGGCGTCTGTTCTGGAGTGGGAAGTCCTGGGTCGATATCTCCAGATTTTGGCCAGCCGTTGGTGAATAGATTCTCAACCTGCGAGCGGGGTCGTTCGCTGCCGCTGATACGCGTCACGCTGATCATGGACCCGCTGCGCCCGTGTCCCAGCATGCTTTGCTCCTTATCACCCTTGCGACGACTCCCCAAACCAGATCCACCGGCTCTGGAGCGTTGGCGGTGCTTGAGGCTCATTATCCAACACACCATCAGACCCGACAGCACCGCCCCGGTGGCAAACGCTGAAACCGCAGACACGACCAGCAGGTTCACGGACACCAAGCCATCTGGTTCCTCGATGAAACTCTCCTGCAGAAGGCCTAAACACATGGAAAGAATAACAGATGTGAGCATAAAACACATTTAAAACTAACAAATATTCACAAAATTAAATGACCTTGTTTTTGTTTTTTTACAGCAAAAAAGTTTATTTTTCTATGAGGTCGAAGAATGCATGAATGAAGAAAAATAGCAGACTAATTGCACTCATTACTACCTAAAGTGGATGTTTGTTTTAACTGCTGTAATAATGGTCTTCCTGATTGAAAGCATCTATTATCAATTACGTTTTTTGGAACATTAACTTTCAAAAACATCTTACACTGAATAATTCTGACAATTATTGAAACTTTTAAGCTGTATTTACTGATTAAAAGGTGCCCTGGGTCTGATAGATTTGACAGACACACACACACAAGGAGTAAAGAGGAATGAGAGCAATAGATACCATTCACTTTGAAATGACAGAAGACTTAAGTTCTCAGAAGAGCGCCAATTAATTATTGATGATGAGAAAGCAGGATGGCATAAAAAAAATACTGCTGCAGCAGATCAATAATGATAATATCGGCAAGGTCTTTTGCTCTGTGGAGCTCAAATACCAAGGACTGTTACTGATAAAACTGGACTTAATCTATGTTTCAAGGGAGATGGTAAAAGAGTCAGCACAGAAGCTGTCAATCAAGCAAAAGAGACTGCAAGTAAGCCAAAAATTATTTGCTAAATTATAAAAAACATCCCTTTAAAGGGTTAGTTCACCCAAAAATGAAAATTCTGTCATTGATTACTCACCCTCATGTCGTTCCACATCCGTAAGACCTTTGTTCATCTTCGGAAAACAAATTAAGATATTTTTGATAAAATTCGATGGCTCAGTGAGGCCTCCATTGCCAGCAAGACAATTAACATTTTCAATGCCCAGAAAGCTACTAAAGATGTATTTAAAACAGTTCATGTGAGTACAGTGGTTCAACCTTAATGTTATGAAGCGACGAGAATACTTTTTGTGCGCCAAAAAAACAAAATAACGACTTTATTCAACAATATCTTGTAAAGGGCAATTTCAAAACACTGCTTCATGAAGCTTCGAAGCTTTACAAATCTTTTGTTTTGAATCAGTGGTTCGGAGTGTGTATCAAACTGCCAAAGTCCCGTGAACCATTAATTTCAAAACACATGATGTAACGAAGCCTCGTTTACTGAAATCACTTGACTTTGGCAGTTTGATACACGCTCTGAACCACTGATTCAAAACAAAAGATTCGTAAAGCTTCGAAGCTTAATGAAGCAGAGTTTTGAAATCGCCCATCACTAGATATTGTTGAATAAAGTCGTTATTTTGTTTTTTTGGCGCACAAAAAGTATTCTCGTCGCTTCATAACATTAAGGTGTGAACCACTGTAGTCACATGAACTGTTTTAAATATGTCTTTAGTAGCTTTCTGGGCATTGAAAGTGTTAAAGGCCCGCTGAAGTGTCTTGGAACGTGCAGCATTATTCAATGTGTTGACGTAATTTCAACTGAAACAGGAAGACAGGGCGATATATCGAACAGCCCCGTCCCTTTTTTTAAAATAGCCAATAGCATTTCGGTTATATCACAGCTTGGCCAGAGCCGTTAAACTCAGTAAAACCTCTGTTTCCTTTTAATCTCTAACCGTTTATCCTCCTAATCTCCTCCATATCACTTTAAAATATAGCATTCTGTGCAGAATTTAAATGGGTCCGATACCTTTCGCGGTCTGAGCAGACTCGCGGATATGATCCGCTCTGTGCTCTTGTGTCCATGGGCCAGAGCAGACTGTGCTCGCGCTGCGGTGGTTCACGTGACACTAACGCGAAAATGGACTTCATTCGTGTCAATGGAAAGCATATTTACACTGTCTGAATCGTTCCCTATTCTCTATATAGTGCACTATGTGCCATTCACCATGTAGAAACTAGTAAATGTGTGATCAAATGACCGATTTTAGCTGCAGCTTTAGTGTCTGTTTATAGTGTAGAAGGGGGCGGGACTTCAGATTCTAGAGAGCATTTGATTGGACAGAAGATATGATGAGAAGCTGAAGTGCGATGTGATGTCATGAAAATCTGTGATCCATTTTAACGGAAGTGAGAGTTTTGGATGCTTATATCTCCTAAATGCGAATTTTGTCATTGTTTTGGAACACACCAGCTTATTCATAACCTTAAGGCTAACATATTCATACTAAAAGCTAAAAAACTTAAATTTTGATTTCAGGGGGACTTTGAGCCATCAGATGAAAAAATAGATGAAAAATGAAAAATAGCTTAATTTGTGCTCTGAAGATGAACGAAGGTCTTGGAACAGATGTGGAACGACGTGAGGGTGAGTAATAAATGACAGAATTTTCATTTTTGGGTGAACTAAGCCTTTAAGTTTAGGGTGCAATCAATCAATCAATAAATCAATCAGTCAATCAACCAACCAAACAACCGACCAATCAAATCAGGGTTCATGGAAAGTTTTTGTTCAGCTACCCAAACATGAAAATCTAGATATCTTATTAATTTGAGGAAACTCAATAAAACTGGAGAGTTCTTAGTCACTCACAACAGTAAGAACCAACATCATAAAATGGCTTAGCATATGAAACGCTCTTGAAACAAATTAATTTAACTGGCAAATTTATCACAATAGAGACAAATGGTAAGCATTTCACATTGGTGAAAATAAACAGCCTTAATTAGCACTTACAGCTGTTTGTTTAAGAACTCAAATAAAATGAGAAGAGAGGAGGCACAATCAATAAAAATGTTGCTACGATAATTAGCTCATAATAGCTGCCTCAGTGTGGGTGTTTGTGTGTACAAAGTGTCCGCTGAATTAAAAGATATATTAGCCGCAGTTGGGCACCAGGGAAAGGAACTGTACAACATACCATGTTGGTCATTTCATTGGGAGATGTTGTGACAGAGTGCCTAGCAATTTTCCGGTGATATACATGTTTACTTCACTGTATTCATTTTGGAGGGACAGACCACATTACCGAAATGACACCTCAAATCAATCAATGCATTCATGTGGATGCTGAGTCAGTGTCTGTTTTTTTCCTCTGTCTTTTTCTCTCTCTTTCTCTTGCACAGTCTCTCTCTACCCTCCCTCCATTTGTGTTTATCTCTGTCTCTACCCTGCTACTGCTCTCTGTCTATTTTGTTTGTGGTGTGGGGGCATTATATTTATTTTATCACAGACAGATACCAGGTGTGTGTATCTTTTCCCAGCATGCTAGGGCAGTAAACTATTGCTTTTTGTTTTTGTCATCTTTATGACTAACTTTTTGGCTGCCACTGCCGGTGTGTGGCTGCATTGCTGTTAGAAGTTGGATAAACATCGTTGGCATGGGGCGGTTCACGTCACGAACCACTGCCTAAAACAGTTCTTGTTTATGCTGTTGCAACCCACTTGTCATTCATGAGGGCCCCACCATGCATCAGGAACGGGGTCCTGAAAGGATGTGGTGAGCGGGGTGGGATGCTGGGATGATGCTATTTTCTAGGTTGTTTATGTTCATGCATTGTGGTGTTTACTTTCAGTGGCATAAAGCAACGGGGTAGAAGATGAAGTGATGTTTGATTGCTTGAAGACTTCACTTCTCTGTGCGACACACTTTGTGAACTTTTCAAACAAACTATAGAGTAAAAACAAAAAAAAAAACGGAAATTCAATCATGCCAGTAATGCATTACTCTACAATAAGTCATCAACATTAGTGCACTAGGTATCATGAACCAACAATTAAAAGCATTATTTAATCTAAATTATTTTTATCATTTTAATATACATATTTAACTGACAAAGTGATCACAATAGCGACAAATGGTAACCATTTTACACTGTTGAAAATAAACAGCCTAAATTAACACATATACATAACTATATATATATATATATATATATATATATTAACTTTTACAAGGATTATTAAATTGAGTATTGTTCATTGTTAGTACATGATACCTAATGCATGAGAGTTAAAAAGGTTAAAAAAAGTATTGGTATTTGTATTGTATATTATAAAAAATATATTTCAGTGAAAGTAAAATATATCCTAATTTAATTAAGATTTAGACTTACATTTATGAATTTTTAATTAAATATTAAAGGGGTCCTTGATTATGATTTCACTTTTTTAAACTTATGATGCTCAAAGTTCAATGCAAAGGGAGATATTTTCTTTCTTTAACAGAAATCGCTTTTTAAGGACTACAACAAGCTTCTTTCTGGGTTGGTGACATCACAAACTCCAAAATTTACATAAACTCTGCCACCGGGAACATGGAACAAAAGGGGTGAGGCCATGTTGGGCTGCTTTGAGCCCGGAACACAGCAAGCCGCCGGTCGCCCGTCGGGCAGTTTTTGTTCGTCGGCCGACTAAGTTTTCTCAGTGTGTTCCGCACCGTCGGCTGAAGTTGGTCCTCGTCGGCTTTTTTACGGCCAATTCGACATGTTGAATTGGCGTCGGAGCTCGTTGGTCAGCCAGGCCATCTGATTGGCTGTTCAGCTACTGCCACCTGCTGGTACAGAAAGGCATTTCTTCTTATGCAGGCACAGAACGGACGTGCTACTTGGCCGTCGGGTGTTGTCGCTGCCGAAGTGAGCCAACCCCGCAGTCTGCTTTTGTCGCCACTAGTTCGTCGGCATCGGCTTGGTGTGTTCCGGGCTTTAGAGAGGAGGAAGCGTTGTTGTAGTAGAGTGTTGTTACCATGCCATCATTTTACGCCGGACAAACGAGGGTCAGTTTAACGCTGGATTGACGATTGACATGCTAGTCGATGAGTTGAATCAACTCCACAGCAACTACATAAATTTATCCACTAACCATTTAGAAAAGTCCAGTTGCATTTTAAAAGTCTCCATCAGTGTCCGCCTCCGGTTTGAACAATGTAAGGCTCAACATCGTTACTGACAATTGCCATTTTGGCTGCATGAGATTCTCCAGCTTTGTTGTTGTTGAGCAACCGAAGTGCAAGCTGTTAAAGCTCCGCCCCCTTTTGGAAAGTGGGAGCAGCAGCTCATTTGCATTTAAAGATACACACCCAAATAGGGCCAGATTTGACAGGCTATAATAAATGATCTGTGGGGTATTTTGTGTTGAAACTTCATATTACCAGAGACTTAAGTAAAAAAAAGGGGCCAACATTAGCTTTACAAGAAATAAATGCACAAATGCACACGTATAAAATCAATTGACCCTTTGCAGGGAGTTTGATTGACAGGCGATCTAACCAATCATAACGCCGAATCCGCCATTATGTCTGACAAAGCAGTCAGGGGAGTTAGTAGATTACGTCGGTGGACTTGGACCTGAAAAATGGTGTGTACTCACGTCTTTCCGTGGTTGAAACAGCATTCTTTCTGATATTCTTTCATGTTTATTTGATGCTATAAATGAACTAGTAGGAAGAGATGATCTGTTCATGAGCCGCTTGAACTGAGGCACTACAGCGATCTGTCACGACACATTAAAGAGCCACAAAACGGTATTTATTGTTTAAATTTCTTTAAAAATTACAATATGTGAAAATTGAGAGTTTGTTTCATATCGAAAGTAACCTTCTCTGCCTTGTCTGTCAACACATTGTCAGTGTCCTCTTTGCTCCGCGATGTACCTTTTTCACTGCGTGAGAACTTGATGTGTGGCATGAGAGCGGCATGGCTTGTCGGACATAGCAACAGTAACTAAAGGGGGCATAATTGGGAACGGTCAATTGGAAATAGCATGGCATTCGGTATAGCACAGCAACTTTGTTATGCTATTTTCAATGTACCATGCAAATCTAATCTAATTCTAATTTTGCATACTTAATAAATTAGATTGGTATGCAAATTAAGATGCATTCAATGTTTCAACTATAAAACAAAAATACATCCTGTTTTGCTATTGTGTGTCTATTCTCTAGTAATCAACAGCAGTCAAGCCACTAAATCAAAAATCCCAAAATAATACTGTAATGAAATACTGTTAAGCAAGTACTTTACACCCCTGCTAATGCATTAACTATTGTTAAACCTAACCTTATTATAAACCTAATCTGTTGAAAGCGCACCTGAGGTCATGAAGAACTCACAGAGAGCCTGACTCTCTAAAAACACAATTCTGTTTGCCATCAGTACTAAAACACACATCAAACGCTCTTTGTATATACGCAAGTCGCTTTTTCCTGGGCGCAGCCCTGATGGTGCCTCAGATAGATATTACTCAAACCACACCGGCCTTTCTCCATAATGAAAGAGACATATTAAAAGGTCTGCCTGTCTGGAGGGCCACCTCTCATTCTTTCTCCCCTCTCGTCTGCAATGTGTCCATCCTTTTTTACAGTAAGAAGATGGTGCATGCATGCAATGAATAGATTGGGGCCATTATAGATGTTGCCTTTGTAGTCACTTCGCTTTGTTGTGACAGGAAACAAAACACACAGACGGGAGTGGACGAAGGGGGAGAGATAGTCTCAGGCACCGTTTCTTTCTTTTCGCCATTCCCGACGGGGTGACAGAAACCCCCTTTTTCCCCATTCACTTATTAAAGCTTAATGGAAGGCAGCCGGACTGTCAGGCTGAGGCGCAGCGAGCACATCTTGAGCTGGAAGCTCCAATTACAAGCGAACAATGGCGGTGGAGCAGTCTAGTTAGAATTGGTCTTCGGAAGGCAATAGGCCAAGTGCTAAAAGACTCAGAGCCCAGGGACTAACTGCCTTGCTTTTGCCTCTTTTTTTCCCCGGGTCTATTCACTAGCAGTTTGATGTTTGTTGCTTATCGCTCTCCATCTCTGTGCACATCTTCTCCCGCTCATCTCTTTCTCTGTCTCTCTCTCTCTATGCCATGTCCTTTCATCTTCTGCTGGCTGTCTGTCTCCGGGGATGTACCCTTATTCTTTTATTCCCTGTATCACTCTATTGCTCTCGGTCTCTCTCTCTTTTTCAACCTGTAAGCAGAGAGGCGGCTAATGAAATGCTAGCAGGGTTCGGTTTCTTGTTGAGATCGTGTCATTAAAAACCTCAGGTGGAATATGGATTTTCTTCTAGCAAATAAGCGACCTTCTCAAGGTTTATTAATTACCTGATCTTCTAGCGTGGGGTGAAACAATTTAGTGTGGTTATCGGCTGTGCTTATGTAACAAACACTTATTCATGCAGTAGTTTCTGCACTAAGTTAGATGCTGCTGCTGTTGTGTGTGTGTGTGTGTGTGTTTGTGTGTGTGGTGTTTCATGTTAGCACGAGGGCTTACATGCGAGTATGTGCATGTGTGTGTGTGTGTAGCAGTGGCTTATGGTTCACTGACTTTACTCATTATCTTTTCTCTTTCTATCTCTGTCTTCTCTGTATTCGCTTTCCCTTTGCTCTTACTCTCTATCTCTCTCATACACACACACACTTTCCCTTCTCTGCAAAAACACTGCAGGCTATTCTCTGTCTGCCAATCCTCTCTCTCTTTCTGGTTCTCGACATGTCACCCATCTTTTGCTGTACTCAAGCCTCACCGTTGCTGCTGATTCGTGTTAACCATATTGAAAAGACCAGCATTTCTGGTCACCAGATTGTGTTGCGTTTTAGATGCTGGTATGTTGGTGTCCATAGGGAGAACAAGACTGAAATTTAAGTTGTTATTCAGTGAGCTTTTAACTGTTGTGAATTAAACTTGAGAATCAATTCAGTCCAATTCATGTGAAATGGATCATTTCATTTGAAAAGGTCAGACTCAAAAGCACAATTAATTCATGAATTGTACATTGTTACTTCTTTCATTAAATCTCATGTGAGATATTTTTTGTCAATAATGATTTGAATTTTGGTCTGTTCTTCACTCAAAGATGACTTGGAATATAGTAAAATAGTAATATGAACCACTTTTATGATACTTTTTTTTCATCATTTAGGAACTTTCTGGAGTCCTTATTCACTGGAAAACAATATATGGGAAACAACAGCAGGCTAAAATTCATATTTTGTCATCTATGGAAGAAATAAGTCATACAGGTTATTTTTAGTTAGGGATAGTTCACCCAACAATGAAAATTCTGTCATCATTTTCTCACCCTCAAACCTCCACAAAATTTCAAAACAACATTGACTTTCATTGTTTTAAAACAAAACTTGTCTGTTGCACAGAAGAAAAAAAAGTTTGGAACGACATGAGGGCGAGTACATAATGACAAAATTGTTGGGTGAACTATCCTTTAAACAAGCAAGCCTACCTCGGTCAACAAACTGCATGAGAAAGACCAACTAAATCTAGTCTTGTCAGCAAAACAAAATCTGCAAACTTTTTAAACACGTCTGGTTCCAAGCAGAGTGTTTACAGAAAGATAGTAGTGAAGACATTTATGGCTTCTTAGCTTACACTTTAAAAGCCAAACTCTCAGATCAATATACAGCTGGCAGGTTTACGTACGTCTGCATGTGTTCTCAATTAACTCTTCTATAATTTTCAATAAGAAAGAGCTGCTCATGGCTTATAGCATTGCAATAAGGTGAAAGGCTTCCTGGCACCGGTTCAGGGTTTCTAATTCCAACATAATTGTGCACGCTACAGTCCACAATGTCTGATGATGATTAACATGAGACTAAATAGAAGGGACTGTTTGAAATAACGAGGGGTGTTGAGCTGGGGGGCGAGCTCAGGATATGAGTCGCCCCACCAGAGCCGAATGTTAAGAGAAACGGTCCGCTGCTAAAACACTGTTGCCTATTGTCGCTTGCTCACCTTTTCCACATTCTGCAGACGCCGCCTAGTCAGCCGCAATTAATTGTAGTCAATTAGCGCATAGTTTTTCAACATAGCTTCCCCCATTCACAGCAACTGTTGCCGACAAACGCTAATGAGAATGCAGATGAGAGTCAGTTCAGCTGTGTTAAATTTATCAAACAAGTATGCAGGATCACGAAAGCGTGTACTGCATTGCAATTCCACAGATGTGGCTGATGGGGGCTCTACTGTAACAGGAGGTTTGCTGGTAAATTGATAGCCTCAATTTAGGGCTGAATGGCGAGAACTCTCAAATGAAATCATTAAAAAATATTCGACATTTCCAGCATGGGTTATAAATTCAGAAAGCGACACAGCGGTATTAGTCTAGCCAATTGCGTAGCACGACATCTGCATCCACCACAATCCAACCTCCAATTTCAAGTTAATCTTTCCAGCATGCTGAAGACGTAAATTCTGCCTGTCAGTGCTATGCATATGACCGTATATTACCAGCTGCTAAAAACACTTCCTTATTTGTATTAAGTTAACCGGTACTGACGGTTTGTCTCTATAACGGAGATGTTGAGTTTCAAGCTCAGTCTGGCTGAGGTGGAATCGGTTTTCCACACATTTTTTGAATTACGAAACTTTTCTGGGTCATTCACGATCTGCTGTGGTGGCTCAAAATGTCTCTTTCATGCTTGTCAGACAGATACTCAATAGAGACACAGGTCTCTGGCTTGATGAACTGAAGAAAATCCTCTTTAGAATGATCAATACAGCTTGTTTGTCTTTCTCTGGAGCGTGCGTTTGTGAGAGAGAAAAATGGTGCCACGGCACCTGTGGGTGCATGCAAGGTATTTCTAAGGCTGAGATGTTTTGCTCAACATTTTTGTGTGTCCCTTACACACACACCTGTCTAAGCTATCACTTTCACCCAGTCACAATGATCTGTGGCGGAGAGATTCTTCATGCCCTGTCAACATGCCTGGCAACCGCCACGGCAACATCCTCAACACCACAACAAGCGGCTCGTCGTGCTGCAGGCTTCGGTGGCAGCTGCTGTTGTCCTTTTACGCTCCTGAATCTCTCTCTTACTGCAGTCAAACCAGCCAAGATTTCTCACACACTAAGGCTATGGTTCTAATTGCCAGAAAGTGCCCTGGGAAGTGTACTTCAGCATTCCAAAAAAACACATTTTGTTAAGTGAGCTATCCTAGCGAACACTACGTAGGGATCCTGTGAACAGCAACATCTATGCTAATTTCTCTCTCTTGAGCTATTTAGCCTTTTTGCTTCTTCACTGATATAGTAAAGAATGGACAGGAAATGATAGGAGAAGAGACCAAGAAAATTAGAAAACTTTACCTCAAAGTCAATCAAATTAAACTCTGACTGCATGAGCAACACAGCTATGTATCAGAACATGTGCACTAACCAATAGGTTACTTCTAAACACACACCGACCAGGCATAACATTATGCCCACCATCCTAATATTGGGTTGGTCCCACTTTTGCTGCCAAAACAGCCCTGACCCACTGAGGAATGGACTCCACTAGAGCCCTGAAGGTGTGCTGTGGTATTTGGCACCAAGATGTTAGCAGCAGATCCTTTAAGTCCTATAAGTTGCGAGGTGGAACCTCCATGGATCGGACTTGTTTGTTCAGCACATCCCACAGATGCTCGATTGGATTGAGATGTGGGGAATTTGGAGGCCAAGTCAACACCTCAAACTTGCTGTTGTGCTCCTCAAACCATTCCTGAACCATTTTTGCTTTGTGGCAGTGCGCATTATCCTGCTGAAAGAGGCCACAGCCACCAGGGGATACCGTTTCCATGAAAGGGTGTACATGGTCTACAACAATGCTTAGGTAGGTGGTACGTGTCAAAGTAACATCCACATGGATGGCAGGACCCAAGGTTTCCCAGCAGAACATTGCCCAAAGCATCACACTGCCTCCGCCAGCTTGCCTTCTTCCCATAGCGCATCCTGGTGCCATTTGTTCCCCAGGTAAGCGACGCACACGCACCCGACCACCCACGTGATGTAAAAGAAAACGTGATTCATCAGACCAGGCCACCTTCTTCCATTGCTCCGTGGTCCAGTTCTGATGCTCACGTGCCCACTTTCAGCGGTGGACAGGGGTCAGCATGGGCACCCTGACTGGTCTGCGGCTATGCAGCCCCATACGTAACAAACTGTGATACACTGTGTATTCTGACACCTTTCTATCAGAACCAGCATTAACTTCTTGAGCAATTTGAGCTACAGTAGCTCGTCTGTTTGATCGGACCACATGGGCCAGCCTTCACTCCCCACATGCATCAATGAGCCTTGGCCGCCCATGAACAGGGTTCACCACTGTTCCTTCCTTGGACCACTTTTGATAAATACTGACTACTGCAGACCGGGAACACCCCACAAGAGCTGCAGTTTTGGAGATGCTCTGACCCAGTCATCTAGCCATCACAACTTGTCAAACTCGCTCAAATCCTTAAGCTTGGCCATTTTTCCTGCTTCTAACAGATCAACTCACTACCAGGTGCCGTGATGAAGGGATAATCAGTGTTATTCACTTCATCAGTCAGTGGTCATAATGTTATGCCTGGTATATACATGCTGTGAAGAAAACTTATTTTCAGTTTAACTTACCAGAGACTCTTCTAAATGGAACCAATCATCAACATCAACAATCAATTATTTAAAATGTCAAATTCTGTTATAATTATTTTAAAACAATGTGATGTTTATAGCCATTTGAAACCTGTATGGTAAAATTAATTTGTTTTGATGGCTGTGTTAATTGTTGAGAGAGTACTGTACTTAGTTTAGTAGAGAAATATGCCTAATTAATTGAGAAAAATGTGGAAAAACAGGCATAATTAGTCCAAATTAATCATGTAATCATTTGTGTTGCAAAACTTCAATTCCATAAATTTCACTTCTTGTCATATCAATTTAATAGGCCAATTAAATTAAAATTCCAACTCATGCACTGAAAGGGAGCCAATTCTGCCCAACTCTGTTACATGGAATGACCTACCTCAGTGTACACATACATGTGTTTGTCCATGACTAGATTAATGACCTGGACATGAAGGTCATGAGATGTTATACTCCAGGAGAACATGAACTGCCCCTGTGGGAGTGTTGGAAAGGTCCGGAGGGCAAGAGCACCACATCAGTCTTATAAACACTCTTTTTAACAACTAACCCCTCTATAAAGCCTAACACACTCCACAGAGCATACAAAACGTGATTCGCACCAAGTGTGACACCACAAAATGACAATTGTCATCAAAATTCCAAGTAAAAAAGATACATGACACAGCAAATGTGCTCTGTTTGACTGATTTTGATGCTTTGCACAGCATTTTTTCCTTTTAGGACATAATTACTTTTCACGTCACAATTACGTTTAAACAAAAATATTAAGCAGCTGTTTTCAACATTGATATTATTAAGAAATGTTTCTTGAGTATCAAATAAGCATATTAGAATGATTTCTGTAGGATCATGTGACACTTAAGACTGGAGTTCCATTACAGGAATAAATTTCTTAAAAAAAACAAAAAAACTTGAAATTGTAATAATATTTTACAATATTACTGTTTTACTGTTATTTGATCAAATAAATGCTGCCTTGTGAATATAAGAGTATTCTTTCAAAAACAACAAAAAAAAAAAATCTAACCAACCCCAAACTTTTAAACAGTAGCATACATGAGATATTTAACTATATCTATGTTTGCTAGCTGATACCAATTAGAGTGGAGAAGCAAATTTGCCAGCATGTGCCTCATTGCCTTTTTCTGCATGGCTGTCATCCCACTCCACAAGAGTGACACCACCATGCACTTCTTTGTGCAACATGGACTTCAATTAGATCGTGATTGCAACCTACTGTTTGCCAAGTCAAAACACCACCTTTCTCCAGGAAATATTTTAGCAGCAGTGTAATTGCCTCCATCTGTGTCAACTCTGTGATTATACTCAAATGCTTTTGCAGCGACGTACACACACGAGAGAGAAGGGTAAGGGGGTGGGATATAGATGCAAAGAAAGAGTAAGAGTAATGGGGCTTATGACTGTCTGCTCTTTATACACGTACTGTAGTTGAACTGCCGGTTTGAGGAGAAGCCACATTTTGCAGTCCATTCACTCGTAACAACGACAGGGCAGTTCTCTCCTACACTAATGTCTCCCTCCCTTTTGATGCCTGGTTTAACAGCATTGACATTTGCTGATGAGTTTTCTGTGCAAACAATGACTCCGTCGGTCCCACAAGTAAGCGTGGTTAACATTTACTGGCTTTTTGACAAGAGCGGCAGGTATATTTGGTATATTTTGGTATATTCTCTACAACATAGTATATACGTTCATCAAATACTTTCGCTTCAAATCCACTAAATCACAGCGTCAGCCCATTCAGAAATACCGGTTCATTGGCAGAAACCACTAAACACCACTTCCATTTGTCAGCAAAAGCCTCTAAGTCCACAGAATAACCAATCGGAAGACGCAAATCAAATCATATAATTTCAAGATAAATGACGGTGTGTTGCAGCAAAAGACGCTGGTTTTGCAGCAAAAGACAGTCAAATTTGTTAAATACCAACTAACTAAAGTGACTTTTTTGAAAATAAGGCATTTCAATAACTGACTAATAACATTTTCATTGCCGAACCTAAACACAGGGGCCTGGTAAAAAATGCTCATTTAAAAGAAAACATGTCAGACGGACTTAGATGTTTTTGCATCTGAAGTCTTCATATGTAAATATATATTGTTCTTATTTCCTTTGGCATAATAATTCACAATCTGCTCCACCCCTCACATGACCTGCAATTTTACAATGAAAAGAATACTGTTGAAGTTTAAGGACCGTTAAATTAGCCGCTAATCCTGTAATCGATATGGCTGACTTAAAGGTCATGACCTGTAAAGGGTTAACACCACATTGAACTGAGATCAGACGAGAGACCAAAGTGTTCGCCTAATCTGGAATGTAAAATGTCATGCTATCCTCTCTCATGCTAGCATTTCTTTCTCTATACGACATGTACTCAACATTCTAACAACAAACAAGTTAATTGTTTCAAGCACTGTTGATGATTTCTTGAGTAAAGTTGTTGCAGCTAGTTTAGTCATCATCCATCATTACACAAGAATTCACAACCTGGCAGCCTCCCTTAACTGAGAGAGAGAAACAGAAAGATAAAGTCAAAGAGATAGGCCTTCAAAATGCAGAAAGACAAGTGGCTGTTGGCGGCCGTGTCTCGGGCCTTTGAGGGCAGGCCTCACAGGTCAACTAAATTAAAGCGTCTGATGTCTACATCTACTTTGATCAGCTCCCCCTCAGAGTATCAGGCAAAAGGAGACCTGACATTTTGAAGCAGATTGCTAAGTGCTTGGTCAGGGCACAGGAAGAGCAGGCGCATCTCTAATTACGGTCCTCACACTGATGAGCAAAATGAGAGAGACGGAAGGAACTGCCTGATCGGTTACTCAAACACCAAGGTGAAGTGAAGGTGGAAGAAAGATACAGAGAGATATATTTAGGCAGTAACATCATACAGAAGTGTCCAGGAATTTGACAAGCTATGCACCATTAAAACTGAAAATTTTCTTCTCATTCTTTCTAATTACTATGCATGCAGCTTTTATGCAACCTCATATTAATTGAGAGACTACAAAATACATTTAAAAACTCATTTGTCTCACTGCGGGACCACTTAATGGGGTCATATAATGAAGAATCAAATTTCCACTTTGACATAAAAGAGCTTGATGTATCATTAACTTGTAACTTTTTTAAATCAAAACTTCCTAAACAGTGCAAAAAGAGCATTTACTGGAACAAAAACGTAAAATGACTCATTCTGAATTAAATTACGTCTGTCACTAATATTATAATTGGACTTTAGGGATTGAAAATTGTATGAAATTACCTCTTTAAATGAGCTGCAATCCACCTTTTTTTTAACGCGGATGTAAGCTATTTGCTGTGAATGTGCGAGACTTCCATTCATTAGCTGCTTTAAGTACTGTAAATAACTAGAAGAATAACAAACTGCACTAAATGGAAAACTATTTGAGCTAAACAAGTGTTTATGACTACAATAATACATTAAAAAAATAATATGATAAAGTTTACAACACTGTTTTTGTACAGCTAAAATAAACTGGCTGAGACTGGAAGCCTCGCATATTCAAGTTACAAATGGTACATTACAAATTCACTGGTCATTAAGTATGGGAGTTTTTAAATGAATGAGAACAGCTGTACAAAATCTAGTTCAAATTGTGTGTAAGACAAGTGGTGCTTTTGTGTTCTTGTTAACATCCAATTGTACAATGGGACAAGTAGCTTTATGGGCATTGAAATAGGTTAGTGTTATTGCTGGCAATGGAGGCCTCACTGAGCCATCGGATTTTATCAAAAATATCTTAATTTGTGTTCTGAAGATGAACAAAGGTCTTACAGGTGTGGAACGACATGAGGGTGAGTAATTAATGACATTTTTCATTTTTGGGTGAACTAACCCTTTAACATACTCTTCCTTTCCAAACTGAAAACATCCAAAACAGTACAAAAAAGCATTTGTTAAAAATAAGTTGAAACAACAACAACAAAAAAAACTTTCTGAACAAAATTACATCAGTTTTGCCTAAAGAACAACAAAATTGCAAACAAAAATAGAAAAATGGATGATATGACCCCATAAATCGAACTGCAATTAGCAAAATAGTGATTTATAATATAACAATAAAAGCTATCCAATACACCAAACATCTTGATGTTGACAAAAAAGGTTCATGTTATCCATCAACTTGTTTGTTTGTACTGCAGTTTTTGAGAGAGAGAGAGAGAGAGAGAGAGAGAGAAAGTAAATTTACACTATTTGTAAACCAAGAGAGGCAGAAAGAAAGAGTAAGGGAATGAGAAAAAGGCAAAGGAAGCATGTCAGAGTTTTATATCAGCGCAAAGCCTTTGGGAACTGCAGCAGTGACGGCTCTGTGACACAGGAGACATCAGAGCTTGCTCTCTACATCACTCACGGCCTTGTCTGAGCACCCAACCCCACCCCAGACACCTGCCCTCAGTCACGGGCTCCAGCTTGTCTGACAACCATCACCAGCACTCAATCTATACTTGCTTTACTTCATCTCTCTACCATTTTGTGCTCTGCATCTTCCTCTGCCTCGTTGGTTTATGGATCCTACCCTTCGTAATCATTCAGCCCAGACCGAGTCAGAGAGATGAGATGAAAATCAATTCTTCTCCTCTGCCCCCACTTCCACTTTTCTGTTGTTAAGCAGAAGCTGTTAACATCAACCGTCTACGCCCTCTCGGACATGCAATTGGACATCTGGGGTCATATGAAGTTCAGTTTCATCCAGTTGATCTCCATCACTGAGGCTGCCCCCCAAATCTTCAGTCTGTAACCTTCCCAGCAGGAGATGAAAGTCAGTCACCAGCTACAAACCGTGATGGATGCAGTGCTACATCCTCTAAACTGCCCACTTCTCAACCCCTGGCCTGTGTCTCTCTGCACTGCAGGCCCAGGAGAAGCACACTCGAGGAGCGTGATGGATGTGACGCACGGTCTGCTGATCAAAGCCTTGCAGGCAAACACTTATTTACACACGACTTATTACAGATGAAGAATGAGATGCTGTCCATGCAAGCCCCCAGTCTAAGAGTCACTAGAGAGACACTAGACTAAAGAGACAACCCCGCCTTTCAGACCAGCTTAAACCACCGTGAATTTACATGCTGATCATGACAGGTTTCTGTCAATTAGTGCTGGCCTATCTAAATCTAATATTCCTTAAAACAAGATAAATTTACTCTAGAAGCAACACTACATAAGATATTAAGACTTGTTTTTGTAGATTATTTTCATAAAAAGTGTATTTTGTCTTACTGCACTGGCAAATTTCTCACTTGTTTTAAACTTGTTTTTACTGTTTATACTGTAGAAGTGGGGGGGGAAAAAATCTGCCACCATAGTAAGAGGCATACATTAAAGATACAGTCACAGAAAACATGCCTTAATATTTAATGCAGTTTTGCTTCTTAAGTAAATTTATCTTACTTCTAGACATTTTACTAGAAAATGAGAAGGCAGCAATTCTGCACAGCAGAAAAATAAGAAAATAAGAAGGCAGAAATTCTACACAGCAACTCTATTATACTGGCTAAAATAGTTAATTCTGAAACAGAATTAACTATTTTTTTTATCAATACTTTCAATACTGAATAAAATAGAACTATAGGTAACACTTTACAAAAATATTCAATTCATAAACAGTCAATAAAATACCACATCATGAGTAATGAACCTAATATCGTGAACTAACAATACATATATATATTATACTATGGCCCGGTTTCACAGACAGGGCTTAGCCTAAACCAGGATTAGGAATTGGTTCAATTTGGGAATTTAAGTAGCTTTTATAAATGATCACTAGAAAAAAACATTACTGTGTCTGTGAAACCGAGGTTTATAACTTAACGTTAATCTAGATTTATGAATCCGGTAAAAAAAGAAAAAGAAAAAAAAGGGTTGTTTGTTATGTTAGTTCATGGTACCTAACGCATGAATTCATTTAAATTAATTTAACATTATCTCTCATTGCAATGCATTCTGGGATTGCTTTCAATGCAAAGGATATATGCAATGCAGCCTTAGTATTTGGCCAAAAGGTGTCTTAAAGTGCTCCTATTATGCTTTTTTGAGTATTACCTTTCATGCAATGTGTAATGTAGCTGTCTGTGAATGTAAACAATCTGCAAAATTGTGAAGCCGAAAGTGCACAATAAATAAAGTTGTTGACTCTCAAAAGAAGTAATCGACCCTGAACCACCTAAACAAGTCATCAGGAATTTGAATCCCACTTCCGTGACGGGTACACATCACTGGGTAACACATTTGCCTAATGCCCATCTATGTTCTATGTTGTCTGCCCGCGCGAACAACTTGACCTGCCCTCAAACACTGTAGATTTTTTGTGTGGTTAACATCATGTCGAGAAGATGCTGTGTCTTATGCTGTGAAAGTAAATGTTTTATTTTCACTTCTGAATGAAGAGGCTGCTTTGAATCAGTGGTTAAAATTAATTTTTTCAACGATACCACAACGAATCCCTAACTTTTGTTGCGTTACCGTAATTTTACTGACGACTGTTTCTCAAATCTCGGGGAGGTCAAGGCGGGATTCGCAAAATGAAAGTTGGGTCAGTACCCAGTTTATTTGGACCAGCTTGCTCCTCTGAATCACAACTTGTAACAATGATGCTGGTATCACGTCTTATAACATACCACAAACTAAGCTGACATTTACCACTGAGAAACGTCCTGCTCCAGTTGTGATGAATCTTTTGTTTCGAATCAGTGGTTCGGAGCGTGTATCAAACTGCCAAAGTCACGTGATTTCAGTAAACGAGGCTTCGTTATGTCACAAGTGTTTCAAAATTTCAGTGGTTCTTCACTGAGGGGGGCGTGACTTTGGCAGTTTGATACACGCTCCGAACCACTGATTCGAAACAAAAGATTTGTAAAGCTTCGAAGCTTCATGAAGCAGTGTTTTGAAATCGCCCATCACTAGATATTGTTAAATAAAGTCGTTATTTAGTTTTTTTGGCTCACAAAAAGTATTCTTGTCGCTTCATAACATTAAGGTTGAACCACTGTAGTCACATAAACTGTTTTAAATATGTCTTTAGTTGCTTTCTGGGCATCTGAAAGTGTTAATGATCTTGCTGTCAAAACAGGCCTCACTGAGCCATCAGATTTTTATCAAAAGTATCTTCATTTGTGTTCTGAAGATGAACAAAGGTCTTATGGATGTAGAACGACAGAATGAAAGAATAATGACAGAATTTTCATGTTTGGGTGAACTAACCCTTTAAGAATCTTTGAGAAATTAAGTGATATTAAATGTACTTTATGAGAAAACGAAAGTGTTTTTTGACCTTGCATGCATGTAAACCTGTAGGAACCTCAATATTAGGAACCTTTTGGCATAATAGGGGCACTTCTTAAAGTCTTTGCGTCGGGAGATTTTGAAACAGAACATTCTAGTTTTTAAAAAAAAGGGAAGTTCTGTAAGAAAATCAAAAAACAAAATAAAGCTCTCTTACATCACATTATTCATGCTGCTCTGACAGAGCTACTATTTTTTTTTCCTGACTTACTGATCTTCTCCATTAGGAAACACATTAGCAAATACAGCAGTTGGCCCCACCACCCCATTACTTTCTGGCTTGTGCACCACAACTGAAACAGGGCCTGGAAAACTTCAAAAGCTCCTGATGAGCAGATTAAAATCCAGCCAGGCAGACATGATCATTATGCAATATTTATACATCCGAGTGTTTGTGGCTTGCAGCAGATGAGCGAGGTCTCCTGTGGTGGACCAAAGATTAACGTGCACCAATGCCTGTGCAGAATCAGCGGTGAGATCAAAGGAGTTCTACAGCGACTGAATATTTCAGACCGAGCGATTGATTTGCTGTGATGAACCCCACCAAGAGAGGTTCACCCAGAACTCGACGCTGTTCCAAGACGAACATAATCGGAGATGAAAGGGGAACTATAAATAGAAAGCGCGAGTTGCGCACCCGAACCGAGGCTCTCGCAGCAGAACAGAAGCTCAAAATGGTGTGGAAAACGACGGCGGCTGCAGGTCTGACGGGACGAGGGGAGCCAACGGGAGGTCACAGCATGAAGAGTTTTATTGTTGTAATAAAAATGTACACTTACCGTCACAGTCGCCCAAGTGAGAAGTGTTTCCGTGCTCGACGTCTTGCTCAAAGGGAAGCCTGTGGTGAAAAAACAGTAGTAGAAACATTCATCAGCAAACCACATAAACAGACCATAAAACTGCACCTTCTGAATTACAGTAATGCCTGTGTATTTTCTCTCTTTTCTTTTCTTTAAAAGAAAAACACAATTTTTTAGGCTGTCTTGAAAGGTAGTTTTAAAATGTCTTGTTATTCTGGTCCTTTGCTCCTTTTGGCTTTGATAGTAAGCAATATTGCAAATTAAAAGCTTGCGCAGGATGTGTGCAGAAACTCAATCTGTGCTCATGATCAAGTCTTGTACACACAGAGGCATCACAGCGCTCTATTAGAGATGTTCTGTATTACCTTAAAGCCACATTAATGAAGAAAAATGACTGCAGTCGACTCACGAATGGCTTCCTTCCAACCGCATAAGTCAAACAGAGGAAAGGCCGAAGGCTACGCACAGCAGAAGCGTGCACCAGGGGACCAGCCTCTTTCCACTACCGTCGGCAATTAGTTAAAGCCCAGGACAACAAGGCAGCCAGGGGTCTTTTACTGCCAGGGTCTTAGTTTTTCAGAAGATACGCTTACACCACCATGGTTAAACACTTTCTGTGAAATGTCTATAAAATATAATGTTTCTACAAACTGCAGGCACAGAGCTGTAATCTCCAGAACTCCTCTGAGAGAAGATGGCTGAGTTTTTTTATACTATAGCGGTGAGCCACCCCGAGAATTTAAATGAGCACACAGATTCCTTCCCGTCGCTCTCCTGAGGATGAACATTAGCCGTACTGTAGAAATTGAGAAGCGCATAAAGACTGATAAACAGCTGACAGAACGTCCCTGAACTTGTTTTGCATATTCTCTGTTTGTGTATATTAGCAAGCGGCAGTAATTAGAACTACTTCTGTATCGTTTTTCCGCTGTGAAATTCAATTGGTGAGAATTTTTCAGCATTACACGAGACAGAATCGATCCACAGGTTGACCGTCCTTGGTAAATCAAATCAGATCTAGCCAGAGAGCTGTAATTGCATAACAGCGCTGAGGTAAAACGGTCTCCAAGTTTTGATCTCAGAATACCGGCAGACACCCTGTATTTGCACACAAAACTCAATAAAACTGTCTCTCTGAGGACGGATATGCTTTCACAAGTGTATTTAAACAGGCAGAGCACAACAAGTAGTATTTTTTAAATGCTTTATCTGAAGATGGAAGTCTTGTTGTGTGTAAAAAGATGTTATGTTATTGGGTACATTGTCGAAACTCACCTGGTACCTGCACGGAGGAAAGAGCAGGTGCTTCCTCTGGTCCAGCCACAGTAGGGATCCCGTGAGGCGATACAGTTCCTGTGAAAGAACAGAAACAAGCATGAATGGTACCCCTACGGCACCAGACAGTATATAGTTTAATTCCGCTGGATTTCATCCAAGTATGATCCACCTGGTTCAGTGCACACATTAGATGTGTGACATGTGTTAGTGCGCCTCACTGGGCTGCACCGATGGCCCATGGGCACAGACACAGAGCACGGGCTGGTGCCTGTCCCTGACCAGTGATCACAGAAACACAAAACTATTCTAGAGCTGAAAGCTTTAAACAATTGCTAGGATTGTACTTAAAAGGACAAATGGTTCAGGCACTAAATGATGTCACTATTCATGTTAAAGTTGTATTTTAGGGGTCAGTTTAAGTTATGGATTAGCTTAAATAGTTTAATTTAACAACAGCATCAATGAGTCAGTGGCAGGTTCCCAGTTATATAGCTATAGGTAAATGTATGTATGTGTGGGTTGACAAAACCTCCCTTTGGAAAAATTGAGATGTCCTCATTTGGAACTGACCCTTCTTGATTAAACAATCAAAATATGAGAAGTATGTTATATTGGAAAGAAAACAACAATAAACTTGGTTAAGATATTTAAATGACAATAAAAATCAACAACAACAACCAAAAAAAGGCAAACTACATCACAGAATATTGAGGTTATTTTACTATGCAAAAATGCATATAAACACAAAAAGCTTACATGAAATAAAGCATATGTTGTCTACAATATAATTAGTTATTAATATTTTGTTGGTTCTCCTTTGTTTTTGATCACAGCAGCCATTCTCTAGGAACAGACTCAATAAGCTTTGCGCATTTGTCTGGCATAATATCTTGCCAAGCCTTCTTACATTTTTCCCAAAGCTGAGATTCATTCATCAGCTTTGATTCAGGTTTAGAATTTCCCAAAGGTTTTCAATGGGATTAAAGAAAGCCTTTGTTGCATGTGTGGTGTGTTTTTTATTGATATTGTGTTAGAAATTACACGTTCAATCTCCAAACAGATCCTCCATACTGGCCTTGCAAGTGCCAGATGAAACAAAGTTCTTACAATTGCACATCTTATCCAAGTTATTTTGAGGTGGTCACACATTGAGGTGATTTTCAAACTCCTGTCAAAATGCTCGCAAGTCTTTGGCTGAAACAACGCTTTGCATTTTGCACGGTACCCGTCTCATGGTGCTTTGCAATAATTTTGTGGACATTGCGAGCGTTCTAATCCAGCAAACGAGCATGCATATATATATGGGTCAATGACGTGATGGGTCATTTTTTTGTCCAAAGGCCTTAATAATAATAAAAAACAAAGATATGACATCCAAAGTACGTAAGGTAGTACAACTAGATCTCTTTTATCGAATCCAAAAGTTTTTAAAGGTATTTTAAAGATTTTGAAGTGTCAAAAGGTCATTCGGTTTAACCGTCCAAAGGCCAATACAGCCATTTCATTTGTGATTAAAATATCTTAAGATGTAATTAATGTATCTATTTTTTATTCTAGCATGATTTTATAACATCATATATTAACATAGGGCAAAATGGTATTAAAATTATGTGTAAAAGTCGTTGCTTTGTTATGAGAAAGAATGTCCGGAAAAATTTATTTCATTGATGTCATTCGGAGTAACCAAAATAAAGGGACCATTTTGGATCAAGTCATGCGGTCAGTATCATGTGACAGGATGTGACATCATTCAGAAACCTGCAAAGGACCACATGGTCGTGAAGCAAAGTAACTAACTATCTTTTAACTATTTGAAAAATTCATGTTTTCACTTGATCATACGCATGTCCCGAAACATCAGGTCATTTGGTACAACCGCAATATAAAACATGGAAAATGTTGTAATATTTTAAAAACTTGTACTAAATATAAAATGTTTGATTGTCCTTTTGCTAGCTAGCTAGAAATCAGCCTGTTAACATTGTTTGAAAATATCGTCATTCGGTGTAACCAAAAGTGTAATTCGGTAAAACCGAAATTTTGGTTAAACCAAATGACTTTTTTGGTGACAAATTTTGTCCATATTGTAAGAAATGTCAAAAGCAGTGTTAATTGATTATAAAAACCACATAATCTCATTGTTAACACTTAATAAAACTTCAACATTAATTGTATCTCCATTATGTTTTTTTACACTTTTAAAAACCTTATTCGTCAATGATCCATATACACACCTCCATGCTTCACTGTGGTAGAGATGCATTTATTATTATATTTCTCACCAGATTTTCGAAGACACCACTCTGGAGCATCATTTCTAAATAAATTTCTAATAATTAATATATAACATTTATAATATTAATATCTAAAGAATTATCTACAAATCCAAAGTAATACTACAGTACTTATAATCAGCCTCATATAAAAACAAGAGACTATAGTATGTCTTCATTAAGAGTGCTAAATAAACGTGTGTGTGTGTGTGTGTGTGTGTGTCACTTACTTCATGCAGCGGGAATAGAGCTGGCAGCGTGCTACAGGCACTTTGATCACGCAAGAGGGGAAAGCCAGTAGGAGGCTGTGACTGATGCGGTCCAGCGTGAGGGAGAGCAGCTGCCTGGCCTGAGGAGAGTCCGTCCCACACCTGGAACACACACGGTCCAAATCAATTTGCAACAAATTAAAAGAGTGCAGGGAGAAAGTCAAACACAATTTACACAGAGAACACACTCAAACACAGTGCGATAGAGAATGACCTCAATAATGTCTAAACAGTCAAGCCTAACACGATCTGATCATGTTTATCTTAACTCTATACATATTAGGGGTGCAACGGTTCAGATTACTCGCGGTCCGTTTTGTATCACGGTTTTAGGCTCACGGGTTCGGTACGGTTCGGTATGTGCTATGTTCAGGTAAAAAATTACTACTGTCAAATAAAAATAAAGAAAATAAGAACAAATAATCAAACGGCACAAATAAATACAGTAAAGCAAAGATACAAATAAATAAAGCTTTTCAGGTTTTTCATGTATCCAGTTTTCAGGTACAGAAATTGAATAAAGTAATTAATAAAATGTAAAACAACATTGCAAGTAATCTTCACTGTATAAAATAAATAAAGATCAATCATTATTAATTATTAAGTTACTATTCAGTCATAAGCAATGAGTGATTTCCTTGTCTTTTGTTGTTTGATTAACATTAAAAACACATTCAGACAGCAGGAAAGCAAGGGCTGCGGTCTCTTTGAAACATAATACACGGATCAGTACACTGATACTGAACACATGCGTTCTTTCTCGAGTGTATAAGTTCACTTAAGACATAACCGACTATGCTTGCTAGGATACTCACCAAGACGGGTATGTTGACATAATTTTGTGTGAATTTGTCCGTTCAAGAACAAGACTTGAAAGAGACCTCAATATTTGCGCTGTACCGCGTGCGCGCTTCGGATCGGATGAGTGCACAAATCTTCTCACAGAGCTCGTGCAAGTTCTCTTTCGCGCCTTGCACTCGAATGTTTAAATTAGCAAGGCTTAAATGAGTTTAGTTTAAACGCAGATAGCAACGTGTGCTGTTCAGGTCTCACCTGGGTGATGACGGCATAAATGACAGGTCACTCGCACTGAACAAAGTTTAGGGGAAGCCAGAATGCGTATCCATTTTTTTTTTTTTTTTTTTTTTTTTAAATTTATTGAACAAAAGAATTTAACAACCACAAATGGCCTGGTACAAAATAGAAAATTTCTTAAACAGACAACAGACAAGCATCCTACAAAGATACAAAGGACTGGAAAAAAAAAACAAAAAAAACAGAATGCGTATCCATCGACAGAAACATACATTAGCCTAACTCTGTCTGTCTGTTTTATTTATTTTCTGCAAACCATATTATAGATGCGTATGCGTTGTCAGATATGAGACGAACCGCGGTGCAAGTGCGTGCCGAACCGAGTGTGCAGAACGGTACGGTTTGATTTTTTACCGAGAACCGTTTCACCCCTAATACATATATATACACACATATATATATATATACACACACACACACACACACACACACTATATACTATCGTTTTAACACATTAGAGCTCGGTTTTGAAAGTTCGCTTGCCATCTTGAAACTAATATTTTTAAAGATCATGAAAAATTTCCATCCACCAAGGCCATCTATCCATTTAGATACCAGCTTGTTATACGTCTCTAATGAACCGACACTAACTTTCACCCGCTGAATGAAAAACAGGATGAGGCGTAAAGGGCTTCAAACAGAAAACGCGTGTCGTATTAATGTGATATCATATTAATGTGTTGTCACTTTGTGCTTGGCCTCAGTAACTAATCAGATTGATATCTGGGAGTCTGGCAGCCGCCCACTCCTTTGTGCTTTACACTTAATTGGCACTTACCACTTAGAGTATCTTCTCTTGCACCTGCCATGCTGGCTAGAGAGCACATTTGTTTGTATACATATGCACACATACATATGGTTATAGAAACATTTACGGTAATGGCCTCAAAAGCAGCGGAGAAATCATTAGTACTTTATGCAATGGATCTGAGTAATGAGCCACACTTACCAAAGGCCATGAGAAAGGAGATCACGCTCATTTCAAAAAATCATTTTCCTAATCAGTATTTTAGTCTTGTTTTACAGAAAATAAAAAAGTCTAAAAAGCTGTAAAAACAGATAAATGTACTTGAGAAGCAAAAGGATGTACAGACTAGAAAACTCAACAATTAAAAATTAATCCAAGTAATTACATTATATGGCAATAAATTATTCTGATTAATCATATATATTAATATGAATGTGCATATTTTATATATATATATATATATATATATATATATATATATATATGTATGTATATGTGTGTGTGTGTGTGTGTATATATATATGTATGCGTGTATAATATAACCATTATTTTTATTTATTAGTTTTATTTTAATAATTAATCTCACTAAATTAACATATTTAATTGACAGCCCTAGTTGAAAAATGTGTTGTGAGAGAGAGAAAAAAATACATGAATGAATGAATCATTGCAGTCATACAGCTCCTTTTTTAGGCAGCCAAAACAAGTAATGAAAGAGAGAGACAGGAAGGGAACAGAGAGAGGGTAAGATAAAGAGGTGCCACTGGCAAGTTTAAACTGATTTAAGAAGAAAAAGCTGGCTCTCTTGACACATGTGAGTAGGAGAGCGAAACAGAAGATGTAAGAGATGAAAATGAACCACTGCTATAGTTGGATCACAGAAAACAAGCAAAAAAAAAAAAAAGACTATTAGACAAAAGCCAGACAACTTACATAGAAGATACAAAGACAGCAAGATAAAAAGGAAAGTGTTTCTAAAAAGAGATTGACATCATTTAACACTCAAGCCTGCCATCCTAATTGTGTCATTTTTTGTTTCGCTACAGTGTCGTGATCGATATGGAAGATGACAAAGGCATTTTTGAGTAGTTTCCATCAGTCGTGGCCTCCATGACCCTGCGCGTGTCAAACGATTTACCTCTTTACTACCGTGTGATGAGAGATGGCAGAGGTTATGCAAGGCCAGCATGATCGGAGCCTGATCTGATTACTCCATCTACACTCCTCTGATTAGTCGGCTTCCCACTGCACTAGACAAAGCTAGCACTGTCAAAGCCACCACTCTCACACACTCCTGCTCTGATAAATTACATGGACATTTTTAGTGATTCATGCTGATTCATGTTTTATCAAGGGTGTTTGTGTTGTTTATCTAATTCTGTGTTTGGAGATTAACACCCTGCAGAGCAGACAGGTTCACCTGCTTTACAGCATATGTTTTTGCTTTAGAGTGTAAAAAGTTTCTCGATTTTTTAATAAGTGGTATAGAGTGTGCGAATGTGAGAAGAAACAAAATAAACATCGTTTAGTCTGTCTGGAAGAACATGCAATTAGCACTATATCCATGGAAAATGAGTGTTGCTCGCAAACTCCTACCACCTTCAGCAAGAAATAATGACCAGTTAACGCCCCATCTGTTTGCATGCCGTGACTTGTGATTCTCCACCATTATACAAATCACCAATCCAAGGGTGCGTTTCAACATTAACCTCTACCTGTCTGGGTTGTAGCCTTCCAGTTCCTCGAGGAACACGTTGTTGTTCGTCACAGTGTTATCCCTGTTAGGGGTAACGAGGAATTTGAGGATGGTCCCTCGGCTGGAACCCAGGAAAAGGACTGTCTGGTTGCCATAGGGACCGGCGTTTGTGTCCACCACCATTTTGTTGAGCTGGTATCTGAAAGCAACAGAAGACAACTTAATTAATTCTCGAATGAGACCGGGTGGAAGAGAGGCATTGAATTGTAAACCAAAACCTGCTGCCAAAATTACAAAATGCACAAATCCGAAAAGCAATTTGCATTGACAAACTGGCATATCTTGAGGAAACCAAACCAGCCTACTAGGATGATTCAGCTTTCTAAAATAAGACTCATCTCCTTGAGTGTTTAAAATGACAGAAACAACTTGTCACCATAATCTTGTTGTGCCCTGTGGGATGCTGAGAAACCCCAGCTGCTGGAACCCCATTATCTGAAGACTGAGATTGGACAGATACTAATGCTAGCAGACGTTACAGGCTGGTCGGATGTTCAGCGTGGATCTTAAAAAAGAAAAACATGACTGGAAGACATTAGCAGCTAAATTTAATGCTCATTATGTGTTCTTTTGCTTTAAGTTTGTGAAAAATCCAGCCAAAATCAATTTCTGAGGGTTGAAGTTGTTCATTTGCTAGCCCAAGATAGTCTTTTTGGTTGATGGACTACCAGATGGTGTGGTTGAGTTCGACCTGATAGCTCATCTGGAGCTGGTAGTCCACTTCAGACCAATGACAAACCAGATACCATGTTCCTGGTATGAACTGGTAGACAACCTGGTCTAGGAAGCCTGAGAGAAAGTCCTCACCTGACCATGGTCCTAACAATCCATGGTCTCTGACCGAGCGATGGGATGGCTTCATCCATCAGTGGATGGGTCTTGACAAAAGTTAGCATATCATCGGGAAAAGAGTTGGAGGAGTTGAACCTCGAGCCTTGTATGGCACAACCACCCGGCCTAAGAAATTCACAAACACACCGCATTATTATAAACTTTCTCTCTGCAGGTTGGCATTTGAAGACATAAAACACTCTCTAGAGTTGTAAATGTCATTTCATTCAGTACCTCGGTTTGGGCACAACCTCATCTGGAACAGGTGTCCATATCGACTCGGGCGATTTCTGCTCTTTAAATCTTCCATCAAACACTCCGGCCAGCTGGTCCATGTCGAAAGCACACACTGCAGACCCAGGAATACTGCAAAAACACGGCACAATGTTCATATTACGTGATACCCTCAGACCTGTTCTGTTTCCATTATACTGTTCTGTGCTGGAGGAGGTTTGCAACACCAAATGGATTTCATTTATCACAAACATGTCAAAAACACAGTTGACAGCCTTGAATAGATCCGTACAGTGGGTAGTTGGACAGTCATTTCAAGGTAAATAGAGCAGAGAATATTGTCCAGAGCTGTCACAGGAAACCTTGGGTGACTGCAAGCTCTTCCACTCACTGACCTTTTCCTCCCACTGAGGATCTATTCAAGAACGCAGCAATACACAAATGCAACAGTGAGAAAAATACTTAGGTTTCTTCAACAATAATACAAGTGGCTCAATAGAAAGCCACATGATGAATCAGAATTCCTCAGGACCAATACTCATATATAGATGGTGCATAGAGTCATACACACAAAGACAAAAAACAACATTAGGGTAAAACAGATGACATTAAAATAATGCAATAAACATGAACTAAACAGAAAATGTAAAAAACAACACAGCTTATGTATATTAATGAAAACAAAAATAAGAAGAAACGTAATTATCGAATTATTAAAAAATTAGTCATATATAATGTGTCAAGCAGGGAGTAATACACTATGAGTCCCTCAAATGTCCTCAGTATGAAAAAATGGTTCTCAAAATCATACAGTCACTGTTGAAAAGGGTTCAAATATGCAGAAGATTCTAGAAAACCAACGAATGTGCAGCAACTGGAGGATTTTTCTGAAGAACAGTAGGCAGTTTAACTGCTGAGGACAAACAAGGGATTCATGAACAACTATTACAAAACATAAAAACAGTCATGGATCATCCAGGAAACAATACGGAGCATTAAGATTTAAGGGTATGTAAACTTTTGAACTGGTTCATTTGTGTAAATTAAGTAATTTTATTTTTTTCACTTTTTTTTTCTTGCCATAAAGAACCATTTTGGGTTCTCCAAAGAAACTTTCATTGAATAGTTCTTTAATGAAATTTTTTTTCCTTAGTGTGAAGAACAATTTAATACAGTTTTAAATAACTTTTTTCCCCACTATAAAGGACCTTTAGCACAATGGATAGGTTCAAACAGAGCCGTTGAAAAACAGAGTTGCAGCATGCTTTGATATCCACACCACGCGGTCACGTGATTCATGGAGCTCTCAATAGTTTCAAACAACTCGGTGCTGTCAATCTCTTTGAATGTGTTTAAGACACTATATATGTTCATTATTTCACTATATTTGCAGCAATTCCTGTTACCTGGTTTGCAGCAATTCCTAATTTCACCGTTTTGAATTGAGAGAAAACTGAATGTGACGAGACAAGAAACATTTTGCATTTTTGACATTAGATATACGAATAAGAGTGAATGTGTGCATATTTTAAAATAAAATATTATTTGCAAAGAGTTTAAATTGATTACTTAACTACAATTAGACCTAGAAGGTCTTTCTTTTTCTTTATCCCCCACCCCCGTCTGCCAGTAGGTGAATGCAAGCAAATTCTGAATTTAACCCAAGACAGAAGTTTAAAATAGTGTTAAATAAAACAAGTCAACCAATCCTACAGGGAGAGAAAGTTTGCAGAAAGACTAAAAACTGTTAAAAATATGACAACTATCTGGTTGTGGTAGCTATTGAAGTGTTTTATACATAAAACACTTCAACTACGTACATTATCTAACTACAATTATAGTCTATCTATTATCTAACGATAAACATTAACTAAAGAGAGCTACATTAAATACTGCTACTGGCAAAATTCCTGAGAGGTCAACTAATGTGTTAAAATGTCAAAAAAAAAAAAAAAAAAAAAATCAGTAATTTCAACTTACCAGCGAGTGTGCTTGAGAAACACTGAAATGAATGGGATTCAATGCTGAAACTATTAGTTGTTTGGAACTATTGGTTGCTCCACGACGCTCATTACTTCCACACTTTTTCAATTCCTATGGAAGTCTATGGGAGTGTTGTAACTGTTTTTCAACAGCTCTGGGTTCAAAGAACTTTTATTGTTTAGAGGGTGAACTGTATGTAAACATCTGTTATGTGAAACAGCTTATTCAGGACAATACTAACAAAAAAAAAAAACATGCAATTTTTATGACCCCTCATATTTTGTTAAAATGAATAATATCTTGCATATTCGGCAAGGGTTATGTAAACAAAGCAGAACTGTTTGTTTTTTTATGCATTTTTTTTTTATTTTTATAAATCTTACACATCTTAGTTTCTCCATACAGCAATTTTTATGCAATATCTCAAAATGCGCATAAAAATACATGAATGGAAACACAATAGTGATTGCATCTATCTCTCTCCTCCTACTGCAACACTGAGCTTCGTTCTCTAAACTGTCCTGAAGTGATTTGTCTCTGGTGAAGTGACAGCTTTCAGCAGTTAAAGACTTTCTTAAGAGAGAACTGAGAATCATACAGGGTGAGTCAGTTCAGTTCTCGTTTACACCCACTCACTCTCTTTCTCTACTTCCTCCTCAGATTTTCTGGCACTGACATACTTTATAAGTATAAGCCACAGCTGTATTCTCATGCATCCTTGACACAGGTGAGTCGTTCACTCCCTCTCCACGGCTCTCTTGAGCTCTATAGCGATCACAATCTTCTTGGTGCTAAAACTAATTTGCAGAACCTTTTGCTTTGAAAACAGACTGTACATAGTAAGTTTGTCACCTAGTATTCTATGGGCTCCAACAAATGATGGATAGCAGGTTCAGGTCTGGACGGAGTGACACCCATGCTGACCTGGCAAAATCACCCAAGCTGATCTTGGCTTTGTGGTCAGTGTAAAGCGCGCTTGAGTATGGCTTGGTGGGTTTGGAAGGGAATTAACGTGAGAGTCTGTAAAGCTCAGGGGCAGAAGCAAGGATAAACAGCTGTCTCCAATAGCATTGTGGGACACATCTGCCACATGTCCACTGGTTTGCAGTGGGTTTGTATGTGCGTGTGTGAAAGCATAGGCCAGACAGCAGCTGAGAATGACCTACTGATTGACAGCGCTGAAACTGTTGAAACTGTTCAGCTTCAGCATTCAGGCAGTTTTCTGACAAGACCTCATTAGGCTCACATCAGCCTGATCATCAATGTCATCAGTCTGACACACTGCAGGCCCTCCAAAAGGCCTGACAGGTGAACAACTTGCAGCAGTGGCAGAACACGGCTTTTTCTTTTTAAAACAGAATCTCATAACTTACACATTTTTGTTTCTTATAAAATTCCTTACACATTCATACACACACAAAAAATAGGGCTGCTCGATAATGGCAAAAATCATAATCACGATTATTTTGGTCAATATTGAAATCACGATTATATAACACGATTATTAGTGGGTGATATGATCAAAGTCTTATTTCATGATATGAGTAATTTTAAATGTCTATCAATACTGCAGCAAAAACTAATACTAGGTTAATTAATTTAAGTAAAAAGTCTTCAAAACAGCTACAGAAGACAATAATCAGTCAACAATTAAATAAGAAAAAAGAAACTAATTACAAACAAAGCAGTCAAAAAATACAACAGAACAAAAATACAAATGAAATAAACAGTGCTTTAGGTAATCAAATGTAAAATAACTGCTGTATACATTAAATATAGACTAATTCTTATTTAAAACTAAAAAAGTTATTCATTCAAGAGCAGTGAGTGATTTTATCTTTGTCTTTTCTTGTTAGATTAACAATGACTTTATCAATCATTAATGTTGGCTACTGTCCCTTTAAGAGCTTTACGGACCCAATATAAGCCTACTGTTATGCTGCCTTCACGAGGTCTCGGAATGATGGTAAATACGAGTTTCCTAGGTAAAAAATTGCACATGAACACCCATTCATTTCGCAACATGAATGCGATGAGGTCGTAATCACGACTTCAGAAGTGGTAATTATCAAATTTCCGATAGCACGTGAATGCAGCAATACACACGCGCACTTTCTCAGTGTACACTTAAGACATAACAGACTGCATTTACGAGGATACTTACCAAAACGGCATTTCGATATATTTGTGTTGGCTATTTGTCTGTTTAGGCGCATATCTGAAGCCCTTTGCTTATGCGCGTTCTGCACTGTCTCGGAGCGCGCGCACATGTGGCCGCCTAGGGAACAGCGTCCGTTTCACTGCTTAATACGCTTTTAATAGCACTGTTTATGGTTAATATTAAGCACGTCCCGAAGTTTAGCAACAGAAGACTGCATTTTACATCCCTCTCTTATTCGGCTGATTTGGATGTTAAGTTTGGATTAGGAAGGAATAAAAACGCACCACTGTGAAGGAAAGGAAGGTGTGCTGAACGGAATGCAGCAGCGGTACAGTAATCGTTTTCTTTGATAAATGTTTTTCTTTGATAAATTTTTGATAAATTTTTTTTATCTTGTTTTCATAATCGTTGGAAGCCAAAATCGAAAATACGATTAATTGCACAGCCCTACACAAAAATATATTTTCTAAAACAATTTTGTGCTAAACTATTAATTGGCTATATTTAATTGGTTTTTGTTGCATTTTATGAATAGTTCAGGTTTCTTACAGCCGTAATTCAGTTTACATGACCATTTAACCATCGACAAAACCCCCAATTCCGCTACTTTATCTAAAACTTTAATGTAAATAATCAAATAAAGTGGCTTACCTGAATACTGAATAGCTCCTCATTTTGATATCAACATTATGAAAATTTCTAAATGACCCATTTTAGCAGGTTTGACTGCAAAAAAAAAAAAAAACTTATTAATGATTTTAACTGGTCTTTTTTGACTGGTTTCCCAGTATTAAAATCCTCAAAACAAGCTAAATACACTTAAGTAGCAACAGTGCATAAAATATTAAGACTTGTTTTCAGAGATTCATATTTTGCCCTTTCTGCACCAGAAGAATTTACTAATTTTTATATTTAAAAAGTGAAAAATAAACTGCCAATGCAGTTAAAATTACACTCATAATAAAGATAAAATCTCTCAAAACAAGTCTTAATATTTTATGCAGTGCTGCTTCAAGTATATTTTTCATCTTGATTTTCAGATATTTGAACTGGAAAATAAAACTACAACAACAACAACAACAACAACAAAAAACACATTAAGAATAGGATTTTTTTGTAGCGTTGGCTAGGGAAGGAGCATGGAAAATCCTGTTTTCCGTAATATTAAACTGAAATGATGACATAATTATTTTTGAGTAAACTATCACTTTAAACAAATTTGTACTGTAAATATAATACAATGATCAGTGAAGGAAATCTGATTGAATTACTGTATTGTCTGCCAGTTTAAACAGAAAAGTTCCTGTGTGTCTCTTTCTGTACATCTCATCTTGTAGCTCTGTCAAAACGCTTCTCCATTGCTCATTTCTGCTTTTCCTCTTCATCTTTATGAGCCCTCTCTGTCTCCACTCTCTCTTTAAATGTCCCTCAGCTGCCTCAAACTTGAGCGTGTGCCTCTCCAGCAGATTCTGGCCTTTTTTCATTTCCCCCTTCAATCTGAACTCAGCATCCTTCTCCTGCATCCACCATGATCCAATGAGAGGATGATCTCACCTGCAGCCTCTCATTTACAACAATCTCACTCCATCTCACCTACTCTGCTTGGAGCCTTGGCCTCACACCTCAAAGCATCAGGAGCTCAAATGAGATGCAAACACCTCTCTCCTGCCTGCTCTGTTTCTGTGAGAGTAAACCTGGTCTTATGAAGAGAGGATATTCTTGAAATACTTAATATGCATAAAAGGTTCTTTAATGTTTTATTGGAACACATTTGATTCACCAAAGAAACATCTTTTTTTGAACGCTAATGTACTTTCAAGGAATGACCCGAGCCATGTCTAGGGATCAGAATATCTTGGACACTTGGGAGGTAAGCGGAGTTTTATTTTGAACTCATCAACAACCACCCAGAACTCCTAACAACCACAAAGCAAGCCCTGGAAATCATCCTCAACACCCTAGCACATGCTTTGACTCCATGAACTGTGGGGCTCATGTGGGCGACGCAAGTTCCCCTCTTTTCTTTCCATGATTTCATGTCTCCTACTATAGTCCATGTGCATAAAAAAGTGACAAAGGGCAAAAAAAAAAGAGAGAGAGAAAACTATATATGTATTGATGCTTTATACAGCAAAGTATAATGGGGAGAAATAATGACTCATTTTTCCAGTCTTGGTTTCTGGAAGTATTTTCCCATTAATTTCCTCCAGAGGGATTTAAAAACACTCTTCAATAAAAATTCATTAGCCATGAACCAAACCAAACCAATCACCCCACAACACTGCAAATTTTGATTTGAAGCAAAAAAGTATACCACCCTTTAAAATTTGGAGTCAGTAAGTTTTTTTTTTTTTTGAAAGAAATTATTACTTTTATTGGTAACACTTTACAAAAAGGTTAATTAGTTAACTACATTAGTCAACATGAACTAATAATGAACTACACTTCTACAGATTTTATTAATCTTTATTAATGTTAATTTCAACATTTACTAATACCTTATTAAAATCAAGAGTTGTATTTGTTAACATTAGTTAATGGACTGAACTAATATGAACAAACTATGAACAGCTGTATTTTTTATTAACTAACGTTAACAAAGATTAACAATTAGTTAGTTAATACATTACAAACGAACCTTATTGTAAAGTGTTACTCTTTTATTATGCAAGGATGCTTTAAATTGATCAAAAGTGACAATAAAGACATTTATAATTTACAGTCAAACCAAAATTTATTCAGACACCTTGAACATTTCATTCATTAATACAGTTTATTCACTATAGTAAAAAAAAAAAAAAAATGGTAATAAAATATGACAAGATCTCAGAGTTAAACTGTGTCAGAAAAAAAATAATCTTAATTTTGTCAGACAACACTTAAGCAAAACATGGTCATGTCAAAGTGTCTGAATAATTTTTGTTTCCAAATTGTTATCAGTTTTACTGGTAGTCTACTGTATGAAGAATTTTTGGGTATAATGTGTCACAGTTTACTTTATTTTGTTATCCTCACTTACATAAATGAACTACAGTGTCCTGCACCCACTAGTAAAAATATATCAAAAATGTCTGAATAATTTTTGGTTTGACTGTATATAAAAAAAAAATTATATTTCAATTTAATTTTGAATTTTCTATTCATCAAATAATCCTGAAAAATGTATCATGGTTTCCACAGGAATATTAAGCAGCACAACTGTTTTCTACATTAATTTCAACATCATAAAAAAGGTTTCTTGAGCATCAAATCAGCATATTAGATCAACATATTAAATCAGCATATTGATTTCTGATTGATCATGTGAAACTGAAGACTGAAGTAATGGCTGCTGAAAATTCAATTTAGGTATAACTGAAATCAGTTAATTTAAATTTTAATAATATTTCGCAGTATTACTGTTTTTACTGTATTTTTATCAAATAAATGCAGCATTGGTGAGCGTAAGAGTCTTCTTTCAAAAACATAAAATCTTAAAACTCCAAACGGTAGTGTATATGAAAATCAGAACAGAAAGAAAAGTAAAAGACTACAGTACATACTTTGTTTATGAAGGAACAGACTACTCATCCTATAAAGCATTACAAATTAGACTTATTCAATCAAATCCCTTCCAAGTACTGTACGAGCAATAGTAATAGTGACGCTTGGCTTGCCTTATTTAAAAACTGTGCATGAATATTTAAAGTATGATTTTAAATCTGCTCATGTATAAATAATGAGCATTTATGAGAAATCAGCAAAATGTTCAAAATTCACAGAATAGTCCTGTAACCACTCTTCATTCAGCATGAGTCACTGCTTTTTAGACAATCTGCACTTTATTACCCTCCTTCCCATAACACTTATACCCATCTCAACCACATCCCAACATGCCCTCCTCTCATTCCCATAGTCCTCCCCTGCTGCTGCGTCTGCCACGCACTAACCGGTCCCAGCAATTTGTCTGAGAGCTCTTTAACAGACCACACATCCTCCCGGCAGGCTAGCGAAGCCCCCTGCGCTGTTTATAGAGGACTGCAGCTGCAGACGGGAATGCTTGTACAGCTGGATGCTCCCTGACACTGAACCTCGGTGCTCCATGTCTTAGTGAGCCCTCCGTGGATCTGTGCCCTCAGGATAAGAGGGGAAGAGAATAACACTGACATATAAGGGCCAGTTGATAAAACCGTTTTTAACTCTTGTGAAGGAGAGGTGGGGGAAGACGTGGGCTATTATTGACCACCTCATTCATTCATCCTTGAGTATCCTCCCTCCCCCCCGTACACATATACTCATCCTTCATATTTTTTATCTTCCCATCTCAACCTCCCCAGAGCAGTCATTAGCCGACTGAGATGTTATTAGAGTTGGCATTTGCTGAGGTTTGTCCCCTGCACTGACATAAATACACATTTGCATGCTGGGAGTCCTGCCCTTCCTCCATCATTCAGAGGGTGCTCAGTTGCTCTTCATTTGTCGCACACACACACAGGTCTCATAAAAATATTACCAATCATACACGCTCTTACACACACTGAAGACATTGTTCAAAGATATTAATATAATTTAAAACTGATGTATAATGTGAAGTTTTATTTACTTTCAAATAATAATAAAAAAATAATTGTAAACATTTTACATTTACATGATCTTTGCAGTCACCTAATACTCACTCAAATTAAATATTTAAAAACATTCATAATTTAATAAAACCGTTAAATGTAACCTTTAACAAATCTCAATATGAATGTACCGTACAATATGATGCGGTGAAGACTAAATTAACTTGTAGCATTTAAAATTATTTCTTAAACATTTTATTTTAAATGTATTTAGAATTTTTCATTAATTTAGTTGACATATTCGAAAGTTTGGGGTCAGTGTGATTTTGTTTTTGAAAGAAATTAATACTTTTATCAGCAAGGATGCATTAATTTGATCAAAAGCAAAAATAAAGACATCTGTTGCAAAAGATATTCATTTTAAAAACTTCTATTCTAATCAAATAATCCTTAAAAACATGTATCACAGCTTGTACAAAATACTAAGCAGCACAACTGTTTTCAACATTGATAATAAGAAATGATTTCTAAAGGATCATGTGGATCAGCTTTGCCATCACAGGACTAAATTACATTTTAAAATATATTAAAAAATAAAAAACAGCTTTTAATAATATGTCAAAATATTACTGTTTTTACTGTATTTACTAATCAAATAAATGCAGCCTTGATGAGCATAAGAGACTTTTTTTTTTTTTTTTAAACATTTTTTGGGGATGAACTGTCCCTTTAAGAAGTCACTCTCAGTCCTTGATCACACACACAGGTAGGAACGTGCATACATGAACCATTTTCTCTCAATTTTCTCTTCTCTTCATTTCCTCTCATAGTAATGACTCTTTCAGCGTCTTCACTCCCATCCTCTTGACAGCCCTCTCTCCTTTTTGTGTTCTCACATTCTTTCCTGTAATTATTTCCAGCAAACTCTGTCAAAACATGCACTTGCTCCCTGATCCCAAAAATATATGTTTTGTTGTTGCTTTCCTCTCTAAGTGTGACATCTTGGTGACAGCCTGTCAGCATGTGTACATCTCCCCACGTCAATACCATTCCTCATTCATACATCAATCTCCATCTCTCCCCCTCCCGTTCTCTCGCAGCGCCTCTCTACATGCCATTAAAACCTGCAATAATATTCCCTGCAGTGTCGCACCAGTGTTCTATATTCAGTGGTTTTTCACCCATAATCCCACAGGACGACCTAAACCCAGAGCGATTGTACCCGTTTCCCAGTGCTCCGCTGTTGCCACCAGCCTGTGATATTTCCAGCTCAACTGTCTATCAATGAGGTTGCTAATGCACTATATTTGGGAGTTTATCTCTCGAGATTCACAGTCTGGTTGGATCAGGTGCTTCTTGGTCTTGTTTAGCCACATTTTCAGTGTAAAGGTCTACATTGCAGCATATTCCATCCAAGTGCTGCCCACTTCATCAGGAAGAGGTCATATATTCTATTTTTTTTCAGTGTCACATGATCATTCTAATATGCTCATTTGGTGATTAAGTAACATTTCTTATAGTCAATATTAAAAACAGTTGCACTGTTTAATATTTTTGTGGAACAGTGATAAATTTTTTTTCAGGATTCTTTGATGAATAGAAAGAACTGCATTTACTTGAAACAGATTTCTTTTTTGTAACAATGAAAATGTAGTTACTGTCACTTACTGATATATTTAATGCATCCTTATGGAATAAAAATATTAATATCTTTTAAAAAAAAAAAAAAAAAAATCTTACTGACCCCAAACTTGTGAACGGTAGTGTAGGAATGCTTTTATATCTTGTTTACACTTTGTGCTATTAAGAGTTTCCAACAAAATCTTTCAAAGATTGATTCCTAGCAAACTTTGGCAAATCCTAGGGCAAGTTCTTTTACAGAAAAGCTCATTGTAGAAGCCTAGATACTTGCAAGCACAACTTTTCTCAGTAGCAGAGTGATAAAAACCAGTGCACCCTGACTCCTGGAAACTGGAAGCCGGCCAATCAGAAAGAAGCTAGTGATTTCAGCCCGTCCTTGCCATTTTTGTGTGCAATATGCATCGTGGGTGGTTCTTTTCTCGTTTCTTGACTGCTGCAGAGAAACGGTTTCGTCACAGTGCTTGCACGTAAAGGCTGTGACCCACCTGTTGGAGGGAGTGGAGAAGACAGCGAGGATGATATCCCTGCCGTGCATGCGGATGATGGGACTGGTGGAATGCAGGAGGTTGAAGTAGAAGTGTGAGTCTCCCGGGATTGAGCAGTTCAGCCGAGCTTTCAGGAACGACGTCCACTGCTTTTCGAGGACGCGCTGCGAACCGCCCTGATCGGTTTTGCACACTCGTGCAACACGAGACACAACCACCTAAAGTCACAAAACATGAAATTAACTTACATATTAATTATGAATTTTAAGCATTTGATAATACACACATCAAAGAGTACTGTATATCCTTTCCAAAAAGCCTCCAATCTTTTAATCCTTGTGGATTTTAAGCAGATTTTAGGGGAGTAGCTAGTCTTTGTAAAATGGGTAAGCTAATATAAATTCATTCATGAAAATGTCAGCATTTCCTAAAATGGGTTCGGCAAGTGATTACAGAAGAGCTGAATCCAAAGTACAGTGGGTTTTTGTTCTCCTCGAGGTCCAGCAGTATGAAATGCTTGCGCAAGCACAATTCTGTTCTTGCAGAAGTCTTGCATTGCTAATTCTCACATAAAAGGAACCCTTGTTAATCTGTCGATGTGTTTTTCTCAGTTTTCAGTAAATGATATTACGGATGGTATTTCAGTTGCCCTGAAAAACAACAACAGAAAAAAAACTTCTGTGTGCCTAAATTACACTCAAAACAGCTTTATACGGCATGATTATTAAATTAAACATTCAGCACAATAAAAGGGAAAAGGTCATATGGCAGTCTGACTGGAAATACAGTAGTTAGTATTGACATTTGAATAATATTGCCAGACTGGACATACAGTAACACAATTTCAGATTACTCCCACCATTTTTTCCCTGGATCTTTCCCTACTGATCCCACAGGAAGGTTTTACTCCTATTTGCTCTTTTGTAGCCCGAGAATTATATATTTATTTTCATGCATTTAGCAGAAGTTTCATTCAAACTAGCTTACATTGCATTCAAGGTATACATTTTATCATTTCCCTGAGAACTGAAACCATGATCAATGATGTCACTAGAGTCATGTAACTGTAAGAGAAGCTAAACAAAAATTCCTTATGAGACAACAAAATACACAAATAAGACAACAGCTGACATGCAATAAGAGTACAGAGATATAAAATTAATGTGAATATCATAGCCCAAATCCATGCCCTTGGGAGATTTTATAAACTCTTAAAAATAAAGGTTCCAAAAGGTGGTTTTTGCAGTGATGCCATTGAAGAACCATTTTGGGTTCCCCAAAGAACTTCTTAGAGTGAAGAACATTTTAAAAATCTAAAGAACCTTTTCCACTATAAATAACCTTTTGTGCAATGAAAAATGTACGTTAAAGGTTTTTCATAGAACCATAAGCGCCAAAAAATAACTTTTAATTTTAAGAGTGAATTGAAATATGCTGACTGGCACCGTTTAGATGTCTTATGAAACCCTAGAAGAAACACATGTGAGAATATTGGGGAATATTAGACTTGTGCTGTACCATCCTCTCACCTTCTCCAGATAGTTGAACTCCATGGCCATCTCTCTAAAAAAGAAGTAGACATGTGGCCCCCATTCCACAGCATTCACAAAGTATGGCTCTGAAACAGACCAACCAGCACCAAACCATTAGTACTTCCTGTTTAGGACACTTTACTGCTCTCTCAGATCACATGATTTTTAGAAGGGCTGATTTGACTGAACTAAAGTGTTGAACTACAGGCTGCTTTCCAATAAGGCCATTAGCTCATCAACGGACACACAAACCAAAAGTAGGAAAGTGAGGGTGTTTTGGGACAGGAAGTGACCCAGGACAGCAGGAGGGAGTTTGAGTCAGGACACAGATGTGCTTTCTGCTGCATCAGTGAGAGATCACATCAGGCAACAGACCATAGGAGCACAGGAAGATGGGAAGAGGGGGTGGAGTTTGACATCAAGTTGGTTGCTGACTCAGATGTGGATCCTTAGAAAGCCTTATCGACCCTGACACTAATGCTCCACTCCAAAACCTAGTGAGATGTCAACGCCAGAATGCATTGTGACAATCTCAGTGAAAAATAAATCCAAAATGGAGGATGAGGCGAGAGAAAAGTTTTTTCTTCATATATATGAATTTAATTTAATATTTCACTGATCTGTTTTTATTGATACTTTTATTGATACTGATATTAAATGAATTTATATGCATACAATGTACATAAATAACAGCTCAGGCAAGAAATACTACATGAAATGAATAAAGTAATTAAATGTAAAATAACTGCATAGTCCTCACTGTATAAATTAAATATAGATTAATCCTTATTAAACCTGCAAAAGTTATTCAGACAAGAGCACTAAGTGATTATCTCTTTTTGTTTTTCTTTGATTTGACACAGACTGTAGCATGTATATTAGTCTGCTGTCACTTTAAGACCTGACGCGGATCTGACACACATACGATTTTCTCTCTTTACGTTCATTTTAGACCTTTTACTTCATTTAAGACTGTGCTTACAAGGATACTTGCAAAAACGAAGCATTTTGTCATGATTTTGTGTTTTGTCCATTCAAACATGATAAGACGCAAAAGAGAACCCAAATCTGTCTGAGAAGTGGCTTTCCGTATGAGTGTTTTGGGTGTGTTCACAGAGAGCCGCTTCTCAGACAGATTTGAGTCATCTTTTGCATCTTATCATAACAAAATCATAACAAAAAGCTCCTTTTTTGCAAGTATCCTTGTAAGCACAGTTTTAAATGAGGTAAAAGGTCTCAAACTATGTTCTCTTGAGTTCTCGCAGAACCCAGACAGCATAATCATATACTGTAATCATATACTATGCTGCGTTGATTCCGTTCATTTAATAGTTTTAATGTGTTAAACAGAAAAAATAAGAAATAACACATTATTTTTGACATATTTATATTTAAAATGGTCACTTATGACTATTCCATGATAGTTAAGAGGCTGCCTTAGCAGGCAGTTGCCTATTTAGACAGTAGGCAACAAGGCAGCTCACTAGGTTTTGGAACAGTAAAGTCATGAGAATGAAAACAAATGCTTTTTAACAACAGACATGACACATGCATTAATACTCTTACCTCTCTCTTACACACATTATACATACACAAACAGCATTAATATTACATCCACGTGCTGACTCTGCACGGCTTCCCCTTCCTGTCAACTAACGTTTGACGTCTTTATTACCTCTAAACCATTTGGAGTCGTGTTTCACAGTTCGCAGGGCAGGATTGTCCCCCAGACTCCTGTAGATCACGGCATCGATGGCCAGAAAATCAGTCACTGTGGCAGTGTAGAGATTCCCCTCTGCAAAAATAGCACACAAACAAACTTTATAGAATCTCTCTCTATAAAAATATGCAGAGATAATATTATATAAAATATAATCTAATAATAATATTTATAACCACTCTCTCAAAATACTAATATATAATATAATATAATATAATATAATATAATATAATATAATATAATATAAAACTTTCTCCTTTTCCATCTAACATCTCCCCTTTGTGCAGCAGAATACGTTTCATGCATCTGAGTTATGCACATTAGGTGGTAAATTGATAAAGCAACATTTATTTTTAGTTGTTTAGCTTCCTTGCCTTCTCTGATTGATCAGCACTGCCTTACAGACTAAAAAATGCTATCAATATACTTTCGTTGGTGTAATGCATCTTCATATATTAAAAAAAATTTCATTTCCTTTAGGTTCGTCCAGGCAGGAAGCAGTAAAGCCATAATGCCGTGCAGGGAATGTGCTGGACAGCACGTGTGCATGATTAGAGCGAGATACACACATAAATATTGTTCATAGACTGACATGTAATTAAGTTAAAGAATAACAGCAGGGACATCAGCATTACCGCACTGCTGTATATCTATATATAGTCTTGTAATATGCAGGGACGGTTTGCAGTCATGTTCATTGTGTTAATGCAGAAAGAAACAGAATATGGTGGCGGAGTCTCACCTGCAAACAGGGCCACGTTGGCATGTTTCGGGTCATATGGGCATCTAGCCATCCCACTGACGGTTTCACCCACCATCTCAAGAGTGTCTCCCTGCATACACATACATAGAAAAAACATTAATTGATTAGAGACAAAAATGGCCAATGCACAGAAAGTAGCTGAAAAACTAGCACTAGCAAAATAAATGTTATGCTCTCAAATGTACAGTTTGCTAATACAAAAGCAGAAAGAGAGAAACAGTGACAAGTGTAGGAATAACAGAAGCAGAGTTAAAGCATATGCACAAAATTTAATTTCAAAAACATCCACAGGCGATTTATAGCACAATTACAGTTCAAGCTGAAAATTACTCTCAGGCCATTAAAACTAACTATAAATAAACCTGTGCACTCTCTTTCTCGGTCTCTATCATACATTTCTGTCTCTAGAGAGCCTCTTAAACTCTTGACAGGTGTAATGTTGCATTACAGGTGTGCGATAATTCTTTTCATTACTCAGATCTGCGACAGTGTGTTTCAGACCTGACAGATGGAATTTCTTCATGTCCTCGAGACTTTTGCATACTCAAACTTATATCTTTCTAATTCCCTTGATGGAAATAGCGGCAGGTGGTTGTCAAGATCAGGGAAGCGCAGATGTCACTTATGAAAATTTTATTTTACTGTCTGCAATTTTCTTCCTAAAAGCTGTTTCTCAAATTGCTGCAAAACAGTAATATTACTTAACAAAATGGGATACGTAATTTGCTACAAAAGACTTCAACTAACTGCTTCCTATCTCCAGGCATTCACTGTACAGTAGTGTTTTTAAATAACATTTATTTCCACCAATTTTTTTGGTCAAGAGCTTGTATTGACTATACAAGAGTCGAGCACTCTGTAAAGTCTACTCCAGCACATCCCAAAGACTTTCAATGAATTTAAGGTCTGGACTCAGAGGTGCCAATTCCTGTGCGAAAATGATTCTTCATACTCCTTCCCAACCATTCTTTCACGATTTGAGCCTGATGAATCTTGACATTGTCATCCTGAAACATGACCATGTGTCTTCCTACATGGTTGTTTAAGAAACGAAAAGCTACACACTCCATCAATTAGGGTTAGAAGAACTGTTTCCAAACATATAACATGCTAGAAACATAATAATCACTGCAATAATGATCCAGTCATAGACTCTTCACCTAAAAATGAAAATTATTTCATGATTTACTCACCCTCAAGCCATGTGTGTATATGACTATCTTTCAGCCAAAAAAAAAAAAAAGCATCCATCCATAATAAAAGTAATCCATACAGCTCCAGGGGGTTAAATAAAGGCGTTCTGAAGTGAAGCGATGCGTTTTTGTAAAAAAAAAAATCCATATTTAAAACTTTATAGATTCAAATAACTAGCTTCCGGCAGACGACCGTACGCATACTGCGCAAGTCGACTTACGCCAAATGAGTAACTGAAGCGATGTATGACGCAGGTTGTAGGAGTATCGTAAGCTTAGACGACTTTTGCGGTTCACACAAATAGGGCTGTGCAACAAACTCCTCTTCTTTTATAATCGAAATTCTCTGACATTTCTCTTTAAAAATGATCATTTTAGACTTCAAATTCATGACCAGTGTTTTAATTTGCTCTATCCTCCGTGCTTCCGCGTTCGTCGTCATGCGTCGGGTCAGAGATTACTCTTCTGCTGCAAATGGATGCGTACGGTCGTCTGGCGAAAGCTAGTTATTATAGTTAATAAAGTTGTAAATATGGATATTTTTCTTACAAAAACCCATCACTTTTGCTTCAGAAGGCCTTTATTAACCCCCTGGAGCCGTATGGATTACTTTTATTATGGATGGATGCATTTTTTGGCTTCAAAAGGTGGACCCCCATTCACTGCCATTATAAAGATTGGAGGAGCAAGGATATTTTAAAATTTATCTCTGATTATGTTCGTCTGAAAGAAAGTAAATCATGGGATAATTTTCATTTTTGGGTGAACTAAGCCTTTAAGCATTTGCCTATTTAAATCCAAACAGCGACTTTTTTTTTTTTTTGGGCCGGGCAGTGTATTATACCAGGCTAGAATCCTGATGATTAATAATTGTGCTATTCTTCTTTAAATTATTCTATATATTATTTGTGTGATTGGTTCAGAAATCAGGCGTAGCAGTTCTGAGGTGCAGCATTTATGGATGTGGTTTTCAAGTTGATGTCGCAGGTGGACCAGAAGCTAAGACCCTCCATTAATGTGACTCACGTACACTGGGGGCAACAGAATCACTGGCCAGATGGATGGAAGGCAACACACACACACACACACAAACACGCACACACGCACACACACGCACACAGAGAGAGCCACTCAGAGTCTTGGATTCAAACAACGTGCCCATTGAGTGGCATTACCATTCTTTTCGAATAAACAACCACGCACAGAAAACCGCATCTAGACTGATTAATGACAGCTCTCTGCTCTTGAGGTCATCAGAAACAGCTTGCTGCTTCTGGGCATATTGACAGCCAGGCAGGTGGAAAAACAGAGAATAAACAAACGGCAGGGGAGATTCTTTCTGCTTGGGGGTTGTGAAGTGATTCCCATCCGGGTCAAAAATGCATAGTGACCCAATGAAGCCAGTCGTTTAGAACGACGCTGCAAGCAGTGCTCTGAAATGCACTGTGAAGTTTTGAAGCCAAAAAGCAGTTAGGGAGAATGAAATAAAATATGTGTGAGAAATATAATGGGCTGGGGAGAATAAATAAAGTATGAAAAAAATGTAATGAGGAAATACAGACCCTAAAAACATTGTCAAAACTTTGGGGTAATGAAAGAACAGAGGGTGTGGTGAGGTTCTGAAATACATTTTTGTGCAAGTGTGTTTCAAGTATGTAGTACTCACTGTATAATTGGCACATAACGGATTGAAGGCGTTGGTCCCGCAGATAAACAATCCACCCTGCCGGCTGAGCAGAACCTTCATGTAGTTACGGCACTCGTCCTAAAAAACAACATCATGAGAAAAAGAAGAAAGTCATTTGTCTCCTAAATCAAACTCTTGAACGAATTCCCCCTAAGAATGACATCACATTTCTCAGCACTTTCAATTTTATTCCAGGGATTGTTTGCATCTGTACAAACAATTCACTTGGCAAACTATAGGCACGCCACAGTGAGTCATTCGGCTAAACCTCGGTTCAATTGAACGCACATGTTTGAGCCTTGCACCTGTGAAGGGCTTTAAGAGATGTGAAATAGAGATGGCTTATGTCATGCTCCCCCACGTGCTGCCCCCCACTGGTGTACCCCGCGTGTGCCCGCCAGCGTGGCACCATTTGATGGGCAGCAACCTGTGGGCAATAGGGCTACATGATCACAGCAATCTGTTATCGGATGAAGAGAGAGAGAGTGAGGACGTGTGGAAGAAGCCGGAGGGGGAGAAGTGGGAGTGAGTGTTATTCCAGATGCTCAGGTCCTCACAGGGTTCTTGTTTTTCAGTGGAGAAATGAGGAGAGAGAGAAATAGTACGTGAGAGAAATCATTACTATCTAATTTAATTTCCTTTTTTGTTACTTTTTTTTATTTTACTTTAATTAAATTATTTAAAATGATTTAATTAAACATTTTTATTTTCTAATTCTACTCTGTATGGTTTTATTTGTTTAATTAAAGATATAAATGACAGAAAGCCTTACTATGTAATTTAATTTCTTTTTTGTTAGATTTTTTGATTATTCAAAATTTAATTGAATTACCTACATTAATTAAATATTTTTAATTTCTAATGTTACTTTGTATGCTTTTATTTGTTAATTTAATTAAAATAACAGCTGACAACAGCACATAAACATCAGCCCACAATGCATTGCTATGAGCATGTCTGGCCTGTTTATGAGTGTCTCTGTAAGACAGATGCTTTTTTTTTTTTTATATCATAATGGCATTGTGTGTAGGTCGTGTTGTGATGCAGATGTATCCTGTGTGTGTATTTGCGTTTTTGAGTCTCTGTAGGAGCCCGGTGCACAAAGACCCCGTAACTTTACTCATAAAACCGATTTGATGAATTCCTCCAAGAGTCCAAATGCTTGGCACAGCTCCTGGTCTTCTAAGCGATAAAGCACATCCCGTGGATAAACAACAACGGCCTTCTCATTCTCCTCCAGCCCTTCAATCACTATCACCTGGTCTTTCCATTTTCATCCCCTCGTTTCATATTTTCAAAGAGGGCTGATTCATTTACACACTATTCATTAGTCCATTAAGGGGTTCTCTCTCTAGTGCTGGACGTCCTCTGTACCATCAACTGTCCTCTGCTCTGTGTTTCACAATGGCTCTTTCCTCGTCCCTTTATTTTTCCTCTCCTACTACCAGTCCAATTATCCCTTTATCCTTCCTCTGTGTCCTTCTATAACCCACCCTTTCCACTCCAGCAGCATTTCTCTTCCAGACTGTTCTTGTTTTTGCTTTTTTAGTAATTTATTGGCAAGATTGTTGCCAAAGCATCAACACACACACACAAACAAACACACAAAGGCCGAGACAGGAGGGCGAAAAAAGCGTAGAAACAACAAGATGCTAGTAATGGTATTAAAACGATCAATCATGTACAAAATGAAATAAAATGAATGTAAAATAAATGAAAATGAAGCATAAATAGACACACCCATACACACACACACACACACACACACACACACACACACACAGTACTCAGATCTGTGACTGTGTTTCAGACACACATTCAATATATATATATATATATATATATATATATATATATATATATATATATATATATATATATTAGTCCAGGTGATGTGTGAAATTTTTTTTCACTTTTTCATAAAAGCATGAAATTTGGGACACTTGTACAGTTTGGGGCCCTGAACATTTTCAGAAATGGAGCCATCACAAAAACGCCTCATGGTCGCCATGGCAACCATTTTACTTTCCGCCATAACCAAATTATGTATTTTGTATCATATCTTCTGAATCAAACATTATAACACAGAAAAGGTGATGTCTACCCCGATGCTTTGATGGTCAAGGATTACAATGATAACATATAAAACATCATAAACTGTTCAGGTGAATAGTTAATGGTGAATTCAGTAGGATTTTTACGATTCAGTACGATCACAAGAATGCACAAAACAATTCCATTAAGGCTTTTAAATCCAAAGGCTTACACATTTAGAAAAAATATTGATAAAATATATGTTTACATCACATTTCTGAGCATTTCTATTAATTTTCCCCAAAATTATGTGATGATTGCAATCTGAGGAGGTTTGAGCGATCTCTCTGTCTCTCTATACTGTTATCCTTTCAGCCAGAGCAACAGAGGGAGCTCATGAGAAGAAAACAGGAGTTATGATTTAACGAGTTAACCGGAGTGTCTGAGTGTGACAGATATACGGATGCATTAGTCTGCTATCAACAAAGGCACAGGGAAGAGATTGATAAAACATTAAACCAAATAAATACACGATTATAATCATATATGAGTTGTCTACTTTGCTCAAGCAGTTTCTGGTATTTTCCATAAACGTGTGTATTTATTATCGCAATGATTAGCATAAGTAGGCTTTAGCATCACATACTGTATAAGTATATTTCTGCCTCATACGGTGATCAGAATCCCCATCGGATCACAAGGAAGTTATTTCAAACAATCACTGGTGTCTGAAAGTGGTAGCCTGATATAATAACATGGGAAATGAGCAGGGGTGTTGACCATCTCCTGACTCAGGTAAACTCCGCCTCTGTTCATGACCTCTCCTCAAGCCCCAGTTGGCTCCGCTTTGGACCAAGGTATTCGGCGGGCCAAAAAACCCTGGCCGTTGGCCCCGAGGAAACCCTGATGAGGCCCAATCAAGCCCCGGAAGTGACAGTGGAAACATGATTGGCCCTGGCACACACTAGCACGTTCGCCTTTGGCCAGACAGTGGAAACGCAGCTAATGTCTCCATCACAGTCTCCTCTACATTGACACAGAGCTGTGCACTTTAAGGAGGCTTTTTTTTTGTATTGCAGCCACAACTTAGGAGTGGACTAGCTTGTCTGTGGAAGTGTCAATGGTCTCCAATCGCTTGGGTCCATCCAACCCCAGACTGAGATGGCATATTTGGTGCCACATTAAGTGCTTGTCCTCCTTGGTACACTGCTCTTTTAAGGTGCTGCACCAGTGCTTCCTTAGATGAGGGGATCTGTTCCATTCCTCTTCCCTTCTTTGTGAACAGCGCAAGATGAGCTTGATCAACATTGAGTTGGCTGCTGGTGCATCATAGAGGAGAACTGTGGAGTGGTTCATAATAGAAATCACCTCCTCTGGAATGCTTTTTTGAGCCTTTGACAGGGCATTGAAGGCCTCTGTTGTCATGTCATCTGCAGTCCAGGTATCCCCTGCTGTCTTCTTGCCCCTGGTTGCAAATGTAGATGCTGTGTCACAGCCAGGCACGGAACACAGGAAGGGCCTTGGATTTGTCAGGACCCAGAGACTTGGCAGTCTCATGGGCAGGTATGTATCTGAAGTTCTTGCCAGTCCCAAATGCCACCCACATCTCCTCAATGTCCAGCTCTGACATATGTGTAATGGCTAGGACCACGACATCTGTGTCCACAGTGCACAGGGGGATCTTTTTAAATCCTTTGCTTGCAGAATCTGCCATATAGAGTAGCATTCTTGTATCTGCCTCTTCATGTATACAAGAGGCAATCTGATTTGATTCTTGTGCAGGCCAGTGTGCCATAACAGAAACTGATGACTTTCTTGGGTAACACTTTATTTTACAGTGTCATTGTTACATACGTTACATGAAGTTACTCCAGTAATAACTATAAATTATGCATAATTACATGCAACTAACCCTAAACTAAACCTTAATCCTAACCCTATAGTAAGTACATGTAGTTACTTAATATTACTCAATACTTAAATGTATATTTGCAGTGTAACAAAGACACCTTAAAATAAAGTGTAACCCTTTCTTGTTTTCTCATATATTCTACTGTTTACAGTCACTGTATTGTCAGGGTTAATGAACAAAAGGATTAAGCTTTTAAAACTCTATACAACATGCATACAATAGACATGATATTATAAAGTCTAGCCTAGGTTCTCAGATACTGTGATTTCCTTCTCACGTCACTGAATTGACCATTAACTATTCACCTGAACAGTTTATGATGTTTTATATGTTTTATATTCATGTGAGCAGCACGGCGTATGCGCGTGATTATTCAACCACTGTAATCAAGTTGATTATTTTAACGATGTCGTTCTGGACCTTGGATGTGGTAATTATGTTGCGTTCTCTTGGGGATCAGAAACCTCTCGGATTTCATCAAAAATGTCTTAATTTGTGTTCTGAGGATGAACGAAGGTCTTACGGGTTTGGAACGACATGTGGGTGAGTAATTAATGACAGACATTTCAGTTTTGGGTGAACTAACCCTTTAATCATTTATGAACGTATAGTCATGTTTTGTAAATCCTTAGTTCATCATTAACTAATAACTTATAAGTGATATAACTGAACATTATTATAAAGTGTTACCAAAAAATCTATTAATAAAATTAAAACAATATTATTTAATTCAGTTGAACAGACTCTTAAATATGGTCAGTATCTTTAATATGGTTTATAAGGGTGTGCAGCTTAAAAAAAAAAATTTTGCTGCATCAAATGCATAGCTGTCCTCCCCCAGTAATACATGTATTTGATCCTTTTCTGCTAAACTGGAAAAAGTAGAATGAGGTTTGAGAGGTTTTTAGTATTTCTGTGTGAAGTCACAGTGGTGAAGGTCTCTGTCTTAACCTCTCTGTCTCTAGCTCAAGTCAAGTCTCTTTTATTAAAAAAATGTCTTCCCCTCTGTTCGATTTTATACCCTGTACCTGCATGCCATATTTATTTCGCTTACAGGACCTTGACTATCCCTGCAAATTCTCACTGTTGGTGTCAAGTACTAAATTATTTATACCGGGTCCCAGATAAGTTTACCACCCAAGCTTGTGTGTGTGAGAACCTTAGTAAAAGGGCGTTGTCTTTCTGGCAGATGTTTTTTTCTAACAGATGCTGAGCTGAACAAGTGAATTCCTCCTCTGTCTCTCTCTCTTTCTCTTCCTCTCTGTTGAGTCTCTAGACATGACATCTATACCAACACTGCATATCTGCGTAGAGTACTCCCTACATTCCTAGATCACTGATATCTTTATATCTAAACACATTCCTTCAAAATGTAGTCCCACAATAACACCATAAACCATCCACAGACTGACAGTGCCTAATAATGTGTCCAAACCAGACGTCATCAGATAGAAGCTTGCAACAAGTGATAAATGTTTAAAGGGTTAGATCACCCAAAAATGAAAATTCTGTCATTAATTACTCACCCTCACGTCGTTCCAAGACTTTCATTTTTGGAATCTTTGGAATCCATCTTTGGAACACATATAAAGATCTTTTTGATGAAATTGGAGAGATTTCTGTCCCTCCATTGACTGCCTTCGCAACTGAAACTTTGACGCAGAATAAAAAAAAGTTCAGAAAGAGATCGTAAAACTAATCCAGTGATTTATTCCAAATTTCTGAAGGGACACGGTCACTTTATATGATGAACAGATTTAATGTAGTCTTTTATTCACATATAAACACTGATCAACGTACATGAACAGAAGCTCAACTGAAACTGCTTGACGCGTGAGAACAAACCTCTTCCGGAAGCTCAAATGTGCTGTGTAACACACGAGAATGAATCTCATTGGTTCTCGCACATCAAGCAAACATGTCTGAGCTTCTGTTTACCACAACTGATGTGTGAGATGATGACTGTTTATATGTGAATAAAAGCCTAAATTCAGTCTGTTCATCATATAAAGCGATCAAACCTCTTCAGAAAATTTGGACTAAACCGCTCAATTCATATGGATTAGTTTTATGACCTCTTTATGAACTTTTTGAAGCGTCAGAGTTTCAGTTGCAAAGGCAGTCAATGGAGGGACAGAAAACTCACAGATTTCATCAAAAAGATCTTCATTTGTGTTCTGAAGATGAACGAAAGACTTGCGGGTTTGGAACAACATGAGAGCGAGTAATTAATGACAGAATTTTCATTTTTGGGTGAACTAACCCTTTAAATATTTACTGCCAGTAACTGCAAGCAATGAACAACAGAACATTGACAATCGTTTTGTTTCTATTTTTGCGATTAAAACTCATTTGTTTTTGATCAATGCTCAGTTTTGAGCATCGCAAATGATGGCAGTGTACAACTCTTGCTGAAAATGAAGGACTTCAGTTTGCTTAGTCGCTGCAAATCATGTTCAGCGTGAATGTTGCATTAGGTGTTACACAGCACAGTCAACTGACTGGATACTGCACAATTCTGCACATCATCAACTAAGAGTGTAACTCATCTCACGGGTGTCCACTTAACCACTTCAGACACTGTTCCTCATAATAAAAGGGTCATATTTACAATAAGCAAAACTAACTCTCAGAAGTTTCCATTACATGCTCAGCTGAGTCTGTTTCTCCAACCATGATAGGAGAGGAAATACTGCAGAGCTTTGAGAAGGAAAGAGCAGAAGAAAGTTGGCAGAGACCTCTTTTTCCCCTCTCAATCTCTCACTTTCCCATGGCAATATTGTCATCTCTAGAATTCTCTTTGTAATTGCAGTGACAGCAGCCTCGGTCAGACAGGGACCACATTAACAGCGGGGGCTAAATTTGTGCAAATCTGCCAGGGAACACAGACTATGGTGTTGTGTTTATGTAGGATGTGTATGTTAGCTAGAAAAAGGATTGACTAAGAAAGAAAGAAAGAGATGGACAAAAGTGAGGAGAAAATGATTGGAGTTTTGTGTATGTGAGAGAGAGGGATTGTGTGTATTTGTGTTTTTGCTCTAGAGCTAATCCACGCCCCCTCACACACTTTGACGCTGATGGCTGGTGAACACACCATGGGCTATCATCAACATTGAGAGCAGGCTAACTAAAGCAATCATGGAGCTTAAGGATTCAAAAGCGTGAGTGAGAGACAGCACTGTAATGTGCCCTAAAAGTGCGTTAAACCTATACAACTTAAAATGGACCTGTCAGAGCGCAAACCCAAATGAACACTACAAAAACATAAGACCAAAAAAACAACAATAACAACAAATAGAATACTAACAAAGTAAAGATGCAATTAGCCAGTGAGTGCTTAAGTGGTTCACTTAGATTCAGAATTCAGATTTAGAGTAGTTGTTTAAGAGCTTTTCAGGAGTTGTTCACTAATCACAGTCTATCTATATTTAGATTCAGAATTCAAATGCAGTTTGGATCCTTTAGATTCAGAATTCACATTCATAGTGGCTCACGCTCACTTATATTGAGAATATACAAATGCAACTTCAACTAAGAATTCAAATTAAGAATTTAGGTTCAAAACGGTTTCCAAACCAGATTCAGAGTGGTTCTTTTAGATTTCCAATTCAGAATTACATGCAGAACTGTTCACTTTTATATACAGTCTATTTAAATTCAGAATTCATATTTAGTTTGGATCCTTTAGATTCAGAATCCAGATTCAGAGTGATTCTTTTAGATTTACAATTCAGACTCAGAATGTTTTTAGATCCAGCATTTATAATACGTTCCGAATTCACATTCAGTTTGGATCATTTAGATTCAGAATTCAGATTCTGCGTGATTATTTTACACACAAACATGCAGAGAATATACTGTGCAGATTTAGTTTCACTTGGGTTCTTTGTAGATTTTCAATTCAGAATCAGAGTGGTTCTATAATATTCAGCACATCCATGCAGGTGTGTGTAATTGGAAGTGTAGTGAGCTGCATCAGCACATTATCGGTGAAACAATTTGTCTAAGTGTTGTCAATCATAATGTGTCTATAAACTGGCATAGAATTTCTTTTCTGTATGCACTGGCTGTCCCAGCTGCACCCCAGTTGCCTTGCATTAAACCAACCCCAGAATCCGTGTGTGTGTGTGTGTGTGTGTGTGTGTGTGTGAGAGAGTGAAGTGAGAGAAGAGAAGGAAAGAGACTGCATCTGCATTCATCAGAGATTCAAAATGGCCTCCTGCAGATCCAGCTGAAAGGGGCAGAGATGTGGAGATTGAATTTCCCTCCCAATTACAGCCGCGTGGCCTCTTAGATCAGCCGTGCAGAAACATTTAATTACCAAAACCAATTACCCTTGTGGCGAATGTATCACAGTAAAACACGCAAGGACTCACACATAAGGACTAGAGGACGCTGTGTATGGGTGTACAGTGCGTGTTTGTGCAGACGTGTGTGTGCGTGAGTGTGTATATCAGTGTCCACTCAGTGTGAGATCTTGGGTCCTGTTTAAGAGCTTGTCTCGTCTCTCGTTCATCTCTGCATGACCTCTCATGTTTGCAGACTTATTAACTCTAAGAGGGTAATTCTCTCTCTCTCTCTCTCTCTCTCTCTCTCTCTCTCCTTTCCTTCCCAACAACCCCTCTTTCTCTTGCCCTTAATCTCTTTCCTTTATTTTATAGCTGACTCACCTTCTGAAGGAGATGTTCACCCCCCCAAAATTAAACTTTTGTCATGATTTACTCATTCCAAATGTCATCCGTGTCATTATACGGACGATGTAAGGAGAATTTTTTGAAGAATCTTCACACAGAAAATAATTTAAAAAAATCTACTGTAAATGACTTGGCTAACAAAGACACAAAAATTAAGTTTAAATTAAGTTATTCACTGTTCATCTGCCCATCCAGTGATCTATTAATTCAAGAATTAATCTTTAAAGTGTTCATTTTTTGGTCAAAGGAAGAAAATAAATTATACAGGTTTGGAACAACACATGGGTGAGTAAAAGATGACAGAATGTTAATTTTTAGGTGAACCATCCATTAACATCTTTCCTGTCCACTCTCTCTCTCTTACTGACCCCTTCACTCCCCTCATCTACTGTATGCTGGTCTTTCTCTCCGTCTTTCCATCCATCCCTAGGGCAGACAGGTGGGAGATCAGCTTGCTTTCTCCATTCCTTTGTATGTCTCATCTCACTTGCTCACTGCTGTGCTTTTGTCTTACGCTCTCTCACCCAGATTCAATGTCAGGTGTCACTTTCAGTGTTAAATAAGTCGTTTTCTCTCTTTTTCTCTCTTTCTCGCCTGGAGGGGATTAAGTCATCCTTCACTCTTCCCACACAGACACCTTTCAATAAAAACTCCCTTTCACTCTTATTGAAGTCAGACAAAATACCCAGCATTCCAGAAGACGAAGCAGAAAGGGTGTGTGAAAAGAAGATATCTGCAGTGGTCACGCGTGGGCAGTTATGGGGACCGCTGGCAGCTTTTGACACCCCTCTCTATTTTGCACACAGCACAGAAAAAACTGATTTCCTGAAAATTTGCCATAGGCAGCTCTTGTGATGGCACCTTAGAGTATGAGCAGGGGCACAAACAATGAGACATATATAAGCATTTAACATGAATAAATGTGTGTTGTTGTTTAACCGTGTGTTGTTGATATGAATGTGTGTTTGTATGGGTCAGGATTTGCCTCCATTGCAGGGACCAGCCAATGTTGGTTCTACAATGAAAACAGCTCAATAATCATAATAATGTCTGAATAATGAAAAAACCGTAACACTTTACAATAAGGTTCATTAGTTAAACATTAGTTAATGTATTAACTAACATGAACTAACCATGAGCAATACATTTGTTACTGTATTTACTAATCTAATCAGTTGTTCATTGTTTGTTCATGTTAGTTCACAGTGCATTAACTATGTTAACAAGATTTGAATAATGCATTAGTAAATGTTGAAGTTAACATTAACAAAGATTAATAAAGGCTGTAGAAGTGCAGCTCATTATTAGTTCATGTTGACTAATGTTGTTAACTAATGTTAACTAATGAACCTTTTTGTAAAGTGTTACCAAAACCTTTTCTCAAAATCAATTGTATGTAGATATGTATATAGTATATACATGCATATTAAAATATATGGGTAAACAAATATATATATATATATATATATATATATATATATACACACACACACACACACACATACAAACCCGATTCCAAAAAAGTTGGGACACTGTACAAATTGTGAAGAAAAAAGGAATGCAATAATTTACAAATCTCATGAACTTATATTTTATTCACAATAAAATATAGATAACATATCAAATGTTGAAAGTGAGACATTTTGAAATGTCATGCCAAATATTGGCTCATTTTGGATTTCATGAGAGCTACACATTCCAAAAAAGTTGGGACAGGTAGCAATAAGAGGCCGGAAAAGTTAAATGTACATATAAGGAACAGCTGGAGGACCAATCTGCAACTTATTAGGTCAACTGGCAACATGATTGGGTATAAAAAGAGCCTCTCAGAGTGGCAGTGTCTCTCAGAAGTCAAGATGGGCAGAGGATCACCAATTCCCCCAATGCTGCGGCGAAAAATAGTGGAGCAATATCAGAAAGGAGTTTCTCAGAGAAAAATTGCAAAGAGTTTGAAGTTATCATCATCTACAGTGCATAATTTCATCCAAAGATTCAAAGAATCTGGAACAATCTCTGTGCGTAAGGGTCAAGGCCGGAAAACCATACTGGATGCCCATGATCTTCGGGCCCTTAGACGGCACTGCATCACATAGAGGAATGCTACTGTAATGGAAATCACAACATGGGCTCAGGAATACTTCCAGAAAACACTGTCGGTGAACACAATCCACCGTGCCATTTTCTCTGGGCCAAGGCTCATTTAAAATGGACTGTGGCAAAGTGGAAAACTGTTCTGTGGTCAGATGAATCAAAATTTGAAGTTCTTTTTGGAAAACTGGGACGCCATGTCATCCGGACTAAAGAGGACAAGGACAACCCAAGTTGTTATCAGCGCTCAGTTCAGAAGCCTGGATCTCTGATGGTATGGGGTTGCATGAGTGCGTGTGGCATGGGCAGCTTACACATCTGGAAAGGCACCATCAATGCTGAAAGGTATATCCAAGTTCTAGAACAACATATGCTCCCATCCAGACGTCATCTCTTTCAGGGAAGACCTTGCATTTTCCAACATGACAATGCCAGACCACATACTGCATCAATTACAACATCATGGCTGCGTAGAAGAAGGATCCGGGTACTGAAATGGCCAGCCTGCAGTCCAGATCTTTCACCCATAGAAAACATTTGGCGCATCATAAAGAGGAAGATGCGACAAAGAAGACCTAAGACAGTTGAGCAACTAGAAGCCTGTATTAGACAAGAATGGGACAACATTCCTATTCCTAAACTTGAGCAACTTGTCTCCTCAGTCCCCAGACGTTTGCAGACTGTTATAAAAAGAATAGGGGATGCCACACAGTGGTAAACATGGCCTTGTCCCAACTTTTTTGAGATGTGTTGATGCCATGAAATTTAAAATCAACTTATTTTTCCGTTAAAATGATACATTTTCTCAGTTTAAACATTTGATATGTCATCTATGTTGTATTCTGAATAAAATATTGAAATTTGAAACTTCCACATCATTGCATTCCTTTTTTATTCACAATTTGTACAGTGTCCCAACTTTTTTGGAATTGGGTTTGTATATATATATATATATATATATATATATATATATATATATATATATAAATTTGTTTACCCATATATTTACTTTATATATAAGTATTTGGTTTGTGTGCGTGTGTGTCTTGGTAAACACTACGTTGTGGGGACAAAATGTCTTCACAAGGATGGCAATACCTTGTGGGTACATTTTTGGTCCCCATGAGGAAAACAGCTTATAAATCATACTAAATTATGTTTTTTGAAAATGTAAAAATGCAGAAAGTTTTCTTTCCCCCCATAAAACATGGAAACCCTACATGTGTCTACATATGTTTATATAAATATACATATATGTGTGAGAATATCCACTCACCTCATGTTTTCCCTTCATTCTACAGATTCTGATGTCATTTTTGTTGGATTCCCATGTCCTCTTCTGTAACAGAGGGAACTTTAGTAATGAGTGACTGTTCATTTCCAGCACAAAGTATTTGTGTATAAGCACGTGTGTGTGTGTGTGTTTCTGTTCTCACCTTGCTGTAAAACATCTCTTCTCCAACCACGTTGTCCAGCTCCACTCGGAAAAGGTCATCTCTGACACATAAGCACAGTGAGAGAGAAAGAGCGAGAGACTGTGAACCAACACCAAAGCAGTAACACAACACTGAAAAATAATTCTTTTCTTAATTAGAAAGTAAGAATTAATATTTAAATATCTTAAAAAATGAAATACATTTACTATTACCTCATATACCACAATTAGATTTACACTTAAAACAGGAAAAAAAACTAAAACATTTAATGAGATGTATGCTTAAAACAAGAAAAATAAACCTCACATCAAGATCAAACATCATTTTTTTGCAGTGATCAAATAACTTAAATCCAAAGACCTCAACCTTACACACTGAAGCATAATGTGTATTCTTTAAATGTTTAACAAATTGATATTACATTCATATTCCTACATGAATTCACCCAGATCCGCAGTCAAACACTCAAACGATTCACCACAGCCCGTCCTACATAATCACGATTCTTTGCATTATGATATGCCTGATTTCCCCTCCATAATTCATAACCCACCCCCACACTGCATGCATGTTGCATGCATCTCCTCATCTTGAACACAGCATCCAGTGCATTGGCACTTCCTGCAAGCACTTTAATAATCTTTCTATAACCTTGTGGCATCTATTAAAGTCTCAATGAATCTGATCTCTTTTAATCATGGCGTGCTGGGTGTTATAGAGTACCGTGGTTTATGCCTGAATATTGATCAAGGACTAAGAGCTGCCATGCGGCCCGAAGAGAGAGCTGGAGAATTTCAAATCTTGTGAGTCTCTCACTCTCTCTTTTTCCTTCTGAAATGTTGTAATCTGTGAATTTGCCAAGCTCACAGACTAGCCATGTTATTGCAGTAGTATTGATCTTATCTTTCACAGACTTCCATCTGCATCACTGCTCTGTGGACACATCAACAAAAATGTAGACTGTGTGTGTATATGTGTGTTCTTGAAGAGAGTCCGATGAGACGGACTATAAATTATTCAGTCCCTCTCTGTGTGGTTTGTTAAAATGAATCCCCCTTGGCCATTCCCTCTTTGAGCAGGGCGGCCCCTAAGTGCCCTGGTTAAAATTATCATACACTTACACAGTGCTTGCCTTATTTAGAGAGCACAAACTTTAAGCAGACAGAATAATGCAAGCAGTAAAGCAAAGCAAGAGGTCTGTTTGGAGTTCAACAGTACTGTCACATTTAAATGAATATAAAAACAGGCTTTATAGTTACACAAGGTTACCAAACAAAACAGATGGTTTGGACAAAACATGCAGACCATTGGCAAGAACAGAACAGACAGGGGCCAGTAAAAACTCTTTTTCAGTCCCTTTGTTTGTATCTTTTCTGCTCTTGGTCTCTTTCTTTATCTTGTACACAAACTCTACTTTGTATTTTCTTTCAAAATTTCAATGCAAGTAACTCAACTTGTATAGTGTGCTATGGAGATAAGTAGGTTTCCATCTACTTATTGTTATGTGAATTTAGAGACATCACATAAAAATGCTGGGTAGAAAAATCAGGCAGCAAACAGGATACAGAATTTTGAATTTGAAGGAAGGAAGTAGAATTCAAATTCAAAACTAGCAAATTATGTCAAGACAAATTTTGATTGTTGGCTTAAAGACTTGTTCAATGGTTTTGAAAATATGTATGTATGTATGGATGGATGGATGGATGGGTGGAAAGGTGGGTGGATGGATGGATGGATGTGGATGGGTGGAAGGGTGGGTGGATGGATGGATGGATGGATGGATGGTGGATGGATGGATGGAGGATGGGTGGGTGGGTGGGTGTTTGGATGGATGGAGGATGGGTGGGTGGATGGATGGAGGATGGATGATGGATGGAGGATGGATGGAGGATGGGTGGATGGATGGATGGGTGGACAGACAGAATAAAGCCTTGTTCAATGGTTTTGAAAATACGGATGGATGGATGGGTGGTGGATGGATGGATGGATGGGTGGGTGGGTCGATGGACGGATGGACAGACAGAGTAAAGCCTTGTTCAATGGTTTTGAAAATACGGATGGATGGATGAATGGATGGACGGACAGACAGTGTTGAATTTATTCAAACTGCAATTCAGTAAATTCCTCTTCCTTTCATTCCAATTCGACTTCCTGCCTGATGTGGCCAATTCATTAAAAATTCATACTTGGCAAGGAAGACGATTCTTCAATTGTGAATTTTGCACAACCCTAGCAATAAACTGAACAATTCAGAATTTTCTGAGTTTTTACTTTCCAAGAGATCAGAACTGCAATTTTCACCTGGCAGATAAAATATAAAACCCAAGTCATATCTAGAGACCAGAATATCAGAGACCTGGCATGGGTTTAGCCAGTAAGCAACCATCCAGTATATCTTACATGGCAATGTCGCATAGCAATGCATTGTCATTTTCTTTAGAAAAATTAAAAATCTAGTTCTTTTTCTTACCCTCTATCCTTCTTTAGCTTTCCCTATTTGATTTCATCTCACTCTATCTATCTATCTATCTATCTATCTTCTCTCTCTGGTAGATTGCCTGAATGACGAAGTGCCTTTGGCCACCTTTACTGTATTATTATATTACATTACATTTATGCATTTGGCAGACACTTATCCAAAGCGACTTACATTGCATTCATTGTATATTTTATCAGTTCATGCAGGACTGCTGAGAGATGTATTATGCAGTACTGTGTGTTTGGTACAATACTATGCCCTTATTCAGTGCTACAAATTTATGACCACACTGACGAGCAAAAAGGGCCTGAGAGACGCAGGATCTCTCATGGGGGGCCTGACTATATTTAACACATAGGAGACAGCTAAAAGAGTAAGTGTGTCTGTCAATTGCAGCACTACGGGAGACACAGGAGGTCTCACACCATTCGTCCCATGCCCCACGGCATCTGTGTGGCAGCCCTGATGGCAGCTGAGTCCTTCATTTCTCTGCACCAGTAGAGGCTGTACGTCAGTCAGGCGGTGTTTCCATGACCTCAGAGGTCAGCCGGAACCTGTCCTGCACGGTTAGTGACAGGTTTGAGGGTAGAATGTGTTGAGTTTCACTCCTGAGCTTAATTGAAAGACTTGACCTCTCAATGAGGTCAAACACAACGAGGTGGCTGAGGCTTGATTTAATGTGACTTAACCAGGTCGCCGCTGGCAATCTAAGTCGCCCTCCTCTAGTTACTCGGAATGTTAATTATTTATACAGATCACAAAAGAAACACCTCATTTGTCTTATAGGTGTATTTATTTATGGCTTTTCCCCCAAGTCTGAGGCTAGTTTGCAGTCACTTGCGTGGGAGTTGAGAAATTTCTGGAGGAAACCAAGCGTGTTTAAAAAAAAAAAAAAAAAAAAAAAAAAAACTTCTGTCCTCTCATCCTTGACCAGGTGTTGCAAGGTAATACTTTGAAGGGGTTGAGAGGCTGGCCGCTTTCTTGGGGCACGGTCTTGAGCGGTTATGCTAATGCTAACAGGATTTAACCCGTCTGCACCTCTTATCACACTTGAGCACGCCGTTTCAGACTTTATTCAGTCAATCCAGGACGTCTATATCCTTGACTTGAAACTTCACTGACTCTCTCTCCCGCTCTCCTACACAGCATTGCCTCCTTTTTATTTCACTCGGTGTTGCCGTTATTATTGAATGCTCCCTTTCGAGTCATCGGCTAAATAAATCTCCTTTTCCACAGAGGTCATTTTCTGTTGGCTACGGCAAACACCTCCATTTACTTCAGACACTGATAGGTACATAAAGTTTGCTGACTGCACACAGCGGGGCTTGAATTTCATCGAATTACGCCGGACACAGTGGTTCCAAGTTGGAAATTGTATGCGAAACGGTTGCTCAGTTCTGAGTTGAGCTTCTTTAGGCCAAAGACTTCTGGCCTTTTTAATGAGAGACTCTAGTCTGGGCATCTAAAGTCATATGGCGCTTTGTGATATATTTATTTTTGAGGTTTAATTTTTGACACGGTCGAGCGGGCAGGTCATTTCCTGACACGGTATGAGGGACTTTATTAGAGTATGATGCCTCCCTCCTGGACCCCTACGAATTTTGGTAACTATCACCATATGTTTGAACTCTCCCAATGGACGTGCCAACCATTTTTGGGAAGTATGCTGCAAAAATTGACAAAAACAGCTTATTTTTCTAAAGAGCCAAACCTAATGAAGTTTTATTTTTGTTTATATACTCCTAACCCCGGTAGGCAAAAAAAAAAAAAAAAAAAAAATGCAAGAAAGCAAAAACATCATTGACCCTGTGACCTCTTTAAAGCCCCAAAATGGCCTAAAATCCTAAAAAAAACTACAGGTGTCCAAGATATACATTTACAACCCAGTACCACCACAATGAGAAACACATTATGTTTTTCTTAAAGGGACAGTTCACTCAAATTAATTTTGTCATCATTTACATTTAGTCTCATGTCATTCCAAACCTGTATGAATTTTTTTTCCTGAGGCTTACCAAAACTATTTTGAAAAAGATTTGATACCTTAAATTATTACTTGAAATGTTCAAACAACTATGATTTTATAATTCATAATATAAAGTAAATTAATTTAAAAAATAAAAATAAAATAAAAAACAAATAAATAAAACCAAAATTATTATCATGTGACATTATCACACACAAAAAAGATATTTTTAAGAACGTTTCAACTGTTTCTGTCCATACAATGAAAGTCAATGGGGTTGAAAACAATCATTTTAAAAAATATCTTCTTTTGTGTTTTACAGAAGAAAGAAAGCCATACAGGTTTGGAACAAATGCTGGCAGAATGTTAATTTTTAAATGAATTATCCCTATAAATAGCTTTGAAAGCTGTTTAATTACCATCTACAAGAAGCAGCAATTCAGACTCTTGATCTCAAAAGAGATTGTTTTTGAATGTCACATAATTTACTTAAACACACATCTCCATGCAGGTAATTACAGATGCCGATGTAACAATAATTACAGGGTACGCCCATGCTAATCAGCATTATTTCACACCCTACCTGGCTCCGATGTAAAGTGTACGGTTGACCTGCAGAATCCTCTGAATGTGTAAGGGTTCCTGTCTGAGAGATGAGCGATGGGGCCGTCCGAGAAACACAGGATGCCTTCTTACCACTAAGGGAAAAAGAGGTAGAAGAGACAGTGAATGATAAAGGGAAAGGGTTGACAGAGGGTTGTATCATCTTTTCATTGCACTTTTGGGTGTGAGTGAGGTGATCCGTTAAGGCGAGAGGCGTTCGATCACTTGCGAGTCACACTTGAGATAAAAATGTTGACAGCTGCCTGTGGTTGCTCTTCAGTGGTTTTCACAGATAAAGTCTGTCTTCATCATATTTTCAGCCTAGTCGAGTAGTGTTGTTACCAGAGACGTAAAATGTACTGAGGAATTGTACTAATCCTAAAACCTGTTACCTGAAATATTTAAACTTAAAATTCATCAAATTATCAAATAACTATCTGGTTTTATATTTGAATGCAAGCAAGCTGTATCTGGAAGTAGGAAAGCATCTAAAATGTAAATTAATGAAAAACTATAAATAAATAAATAAATAAATAAATAAACAAACAAACAAACAAACAAACAAACAAACAAACATAAAATTGGCATTATTAGCATGTCATTCTTCTTTCTTTACATGAAAATATATAGCTGCTTTAATCTTTTAGGAACTATCCTGAAACCTGTTACCTTAAACTGTTACTTGAAATGTTTCAACTTTAAATTCATCAAAATATCAAAAAACTATATGATTTTATAGTTGCTTGATATCTGAATGTAGTCCAGAAGAAAGAAAGCAAGGCAAGATCAGGGATAAAATAAAACAAAATTATGTAAAATTAGAATAAATAAAGTAAAATTAAATAAAAAAAGTACATAAATGTGTATGAAAAATAATAAAGCAAACCTTTATCATCATTATAATTTAAATCTTCTTTCTTAACATGAAAATATATAGCTGAATAGGGCTGTTGATTAAACACGTTGAATAGATTAATTACAGTGAAAAATAACGTGTTAAAATTAATAACGCATTTAACGCACTTACCCCATCTGACATTTCATACAGTTGATTGATGATGAAAATGATGCAGAGCAACAACTCACTGCATGATGGAGCCTATAGAATGTAGTTAGAATAAATTCAATATATGGGGCAAAAATGCCTGTTTTGAGTTTTTGTCCCATATTTACATAATATGATATAGTTAAGCTATATCACACGAGCAACGAGTGCAATATCACACGAGTGCTGCTTTTTTTTTTTTTTTTGTCCAGAGTAGCATGAGCGCAAATGAGATACTGATTTTATACAACAAATAAGATGTTAATATTGTGTTATTTTTGACACAATATTGTCTGTTTTGCTCAATTTTGTCAACAAAAATATGAAGACAAAGCAGAACTGTTCATCTCCATGCAACACACAGCGGCATTTCATTTCTGAACCTGCGTTTTGAACAAATTCTATGTTGAATCAAATAAAATATTTCTTGCTGAAGCTACTTTTTGTACATGTCTATTTGATGCTTTAAACAATAATAATGACTTTAAAGTATCTTTTGGGAGTAATTTCTCAGCCAAATTAGATTAATTAATCTCCACATCATGTAAATAATAAGATTAAAAATTTTAATCGCTTGACAGCCCTAAGCTGAATTGATCTTTTAGGAAGAGGGTACCTAGTTCTCGATCATAACGGTGAAGTCACATTTATCGTTTGCTATGAAATCACTATAGTAATGAAATACAATTACTCAAGTACTTTACACCCCTGTTTCTTACTCCTGTCCTGTATCTGTTCCTCTCTCATTATGTGATAACACCCTCCCTGGAGCTTCCCGCAGCTCCTTGTCTCTTTATTACTCTGAGCGTTATAAACCCCCTTGCTATTCTCATCTTTCACCTTAGACAGATCTGAATGATTTAAGCTAGGATGCATGGAATCAATATTATTGACGTGTGATCAATCACATGCCTGCTCTGCATAAGAAAGTGAAAGCTGAGAGCCTGACAGCACAGACGGGATCCAACCCTGATCCTGACTGACTGCATGTGAAATGGAGACATCGTTACCTTCAGTGGGGATGAAGTTCAGAGGTCCCGGTTCCTCAGGGAAGACCGCACACACCAACCGCAGGAGCCAGAAGAGCCCGATGAAAGGTTTGGCCACAGTCGTCATGGTAGCGGAGCTCCGGCACTATGAAAGGAACATGCAGGAAAGAGTCAGGTGAGGTGGTGATCTAGCAAGATTTCTGGTCACATTCTCTTAGTGAACAAAACTAGCACTCTAATAGACTCTAAAGCATCTCTATCATCACCCCAGAGATTAACATCAGCAATTAAGTCATTCACCAATAGAATTTGTGTCAGTCAGCCATAATGGTCCATCCGATGTTGGTGTGTCACAGAGCTGTCATCAAAGACACAGGACCCAGGACTGAACTGCCCGGACGTCTAACAAAAGGGCTTCACACTGAGCCAGAAATGGGGAGGGGGTCAAAGCATGTGTGAGTGAGAGGCTCTGTTTAAAAACCTAGAGCTGCCCTGCTGCCTACTGCCTACATAGGCAGCATCTTAACTGAAATGGACATAGAAATGATGGATTTGAAATGCTATACATGGGAAGTATCCTATAGGGATTTTAAAAAGTGTTTTGTGAAAGAGTTATAAGCTATGAACCAAATCAATCAGCTATGAGTTGAATCACAACATTACAAACTTTGATTTGAAGCAAAAAAGTATTTGAAAATTGAATAAGACAAAGGTAAAAGATTAGGTACTTAACGCCTTTAATAACAGACAGACCTAGAATGTCATGAAGCATTGCAAAAGACAATCAAATTAAAACGACAAATGAATATAAAACTATGAAGTGCTCTTTTGGCATGATTTGATTGTCATAATTCTCTGATTGGTGGAGAAGAATCATGGGTAATGTAGTTTTTCACCAGGAATTCTGCTGTTAAAACATGATTATTTAAAAAAAAAAAAAAAAGTTTAAATAATGCTTCAACAAAAGCATAAACCATGGATAAACAACCTTGTAGCTCACAGTAGTTTTGTTTTTAAAGGCTTATAAATTAGTGTTCAAAATCAGTTTTTTTTATGGAAAAAATGAATTGGATTTTTACTTCCAGAACCCGACTGTTGCACACTATAGAGTTTGGTGTTACCACATGTTGTTAAGCTAACCAGGGTTGCCAGGTTTCACAGCAAAACAAGCCCAATTGCGCTTCATCGCATTTCCCAGATAAAATTTGCATTCCAGGAGCTAAACATCATGTTATTTGGTGTCGCTTCAACCCGCGAACATGAAAAACAACCCGCGGCAACAGTGTTAAAGTAGCCAAATTCCAAGGGAAAAACATAGACTTGGCAACGCTGAAGCTAACAATGACATAATCCGAAAATAATCATAAAAAATACAGCACACACCAAAAATTGGTAAAATAGTCCATTTTGATTTGATTTAACAATAAACCTATTTTCATTCAGAGCTGAGAAGTGTCAATAAAAATCTACATTACTTGACTGACCATCATCTTGTCTGTTTCTTCACCTGACACAATGCATTCTGGGATTGCGATGCCACATTTACATTTACGCATTTGGCAGATGTTTTTATCTACTGCATTGAAAACAAAAACAAACTTGTACACATATAATTATACACACATATAATGCCTACTGTCGGTACTGTCACCAATTTTTTTTATTACAAAGCTTGTGTGTGCCTGCATATGTAGGCGCTTGAAAAGTTACCACAAGTAGAGATGGACTTTTAAATTGGATCCCTGAAAATAGGCAGGTATTAAATTTTTTCAGAACTTCTGCACTCTTGAAAAAAAGATGTCAGAATGAGAGAAGATGTGATGGAAACACAAATGTCACTCAAATTAAAGTGCAATGCAATCTATGTGGAAAATTACCTCTGCACTTCAGAGAGGCACAGAGAAGCTCTAGAGAACTGTCACAATAGTATTGTCGGTAATAGTCTAACATAATGGTACTGTCTGAAAAAGGGATTTCAATGGACAGATGATACATGTATGATTGTGTGTATCGTTTACTGGTTTGAGAGACACCAGCACCTTTTTAATAGGTCGAAAAAACATGAGTAAAATTGATGTATCTAGTCGATACACACTTCAATCGTCAACCAAGAAAATTGCCGTAAAATCCTTCCTGTTGTTCCAAACCTGTATGACTTTCCTTCTTCTGTGAAACACAAGAGAAGGTACTTTAAAAAAAAAAATTCACTGTTTTTGTCCACACAAGGAAAGCCATAAGGGTCCAAAATATCATTGGAAACCTTTGACTTTCATTGTTTGGGGGTGGATGTACTTAAACGACATGAGGCTGAACAAATAATGAGAGAATTTTGATTTTTGAGTGAAATATCCCTTTTAAACTTCAATAATTATCTACTGGGCTTTGATTAAGTCAAAGGAACAGATTACAAAAAATTTAACAATTTGACAGAACATAACAGAAAGCCATTCTGAAGAGAATATAAAGGGGCAATAACAGAAAACCAGAATTTATGAAAAGACACAGCATGCTTTTCATACCTAATGAATGTTCTGTACAATGAACTGTTGTATTTGTACAAAAGAACGGCTGGAAAACCTGGGAAATTACAAGCCCAGTTGTCATGTGTTTCTGATATATTTTCCACCGTGGTCAGTAGTTTAAATAGCATGAAACTCAATATAAGAATGAATAGTGCTCAGCTATCTCTCTGCTTGAGTGTTAACAAGCTGAGAACATTTGCTTTGAAACTTTAGTGGAAATGCAGTTTGTTACAGTCACAGTGCAAACATAAACAAATCAGCGTCAGTTGAGCTTTTCGGCTCCGCAGCGCTAAGACGACACGTACATGTATTAATATCTGACAGCCTCAATTTCTTTATTCAAAAAAACCCCTTCTCATTTTCCTGTGGCTAAGCACCAACTGAGTTACACAATGCAAAACAGCCAGCTCTCATTTGTCAAAGCGTGGCCTTGCTGTCCAAAACGCACACATGTACATGTACGCACACAACTACATCCATTGTGAGCCTATTTCTATAGTGAAATGACTTGTGACGTTTTATCAGGGCTAACTATCTTTCCAGGACATTTCTAGAATTCCTCCTATTGAAGTCTGAACAAGGCCGCCCCACACACTAATAGTTCAACACCCAATGCAGCAAATTATGTTCAACAATAGGCTTACATGAAGGAGAAGAAAAAGAGAAAATGAAGTGAGGCCAATTTGGGAATGGAGGCAGACGGAAAAGGATAGCTAAAACTAGAAGACGCTGCCATAAGTCGGTATCAGTGATTCTATTGTCTTGCTACAATTAATCATTTACGAGTATGCGCCAGGCCTCACGCATTTAATTAGCATAATTAGAAACTCTGAGCTATAGAGTTTCAGGGGACGGCAAGCTAAACAGATGCAGAGGGGGTGAAGTAAATACAAGCTTGGATATAACTTACACCATCCCACTTTTAATTATGGCAAATGTTTTGTGGCAGAGTTTATTCAGATAACATGATTGGTCCATTTACGTCATACTAACATTCAATGCTGTCCTAATAAAAATAGGGATAGGAATCTTAAGATTCCGATTCAGATTCCTCTTAACGATTCTAGAACCTTAACTGTTCAATAAATTGTTTTTTTAATATTTGGAAAAAAGTCATTTACTTATATTGCCAAATATAATTTTGGTACAAATAAATAAATAAATTGAATACAATACTTACAAAATGTATGTTTACATACACTGCCTTAAATAACAAAACTAAAAAAAAGAAAAAACACAAGCTGCTTGGTTTGAAAATTACTTTTATGTGAACTATACTTCACATATCACTACACATTTGACAACAAACAAAGGACCTTTTTTGCCCGTGAAATTGACCGCACCTCAAAAGTTATTTGTTTGAGAATTTTTTAAATGTGTTTGCTACTCCTATCAATGTAATTACTAACGTTTGAGAAGGTAATTATCTGAATGAGGTCACTAAAGATACCGTGAGAGGAGCCCGATGACCGACCATTGAAAAGCTGTTACTTAAGATAACAAATCACTTAGCTAATCAATAATAGCTTGGTAGCGTAGGCTGCTTAATGAACTCTGATCTACAGCCAATAGTCTGAGGAATGATTGGTCAATAGAGACCAGAGAACAAAAACAGAGGAAGTGACAACTCAAAGCTGGAGATCATGATGAGCAGCTGCCTAACGGAAAGCAGGTCTCCATGCTAATGTCAAGCTGCATCCTGGGAATTTCAAGGATGTTGAACCTGGTTGAAATTCAAATGCTTTGTGTTTGAATTCGATTATTATGAGCCCTATTCTTTGCCTTTAAAAGGCATACTGTTCTGATGATATGTATTCTGGGTAAAAGAAGAAAGGCACTGATTTCATTACGGACCCCTGAGGGATTTGAACACGATAAATCATCTAAGGATTTGAGAGCAAACTTCATTTATGTGTGTCCCAGATAAAATACTGATAATGAGTGTAGAGAATGGCATTAATGAGAGAAGTGATCAGTAATAAAGAGCTGAATTATCGCATACATTATCAGACCCGAATGATCAGAGAGAACAGAAATTAAACCACTATCTGACATTTGCTTCTAATTTGTGAATCTGAAGGTAAAGAATGTCTTGGTACATTTGAACAGCTACAGCATATAGTCTATAACGGATCGATTTCACTTGCATAAGGCCCTTACAGAGAGCATATTTTCATTTTCCAAGCAACGAGAGCATTTGCTATGGGAAACTGCTTCACAGCCTGGCCTTGACCTCTCCTGAAACCCACACTGTGACCTCATGTTATCAGATTTGCCTTAAAGGCTCCAGGATGCAAACCATGTTGATCCACCACAGTCAACATCAATTTTTTGGTATCTCAACAAAGTTTTTGGTTGCACTTTATTTTACAGTACGTGCTCTTTCAATGTAATTACAGTGTACTTACCAAGAAAATACTGAATAATATAAGATAAATACATGGGTTAAGATTAGGTTTAGGGGTAGGTTCAGGACTAGACCTAGTTATTATCCAGTTATTGTAATTACTACAATAAGTATATAGTATGTACATGCGAAACAGGACTGTAAAATTTTTGAGAAAGGTACTAGAAACATATTTAAAACAGTTCATGTGAGTAAAGTGGTTGAACCTTAATATTATAAAGCTACGAGAATACTTTTTGTGTGCCAAAAAAAAAAAAAAAAAAAAGACTTTACAACAATGTCTAGTGATGGCCGATTACAAAACACTGCTTCAAAGCTTTACGAATCTTTTGTTTCTAATCAGTGGTTTCGGAGTGCCAAAGTCACGTGATTTCAGTAAACAAGGCTTCGTTACATCATAAGTGTTTCGAAATTTCAATAGTCCATGTGACTTTGGCTGTTTGATACGCGATCCGAACTACTGATTCAAAACAAAAGATCTGAAGCTTCAGGAGGCAGTGTTTTGAAATCGGCCATGACTAGATATTGTTGAAAAGTCGTTATTTTGTTTTTTTGGTGTTTTAAATATGTTTTTAGTTCCTTTCTGAGCATCTGAAAGTGTTAATTATCTTGCTGGCAATGCAGGCCTCACTGAGCCATCGGATTTCATCAAAAATATCTTCATTTGTGTTCTGAAGATGAACGAAGGTCTTACAGGTGTGGAACGACATGAGGGTGAGTAATCAATGACAGAATTTTCATTTTTGGGTGAACTAACCCTCTAAGCAGAAGGTAGCAAAGTACAAGAGAGAGAGCAGGAGAAAAACAAAACAGAAGTAAGGTGGGGAAAAAGCAATTTGGAAGTAGTATCGGAAGACGAAAGTTGAATATGTAGAAAGAGGCCAAAAAAAATGTCTGGAATGCTTTCAAAGCAGTGAAACCGGAAGAACCCGGAGCCAAGAGGAGGCTGATTCCTTTCCTGAATATACCCTAAAATCCTGCTCCAGTGACCCGAGACGGTTAACCTCCGTCTCTGACCCCTGGGGGAATGGTCCAAGCCAACCAAAACCATATCAGAGCCCGGCAGCCACGGTCTGGACTGCCATTCAGTATTTACTGCCCTGTTTCTGGATAGCATGACGCCCAATTCACTCTCCCATTCTGCCACAACCGTTTTAATAGGTTGTTTTCCAGACACAGTCAAAGCCCCGAAGCCATTTATCAGGGCAGTTTAAAGCAGCCCGGTGACTGCAGCGCTGATTTTTTTGCATGGTGGAAGAAACATGAAATTAAAGATCTACTTAATGGTCTATGCACGTCAAAGACCTAGTCTCACATTATGAAGATACACTGCATCATTCCATAACTCCTGACAGGGAAGAGATATGCTCCAGCTCCACACGGATTTCCCATGGAGCAGTAATCCTGATTCTGAATTGATGGAGTGTGGCGTCAGGTTGAACCAGCAGAGCAGCACCTTCTCATGCAGAGACACCCTGAGCTATTTTTCACTCACTGCAGACACAAAAAACATCCAGACAAATACAGCAATCTACAAAAAAGGATGAATCAGGCTGGTGCTACACTGTTGCACACACACACAAACATCGGGAAAAGGGGAGAACTGTAGACAGATGCTGCTTAACAGCTTTGGCGAAAATATACGAGAGCTAAATGAACAAACTGTGCGCAAGCTAACAGCTGGGGAAATTGGCTTTTCTCTGGGTCAGGCACCACTCCAAGACGGTGGAATTGTCTTTCACCATTAAAACCACAGGTTTCATCTGAGCTGTTTCATCTGTTGGTTAATCAGTACTAACAAGTGATGCAAAATACAGCTTACAGTTGTGGTTGACCCCAGGTTAGTTCTCGTGACTCCAACAATATCATACTACACCTCTGTATTTTTATGGGATGTATCATGCGAAAGTTGGAGTCGGATTTTTAAATGTTTTTGAAAGAAGTCTCACTTGCTCAACAAGACTGTATTTAGTTGATTAAAAAAAAAAAAAAAAAAAAAAAAAAAAAACAGTAAAAAGAAAATAAAAATATTGTGATAGTATTGTGAAATTTAAAATAACTGTTTTCTATTTTAATATATTTTAAAATATTTTTTTCCCTGTCAATTTTCATGATTCTTTAGAAATCATTCTAATATGCTGATTTGGTGCTCAAGAAACATCTCTCATTATTATCAAATTTGTTATCATTGTCTTTGGTGCTTAATATTTCTGTGGATTCAGTTTAAAGAATTCTGAAAAAATAAAGTTAAAAATGTCTTTTGTAACATTATAACTGTCTTTAGTGTCTGCCACTTGTGATAAATTCAAAGCATCCTTGCTGAATAAAAGTATTAATTTATTTAAAAAAGAATTCTTACTGACCTTAAACTTTTTCAAATCACACTGCTATATACATTGAAAATGAAAGATGAAAGAATGAATGATCTGAAACTGGGAACTATGTGTAATATTACATATTTTACAAAGGATTGTGACTCTATTCAAGAACATTTCAGTCTACTGAATACAGTGAGTCGACGGGTCATTTGTTTTAAGTCCTGTGTTTTAATTCATCTCGAGGGCAGTAATACAAGACTTTAAAATAGAGCTTTTAATGGGCAAACATCATCATAAACACATCAGAGGCAGCAGAGCAGACTGTGGCAAGGTTGACCCCTCACCCGGCTGAAGGCTTCATGCGCTGTAAATCATGTACGTATAACGGACGAAATGGAAACAACTCTACATCGTTAAAAAGAAGGAAAAAAGACTGCTGAAAGATTAAAGCTATCCCATCCATCATATCCACTGCTGTAAAAACGAGTGAAGCAAAAACAGGGAGGCGATAATCCACTGCACAGACATAAATAAAACCAAAAAGTTCAGGCTAATGACTAAAAGGACTTGCAAGGATCACAAAGTTTCTGGGTTGACGAGCTTTACTCTCCTGAGACTCCCACGAGGCTGTGCATTACCTAACAAAAATACCCCGCAGAATCTTAATATCTCAACTGTGCTCATCACAAGCTGTCAGGCTTTTATTTTTTATTTTTATTATTATTTTGAAGGAGTCGGAAGAGGAGGAGAATCAGGGATGAAAGAGCGGCGGGAAGATTACTAGGAGGAATAGGAACAGAGAAGGAGAGATAGGCAGACGTGTGCATAAGTGTATGTGTGTCACGCTCGTCATGCAAAATTAACGTCTTTAGGGATGATGCATGCTGCAGTAGAGCGGAACTACTGAGCTCGTACGAATAGAAATACATAGAAAAACAATAAACACCTCCCCTCATAGCATATGGTTCAGCAGAGCATCTTATAAATAACACTCCTCTGGGAATTAAGTTTCAGATTGTTGCCTCTCGTTAACTTTACTACACTAATACATTACTTGCTCTAGTTGTAGAGAAACCTCACTAAAACTGTCAGGAAACATCAGGGTTATTTTTCACTTAAAAAAAGAAGAGACCATATTTTAGATAAATCAAATGGTCTTTTAATTAATTTTTTTGAATTTTGATATTAATTTCATGACAATTACGCACATTTTACCCAGTCTTTTGTATATAAGTAGCTATTATAATGTTAAAAAAAAAAAAAAAAAAAAAAAAAAAAAATCACTTGTTACTGTGCAAATATTATGACATTATTTGAATTCTGTAATGCATATACGTTGTAGTAGCATTTGTTGTAATGAATTTAATTCTGATTTTTAAACAACAAGTATGCATACTTCCCTACTACATTGTAGTGTTGTCACGATACTAGAATTTTCAACTTCGATACGATACCTTGAAAAATATCGATATTCGATATCATTTTTGATACCACGGGGAAAACTGCAATATAAACCACCATACAGATAATATGTTATCTCATAATTTTTTTTTTTGATAATTTTGTTGTAATAGCTTTCACACAGCACAGGGAGGCTTTATTTGAATCGCTGAAATAGATTTACAAAAAATAGTAAACAGTCAGTAATAAAATAAGAACAAATAAACAAATTACAAACGATAGCACAAATGAATACAATAGAATAAAGAGACAAATTAAATAAACATGGCGTTAAGTTTTCAGGTGGGTGTACAGTATAGTATTCGGGTAAGAAATACTACAGAAATGAAAAAAAAAAATTAAATACATATTAATGCTTACGATAAAAGTTACGATAATGCTTACTACAAAAGTTATTCAGTCAAGAGCAGCGGGTGATTTTCTGTCTTTTGTTCTTTGATTAACATGACAGACAGCAGCAGGTTTATTAGGCTGCTACCACTTTAAGAGCGTTTGCAAGGCATTTACTTTCTCATCTATTTATGTTCCAAAACTGACTGGATTTACCTGAATACTCAGTAAGATGAGCATTTTGACATAATTTTAACCGTTTAAGCACAGTAAGCCAAAAACAACTTAATTTGATACTCGCAAGCTGTTTGAGAGGCAGCTTTATGTGCATGCCAATTATATAGATCAGTGGTGCACACGCTTTTGGTGCGAGTGTGAAACCTGTGGCAATGACTAAAATTATGCGCAATACAAGCACTATTCAACCGGAGCGAATGAGACGAGTGAGTGAGAGGAGATGGGTGTGTGTCAATTTGGCGTCGGAGAGAAGAGAGAGAGCAAGAACGCGCAATTGGTATCGGTGTATATATACTGCAGAAAAGCAGTATTGGAGCCGTTTCAGATATTTCAGTATCGATATCGAAATATCAATATTTTTGACAACACTACTACATAACATGTAAAAAATCAATAAGCGGAATGTCTGAATGCGCAGTTTTCATGAACACACTGGGTGAACAATGTCCGGACGATCTACTGCATTCATGTAGTGTGCATTCAGCGTATAATTTGCTATCTCATAATGCAATGGTAGCTGAGGAGCCGCCAGATTCAAAAACTGAAAAGTAAAAATGTCAGAATACAATGAACCAAATAACCCTTTGAGTGATATATGAGTGCCAAGAAAGTAATTCAACAAGTTAAGAAGTTCTCCATCATATTCAGTACATACTGTATGCAGACGGTGTATCTAGACGCAATGATTTTTGTTACTTGCGCATTAATAAGAATTTGAAGAAAATGTGCTTAAATGTCATGAAAGTCACAATCCAATTGTCATGGTCTTAAAACTGGTTTCATTTTCTTTATTCTTCTAATTTGGGGGTGAAATATGACATTGAGGTTTCTCCATCAGACTCACTCATAAAGCAGCAGTCAGTGAGTGAGTTAGTATGCGAAGAGCTTGTTTACATTCCAGATGCAGCATATTGATGAGTATGAGAGCGCTCACATTTCTCCGTTTCTTAGTACTAAGGCTGCTTCAGGCAGTCTTTACAGCCAACACACCGATCTGTGGACACATATTTATTCAGTTCATCATTCGTCCATCTGCTCTTCCTCTCTCCCTCCTTCTTTCCCTCGCGGCTTGTTTGTTGGTACCCCCTCCTTCCCCCCATCACTCTCCTCCTTCCCTCCAGTCTCCCCTATTGCCCAAATTCTTTCCACAAAATGAGCCACCTGCTCACCCACTTTAGTGAGATAAATCTCTGACCCAATCCAAAGAGCCATACAGGTGTGTATGCATGTGCATAGGTACGGGGGGGGCTCTCTCGTTTTCAGAAAGAATTTATGTCAGTTCTCCATCAGTGCACAACGATACATGACATAGCAAGGAAAACGTTCACAAAGCATGCCAATCAAACACATTCTGAGCCTGCTAATTGTTGAGTATACAAGGTGGCAGCACACACAGAGACACGCATGCACACGTTGCGACTATCTGCATGTTGCAGGCTGCGCTCCAAGCACAGGGCTGAGAAGAGTGAAAGAGAGAGAGGTCTGATTCCCCACCCTGGCTGACAAGCATAATAATCAGAGCAGAGCATTACCAACCAGTCCAACTATACATCTCTCTCATTCTCTTACTTTCCTTCCTCTTGTCTCATTTCCTCACATGTCGGGTTGGTTTTCTCTTCAATTTTGCATCCATGCCATGCTGACAAGACCAGCTTAAGTTGTGCCTGGATGTTGGTTCCTGCTTTGAAATGCCGATGTCTTCCAGTAGGCTTCTTAAAGTTTAAAATGAAAATTCTGTCATTTCCTCACACTCATGTTGTTCCAAACATGTGTGATTATTTTTTCACTGGAGAAATGTCTTAAAAATACACTGATCCATGCAACTACAATGAAGAGACACAGGCATTCTAGATTTCAAAAAGGATGCAAAAAGCATGATAAAAAGGGGTCCATACTGTATGACTTGTGAACTTTATTCCTTGCACATTCTTTTTAATTTCTTGTAATTCCATTTAATGTATTTCTGTAAGGAACATGCTGTATATTTAAGCCAAAAATTCTGGACATTATATTCATCTCTATAGTGTTTTGTCTAAAAAAAAAAAATGTAGTAAAAAAGTGTTATGTATATACTATTATAGTATTTTTTAAAATATTGAAGAAATTATATATATATATATATATATATATATATACACACACACACATATACATACACACACACACACATATATACACATATATACACACACACACACCTATTATTAGCATATATATATATATATATATATATATATATATATATATATATATATATATATATGCGCTAATAATAGGTGTGTAACGGTACATATAACGGTTCGGTCAGACGACGAATACAGTCAGTCACAGGCGATCCACACTCCAATCCAGAAGGGGGCGCGCAGTAATGCAACGCTGTTTGCTAACAGCCACAACAGGAAAAAGTGCAGAAGAAGAACAACAGATGATCTATGCATAGATATGTTTACGTGTAATCTCTCAACCAGTGTTTCAACTGCGGAAAGACATAAAAAAAAAACAGCTTGAGAATAAAATCTCATGTAGCATTACATTTACCTCAGGCAAATCATTTAGTGTCTACAGCATGTTAGTTCACTAGAGAAATGAACTCTAAAGGGGAGCATTTCACTAAATATATGCACTATATTAGCTTATTTATTCAATATAATTTACTTTACCTGTTAGTAATTTCTTAATTATTTAATATATGTTTAAATACATTTATCAAGAAAACAAGTTATGACAGTAACTGTGTAAATGATTATATTTCATAAATGAATTGGAGTTCAAAAATAATTGAAAAATAATTGCATAATTAGATAAAACCTGCCTTAATGTGTAATTTACATGTTTTTTATTTGAGTGTTGATTATTATATAATTTAATAGTTTGGGCTCTGTTGTTAATATTACAGTAATGTGTAAGAAAGGGCTCCCTACAGCATTAGCAGAGTTAGATTTTTTTTATCCATAAGAAAATGTTCAATTATAATTGAATTTATTTAAAGAGAGAGACACAATTTGTTCAATAAACCACTGTTTAATAAAAAAACGAGGAAAAAAGAAGCAATTTTATGTTTAGTTTTCCCCCCACTGCTGTACCGAACCCGTACCAAACCATGACTTCAATACCGAGGTACGTACTGAACCGTCATGTTTTTGTGTACCATTACGTCCCTAGCTAATAACCCACATGGTACCTAAGCTTGAAAGCTCCAGTTCATTCAATCACATGGACCAGTATAATATATCAAAAACTTTGAAATTATGGCAGAATTTTCACTTTTAGGTGAACTAACACCTACAAACAAGGTTAACCAGCGAAAACACCATTAACCAGCAAAAAAAAAAAAAAAAAAAAATCAGGCTGTAACATGGAAAATCATGCTGGTCTTTCAGCAGAGCACGCATTCGTTGCAAATGCCTCTACATCACCGTGTCTTTCTCTCTGCCATCTCAGTGTGGCTTATTTATGACAGGGTGGAGGCTGCACATTGTCGTTTTAGCTGAACATGGAAAAACTTCCTCCTCTCCTTCTCTCCCCATCAGTGTCCTCTCTCACGACTCCTTATCAGACCTCAGACAGCCTGTCTGTGCGCCGCTCTGTTTATGGAAACACTGTAGAGAGGGATTTCTGTGGAGGGTGTGCGTGCAGCATCCTGAAAGCATATCAAATGTAAAGGGTGTATGTGCATGTGTTATCATGCGTATAAGCACTTTCAGAGCACACATTTGTGTGTTGTTTTGGATTGATCCGTACCGGTCTTTCTTTTGAATTAGATCCACCGAGGGGTGGGGGGCAGCAAATGAAAAGAAGGAAAGATGGATGGAATATGGTTTGATGTTTACTGAGTCCGTTGCTAAGGAGATGAGAAACGAGGGACAGATTTAGTCATAACAGAGGCAGAGACTGATGGAGCAACCAAAGCCATTCAGAGAGAGAAAAATAACACACTCAGACGAAAAGAAGCAGAAAGAGAGGGTAGAAGGGATGGAAAAAGACAGAAGTGATGGCAAGACGAAAACATCACGGGGTGGTAAGTAAACAGGGTGAAAGCTTCCTGCATTTGTGATATAAAGTGCAGAAGGACAAAGGAGGAGAGAATAGGCAAAGAAAAAGAGAAGAGAGGGATTAACAGAGTGTGAAACCATTATGTTGAAAGAGTGAAAGCCTAGAGCCCATTAAACAGCTCTATAGGCGATGACAGGGATGTGTGTGTGTGTGCGCGCGCATCTGGAGGCCTGAAATGCAGCACTCGCACACAAATAAATATGGCTATGGAGTGCTATCTGAGATGGAGAGAGACGTAGCCTTGACCCTGCTGACCTTTTCTTTTAGTTCACAATATCTGGTGTACTTCCTCCCAGCTGAATCACTCCACACACCCATCAAATCCCAGACAGCATCTGAAAAGCAGAGCCTGTTTTGTTTCTCCATCATTCATGCGTCGGCCTTGAGCGTCCACGTCGAACCCTGCATAACACGGGCCTGCTTTAGTTCACGTGCTCCACTTGTACGAGAGTGGTTTACAATCAATAAAACCTTTTACCTCGGAGTGTGTCACAGCTTGCATCCCCCCCGACTGACTCTTTTGTGGTCTTGCTCAAGAATATTGTGGAAAAACGTTGTCAATAGCCTTGAAGTGTGTGGGGTCACTGAAGGGAAACATAACATCCTTATGTGTCAAGCCAAGCGTGTCCAACATGATATGCTCCGGGAGAGGTATGGAAAGGGAAGGGGAGGTGGGTTGGAAACAGCAGATTTCCTCAGAAAGCACTGGTAAGGCTGGTAACTCCACATTAGGTTATTTCCTACCCGTATATCATGAAGTTGACATGTATTTTACTGTAAAAAGATATGTGTCATCAATATGTGTGGGAACTCACTCAGGGCTATTGAATAGTACTGAATTACATGTTGTTTAAAAAGGCACATTGGATTTCCTCTCTCATCACTGCTGAATGGATGGATGGATCCACTTCTAAAACTATAGCACAAAACATTCAGCAGCCAGTGAAGTCTGATTACTGAACAAACAACCCTTATACGTCAGTTTGGTTTAGTGAATCAAAAAACATTACAGTACATCAAAGGTAGTCTGATTTCCAAATAAATGACTCTCATGACCCGGTTTTTAATGAATCAAAACCATCTAGCGTGTCTAGAGTAGTTCAAATTCCCGTACAAAAGATGAACGGGCCTTTTTTAAGTGAATCAAAACCATACAACATGACGACTGTAATAAGATTCCTGAACAAATTACTATTATGAACTGGTTCTTTATAGTGAATCAAAACCATCCAGCACAAGTAGTGTACAGTAGTTCAACTGATTCTTGAATAAAAAAAAAAATAAAAAAATAAAAAGCATACAGCAAAACAACAGTAGTCTGATTCCCAAACAATTGATTCTCATGAACTGGTGCTTTTTGGTGAATCAAAACCATACAGAATGACTATTGTAGAATGACTCCTGTACAACTGACTCTTATGAACCTGTCCTTTTAAGTGAACCAAAACCATACAGCATTACTAGTGTAGTATGATTTCTAAACAAAAGACTCTTATGAACTGATTCTTTTTAGTGAATCTGAAACATACAGTGTGACCAGTGTGGTACGATTCCTGAACAAATGACTCTTATGAGCCTCTTCTTATAAGTGAATCAGATACAGCATGAATAAAGTAGCATAATTCCTGAACAAATTACTTTTATGAACTGGTTCTTTTTAATGAATCAAAATCATCCAGCATGACCAGTGTAGTTCAAATGACTCTTAAATAAATTACTCTATTAAACCTGTTCTTTTTGGTGAATCAAACCACACAGGAAGACCAGTGTTGTCTAACTGATTCATAAAGAATTGACTTTTATCATCATTTGGTAATGTTAAAACCCAAAGTGTTCTTCCTCAAAATTGCTAAAAGTACTAGATTTACAACCAGAATCTTTAAATTGCTTACGATTCCACCTCGAACTGTCACAATACTGTTTTGTAAGAGTTTGTTGTGTTTGGACAAACGAGACTGCACTCGTCCAGCTGTCAGAAACCAAAAGAAAAACCAGAGTTGCTCGATAAACACAGGTACAGAGCGATCAAGAGCGTTTCATGGTTGTCTTCCTTAATGGCACTGGTGACACTAGTTTAAATGCCGACGGAAGGCATGTTTCACATTCATGCCAATTAAACCAAAGCTTTGCACAAGGCCAAGTAAGCACAATCGATCAAACAAGCTCACACGCTTGTATATTGACATTTTGGAGAGGTTCATCCCAATGTCCGAGGGCTACGAGGAAAACGCAACCATAGCCGCAGAAATGAATCAATGTGGGGGATAAAAAGCCCAGTCTAATAAAAGACGTGAATTTCTCTCCCGTTTGTTTATATTCCATGTCATCCTCTCTGAAAGGTACGCTGGTAATTGGCCGAGGTTGAGCCGGGCAGATCCGGCCGTGTTTGTGTGGGGTTTAAGAGCGCCGTTACTCAATTGCCCGCTATCTGAAGGCCTCTGCCGTGGACTACAGGGAGCAAATAATAGACTCTTTTCAAACCCAGACAGCTTTAACATGAGAGGAAGACGCAAGACCCTTCAGAAAGAGAAAGAGTTGAGCAGGTCATAAATGAATTTTTGGAGATAGAATAAGAAGACAGGGAGATAAAAAGCAGAGAATAGAAGACATGAGGGAACACGAAAGATAAATGGAGGGCTCGATGGACTGGACACTGGGTTGTAATGATGGCCTCTCTCACTCCCTCGCACTGAAACAATTTGGCTCGTGAGAAGATAAGGACAGGCTTCTCCAAACCTTCATTAGCCTCAAGTATATCTTTCCCTCTTACTCTCTCCCTGTCTGTACAAAACAAAAACCAGGAGCATAGAAGAGAAGTGCCATTAAATGCAATTTATGGCCCTTTGTTTTATGGCTAATGGAAAGCATAAATTTGCAGATATAAACATAAAATAATAGTTTATTAGGACTAAAATTAATTATTCTGTAAAATTAATTCATATGGTCAGGAAAAGGATATTTTTTTGGGACCTCATGAAATCTTGTTTTGATGTAAAGTTCCAGTTTCTGTTTGAAACAAGCAGCATTCGCATAATTACAGCAGAAATACAGAAAATATCTTAGACAATATGAGGTTCCTTCAAATATTGTGCAGGACAATGGGGGACCTTTGTGTCAAAAAGGTTGAGAATTACAAGAGCATCTAAATGGACAAAAATCTGTAATGTCTAGGATGGGTCATCAACTTTTTTGCTAAATTTTCCTGCCATTTTAAATGCATATATCTGCTAATTGTAAATTTAGTCAATATTTAAGAGTACATTAGCATTTAGAAGACCTTACTGCTAACAGAAATGAACTAAAAGCCACAAAAATCAACAACAAAAAAATTGATTTCACTGGGTCTTCAACGTGATTTAGCAAAGTTGAACATGTTCCTGGATCAACATCCTTTGTTGGTCCTTGAACAACCTTTGCCAAGCCCTAATTATAGTCATTATTGCAAACCCCTAAAATTAGAAGGAAATAACATTGTTCAAGCCACAATTCTAGCTCACAACTGGCTGACTAGGAATGTTGCAGGACCAACAAGGTTGCTGATCCCAGCACAAGTCCTACCTGGCTAAATCACGTTGATCAAAATTTTTTCATAGCGGCAGATAAGATTGAAACTCCAAGAGTCAAGTCATGACCAGCGAATGACTCCCTCCCTCAGTTTCACAGCCTCTGCTGACAGATAAAAGTTCAGACCCGAGGCAGCATATGCACTAACTGTGTAACTAACTGTGCAACTGAGTTTTTCCATCTCTCTCTGTCTTTGCGTCAAGCTTAAGGCATCCACACAGCTACTGGGCGCTATGGCAACAGGAGATCCCCCACCATTTTTATCAGTGTATTTACAACAAGATTTTCCTGCTGAATCTTGTTGAAGACAATGAACAATAACCCTCCAGTCTCTTCCAAAACACACTGACTCATTTGCCACCATCTGAGCCAAAGCAAGCAAATATTACTGTCCCATCAAGATGAACCACTTCTTTGAGGTCTCAGAGGTTTAAATCGCATGGGGCTAAATATAGTTTAGTCTAGACTAGTCTAAAAGATGCTCAGGCTCACAAATAGGCTGTGCCTCTTCATGTACATTAGTTAATTGTGCCATTTATTGTTGGCGCATTGATGAAAACATCAGTCTGGCTGGATGAAAGCTCTCAATGAGGCAGGAGACGCTTTTGATAAAGTTAGCTGCAGTAGTACACAGCGTCTAAGTATGCTAATTAGGATGTATTAGCTTCAAGTGTTTGTTTCTCTGTTTTTTCTTGGCAGAATAGGGCATATATATGTGTGTGTGTGTGTGTGTGTGTGTGTGTGTGTGTGTTTAGATTGTATATATATGTATGGGTCATTGACGCGACGGGTCATTTTTTTTGTCCTAAGACCTTAATAATAACAACAATAAAACTAAGATATGACATCCAAAGTATGTAAGGTAGTACAACTAGATCTCTTTTATTGATCCAAAAGGTTTTAATTATATTTTGCTACATATAAAGGTATTTTAAAGACTTTGAAGTGTCAAAAGGTCATTCGGTTTAACCGTCCAAAGGCCAATACAGCCATTTCATTTGTAATTAAAATATCTTAAAATGTAATAAATTTATATATTTTTTATTCTGGCATGATTTTATAACATACAGTGCAATATGGTATTAGAATTATGTGTAGAAGTCGTTGCTTTGTTATGAGAAAGAATGTCCGGAAAAATTAATTTCATTGATGTCATTCGGAGTAACCAATATAAGTGCTGGAATGCTCATATGCATGTCCCAAAACATCAGGTCATTCGGTACAACTGCTATAATACATGGAAAGTGTTGTAATATTTTAAAAACTTGTACTGAATATAAAATGTTTGATTGTCCTTTTTGCCAGCTAGCTAGCAAAATAACTAGCTAGCTAGCTAGAAATCAGCCTGTTAGCATTGTTTGAAAAAATCGTCATTCGGTATAACCAAAAGTGTCATTCAGTAAAACCGAAAATTTAGTTAAACTAAATTACTTTTTTGGTGACAAATTTTGTCCATCTTGTAAAAACTGTCAAAGAAGTGTTAATTGATTATAAAAACCACACAATCTTATTGTTAACACTTAATAAAATGTCAAAATTAATTATATCTCCATTATGTTTTTTTTTGCACTTTTAAAAACAATGGTTAACACCCTACAGTATTACTTTTCAATTACATTTAACATTTTCCTACCTATTTTCAGAGAAACAGGAATGTTACGACCATTAAGCATAAATATTACACAATTTAGTGAGGTTATGCTTAAAAGGGAAAAAAAAAAGAAAAACAAGAATGGTAAACCTAATTCAACCCTGGAGTCTCTTGCCTCTTTGCAATATAACTGTATAAACTTTCAAAACAAAACTACACCCTTTGTGAGATCTGTAGTAGCCATTCCTCTTAAGTGCTTACTCACAGAAACTAGTTCTCTCCATAACTTCTTTAAGGCTGCTCCTCTTTTATTGCTCCTCATTTGCTTGGAAAAACTGGAACTCAGTCACAGAAAATCATGTCAGCCCCTGATCAGCTCAGCTGGAAACCCCAAAGATTCATAAGGCTCTCCACATTCTTCACAGAGTGCCAGCCTCTCCATCTCTGCTGCTAAATATGACAAATCATTTGTCCTGACTCAACAATTTCTCACACCGTCCTCCTCAGCAACACTGTGAGATGATATAAGAGATGAAGACCAGCCACAGCGGAGGAAAAAAGGCAGTGTAAGGAAGATTCCTCGCTCTGAGAAGAGGTTCACGCTAATGAAGGCTGTGTGGGATGATTTGGCCTTATGATTATAATCGGGTCTTCGTGTCAGTGGTCTGAAATGATGAGGGCAAAGAGATCACAGAACTCTGGTTAATGGAAAAAACTAGAGTTCACAGAATGTAGAGCATGGTTCCCTTAGAAAAAAGTACCATGCCATTAGGAATGGGAATCATACGTTTTATTGACAATTCTTTTAGTACTTATGAGGAGGAAACATTGCCAATGCCATTGTCAAAATGGTGTGATAATTTCAATAGGGTCATTCCGTGTCAACTAAACCAACTCAAATTTTTGATTTTGTTAATATTTTTTCTGTAGAAAGAAACATAAATAGTGATGAAAGCCAAGATATTAAATGTCACATATGTATATTTACTGAGTAATCCATTATTTTGTAGATAGAGGTCAAAATGGCAATTTTCACCTGAGATTTGGAGCCAAACTAGAGGGGTGTAAAAATGACTTTAGAAAGACGGCAGCATCATTATTTTATTTTTACACAGAGATTGGTAGGTCTATTAGTAAAATCTGTTGACCTTAGCAATCTATGTTGCATTATATGCCAACGGTGACAGTTCCAAAAAAATGGCAAAAAGCACCTGCCTAAAGTTTGCATGCCTGTAACTCAAGTAGTATTAAAGATATCTTAATATTCTTTTAGATTGAGGTTCTTAAACTTTCCTTTTGGTATCTTCAATTTAAAAGCCCTCGACGGTTCAATCCCAGAGATATGGACATGTTAATGTGGCTCCATGAGTAAATTGTACAAAAATGGTAAAAACATGGTCAAAAAAAACACATGGTCAGTAGTCAAAAATCAAATGTGGGTCATTTTGCATACAGCTGATACTTTTAAAGAGGAATATCTGAAGAACAAATAATGTTGAAACTAGAACTGTGTCTTGTGTCTCAACTCAATTGCATAGAACATACCTGTTTGAGTGCCATAAATATTCCTTTTCCAAAGTTCACATGCCTGTAACTCTAAAAGTATTCAAGATATCTTAACATCCTTCTAGATTCCCATTCTTAATAAACTTTCCTATTGATATCTTCATTTTCAAGGCCCTATATAGTTCAGTCTCATATATATGGGGATCTCAAAGCAGCTCCATGTTCAAACTGTTCAATTTTACCAATTTTCAGTGATCGAAAACCAAATGCGGTTCACTTTGCACACAGCTGATATTTATTGCATTTAAAGAGGAATGTCTGAAGAATAAATAATGTTTAAACTAGAAATGTATCTTGTTTCCCTCTATCAAAAGTATTGCAAAACATGGTGTGTGCTTTTGATTCACTAAAAAGAACTGGCTTGTAAAAGTCATTCAGTCGGGAATTGGATGACACCAGTCACATTGTATGGTTTTGAATAAGAGTGATGGTTTAGGGCAGGGGTGTCCAAACTCGGTCCTGGAGGGCCACTGTCCTGCAGAGTTTACCTCCAACTTGCCTTAACACACCTGCCTGGAAGTTTAGTATGCCAAGACCTTGATTAGCTGGTTCATGTGTTTTATTGGAGTTGGAGCTGAACTCTGCAGGACAGTGGCCCTCCAGGAGCAGGAATGGACACCCATGGTTTAGGGCATCAGACAACATTGATTGTGTTTGTCTGTTTTTGATTTACAAAAAAGAACCAGTTAATAAGAGTCATTTATTTGGGAATCGGACTGCACTCATCACCCGTTTCGCACTGTAGATTCACACGTTAACCGAACCAAACATGATCCAGTATAAATAAAATTAAATTAAAATTATTGGTACTGAAATATTAAAGAGCCATGGTAATACCATCTTTACTGCTCTCTTTTTGTCACATACTTCCTAAGTCCTAAGACTTATATTCTCTATAACAAAGCAAATCAGTAAAGTACATGGAAATGTGGTCTGTTTACTTCTGTGGATCTTAGGTACTTGAGGGCACATTCTGCCGCGCTTGGCTAATTGTAAGTGCTTTTCTCCCTCTATTAGCTCATCCTTCACCTACGCACACACACACGTCTCCTTAGTGTACTTATCTTACCCTTCCTTTTCACTCTTTTCCCCTCGTCTCCTCTATAATCCATAAGAATAATCCCACCTGCAGCCAAACTCCAAAGCCTGGAGTCTAGCTCCATCCTGGTCTCAGAGACATCATTTACAAGTCTAATCAGAGATCATGATAATTACAAATGGCATTTGAATAAATCTGATTAATGTTTAACACAAGCTCTGTGCTTGCCGTGCCCAGAATGTTTAAACACAGGCAAAGAGGGGTAAATACTCTCCCGTCTGTCAGCGAGTCGCCAGGATTTGCAAATCAAACAGAGCTGCGCTGATAGCTCAAGGCGTCAAAGACCGTGGCTTGGTTTTAAGGAGGTATCTGGAGGCCCCTTTTCAGCCTGACGGTGTTAGTTAGCATTAGTTAGTAGGGTTAGCGTGACTGACATCACCTCTGGGGGACAGGTTTAAAGATAAGGCAAAAACTAGTCAACATTTTCTAATTAGTCTTTCTCCACTGATGTTCAAAGGCTTTTGCCATTCAAAAGCTAAGGTAGAGGCACTGAGATAAATGGGAATGCTACTAATGTTGGATAACACTCACCTGACCTCTGACCCGAAGAACTCCCATAGTGCCAATAAAGTCATCTGTGAAACTCACACCCTTACTAACAAAATGCTTTGCAAAATGCAAGTGCTTCTGTACTGCTCTTCCTCTCATTTGAGAAGGTTTTCTATTGATCATTATATTTCCTCTTTATCTTTAATCAAAAGGCTTCAGAAACTCTGATGTTTAATTAATTAGGCACTCAACGCAAGGCCCACTCACTGGCTCAGAGAACCAGCTTTAATTAAATATTCATGAGCTGTCGACTGCTAATTATCATTCTAGTAATGTTCCTACGATGGCTCAATAAGGAGTAGGAATTCATGAGGAAGAGGATGGAAATGGTAATGATGACCGTGAAGATGATGATGATGATAATGAAGGCTAGTAACTTTCACCACAATCCAAACAATCCATCTGGAAAGCAACTGTGGCAGAGGCTCACTAAAGCTCTGCTCAAAGTTTCATTCGATGAGGGAGTACTGGAAGAGCATGAGTATAATTAAAGGGAATAAAACATCAGGGATGGTGTTCAGCTCTGCAACACACCCGCGAGTATCAGGCGTGTGAGATGCTCAAAAGCAACCCCTTCCACCCCTAAATGACAGATGGAGAGGAGGCCGGTGACTCTGTGGAACGTGGAGATAAATGGGCCGCTCTGTTTCTTTCTCTCTCTGTCTTTCTGTGAGTGAATAGATTAATGTGAGGTGCCGGTATGAGTCTCTCAGATACAGACGTGATGCGTGGCAGTGTGAGCACTGTAGTCGTGCCGCAGCTGAGATGTGAATATGAGGGGGGGGGGGGGGGGGGGGGGGGGGGGGTGTATGTGTATGTGTATGTGTGTGTGTGTGTGTGTGTGTGTGTGTGTGTGTGTGTGTGTGTGTGTGTGTGTGTGTGTGTGTAGGCAAAACCAAGACTCAGAGAAACCTCTTACACTACAACCACAGAAGTTCAGCGTCTCACCAAAAATACTTTAATGTACATGTCCACTGATACAGAAAACAACCAATCCAATCCAACTTAGCCACAATAATAAAAAAAAGTAAATGTAAATTGCATTTTACATCTAAATTAAAATATGAAATATATCTTCATTTTACTGAGCAAAAAAATTGTAAAGTAAAACTTAAAATCTTAAATTCAAAAATATAAATATTTCTAGAAAATATAAAAATACATTGCTAAAAAAAATTATTCAATTTCAATTTTATTGAACAAAATAGAAAACGTAAAATGTGATACAAAAATATTGTAGAAAACAAAAATGCATTACTAAAAATTGATAACTGATCAACTTCCATTTTATTAAACAAAAACGTAAAGAAAACTTAAATTAATGAAAAATATAAGAAAATAAAAAATACATTACTAAAGAAAACCTTTAAAATTTAATGTAAAATATAAATATGAAAATGCATTATGAAAATTGATCAATAATAGCAATTGTATCGAACCAAAAAGAAAAACGTAAAATGTGATACAAAAATAATAAAAATAAAATATAAAAATGCATTACTAAAATGTATAATTGATCAGCTTCCATTTTAAACAAAACGTAAAGAAAACAAATTAATGAAAAAAAGAGAACCTTTAAAATTTAATGCAAAATATAAATATTTCTAGAAAATATGAAAATGCATTAGTAAAAATAAAAATTGATCAATTATAACTGTATGGAACAAAAAAACTGAGAAAATTTAGAGCACAAATATAAAAATCTCCATATATTATATATATATATATATATATATATATATATATATATATATATATATATATATATATATATATATATATATATATATATATATATTAGTAATACAATATAATACATACACACATATATATATTATAAAGGTTATATATAATATAAATTTTAAAGGTTCTCTTTTTTTCCATTAATTTAAGTTTTCTTTACGTTTTGTTTAAAAAAAATATATATATATTTTACAAACATTTAAACATTTATCAATGTTTTGAGGGAGCAAGTAAAAATCTGAACTACTGGCTTGACTGGGCATTAGCAGCTAGCAGAAGAAAAAAAAAAAAAAACACTAATTCTTGAGACATGAATTTGCATAATTTCAGAACATTTTTGACGCGCTCCACTCTGTCAATCAACAATCCCTCACAAGAGTCTATTACTCGCCACCCATAGAGTGAATTGAAAATGCCTGCTCAGCTCCGCTCAACTCCACTCACTCCACACCAGTGGACTGTTACAGAAACAACCAGATTTTGAGACTGATATCCGTGTAAAAATATAACAATGCATGAAAGAAAAACAGTGAAGTTCATGGATAAGCATTTATCTCTGCTTTCATTCTTGTCTCGCTCTAATATAGACAGATTTGAAACTCTATTACCTCAGCGTATCTCTTTGTCAACACTCTAGGTAGTTTGTACACAGCGGGACGCTAGTTTGTACCGATACTTGAGAGCACTTCAGATTTCCTTTCTGAACATGCATACATTCATGCCTCAGAGGGGAATTTAAGGGCTTTCATACCAATCACTTAAAGAGTCTGGGAGTTTTAAACAAATCCTAAGCGATTTGTAATGCTTGACAGAGGTTTAGGCTGTAAAAAGGGCCCACTTATCATAATCATGCAGTGTGAAGTTAAAGAAATCAGCTGTGATTTCTATCCTCTCACCAGGATTCTTTTCTATTCTTGACTCGTGCGACATCCCTCTCCTCTATCTTGCCGTGGGTGAGTCGAGGAGCATCTACTGAAGATTAAATTGGCCTGTGCTTCAGCCCAACTAGCCTACGTGCCAAACGCTGACTTCTCCCATCTCTCATCACATCCTGAGATAATAACCCTTCCAAACTTTCCCTCTCTCCCTTCTTTCCTCTGCCACTGACCTCCTCCTTCTCTTCTTTAGCCCGTGGCACTCTTTCCATCCACGATATTCGCAATCTGCGCCTTCAATCTCCTCATTTCTCCGCCTGAAGCTCCTTTTCACCCCTATCATATGCACACACAGGCCCCAATGGGCCCCTTCCCATCATGCACCAGCACTCCCCTTTTCCCCGTCCCCTCGCTGCGAATCTGACCTTGGCTCCATGGCTGAAATGGAGCCTCCGATAAAATCACTAAACCTCCGGTCCACCTCATAATCTCAAATTACACACTAATGCCTCATATGGTGGCTTCCCAGAGGGACCTGTTTGGGTTTGATTGAATGTGAGTCCGTGTGCGTATGACTATTTTGTAAGGAGGGGGAGGGGTCTTTAAAATCGATCACTGGAATGACAATATGTTTTTGCTAGAGGATGTATGTTAAAGTGATAGTACATCAAAAAAATGAAAATTATGTCATCATTGCCGCATGTCGTTCCAAACCAGTATGAAAAATCAATACAAAAAATTCCTTAATATTAACAGTACATTGGGCCTTATATTTACAGACTTTTCTTAGAGTATATGGAAAAACAAAGTTCAGAACTCATGGTAGGTCTGTCTTTAATGATTTATAAGTTCTAAGTTAAAAAAAAAAAAATCCCCTATATGGAGAAAATGAACATGCTTTTTACTTTGCGCAACCTGACTGCTGAGTTCTATTAATGTCAAATCAGTCTTCGCTGAAAATCTTCATCCATGGCTCTCAAATGTCACTCACATTCATGTATATAAAAGTCAAGATAAAATGGCAAAGAGGCCCAACAATATTGGTTTAAGCTCGAGTGAATGGGATTTGACAGATACTTCAATTTCTCTTTATGGAAAAAAAAAGTTGCACAAACATTCTTTTGTGATCCACAGAAAAAAAGTCACATGGGTTTGGAACAACAAGAAGGTTATTAAAGTACTGAATTTTGATTTTTGGGTGAGCTATCGCTTTAACTCCCCACCTTCACCTAGCAAAAACAAATGTTCCATTGCCACAAACCGTGATGAATTTGCTTTCTAATAGAGTTGTGCAGGTTGTATTTTGACTGTGCCATTAGTCACCCGGTGATCTTTGCCAGCACAGCAGGGATGCATGCAAGAATTATGAACCGAATGCTGCAAAATTTAAAAAATGTGGCTTTTCTGTGTGAAATCCAAACAGCGTTTCCAAAAGCCTTTTAAAAGCATCTGAAAGCCGATTTTAGCGCCGTGCTTTATTACAAGGCCAAACGTGTTAGAGTAATCAGGACATATCTGCTTTCTCGGCACACAGGCACCAAAGCGGAGAGTGGGCCTCTCGCACGGTCAGTCACACACACATACACACTGGCAGGCCGCCGGTTAGTGGCGGTGAGGTCGCTGTCACTATGACGACCTGGTGACAAGCTGTCTGTTCCACTCTTAAACAACCAGACCAGTAGTGAAAGGCACAGCCTATAGTTAGTGTCACTCACAGCTTTCAAAAGCACAGGCGAGCTAATGTCCATAATGCTGAAAGCCCGAGTATGTGTGTGTGGATATAGGAAGGGCCAGGGAAAGGGATGGAGATTTGTTTTGAGGTTCTGATAATTGAGGGACAGGTTCTTTATGTATAGCTTTCTCTCTCTCACGCTCCCGCTCTCGTTCTTTCTATTATCAGATCTTTTCTGCAAGCACACTGTACAACCAGGCCACAGCGGGCACAGGAGAATACAAACAAATAAAAAAGGTTGTTTGATTTGGTAGGCTACAAATTCTAACTATGTGAAGAGGCGCACACACATTTACATTCATATTAAATGAGGGAAAAGCGTAAAATTGTTTTCAAAGTTGGCCAATTATACAGTTACTGTGTATAACGATTAGTTCCACCACCTCATTGGTCTCTTTATGTACACTCATACACACACATATAAACACACACACACATATACACACATATATACACATATATATATATATATATATATATATATATATATATATATATATATATATATATCAGAGGTGGGAGTAAGTCACACATGTGCAAGTCACAAGTAAGTCTTAACCTTCAAGTCTCAAGCAAGTCCAAGTCAATTTTTTTGAGAATCAAGCAAGTCAAGTCAAGTTGTAGCTTGGGTCAAGCAAGTCACTGGCAAGTCATACAAATGTTTGATGATTTAACTGGATTTATATTAAAATAAGTTATAACTACAGTAGTTATGGAAGAACTTTGGGAGTTTTATTTGCAACAAAAACATTGCAATATGCATTTCTACTCAAAAGGTTTCCACATACAGCTTAGCTATTACAATAAAAATCTATTTGGTTGTTTTTTTGTGTGTGTGTGTGTGTGTGTGTGTGTGTGTGTGTGTGTGTGTGTGTGTGTGTGTGTGTGTGTGTGTGAGTGAGAGAGAGAGAGAGAGAGATAGGGAGAAAGGTGATTTGATTGAGTGTGAGTGAAAAGTGTATTGTTTGTTTGCATGTGCATGGTTGTGCTTGCAAGTTTGAGTTTTGTTTTGTTTGTTTGTGTATGCATGGTTGGGTTCGCAACTCTGTATTATTTTTTTCTTTGTGTGTGTGTGTATATAAGTATACAATATATTTATATGCATCCCATAAACTATCTATAGGCTTTTCACTCAGTCTAACACTGAAGACCAATTACTAGACACTGTACACATGCATATACTAATTGATATTGCAAAAAAAGCTGACATTTCCTTATAAACAGTGAATAACCATTTACAATGCACTTGCAAAAAAATTAAATGTGATAATTTTCTCTGTTACTTTTGTTCTTTGATTATCTTCAATGACAGACAGCAGTTGTTGCTGTCACTTTAAGAGCTGTCGCACATGATGCGGATCTCACACGCGTCACACTTTCTCACAACTCTTTACTTTCGTTTAAGACTTTATTTAACTCATTCAAGGCTGCTCTAATGAGGATACTCGACAAAACGGACATTTTTGGCATTATTGGGTGCGTTACTGTTTGTTTAAGCATGGCATTCTGGCGCACATCTTTCTGTGCGTCGTGTGTGTGACAGGACATTCACAGACAGCGCGTTCTCTTTTTCTCTTTTGGCGCACTTAAATGGTTTAAAAGCATTTGCATGAATAAGAGCATGATCATACATTGCAATGCTAGACAAATTATGACAGAAAAAACGGTGCCTTCCATGTTCAGTCACAACTGTCCATGCTCTTATGTTAGCTCTCTCTGCTTGCCTGCTGCGTCACGTGGTTAGGTTGCAGTGAGTTCAAAAACTGATATTTATTAAGAGTTATTTTGAGTCATTTAACTCAAGTCCGAGTCAAGTCTCAAGTCATGAACATCAAGTCAAAGTCAAGTCAAGTCTTTTATTAATATTTGTCAAGCAAGTCTCAAGTCCTAAAATTTGCGACTTAACTCTGACTCGAGTCAAGTCATGTGACTCGAGTCCCCCACCTGTGAGATATATATACACACACACACACACACACACACACAGACACACACACACACAGACACACACACACACACACACACACTTCTCTGCCTTTTGTTCTTTGATTAACATTAATAACAGACATCACAGCACCAGGTTTATTAGGCTGTGGTCACTTTAAGATCTGACGCACATGATGCGAATTTGACACACATCCGATGTCCTCAAAATTCTCTACAGTCATTTAAGACTGTGCTTACGAGGATACTCGACAAAGTTAGCATTTTTGCATACTTGTGTGTGTTTTTGTATGTTCAAGTACAAAAGAACTGAATTTCGGCAGGCGCGCTATCTAAGCAGCTTTCTGTGCTCCTGAGTCGTGTGTGAGACTCACAGATAGCGTGCCAGTACAGATTTAAGTTCTTTTTTGCGTCTTATCGCGTTTGAATGGTTTAATAGCACTTAAATGAATGACAGCGTGATCATATAATGTAACGCTAGCTAAAGGATGGCGTAAAAAAAATGAATGCTGCGTTAATCGTGTTAAATATTTGCAACACGTTAAACTTAAAAAAAAAAAAGAATACACATACATATATATATATATTATATATATATATATATATATATATATATATATATATATATATATATATATATACACACAATATATATACATAATATACAGTGATTATTATGTTTCTAGCATGTATGTGTATGTGTGTGTGTGTGTGTATGTGTATATATATAATATACACACACACACATATACACATATACATATATACATGTGTGTATATATATATATATATATATATATATATATATATATATATATATATATGTGTGTGTGTGTGTGTGTGTATATTATATATATACACACACACACACACACACACACACACATACACATACATGCTAGAAACATAATAATCACTGTAATAATGATCCATTCATAGATTCTTAAGTATTTGCCTATTAAAATCCAAACAGCAACTTTTTTTTTTTTCGCCGGGCAGTGTAAATATAATATATATATAAAAAAATGGAAAGAGGTTTATTCCTGCCAACTAGAGCTGTTCTGTGCCCGCGGGGGCTTTCTATTCTTCCATAATGGCAGGTCTGCACCTGTCTCCCTTCCCACCACCCTGTGTTCACGGGCACCCAGGTCAGCTAAATATAGCCCCTCCATCCCCCCTCAACCCACTGCAACCCTGATCTCCCGTAGGAGGTACGCTGTGTGGATAGAATTACACACACATACACTACGAGATACTATGTCACTTTACTGGAAAGAAATACCAGACTGCTGTGCTGTTAAAAGTTGGTGTGGGACATGCTGTTTGTTGTTTATAAATGTGCTCGTTCACAGTCAGTTCAAGCGTGGAGGGGTGCAACGGTTAGAAATCAGGCTTTTGATTGAGACTTTTGGCAGTAATCTGCGCAGGATCAATAACGGGGGAAGTTGACTGATATAAAATCTCATATGTTGGTGAAATGGACCGTGCGGCCGAGGCATCACGGTGGAAATGACGTTCCTAGATAATAAAAGATCCCATTGAGTGATTACGGAAATGTCACAGAATTCCTCTCCACCGTTTCCACCTCTCGTTACACGGCACCGATCAAAGTCTCGTTGGGTGATGGATGATCGTTATTACCGGTGGAAATAATAATGAGATTGGTCGTCAGTGTCAGACATTTCACTCTCAGAGTGTTGGGTCAGGTGAATCGTGATGACATCCATCCATCATGGACGCAATGAATTCACAGATGCATGCTGTTGCAGAGCTGCGTCACGACCCGTGCTGCTTCATTTCACTGGTTACTGTGTGTGTGTCTGTCTGCACTATCACTGCTGATACAAAACATAAAATGAATACTTTCTATGGCACTGCAGATTTTCATAAAGCAGCCCCCCCCCCCCCCCCCCCCCAACCTACCCCCTCCCAGCTGTTGCCGTGGAAACTGTTTGCAGAGCAGGAGAGAACTATTCTATTACTGTTAGGGGGAACAATTCCTAGCACCTTCCTTCAGCAGACAAACCAAAACATGACCTAGCAGAGAGAGAGAAAGTGAGGCAGGAAGACAGAGAAAGTGCACTGTAAGGTCGCTTACGCACTACAGTTTGTTACGTCAGAGAACACTGCAAATGGAGATGGTGTGTCACAAGGATGTAGAGGCAAGGGTGTGCATTTAAATTACACTTGTCATGTAACCTAAAGTTGATAAAAAAATAAAATAAAATTACTTTTTCTGCAAAGCTCTCTGAAGTATTCATTGACCAGTGACAATTCAACCTTCACCAGGAGTTTGACTGACAGGCGATCGGACCAATCATTATGCTGAATCCACTACTTTGTCTGACAAACAAACCAGACAGGAGAGTTAATAAATTAATGTCGGTGGATTTGAACTTAAAAAATGGTGTGTACTGATCCAACTGCACCATTCAACTGCAGTTGAAACAACATACCTTCTAATGTTAATTCATGTTTATTACTAGTTGGAAGAGATGATCCGTTCACGTGCCGCTTGAACTGAGACGCTACAGCGATCTGTCACGACACATTAAAGAGCCACAAAACGGTTTTGAATTTCTTAAAAAAAATAAACTAAAAAAAATTTTGGAAGCTGAGACTTTGTTTCATACCAAAAATAACCTGCTCTGTCTTGTCTGTCAGTACGTTGTCAGTGTACTCTTTGCTCTGAGATTTATTTTTCACTCTGTGAGAACATGATGTGTGGCATGAGAGCCATGGCTTGTCGGACAAAGCAACAGTAACTAAGGGGGGGACGGGTCTTTGAGAAGGGTCAATTTAAGATAGAAGTGTGTAGCTGCGTTTTTCATCAATCCAATTCATTGTATTACTGCTTGAATTTTGAACTGACCCCATATAGCAGCCATTTGTAATGCCTTTTCAAAAATGTAACACATTATCACAATTTTCTTTTGAAAATTGCCTTTTCGGTAATCCCTTAGTACTAGTGGTGTTTAAAAATAACAAAAGATTTTTTCATTTTTGAAAGAAGTCTCTTATGCTCACCAAGGCTGCATTTATTTGATCAAAAATGTAATATTGTGAAATATCATTACAACTTAAAATAGCAATTTTAATATTTTAACCATTTTAAATTTACTTAAAATGTAATTTATTCCTGTTATGGCAAAACTGAATTTTCAGCATTATTACTCTAGTCTTCAGTATCACATGATCCTTCAGAATAGTGTCAAAACTACCAACCACGATACCAAGTCGGTACTGAAATTTTAAAAATGTGACACTTTGAGCACTGTTGAGCAGATTTGTAAACACCTCTGATTGGCCATTGTGTTCACACGCTCATCAGATAGCTATGTCTGTGATTGGCTACAATGATCAATGCTTCAAAAACATCTTGTAAAAAGACATCAATGACGCTCTTCACTGAGCGCTTATTAGACAGTTACACATGGGAACTTTTTAAGCAGGCGTCTATCAGTGGACCAGTCTGCTGATAGATGCCTGCTTTCAAATGCTCCTGCTCCCGCTTTCAAAACGCTTTCAAATTCAAACACTTCCGTGTGCTCCTGTGAGTTGATCATCGTAGCAAATCACAGACATAGGCTGTGTCCGAAATCGCCCCCTATACCCTTAAATAGGGCACTATTTGAGGGGACAGCCATTTGTAATGGTGTCCGAAGCCATAGTGGACGATGTTGAGTGCACTCATTCAATCCCACAATGCACTGCAATAACGAGTGTACAACCGATGCACGCTCAACGGCTAGAGAATACCCATAATGCACTGTGAGAGTCGCGTGCTGAATGAATTCTCGCGTCTCGCCAGGAGATGGCGCCCGCAGCTGAATCAATCATCCATTCATTTTCCAAACCGTGCTGGTCCAGTATAATATCATACAGGTATAATTTCCTTTTTAATTGATCATTAAATCGTTTAATTAAGTTTTGTACATACTAGTTTTAATGGCAGAGTTTAACATATAAATATTCATTACTACTGGAGCTGCCAGTTTGCTACATTTTAAATGATTATTAAACAGCAAGCACAAACTATGCGAAATCGGCAGCCCTTCCGGCACACTTAGTGTCTGAATTCACTCACTCGTTTCATTCACTCCTTCAAGTGGACTATATTAGTGGAGTAATGTAGGGAATAGTGAATGAGGGTATAGGGGGCGATTTCGAACACAGCAATACACTATATTGCCAAAAGTATTCGGACACCCCTAAAAATCATTGAATTAAGGTGTTCCAATCACTTCGTGGCCACAGGTGTATAAAAATCAAGCACCTAGACATGCAGACTGCTTCTACAAACATTTGTGAAAGAATGGGTCGCTCTCAGGAGCTCAGTGAATTCAAGCGTGGTACCGTGATAGGTTGCCACCTGTGCAATAAGTCCATTCGTGAAATTTCCTCACTACTAAATATTCCACGGTCAACTGTTAGTGGTATCATAAAGTGAAAGCAATTGGGAACAACAGCAACTCAGCCACGAAGTGGTAGGCCACGTGTATTAAAAAAAAAAAAAAAAAAAAAAAAAAAAAAAAAAAAAAAAAAAAATCACAGAGCGGGGTCAGCGCATGCTGAGGCGCACAGTGCGCAGACATCGCCAACTTTCTGCAGAGTCAATAGCTACAGACCTCCAAACTTCATGTGGCCTTCAGATTAGCTCAAGAACAGTGCGTAGAGAGCTTCATGGAATGGGTTTCAACACTACTTCAGAAATCATTCCAATATGCTGATTTGGTGCTAAAGAAACATTTCTTAGTATCAATGTAAATAACAGGTGCGGCTTAATATTTTTAAGGAAACTGTGATACAATGTTCAGAATTTTGATGAATTTTTTTATATTTACTGTCACTTTTGATCAATTTATTTTGTAATTGCTGAATAAAATTATCTTTTTTTTTTTTTTTTTTTTTTTTTTAAATAAATAAAATCTTACTGACCACAAACTTTTTTTTTTTTTTTTTTTTTTACATGGAAGAACTTCGATCACTTGTGACTTCGTGTCATGCTTGGTTAGGAGGACACAGAGTAGAATCTGTCCAGTGTCCACACAGTCAAAGAAACACAGTCAAAGAAACACTTAGCCATTAGATAACAGTATATCTGTACTCATATGACAGCAGTGATCCCTGCCAAGCCCCTGCTGACAGCCTCAGGCTGAGACCGGTACCTCCACCAGTGCTGGCGGAGCATTTTTACAGACATAATTCTCTCCCCTCCTCCACCTATTCCTCCTCCTTTCACTCCATCTTTCACAGCCATCCCCCCGCTGACATCAGTATTGGATTTATCAGCTCACTCTTCTCATCCCTGAGCCAAGATCATCCATCTGCCCTTATCATCCCTCCCAGCATTCCTTAGTTCTTATTTCTGTTATTCCCAAAGGGCACAAGTTACAGTAGGTGTTCAAGAAATACCAAGGTGCCCATGGAGAAGAGCAGTGACAAGTCTAGAAATCTTCATGTGCATGTGATTGGACAGAGTTTGTGTGTGCGTGTGAGTGAGTGAGTGAGTGAGAGAGAGAGAGAGAGAGAGAGAGAGAAAGAGAGAACTTCAGCTTTGCACTCTAAAAATTGTTTTATTAGGTTTAAGCAGGAGTTAAAAACAGTACAAAACTTTGTGAAGTCAGTGAAACGTTTGTACTGTTTTTGTCTCCTGCTTAAACCTGCTTTTTAGAGTGCAGACCTTTTTGCATTTTTATCTATTGAAACATAAGTCTTAGCACCTAATTAACTGGGAGAGCACAGTGAGTGCTTTGACTGGAGAACTTTGTCATCACAGGAGTAAATTACATTGTAAAATATTTTAAAACAGAAAACTGTTAATATTTTACAATATTACTGTTTTTACTGTATTTTTGATCAAAGAAATGCAGCCTTGGTGAGCATAAAAGACTTTATAAAAGCATAAAAAAAAAATCTTAATTACTAATAATATAATATAATATAATATAATATAATATCTGATATTTGAGCTACCAAAAGGCAGTTCCTTTGTTTTTGCTTTTGTTTTTTCATTATTTCCAAACCATTAGTATATTCTGACACTAGGCGGACCAGCAATCAATCTGGGCGGACCGGTGCCACCCGGGCCCTTATGTGGCCTCACCCCTGGAGGAGAAGAGAGTAAGAGGGTCAATGCAGGCAGACAGACAGGTCTTGAGGGTTGGATTAGAGCCTAGGGAACAGTGAAGATGAAAGCAAAAAGGATCAAATGTTAATCAATATGCAGCACATGCTTTCTGAAGGTTCTTTAGTGTTGCCCTTTTGCATATGTGTCAGGCGCCACATTCAGATAATCCGTTTTGTTTCATGCATTTGTGTGTAATGGGAGACTGGGAGAATAGTACAGATAAAGATGTCTCTGATGTCTGAATTAGACAGTTTTTTAAAGCTTTGTGTAAAGCAGGGTGTTTTCAGCGAATTTGCTCTAATGCTGCCACAGTATGTGTGTGCGGGTATATCTGGCTATAGTTAATCGACAAATTTGTCCACTAAATCAGACAAAACAACCCTTTGGGGGACATTCTGTAATGGACTCATTTTAAAGAATTATTAATAAATGAAGTAAATTATAAAAAAAAAAATTTAATTTAATTTTATTCTGAAAGAGATGTAATCGAGCAAAGAATAAAATATTCTTTTTTTTTTGTCCTCGTTTTCTTCAATGAGAACTATTCTCGTGCGTCTTGGTGTCAAGTTGAGCTGAAGTCATTACTATGACGATCAATGTAGATATACAAGATATTGATGACACTGTCTGAACAAAAATGGATTTGATTTTATCAAAATGACAGTACAGACTGTCAGTCCTAATGATCTGATATGAAAAATAAATCAGTTTTATCTGCTGTGTAAACAAAGCCTATAAGTAAATTTGTGCGTTTTGGAAGGGAGTTGAGAGCATAGAAAAGAGAAAAGAAGGAATGTGAAAAGAGGAAAGAACAGAAGGTGAAACACACACTGAGGTCATGGGTTTGAAATAATACACAGAGAAAGAAAACAAGAGAAAGAGAACATAAGCCTAATTTGAGAGAATAGATAAGGTGAATTGAGACAGTGGCAGTCAGGTCACTTTTGCATCCGGAGGATCTTTCCTTCTTTTAACCTCTTCTCCATTAGCATTACTCAGACTTTGTGTGTGTGTGTGTGTGTGTGTTCTTGTATATATGGTTTATGAGGACACACATATGTATAACAACATAGGTATTACAACGTAAACATTATGAGGACAAACTTTCTGTAGAAAATGACGTCATCAGGTGCAATCGAATCGTCTTGAGCCAAGGAATTTTGTTTCTAGACCTTATGGTTCAAAAGTTATTAGTGACTGAGTTAGAGACTCCAAATTTGGAGTCTATCTGTGTGCCAAACTTCATAACTGCCACAAGTAGTTCTATGGGCAGCCATAGACTCACGAGCAGAAGAAGAAACGGAGGAAGAAGAATAAGAACGCCAACAGATACAATAGAGAAACTGTGGATTCCTGTGGAGTGTGTGATGATGGGGTTGTGTGTCTGTGTCCCCCTTTGGTTGTATAAGATTGCTTAAAATCTGTGACGGGTGCTTGGCCCCAAATAAAATAAAATTTAAAAAACCTCCAATATTGGCTGATAACCATTATGGCACACTGTATGTTTTAAAGTGTCCACCGATGGTGCTGAGAGCAGATAAACAAAAAAGCTGTTGAGCTGGCAATCTGGCTTCCTGTGCCTGTATGTTTGAACCAGGTCTCTAAATCTGATATCTGGATGTAAGTGAAGCTTCAGTGCTGCTTCTCACTCTTCCTGCACCCTACATACTGACACATACACAGACACATTAGATTCCCCAGGCACAGCCTTGGCTATCACCATATCCACCAGCCTGTCCCTCCCCACCCTGTTGATCACATCCACTACCCTGGAGAAACACAGAGGTTTCAACCTCACACTGAGCTGGACTGAATCGACTCTCCTCTGGGGCCCGTCACAGATTTTAAGCAATCTTATACCACCAAAGGGGGACACAAACTCACACAGACACACAACCCCATCATCACACACTCCACAGGAATCCACAGTATCTCAGTAGTGGGCATAAAGTTGTACCAGTATAAAGCACGCACATCCACCTCTAGGTAAGGATAATAAACGGGAAGTATGGGAGTGAGCATGAACTGAATACAAATGATCGTTTATGTCCAGTAACCTCCCTCGCTCTGTCTCTTACTGTCTCAGCATCATTCAGTGTCATTCAGATTGAATCACCACAGGTAGCTACACACACTAACATTTCCTTTCCCAATCCTTCACTAAAAAGAACGGCTAAACTTTAGTTCTCAGTTTGTTACAGAAAACACATTTGTACTTGTCAATGGCAAGTTCTTGGCAGCAGCTTTATCAAGGAACAAGTGTTTTAGTGGCTTTTAATGCCACAGAACAAGACTATATCGAAGGTGTCTTTGATTCAGATCTAGTCAAACTAAGAGTGGATCAATACTCTAATTAAGGGACATTAAAGGTTTGGAATCAGCAGAAAAACAATTTGCGAGGGTGAGAGAAAAAAAACACTGATAGCCATACAATCCTGTTTAGTCCAGGAAAACCTCATAATTGTTTTCAAATGACAGAAACCTGCAACCAGATGGGTTATAAATTGACCTCATTGTATTGATGAAATACAAATTAAAAATGTCATTAAATTATATTTGATGATGATCTATCTATCCATCCATCCATCCATCCATCCACCGTTATCTATCCACTTATCCATCTATGCATCCATCCAAATCTATCTATTCATTCATCTATCATTATTTATCCATCTATTTACCCATCCATCCATTTATCCATCATTATCTATCCATCCATCCATCCATCCATCCATTTATCCATCATTATCTACCCGTCCATCCATTTATCCATCATCCATTTATCCATCATCCATCCATCCATCCATCCATCATTATCTAACCATCCATCCATGTATCCATCATTATCTAACCATCCATCCATTTATTCATCCATCCATCCATCCATCAGTATAATAGTATGCAATTTTTAATATAAGCCTTTTTTTAAATCATAACATGAAAAATAATTGTTGACTTATTGGTCAGAATTTTAATATTAGTGCATCCCTACTAGTAATATTGATTATTAACAATAATTGGAAATTGGAAAAAGTAATTGGAAGGGCTGGCACTTTTGCATAGATTGTGCTTGATGTTTAATAATCGTTTAAAACTTAGCAAACTGGCAGATCCAGTAGTAAGATGAAAGGAATTATCTTATGTCATGGAAATGATGTATAAACCTTAGATAAACAACTTAATAATCAATTAAAAATATATTTACCTATATCTATATAATGTAAACATATCTACCTATAATATCTATATTATATTATGCTGTATGCCGTGGACGAGCGGTTTGTAAAATGAATGAATGGATGATTCCGCTGTGGGCAAAGATCATCTTCTGGCGAGACGCAGGAATTCATTTGCGCAACTCTCACGGTGCATTATGGGTATTCACTGGCCATTGAGCATCCATCAGTTGTACACTCATTATTGCGGTGCATTGTGGGATTGAATGAGTGCACTCGATAATGTCCACTAAGGTTTTAGACACCACTAACAACAGCTGTTTCCTCAAATAGTGCCGTATAGGGCAGGGGTGTCCAAACCCGGTCCTGGAGGGCCACTGTCCTGCAGAGTTTAGCTCCAACTTACCACAACACACCTACCTGGAAGTTTTCTGTATGCCTAAAAACCTTGATTAGCTGGTTCAGGTGTGTTTAATTGGGGTTGGAGCTAAACTCTCCAGGACAGTGGCCCTCCAGGAGCAGGATTAGACACCCCTGGCGATTTCAGACACAGGGTAGGTAAAATCAAAATGAATTGTGGTTGGTCGTTTTACATGTCAATCAAAACCTTTTTCCCAGTTGATTCCCAAATCAGATAAGTGCAAAGTAAACCCCACCCTGCAGCTGATTTCATTGGTCAACTCAAACCTACAGTAACTTGTCAAGAAACATTTAGACTTCATGGATTCAGTTCAGAGTTCATGGATTCATCAGCTACAAACATCACTGCAACTGGTATAATGTATGAAAGTGCAAAAAAGCTACAGAAACTAGAGTAGAAAAGCAAGAGGGAATCTAAGACTGATTAATTTCACAGTAGCCATTCCTCAAAAAAAAACAAAAAAACACTGAAACCACAGACCACAGTAAAGAATTACCACAGCCATCTGTCTCTCTCGATCTGTGCGTTGTTGTAATGGAGTGTGGTGAAGAAACCATGAGGTCAGAATCATCTTGCAGAAGATCAAAGTTTTCCCTGAATACTCATTGCCTGGGGCCCTGCCAGTTAACCAAAGCTCTCTTTCTCTCGCCCCCTCTTTCCTTCTCTCAGGTCAGCTTAAAGATTGAATATATATATAAAAAAAAAAAAGAGCCTCTGGCATAAGAATCACCCCATTCCCTTTCATCTCTCAATAGTATTGACTAGAGATTGGTCAGGATGGTCAACTAGTTGGCTAGTTGGTCAACAACTGACGAGTCGATTTGTGAGATTTTGTTCATCCCTTTTGGGGAAAAAATAGGAATTTAGAATATCTTTTTTTAGCATTTTTAGTGTGCTGTTTCAGCATGCTAGCAGGCTAAGAAAGAACTAGCGGTGACAAAATCCGACTACGCTGTTGCCTCGCGCCAAAAGTTGCACTTAAACACACTTTGCATCACTTCCATCACTTTTGCTATTCTTCTCGTGCACTGGTTCGCTAAGCTGAAAAGCCAGTTAGAGTGATCCGTCTCACCAATTGCCCGACACCAATTCAACATGCTCAATCAGCCAAAAAGCCGCCGACAGGGTCCAACTTGTGCCGACATTGCGGAATGCCTAACTTTGGGGTGTCACAGTCTTATCATTAACTTACATCTCTAAATTCATCCCCTTTACACTACGTTGGTAAAAAATTCACCACCTTCAACAATAAATTAGTTTTTTTGTGTTTTTTACAGTTACATTTTTTAAAGGGATAATTCATAGAATGCACATACAATTAAAGTCAATGGGGTCCAGTGTTCTGGCAAAAAAATAAAGTCATAAATGTTGGGAACAACATGAAGGTGAGAAAATGATGAAAGAATTAAAATTTTTGGGTTAATTGTCCCTTTAAGACAATGTGTGACATTTCACAAGTTCGCCTGCCCATTCAGTCTGAAAACAAACTTGGCTTGCTGTCCTCGAAGGAGGTTCGAACCCGAGGCTCGGCTTGAGCTCAGAGTTAAACCCCCCTATAACAGTACTGTGTAGAGGGAGAATAAGAGAAATAGAGGAGGAGATGGGGAGGAGGAGGGATGCTGGAAGAATTGTCGCTGGGATGACGCAGTGACTGCTGTTTATATACGCTCGTAATAATGATTGACAGGACTGAATGTTTAGGCTCCTCCCTAACCTACGTTCGGAACTACATTAAAAATTGTTTTTAATTGCCCTAAACCTATGTAATCATACAGGGCTTCCTTAAGTCCAACTAGTCATTCAGAAAACCCACCGACAAGTCGATTTTGAGAATATGTAGTTTTGCACATCCCAAACGTCAACACAGTATCACAGAATGTCACTCACTCATTGTCATTCGTTCATTTGCACACTCTCTCCTTCGCATTCTTACTCTCTTGCAGATGTGACAGCTTTTCTGTGCAAAAGTGCTAACATAAATGATATATAGTCAGAGCCTGTCATGAAGGGGAAAGATCATTTCTCAAAGTCTAAAACAACATTCCTCTTCTCCTTTAGATCATATCAGCATTAAACTTCTGAAGATGTGTTTTGATCTGTTTGGAAAAGGGACACTCTCACATTTTTAGAGATTGTGAGGCAATTCAAAACACATCCCGAATGTTTTCGATGTGGAACTGCAGCCCAAACACCTGCATGTGCCAAAATGTTCCTGTCTGGGATTTTACACCGCCAGCAGGAGCCGAAGGTGTGACTAGCAATAAAGCAAATGGAAAGGACAAAGAGTGTCTGGTCTGAACATCACACACACACACACGCATTAAAATGAACCTGGACAGCTAGTTATCTTTTCCAGAAGAGCAGCTTTAAAAGTAATCTCTTTCTCTCTCGCCACCTCTTTGATCCTTAAAGTGGCCAAAAAGTAGGAACAAGGCTTTTTTATGTATCCTAATGCATTTTTCAATTGTTCGGCCATTTAAATGCTAATGCTCCCATTCAGGGCTGTCTACATTGAATTTCCTTAAAGACGTTGCCGGTTATCAAGTGGCAGGAGGAGGAAATTTGCGTTTGGTGGTCTGTGACCCCTGTCTTTTATCTGTAGAGAGAGGGGGAAAAAATCTGTTTAAAAAGAAAGCTGACACCTTATTCTCTTCACCCTCTGGAACCGTCCATCTCTCTGATGATGAGGCAAGAGCACAAAGGTGGATCAGCAGTATAAACATGACCTCTGACCCTGTTTATGTTATCTAGGCCTAACGAGGAGACCACCAGGCCACTCCAAAGACCACTCAGGACCACCAAGGATAAAGACCATATGAAGAAGCCATTTCAAACTGCAAACTAGCAAAAAATACACTTTAAAAGGCACAATATGTAAGATTTTCAGATTAAAATATCCAAATACCACTAGAACAATGTTATATATTGTGTTGACTTGTGTACTTACATTATCCCATGTGTTTCCAAAAATGATTAAATACAGAGAAATAAACAATTTTAACCAGGACACGGACCGTATCCGTGTGTTGCCTATCAATGGCATCATACCCACGTTACCCTCGGTTTCTGGTTTTATTTTGTAGAAACCATGGAAACACCAAAGACGCTTTAATATATTATGTGTTTTATTAGACAGGTGAGCAGCTGTTTGGATACATTCAATGACAGAAAACTAATCATGTTATATAGCCCAACACAGTCAGTCTTATTGTTTAAATCTTGTTTTCTTGATTTACAGTGAGTACCATGTTTTACCATGCCTAATATCGATCTAGCTTACTGCAGTGTGCATTAAGTGTTGCATAGTAGCTGCTGAGCGAACGCAGAGTAGCACTATAACAACTTTCAACACACAAATGTATCTAATATGATAAAACAGCAATGCTTTACCCCACATACACTTGACTGGAAGAAGTGGAAATGGCGACTGCGCCGTAATAAAAGTTCCACTGCTCTCGAGACACGTGTCGCGCTCATCTCTCATTATCAATCGCTCCAGCGGCCTAGTTTCTGCTCGCACAGCACTCACCCTGCTCTGCTTCATACTACAGTAACATTAATAATCTCAGCCGTGAACATGATTTCTGCCTGAGTCCCATCCCAATTCTTTTACACTGGCTGTAGATGTGAAGACAGCACCTCCGATGATTCCACAAAATCAAGGCGTCATCAAGCTATGCCTTTGTTTTTAATAAGCGACCTCTAGAGGCAAAAATGTTCATAGTGTGCCTTTAAAGATGTCTAATAATTTAAATGATTGCTCAAATTAAAAAATACTTGTTTCTTTCATATATTATAGTAGTTGTATATATATTTATTTCAAGCTTTTTTGATTCCAAGGAACGTCAAATATAATGATCCCCTTGTACGGGAACCCCTTTCTAAAATATAAACTTTGGCAGCTATACATATTCATGTATAAATAAAAACGAGATAGTATAAAGATGCTGAGTTGTTCGCTAACAAACCAGCTTTAATTTTGTTACCGTACTATAGACAAATCGAATTATATTCAAATTCTGACTTTGCATTAAGTGAACCTTTTTTCTACCTACCATTAGAGTGATGTTAGATGCATGAATTTCAAAATATTTCTATAGCGTATTTTACAATAAATATGGTTCCAGAGCAGTTTTACGGTTAATTTTGCCAGACCTATAAATACAAGTCCTGACAAATACAATTTAAAACATTTTTAAAAGTTCTCTTAGATCCCCTAGAACTCTCTTGCGCCCCCTGGGGGTTCCTGGATGCTTATATAAATTGCCACACTCTTTTCAATGGGACAATTTACATACAAATGTTTTTACGCTTTACTAATGGTTTTACAAAATTTGTTCTGCTCGCGTTTCATGAATAAGGCTCATGGATTGGTTAAATATCAAATTTCTCATCAGAAGCTAAAGTCAAGTATTACCCTAAAATAGCCTGACACTATGCTGAGTCACTCCTTAACTCACATTCCTTCATTAATGGAGAAAAAGTGTATAAGTCTCCAGGTAGAGCCACAGGAAAGGTGGCGCTTCCTAAAAAACTCTGCCGCTCATTGTGCTAAGCCACTTTAAGACTCAGTACTCTTTCCTTAATCAGCGTTCTTGCAGTGCTGATAGGAAGAGTGAAGAGAAACAGTATTATTCCACTTCACTGTGCCAATACCAACAGAGTATTAATAGAAGAAATCCAGCCAAGTCATGCAAGACTGCAAAACCACACACACACACACACAAAGCAGAGCGGTCCACCGCCGCAGACCCCTGGGCTTCATGCCCCATCAGAGAAACTCCTTCCAGCTAGCGTATGCGTGTGGAACCAAAGCCTTTTCCCCCTTTTATACTGACCTGACCAGAGCAGGGGAAAGATGTCACGTGCAAGAGCTTTAGAAGGATAAAGAGTGAGATATACAACAGACAGACAAGATATAGAGATATACAAAGTGATGTCTGCTCTAACAGTCTGGTAAATCACTGGTAACAAATGGTCTCTGTATTTGCACCTGGTCACATCTGCGTCATATTGGTCGGCAGAGAAACATATTGGGTTTCTGGGAGTGACTACAGGAGGATAAGAAAGAGAAAAACGGGGAGATGAGGAGATAAGGATGAGGCCGCTGGGAAACAGAGAGAAGGGCTGTGAAAAGCTGATGTTCTCCGTTCTCTCATGCATTAGAATTCATTACGCTGCTCCTTATCGCATTTTACCTCCTCTCTCCTCTAAATTGCTGTCTTTCTCTCTTGTCTTCTCCATATCTCTATCATCTTGTTCTCTCAACCTCGCTCTCCCTGTGAGTAGTGCTACACGATACAGGACCTTAAGTGAGCCCCTCCCATCACAGGCCTCAGGACAACACTCCTTCCGGTTTTCCCAGCTGCCCCTTTATATCTCAGGAGTTCTCAGTTATGTCTTTGTCTCTCTGTTTCTCCTAAAATGCCTGATAAATAAAACCAGATGAAATAACTGCTGACATACAATAGGAGCATAGAAAATATTATTAAAGACCTCCTGTGGTGAAAATAACAGTTTTTAATGTTGTTTATGTGTCTATGTAGTGTTTTTAATATGCTTTAAGACAAACCATGTACAAATTCATAAGTCAACACCATTGCTGAGTATTTTCTCTTTAAAACTGCAGTGATCTAAAGAAATCAAACTGGTGTTTGTGACGTCACAAACTACCTTGTAACCAATCACGTCAATGTGCCGGTAGGTTTTAGCATATCATTAACTACAGCAGCTCTGAAGCAAGGGAATCTAAAGAGAAGCCAGGTTATCCCGGTATATTTTTCTGTTGATATAAAAAAAAGCAATATAGCAGGTGTATGATGTATATTGCAATGTTATGTACTATATGCCTTTCTCCACTGATGTTCTGAGTTGTTCAAAGCGTTTCTAAGGATGTTGATATTTAGAAGGCAGACTGTGATGTGAACGCCAACATGGTTTGTGTAACATTAGCAGCACATTATTAGCTGTTTGATAACATAGTCAAGCAAAGGGCTAATCATATTAATTACAGTTATGTGTCCGACATCGTAGAGAGCAATACCTTTGTGCAGCGTTTACCTCTGTAAGTTGACCAAGTGGATCTCTAAGCTTGTGCAATTGAGTGGAGGCGGGGGCTAATTAGCATATTCATAGATCCGTGTACACTAAATGAAGCAAGAGTTACATTCAAGCTATTTTAAGGCATGAAGAATTTTTTTTTTCAAAGGAAAAAAAAAAACTGTTAAACATGTAATTTTGGTGTTCAAAGATGAGTTTTAAGGGATAAAATTATTGACTACAGGGAGACTTTAATTGGGACCATAACCGTTATCTGGTGGTAAAGGCAAAAAACAAACACAATACAATACATAAAAAACTCTTTCACCTGTTACGGGCTCCCCTCATATCTCTCCCAACATCTCTATCTTTTTCTTATCAATCCTCCGAGGCTGTTCCTGTGTCAGGGTTTAGAACGACATCTGCAATTTGTGTACAATTTACAGCTCTTGGTAAATAACGACAAACACTTATGAATAATAATGCTGTTTGCATAGCCAGCGAGCTGTCTTGCCGACTGGGCTCTGCTGCAGTACTGACGCCATGGGACCTGCTGAGTAATCTTCAGTTCAGGAGTGCTTCTCTCTAACTCCAGGTGAAATACGGCCTCTTTCCGTGGCCGAGGCAGTCAGTGCTGCTCACTTAAGAAAAGGCCTGCTCAGCCATGTCCGTTCAGAGCCGAATCAAACGCTGTTAACCATACCCTTCTCTCAATGACCGTCTGAAGAACTCTACAAATGCCCAGCTCATTTCAGCCTGGACATAGACAGATGCTGCTCTCCACTTCCGAGAGTACAAGATCCCACTGGAGGAGAGCCACACAGAGCACAAGGCCAGATCTGAAGTGTGCCTGTGTGTGATCTGTTTTTAAGTATATAGAGATTTCATGGATGCGCTCTGAATTGAGTGCTGATTCTTGTGTGCTTGGACAGGTTGGGTTCTTTATGTGAGCCGTACACTTCTGTGGCTCCTCTGAGAAACAAGACACATCCCAAACACACACACTTAAATTCATCTCCAATATGAAAATAAAGTCCATTTTGTATTCTTGGTCTTTTCTAATGATAAAAACAGACAGAAAATAATAGTGAGAAAAAGGAGAACAGGATCACTTAAAATCAACTAACAGTTGACGCACGAGCAACACTGCTCATTGTCTAGAGCGCACGGCTCTGACAAAAATGAATCTATTTAAAAACTATGACTCAGAGATATCGGTATGAAAGTATTCTCACACACACTGAGGCCACACCATGACCTTTGAGTTCGGTACAAGTTTATTCGGATTCCAGTGGTCTCGTGGTGTCCAAGTCTGGTGCTATTCCACAACTGCGGATTAAAATTCACCAATACATACGCACACTGAAACCATTCTGTGTATTATTCACACACAAAAATCTCTTTTTCTCTCTCTCTCTTGAATAAAAGATTTTGGCACTGTTTTACTGTGTCTATTCCCACTAATTGAAGCGTGTGTGAACACTAATTAAAGCTCAGGGGGAGAGAAATCTCTTGATGCATGCTGGGAAAGTGTGTGAGGAAAACAATGGCAACAATGCAGTGACGGAAAGAGGCCCACAGCCTAGATACATTATCAATCTGACCGATCACACGCATACAAAACCACACGACTCTAATACCATTTAGTGTACTTATCTTCCTCTCTCGCACTCTTCCAGCTCTAAAAGTCTATATTTGCATTTGCAGTTCTTGAAAGAAGTGAATTTGGGTTGCTCCTTCGTGTGTGTGCATACTAATCAATCTCATGTTTATTAAAAGCACAAAGTACAGAAAAAGAGTTTTAATGACTTAAGCCGGTTTCCTCCAATTCATTACGGCATCAAGTCTCTACTAGGGCTGGGTATTGACAAAATTATTTTGTATTCACATGCTTTTGACTCGATTCGATATTGATTATTTTGGATGTAGTATATCAGGTACAGTACATGGCAAATTTTATAGAGGAAACAAATCTCTCAACTAATGCTGTAAACTACACATGGGAGTCAGTTGATACTTCATTACTATAATATTGTTAAAATTAACTTATTTATAATTAACTTACAAACACTTAAATTGCACTCAATTATGTTTTTTATAATAACTAAAATTTAGAATTACATAATCATATTTCTACTCCAATTCGTTTTTTTGAAAAATAAACATTTAAATTGTGGCGGTCATAACTGATTTATTCAAACATGCATTAAATATTGAAGAACATTAAAAATAATGAATATGTAACAGTGCATAGCTATATTTATCAGAATGCTGACTTTCTAGTGTTCATTTTTCTAGCTGACTAACGAGTTTATGGTCACTGAATATGGTTTTTCTGAGGTAAATGTGACGTTATGTGAAATTGTTTACAATTTTACTGTTTACTGTTTTATTGACGTCTTTCCTCGGGTTGAAACGCTGAGCTATTACATGAGACATGATATGGATTTCAGTAAGTTGTACTGTATCTTTTAACATACCTTCAGATGTTTAGTTATGTTTATTTCATGCTGTAACTGGTATAAAAGCGGAGGAGAGGATGTTCACATGCGCTTCATGCTGCTGCTTCTCTTTAACTGAGGCGCTAAAGCGATCTGTCACGCCACATTAAACAGCGCCAAAACGGTATTTATTTTTTGAATCTTATAATAAGATGGACATCATTTGAAATCTGAGACTTTGCTTCATATCAAAAGTAACAAAGCACAAAAATTATTGTGATTTTTTGGATGGGAGGCGCGCTACATGTTCTGTTCATTCATCAACTGAAAACAGACTAGACTAATCGATTCTTGGGATTTAAGAATCGATATTGGTTCGTAAAAATGAGAATCGATTAAAATCGAGAAATCGATATTTTTTACCCAGCCCTAGTCTCCGCAAAACTGTCAAACAGATTGCACGTTCACACTGTGTGGTTACCTGGATGGTCTACGACTGTTTTTTTGTTTTGTGATGGTTGTTCATGAGTCCCTTGTTTGTCCTGAGCAGTTAAACTGAGCTCTGTTCTTCAGAAAAATCCTCCAGGTCCTGCAGATTCTTCAGTTTTCCAGCATCTTTTGCATATTTGAACCCTTTCCAGCAGTGACTGTATGATTTTGAGATCCATTTTTCACACTGAGGACAATTGAGGGACTCAAACATAACTATTAAAAAAGGTTCAAACATTCACTGATGCTCCAGGAGGAAACACAATGCATTAAGAGCCGGGAGGTGAAAACTTTTGAACAGGATATTGTCTTATTTTGTTTAAATATCATTGTTTTTCATTTAGTACTGCCCTTCGGAAGCAACAGAAGATACTTGCATGTTTCCCGGAAGAAAAATTAAGTACAATTTACCTTGATATTCGAATTTAAAAAAATTGGAGCATCAGTGAATGTTTGAACCTTTATTAATAGTTATGTTTGAGTCCCTCAGTTGTCCTCAGTGTGAAAAGACGGATCTCAAAATCATACAGTCACTGCTGAAAATGGTTCAAATACACAAAAAATGCTTGAAAACTGAAGAATTTTTGGGACCTGGAGGACTTTTTCTGAAGAACAGAGCTCAGTTTAACTGCTCAGGACAAACAAGGGACTCATGAACAACCATCACAAAACAAACAAACTGTCGTAGATCATCCAGGAAATGACACACAGTATTAAGAACCAATGGTTCACAAACTTTTGAACGGGGTTATTTTAATAAATTCAGCTATTTTTTTGTCTTGTGGACTTTATGTAAAATATCTTACTCAGGACAGTACTTAATAAAAAATAACATGCATTTTGTATGATCTCTCTTATTTTGTTAAAATTATTCACATTTTCACAAATTCTGCAAGTGGTTCACATTCTTTTTCTTACAACTGTATGTGTTATTATGATATCCATTATCTCTCCATCGAGCCCTGTGGTAGGGGTTCCCCATACAGTACATTGCTTGGGTCTATATGGTTTAACGGCAGCCATTTAAAGAACATAAAAAAAATCTGTTTACTAGACCTTAATATGTTATGGTCGCTACTTTTCTCAAATATAAATATAGCCAAAGCCAATATGTTAAACAGCTGGCATCATTGTTTCATGTTCACAGCCACAAGATTATCACAATTTCAAAAGTAATTTTGGAAGTAACTTTTATATTTAGTACAGAAAAGAATGCTAATAAAAGGTAATTTCCTTATTTAAATGCGACTGTCATTCCATAATCTATGCAGCGTGTACACGGCCAGAAGGAATGTTATTGAGGTTAAGAGCTAAACATGGTTTTGAACTGAAATTACAGCAGGAATGTGAGCAGCAGACATTACTTTTGAGTGGTAATGTCCACATGTTAATAAATTGAGGCTTTAATGAGCTGCGAAAGGCCACTAACTGTCCTTTTAAGGATTAATAAAGCAACAATCTGTATAAATAATGTTGAATACAGTACAAACAAGGAGGCTGTGGTGGAGACAACAGTACTGGGCTGCCGTTTAACTTCCTCTAGACAGTCACTGCGCACCAAGGAAAGCTGTGTTCACAGTCAATGTTAAAGCATCAGATGGAACCAATATTCAATATTCAGCCTAATAGACTACAGTCAGGGTAGCGCCAGGTTTCATTTTTGACAGGAACGAAAACAAGGCTGTAAGTACATTGTGTTCAGTGGATTGTACTGTTGTTTAACCACATGCCAGTTATTCAGCTGATTAAACATCCTTCCAAAAAACTTTTAGTAGACAAAATACATAAAACAGTTTTGAAAGTTAAGAATTACATGCAATCTAGGAACTCTGTACAGTGCATGCCATTGTTAAGATTAAAGGGTTAGTTCACCCAAAAATGAAATGATGTCATTTATTACTCACCCTCATGTCGGTCCACATCCATAAGACATTCATTCATCTTCGGAACACAAATTAAGATATTTTTGATGAAATCCGATGGCTCAGTGAGGCCTCTATTGCCAGCAAGATAATTAACACTTTCAGATGTCCAAAAAGGTACTAAAAACAAAATGGCCGATTTCAAAACACTGCTTCATGAAGCTTTGAAGCTTTACGAATCTTTGTTTCGAATCAGTGGTTCGGAGCGCATATCAAACTGCCAAAGTCACGTGACCTATTGAAATTGCGAAACACTTATGACGTAACGAAGCCTCGTTTACTGAAATCACGTGACTTTGGCGCTTCAAACCACTGATTCGAAACAAAAGATTCGTAAAGCTTCGAAGCAGTGTTTTGAAATCGGCCATTACTAGCCTTTACAAAAAGTATTCTTGTCGCTTTATTATATTAAGGTTGAACCACTGTACTCACATTAACTGTTTTAAATATGTTTTTAGTACCTTTTTGGACATCTGAAAGTGTTAATTATCTTGCTGGCAATGGAGGCCTCACTGAGCCATCGGATTTCATCAAAAACATCTTAATTTGTGTTCCGTAGATGAACAAAGGTGTTATGGGTTTGGAACGACATGAGGGTGAGTAATAAATGACATAATTTTCATTTTTTGGGTGAACTAACCCTTTAAGTCTATATCTCACAGCCTCACTGAATTGAATATGGCATCACCCATATGACATGATCCATATGACATGACATCATATAAATGACATAAATGAACTCTATAAACCCTAGAATTCAGAAACAAACCCAAAAGATCAGGAATCACAGAGTACAATTTGCATTCAACACAGATTTTGTTGTTTCAGTGGAGTTTACTGATTTTTCATCATTTCTTTAGCGAGATAGGATGCTAAAACAACACAGACATTGTGAAAAAAAAAATGGCATTATACCAAGTGAACTCTCCCCCCACACTCAGCATTTCACATTACTCAGTTTACTTTATTATATAGTTAACTAATGCACATGGGTTACGCAGTTCAAACTGGTAACAGGAAGCCCAGCTATGTCTAAAAACAGAGTTAATTTCAGTTATATTCAGTTTAGACTATATAAATAACCCCACATCCCTCTGTCATTCCTGTTGATGAAGCCGTAGTATAATCAGAGCTATTCAGTGTGATCATCAGAGGCTTCACAAAAAAAAAGACTTTAGACTTCAAAGCTGCAATATTGTTTTAACACCAACAGCGTAATTGTGCCTGGGCTAAAGCACATTTCCCTCTGTAGACAGATCAGCAAATAGCCTACAACTCAGTCAGAGATTGTGTCTCTGGTGGGGGCGAAAAAAAAAAATCAAGTAGAGAGAGAGGGGGAGAGCTTCTTTCTATTCTGTTTATCATTCATCTAATTTTGTGGTTAATTAAGTAACGAGTGTCTCTGGGGCTTCCTCGGTTCCGGAGTTAGAGCTAAAAATCTATCAAACCCATCCAAGTGTCTGCGCTCTTGTTTCACTCCACACAAATGAGCCTTCTTATTGCAATAAATATACACACACGCCATGTCATTTGGTTACACAGTGTCACACCCCCACGCTTTGTCTCACATTTTCAAACACTCCTTCCAACGGTTGATTGGAAATGATGATGATTCTCAGTAATGATCTGACTAAGAGCCATCGGCCTCTTTTCCTCCCACTCAGGAACACGGCTTCCAGGATGTGTGTGCTTGTGTAAGTGCGTATCCCCCCTTAGTCCCAGACTCAAACTCTCTTCCAACCTCACTTTCCCTCACCCTTCATCATAACCCTCACCAGAGGCTCATTCATTTCATCTCCGTGTACGTTTCCTGGCCAAAAGCACACTATGTCCTTCCAAAACAGACCTCTGAATGTTGTAGCGGAAACTATGCAGCTAATGCTGGAGACTTCAGCAACTCTCACACAATCACACAAACCTCTCTCCCTCTCTATACAAGTTAGAAGAAAACTATAGGTTTACAAAAACACTGCTGTAATCTGCAAAAACCTGGAATGAAATAATTAGTGCAAAGGAAAGGAAAAACTAAAATGAAACTGAAAAATAAACAAGAAACATAAACTGTTTTAATAGTCAGAGCTTTCATCACATGGAGGAATAGTCTGACTTGCGTGTCTGTGTGGGTGAAGACATCCCACAGGCGATATGGCTCGAGATGCCTGTGATACGGATAACAAAAACGGACACAAATGAAATCGTAATGACTGGCAGGAAATTGCAGATCACTCGTCATTCTGATGTGAGCAACTTTCACGCAATGATTTGGTCATCCGTAGGATTCACATTTTTGACCATGTCATATGTCAGTGCACAGGCAGAATCAAACTTTTTTTGAAAACTAAATTTATCTCTCGCCTTTGTATTCAATAAAAAAAAGACATTGAAAAAATATTAATAATAAAATATTACATGTAATCTTGTTTAAGTGTGGGTTTTATTGCAAATTCTATGATTAAAAACAGTTTACAGATACAGCAGCTGCTTGCTTTGGTTCAGACACATAAATGTGACATTGGCAACATCATTTGGACAGGTGTTATTCACTTTTCGTTAATACTCGCATGGAAGACTTATACCCTCACAAAAACAGGATTGCATATGGTATTTTTTTAATTATACACAAGAGGCTTTGGTCCTGCAAACTGAATTCACCCAAAAATGAAACTTGTTTTTGTCCATATAATAAAAATCTAACTTTGGACCCCATTGACTTCCACTGTAAGTCATCCTTTGTGTTCCACAGAAGAAAGAGGATGATTAAATGATGACAGAAGGATGATTAAATGATGAAAGAAACCGCAAGAGAGTGGTATCTTGTTTTTGTTTTTTGGTTTGTTTCTTCTTTTTCTTTTTTTTGATTAGCTGTGCAGTAGACACTGCTTCCCACATTTGTGATTCCTGCATGAATCCATTTAGCTTCTTTCCTCAAAGGTCTTGCTTACATCTGCTTATTCAACAAATTTCCTAACTAAAAAGTCTAAAGCTCGGGACACACCAAGACGACGATCGGCCGTCGGACAATGTCGGACCTTTTTGAGCATTGGCCGACTTAGTTTTTTCAGTGTGTTCCGCACCGGTGGCTCTAGTTCGATGCCATCAGGGTTTTTTGGGCCGATTCAGCATGTAAAATCAGGCCGTTGGGCAAGAGAGAGAACTCTGATTGGCTGTTCAGTTTAGTGAATTAGTCGAAGTGCAAGAATAACAGAAAAACAGTGAGCAAACAAGTCAAGGCGGTACAGACAGAAGGCTGTTCTAATTCTATGTTCCTGGGCGAATATTTAATATTAATGTGAGCGTCAGTTTGGTGTGTCCCTACCTTAAAGATTAAGCATATAAAGATGAAACAGAAATAAACTGTAACCATCAAAACCATTGCTGAAACTATACTAAAACTAGACTGGCATATTAAATAAATCTGAAAACAGGATTATATAACTGCAAATGCAAAAGATGACTCTATAGGCCTGTAGTAGAACTGCAGTGAGTTGCAAGACTCAAGGTCTAATAGAGGAACTCAACACAACTGAAAACCCTTGAAGGAGAGGACGCACACACATCAAGGGACTTAAATGGCCTCATGGCCTTGTCCTCCATCCCCAGAAGAGAGCTCCAGAGTTCTCCAAACAGTGTCTTTCTAAATCAGCACATGCAGCATTTTTAGACATCCTACCCAGGGTCCTCTCTGGGATCCCGGATGGCTGCGCTGATGCAATGTACTTAATTGGCGGTAATCAGGTCACTGGATAGATGCAGAGCTACTCTAGGACTTTTCTAGAAGCTAGACCGCTGTTAACCTGGGCATCAGCCCCATGTGCCCTGCCTTCTAAGAGCACCTAAAATCAGGCTGCCCTACAGTTCCAGAGCCTAACTGCATCATGTCCTGACAGCATTATGTCTTCCTGGGCCGTTTCAGCAGGACACTCTATCTGGCTATATTAAGTCGGTTCGGTAATGGCCAGCGGATAATGTTGTCCTCTATATAAAGCAGTGTCATTACTGTCAAAATACTCTTTTAAAACCACGTGATTGGCCCAATTGGGCCCAGAGCGATTTTCCTCATGCTATTATAAGAACACACACAAAATAAAAAAAATAAAATAAAAAAAATGGACGACGCTTCCTGAAATAACGTGGCTATTTGTGTGTGTTCCGGTTGTATCGAAATACACAAGCCCATTTCCTGCAGCCGGCTCATGGCATATCTCTCTTTTCCTCCTGTGCTCTTATGCTCACTTTTCATATCTGCATTTTTAAGCATGGCTGCTTCTCTGTGCAGTAATTATCATAAAACTGTTTACCTAAAACGGCATGTTTATGTTTTTGCATTCGCTACATCTCCAAGCCTCTTTAAAGTCGCATATTGAGCAGCGAGAAAGCAGGTGGGTTATTATTCAGACCGTTTGTCGGGAGTCTTCGGGTCTTCGTCGTCATCTGATATTAAGGCCGCTACACCTGCTGCTTTTATTGGATGTATAAAACAAGACAGCCATTATTAACTTTCCGAAGTGCAGTACATCAGCATGACTCTGCTAGCAAATGCCACTTAATTGTTGGGATCAATCTCCATTTTTAGTGCCAGCAGATCTCATTTCTTAAACATGCTGGAAGTGTGTTCATGACCTAGTTTAAGACAACACCATAGTTATGAAGTTATCAGCAGACCCAGAAGGTATATCAGTTGACCTTTTTAGAGCTGATTTTAGAGAAAATTCTGCAGAATGCATGCTGAGAATAATGAACTATTGTTGGTCGCTGAAAGCATAATCAAATTAGCCAAAATATTCAATAAGTGAGCACAAAAGGAACATTGGATGTATAGCCTTTTTTTGAAAGAAGGCTGGTCCAATTCTGTAAAAATCTGGAGCTTTTCATGCAGATTCTGTGTGGGCCTGGTTACCAGACATGCCTAATATCAGACACGGTTATCGAACACGGCTAATATCAGATAGAGTGTGACTAAGGAAATTACAGTCCTGTTCCAGTCTCTGATTGCTAGTGTCAAGATTTAGCCGCTGTTCATGGTCCTAATCACTATCATTAATGAGCATGGTAATGCAATGCAGAGAAATGGCTTCAGGTCAGCTCAGCTGGAGCCCAAGGGATCCCTGGAGAGCCAGGTCCTCATCAAGAAACAAGTTCTTTTTTTTTTCTGCGAAAACTGACAACCATAACAAAGAATGTAAGGGCATAAACATACTCTAGACAACTGTGCAAATGCGTAGACAATGCATTGAAGACGCGTCTCGCTTACTGCGCGTTCTTCACTAACAAACCAACTTCCAACTGTTACACAGCTGTGACAGTAGTTAACCTTAAAGAGAACTGATCGTACACTATTTCTCAAAATATTAACCTATAAAAGACCTTTTTTTCTTTTAGACTGATGGTTGATTGGGAATGCTTGCTTGTTTTATTGCATTTTTACACTATCATTCAAAAGTTTGGTTTCAGTGAGATTTTTTTCTGGGAAAGAAATTAATACTTTTAGTCAGCAAGGATGCATTAAATTCATCAAAAGTGACCGTAAAGACTTTTTAAAGAACCCTGAAAAAAATGGTTCCATTTAATTTTAAGTACCGACTGGGATAATTTTAAAATTTTAAAAATATGGCTTTGAGCGCTGTTGAGCGGATTCATAAACACCTCTGATTGGCCTTTGTGTTCACGCGCTCATCAGATATGTCTGTGATTGGCTACAATAACTCAAATGCTCCTGCTTTTAAAACGCTTTCAAATTAAACACTTTCGTGTGCTTTCAAACGCTCCCATGTGTTCATCATTGTAGCCAAATGTTTTCAAATTGATAATGACAAGAAATGTTTCTTGAGCACCAAATCAGCATATCGGAATGATTTCTGAAGGATCATGTGACATTATTAAATGCAGCCTTGGTGAGAATTCTTCAAAAACAATCTAACCCACCCCAAACTTTTAAATGGGATTGTATTTGTTTTGCGTCAAGTATATTCTGACACATTTCATAACTAGAGGCATCCAGAATTCACACACTTGCATATGGTTAATTTTAGTTTGGCAAACTGAAATTGACAGTGACACTTCAGTTTTGCTCAGCCAAGATGGCAAAAGGCAAAAAGACTGTTTTTATAAACCACCATTTAAGAGAGAAAAGACAAAGAGTGTGATTAAGGAGAAAGGTGACTCTCTCAGGATTTGGCTTGGAAAGAATTAATCAGGAAGGTTTAGCAGGGGAAAAGACCTGAATACACAACAGACTCACATCTCCATTCACAAGTCTACACAGCCAGTCTGAGATACAAGACCCCTCCCTGTAATCACAGCAATATTTCAACTCTAATCTAGCATGCTTAGGTCTTCAACTAAAACATCCTTCTCCTCTTGCAGGCGCCAGCACTGCTGTCCACTTTATTCTGCAAAAGCACTCTAGATTCAAACGATATCACCACCCTACTCAGTCGTACTTACTGCAAGTTGTCTAAGTGGGTCAAGGGGGTCTCCGCAGGGATCTCATAAGCCACACGGGCTGTCAAGAAGCAGCTAGGTATGGCTGATAAGACCCTCGCAGCGACAGGCGAGAACCCTGCTGCTTCATTACTGAGCCAGACATCCAGGCCAGGATGAACACTGAGCTCCAGAGCCCAAAAAGCACACCACAGCAAGTTCTGCATCCATCATTCCACCATGAGTACTACGACTGCACAATTAATCGAAAAAACCATTCATTGTGCACACAAATGCAATGGCAATTCAGAGGTGTTTAAACTAAACTTTTAGCCATCAGTAGACTGTTTTTATGATTAACTTCTGTTTTAAACTTCAAGTGAAACTGTATAAACCTGCAGTGACGGCTTCGGTGAGTGTAATGGGATGGGAGTGTTCTGATATTGTCAAGTTGCTCACTTTCTGTGTATAATTTATTCAAAATGCGAACAACAGATTTGTTTTTCCTGCTGCTAAGTGGGCCAACGTGAAGTCGGTCATTTAGGCACATTCAATTTGGTCTTGATTTACTGACGTACAAAATAGCAATAAATTCATTCAGGAACACAGTACTCAGCTCTTTTTTTTTTGATGCATAGCCTACTTAAAGAATATGGCATGCAGTTGCCCTACATAAAATATTGTTAATTGGTAGTCGAAAATAAAAAGTACACAAAATTGCTGAAATAACACTGTAAAAAATGATCATAATTTTAAGTATAATTTTAAAGACTATACAAATGCTATGGTAAAAAACTGTTAATTGTTTTCCTTTATGGTGAAAAACTGTAATACTTCTAATTAAGGGTGTAACAATATATGGTGTCACTCAATATATCACAATATAAAAATGCAACAATATCGTATCGTGGATAGTGACAATATGTATTGTGTATAGTTCACCCAAAATGAAAATCACTGTGTGAGAAAAAATTCAAGTTTACAGAGATTTAGTGTCAGTACTACATTAAACTACTATATATAATGTTGAATATAATGTATAATAATGCAACGGGGGAATATCTGTGGGTCCTGATATTGCCAAATGTCTTATGTTACCAGTGAAAAGTGGCCTATATTATTTTAAATATATCAAGTCAGTGACAGAGTGCAAGCATTCTCGTCTAAAATAATTCTGTATTTTCAGCTTCAGAATCATGAATATTTTTATTCTGGTATCAACATTGTCCTGTGCATTGGGTTACCAGCACCAAGTCCAAGCCTTTTAATCAAAAGTACATTTTTTGTTAAAGGATTAGTTCACTTTCAAATGAAAATTAGCCCTGGCTTTACTCACCCTCAAGCCATCGGGAGGTTAATAGAGGCCTTCTGAAGCGAAGCGATGCATTTGTGTAAAAAAGAATTCATTTTTAACAAGTTATGAAGTAAAATATCGAGCTTCCGCCAGACCGCCTTCCGTATTCAACGTACGGAAAAAGTTTAACTGACGCAACGGCAGTTTACACTTTCTTCGTAACTTTAATACGGAAGCCGTGTGGAGTACACATTTATGATGGATGGATGTGGATGGATGCACTTTCTTCAGCTCATACTCGTGGATCCCATTCACTGCCATTATAAAGCTTGGATGCATCAGGATATTTATTCATATTTCTCCGATTGTGTTCATCAGAAAAATGCAAGTCATATACACCTAGGATGGCTTGAGGGTGAGTAAATCTAATTTTCATTTGAAAGTGAACTAATCCTTTAATCGTTTACCATATGTCTTGGAGTATCGCAATAATATTGTATCGTGAGTTCAGTATTGTTATATGTACGGAATCGTGACATGAGCGTGTCGTTACACCCCTACTTATAATGGATATTTCACGTAATTTTACAGTAAAATGCTGTTAAATGTGCAGCTTCTTGGAAGTGAAAAAATTTAATAAGTACTTTACAAATAATTAAATTTAGTTTACAGTAACAAATGTAATCTACAGTAAAAAAAAAAAAAATTACTGTAAAAAATATCACCATAACAGTGTTTACTATTTGTGTCTATGACACCATGCACCTTTTAAATTAATAATATAATATAATATAACAATATTTACTACATTTAAAAAAAAATGAATTCACTAAAAACATAATCATTTACCATTCATGAACAAAGCTGATTAGAACATGTTTGGAACTGAAACTCATGCTGATAATATCTAATAAATGACTAAACATCATGCGATTAACCTGCCTGGATGATATATCTGTCTAACTAACTACATTCGACATCTTTTATCAAAGCAAATTCTATTAATTGAAATTAATAATCACGATTATAATCTCAACAGAAATAATCCACAATTATAATGTCTCATAATCATGCTGCCCTACTGGGTAAAAACGCAGAGGGGCCTGTCTAATCAAAACCTCGGATCATTAACACATATCCTCTAATTAACCTGTTAACGTGTGAGACCGGCCTGCAAATGTGGTTCACAGGGACTCCAGAGACCAGCGTGTATGTGCGCACACACACAACTACAGGGTCGTAAGGGTTTGAGCTTTGTGCTTTGCAAGTGGCACTTTGTTCTTGTGGTACAAAGGTAGAAAGCAAAATAGGAAAAGCAAGAGAAACACAGAAGCTCATTTGATGCAAAAAAAAAAAAAAAACTCATATTATCTCTCCAACATGAAACAAGTAGCACAGAAAGAAAGAATGAGTCTAAAGAGAGGGAGAGATCAAGAATGAAAGAACATAAAAGCTCAGATGTTGACTTTGGGTATAAACATAAAAGACAAGTGACATACTGAGTGAAACTCCTCCAGGTTCAGGTCTGAACTCTCCTCAGCTTCACACGGCTCCACCAGCGGTGAACTCTCACAGAGGGGTGAGAAAGAGAGAGAGGCTGAAGAGAAATACAGAGCTGAGTTATTATTTTAATGAATGGCTCCAAGCAGCAGATGCCTGCAGAGATGCTGAGGCCGTGCTCAGCCGTTCCCTTTTTCAGAGGCTGCCGGTTTCAATCTGACAGGCAAATGGGGCAATGCCACAACACCCGCAGCTGCTGCTGATGCAGAACACTCATCTCCAAAGAGAGTCAAACATACACTTTCCCCTTCTCTCGTCTCAACCTCAGCTCCAAGATAAGCAGTAATGTACACAGGCAGGTGAAATCAAACAATGATTTTAGTTTTTCTTTTGACATATATGACAAACATAATAAATGCCACATTTGCATCTCCAGTGTTTACTAGTAGTGTCATTATAATGAATCACTGAAAAAGACACAGGAGTTATCATTTGAATCATTTGAGTCCTTCACTGACAGAGTTAATGAAACAAGTTATTTTAAATTAATATTAATACAATCAATGTAATATTGAACATTTCTTGTATAATATATATAGCAATAGGTGACAATTTTTCCTTCATATGTAAGCAAATGTAAATGGTAAAGGACATACAATACCGTTAAAAAAAGTTTGGGGTCAGAAAGAAGTTTTATTCAGCAATGGAATTAATCAAAGGTGAAAGTAAAGGCATTTATTTAGTGTTCAAAAGGTTTCAAATAAATTATGTTCTTTTGAACTTACTATTCATCAAAATATTCTGAAATATTTTACCTCAGATTACCTCAGACTCACGATTACCTCAGACTCACTGAAAATGTCAGAAACTGTTCAGCCTTTTATGTTCAAACAGGAGTCGGACAATGATGGAGAGACTCAAGAAGAAGTGACAACATGTAGAATGCAACAGGACGTTTCTGAATGGTTAGTTGATGAATTTATGTAGCTGATGTGGAGTTAGCTATCTTAAAGTCATTGATTAGCATATTCTGTCATGATATTCTATAAATCACTCGTGTCATGTGTGGGAACTGTTGTAAGATCCTACAGAGCCAGAGAATATATGCTGCATGAAGATAGAACAGGTATAGTTTAGTTTAATTACGGTTATAACTTGTCATGTTGTCATCTTGCTTTTATGACATGCTATTGCATTTGTGTTATGTACTGTATTGCAATAACATGGCCTCACCCCTTTGTTGCGTGTTCTCAGGGGGCAGGGTTTATGTAAATTTTAGGGTTAGTGATGTCACCAACCCCGGAAGAAGCTTGTTGTAGTCCCTACCAGCCGTTTGTTGTAGTCCTTAAACAGTGAATTCTTTAAAAGAAAATATCTCCCTTTGCATTGAACTTTGAGCGTCCTAACTTTGCAGACATTGTTTATGCTCTAACAGCAACATCACACACTAACTAAAGTTAAAAAAGTGAAATTGCAATGAACCACCCCTTTAACATTAAAAACCTTTGAACGGTAGTGTATACCCAGTTAACGGAATCAAACTGAAACTGAAAGCTTGTGAATCAGAATCAAATCGAATCAAATAGATACCACACCAGCAGCCACTCTCTCAAGCCACTCAGCCAATCTCTCACTTTTATCACAATTTTAGGCTCAATTAATTTTCACAGTTGGGAATTCTGATGTTTTTCATTGACGCCACATGGTAATTACTCTTTCATCTCCTGTATGTGTGCTTTTTGAGTTCAGTAGCGGGGGTTTATTATGCCTGTGTGTTGCATGTTTGACGCCCGCTGACAAATCTGACTTTCAAACATTTGTTAGGTTTAGCTTACAGACTGTTTATAGAACTAAACATCCCAGCGTAGAGAATGTTTACCTTCAGTAAAACTGTGTGAAACACTAAGAGGGGACATGAGAGAAAGAACGAGATTGCGGTTGTGAAAACGAACAACTGACCCAGCTGTCCGGAGAGTCTTATCTCATAAAAGAGAGGAGAAATCTGACCCAAGGAGCCCCAAGCTGTTCCTCCATAACTAGCGTGAACACCGGGCGGCTCTTCTGCTGTGCTGCTTTCAAAGGAACTTCGTTGTCACCACTTATGGTACCAATGACAGTCATGAGAAACAAGGCAGGTGAAATCACTTGCTTGAGAGCATGTTTTCATGAGGGCCTTAAAAAGCCCAAGTGCCATCTTTAACATTTGGCAGGGCCAGTGCTCTCCTGTGTCGGAGAGACTGTGCAGTCGAGCCTGTGGCTATGCAATTAAACTCCCTCATACTGAGATTATGCAATAAAACTAGTATAAAAAAAAAATGCTCAAAATTGTTTACAACAACATAGTTCTAGCGTGATCTGGAGAGGTTTAAATATCCCAGCCAATTTGCTTGGTATTTCCAGACCAGCCGTTGCGGCTCCCTCAGCGCAGAAAGGAGCCACATTTCGACCACCGCTAATGTGGCGACCCGATGCCACTAAGTGTTGGGCTTCATGTAACCCCTTGCAGATCGCGAGGTCATGACAGACAGGGGCAGGAGGACAAATCGGAGAGTTCTCAGGGACGATGGTCTCCGCCTGAGCGCTTCTAGAGTTTACACTGACGGTATCAAGTTTCCTTGACGACAGCGGCGGCGACTGTGCTGGGTAGGCTAAGAGAGAGGGTGAAATAAAGCAGGGGTGACATGCTATGCTATTTATACTGAGCAAGTAGATAATTGTTTAAAGGTTAGGCTGCGAGCAAAGCATAAACAAGCATTCGGTGAGTGTGTGTGAGAGTGTGTGTGTGTGAGATGTCCCTGCGACACAAAGAGGAAGAGTGTGTCACATGATTGCCAGGCTGCTTGCCCGGGATACAAGGCTCTCTTATGCCAAAGGTCTGTGTGTGCTGAGAAGGGGACTGAGAGACTAATTCTGCTCTTTAAGATAACAGACCGAAAATAAGAGCTACAAGTATTTTAGATCACTCAAAAGCTTTTTTAGCTGAACTTTTCCTTTAAAATGACAATTCTGTCATCATTTACTCAACTTACTCACTCCAAACGTGTATGATGTTTTATTTATTGTGTCAGGCTATAAAAATGACAAACACCATAAAAGAAATCCAAATAACTTGAAACTGTTATTTTACTTATAATCTTGCCCTCCAGTGAGCCGTTATTAACAGAATCATGAATTGAAAACAATCAGTTGTTTTCAAGACTGACTCAAAAGACTAATTGGGTTCTCAAATTACGGACTGATTCAGTAATAAATAGAATTAAATTTAAGTTACTTGATGATAATCTAGTGAAAACCAGATCGAGTTTTACTTTTTGAAGTAATATATAAATATTACACTTAATCAAAAACTGCATGAGATATTAAGACTTGCTTTCAGAAAATACAGTACATCCTCTTACCTCATTGGAAAATCATCTTTTTCTTGTTTTAAGATATTTTCTCTGTGTCTGTCCTTACTTTGGAAATCAAACAAAACTGTTTGGTTACCAACATTCTACAAAAAAATCTGTGTTCAGCAGAAGAAAGTTAGTTACGCAAGTTTGGAATGACATGAAAAACTAATAAATGACAAACTTTTATTTTGGGGGGAACTATCCCTTTAAGAATGTTTAGAGTTTTTTTTACTGGAACACAAAAAAATAAAAAATAAATAAATAAATAATGAAGAAAAAGTTTGTTTTGCAATGACCTTGTGCTCTGTAAGGGAAAAATGACAAAACCAAAGAAATATTTCCAGGATTTAGCATGCTGTGGCGGGAGTTAGCTATGCTAACGGCTGAGCTAAGCTTCACAGCTCAACTCAGAAAATCTGTCTCTCTTTCTCTTTCTCTTTTCCTATTCTGTCTAACACAGAAATGCCAGCCGGCTCTGATGCTGACCACAAAAACAAGTTATTAAAAGGCTCGAAAGGGAGTATGAATATTCACATGGGGGATTTGAGAGGAGAGGAAACGCAGAAGCCTGACAGCGGGGTGAGCAGTCAGGCTCCTGTCTCACTAAACGATTCCAACACAAATCCATTCAGGTCCTTATAAGCACACCAGGGTGAAAAACATTTACATACAAATACAAATATGCCACCACACACACACAAACACACACACATGCACACGCACACACACACACGTGCGCACATACAGAGGGCTACAGCATCTGATTAGCATTATTCCTCTTCACTAGAGCAAAATCCATCACTGTGAATGTGGTGCAATTGATTCAAAATACATTAGCAAAGTGTCATCTGAAACCAAGAATTGTAATCCCTAATCAAACGGATAAGAGCTCTCTCTTTCCATTTTCCCTCTCTTCTGTTTGCGTGCGCAAGCCCAAAATTGCTGTGTTTTCCCCACACAGAGAAGTGCTCTTAATAAAAGAGGATGCTCAACATCAAAGATTTTTGGCTTTTTGTCAGGGCGTTTCAGCTGAACGCCAGATTGATTCGTATGGTGTCTGTTTGTGTGTGTGTGCGTGTGTGTGTGTGTCTGACATCATCCCAAGGGAGCACCAGACTGTGTTACAGCAACTGCCCGCTGACACTAGACCTGTTGCCTCCAGATGGCCTCCACCACACACACACACACACACACACACACACACACACACACACTCTCTCTCTCTCTCTCTCTCTCTCTCTCACCATTCTCTTCAGCACAAGAGTGATATCTTTTCATCTCTGGTTCAATATTAAGAGGTTTCTTTCACCCTCCATAAGGTCCAATCACCACGAATCTATGTGGTACATTATTATATGTAGTTAAAATCATGAATATCTCTACATTGTACTGTATCACAGTAGTTGCGCCAATAAAGCTTTATTGAACGTGTAGAGACAGTCAGAGAGAGAGAGAAAGGGACGAATCTACAAAAGACTTTGTTTTATACGTCTATACTATAATGGAAAAATAAATAAATAAAATAAAAAACATTACTGTAATGTGAAAAAATTATATATTATCTGAAGGGTAGTTCACCCAAAAAATTAAAGGTCCTTATTAAAACTGAGTCATGATTACACAACCTCATGTCTCCTAAAAATCATTTGGTTTCCAAAATGTCAGTCATTATATATATATATATTATAAGAACACTCATCTCCTTAAATGTCTTAAATGTCTTAAATATGCTTAAATGTCATGAAAACAATGTCATAAAGTGTGATGATATAAAAATATGCCTCATTTTCCTTATCATTTCTTATTTTCTTACTGTTATTTTGGGGTAAAATATGAGTGGGACATGTTTTACCCAAAAAGAGAGCGAGAGGAAGAGAGAGGTAGTCACAGATGTACTCCACAGCATGGGTTCTGTTTGGCTCTGTGAGCTGATTTGTGCAGGAACTCAGAGGTTTCTATACATTAATTGGTTCCTCTGAGTTCTTGATTTAAATGTTTTTAAGCTGCCAGCATCCCGCCCGTCCGTTAAACACCCACAATCCCTCTCCAGAGCCCCATCTCTTGCTCATTTTTCTTATCCGCTTTCAGGATTACCTCACTGCCTGGCATCTCTCCTTCTGCCCTCTGTCCTTTGCCCTCTCCCTCTTTCTCTCTTTTCCATCTTGAGCCCCACATTCATTTCAGGGATACTTTGTTCAGTTTCTCTCCCTTGTTCATGCATGATTGCATCCTGCGGGTCACAGAATGCAGTACGCTGTTAATTACCTTGAGGCTGAGAACGAGACGCTCGGACAGAGACAGAAAGGAAAGAATTAGAGGAAAAGGAAAGTCCATAAACATGGAGATGGTTAAACATTTAACAGTGGCGCTGCACTGTGCAAACAACCTTCTCCAGTAGAGAGGAGAGATGGAATTGTGTTATGGGTAAAAGCACCTCTGTGGGGACAAAGAAAGGCTGTAAAACGAACATCCTCAGGTGTTTCTAACCACCAAAAAGCAGGAATGTGTCCTCAGAGGCTCAGTGAGTCATCTATGGCTTCATCCTACTCATCAACAACACACACGCTTCCTGTCTACCTGAGAGACTGTGTTCTCACACCAGCTGCAGAGCAGCACCAGCCAAAAACAGCAAGCAACAATGTGAGGATGTGTGTGTTAGGGTGTGTGTTATGTGTGTATGTGAGAGTGAGAGTGATAGACAGATGCAGCCTGAGGTGAGATGAAGAGAAATAAACAGATGTAGTGTGTGTAAATCTGTTTAATATGACACCTGGTATTAAGATACGTCACGGGTGAGGGGTGCAGTTTTAAATATGGGTGTAAACATAGTCCAAAATGTTTTGGGATCTGATCATTTAAACCATATTCGAAGAGTGGTCAAAAATTGAGGCCATATCGACAATATCAACATATCAATATTGTCGACATTTGGGGGAATCGACATTTGGGGGGATGTGGGGAATGTGGGATGAGGGAGCAACCAGGGCCCTTAGAATCGTTCCAATCCTCCCCCCGTTATGGCGTCCCTGATCATATGGATTCGCAGAACTTCTCAGGTTTGCCTGACATCAAAATGCAGCAACACATTCAGAAATTCAGATTATATTTAATATATTTTGTATATTTTAAAGTAATAGTTTTTATCAGCATGCAGCAACAGACATGACAAAAGTCACAAAATTAGAGACCCTCCTTTGAAATCTGATCACAAGTGGTCACAGGAGACACATTTGAGATGCAAATAAAAACCAGGTGTAAACAGCGATGTCTCATTTGACCACTTGTTATTGGATCACTTGAGATGGATGTCGACAGGGTTTGTTCACCCAAAAATGAAAATTCTGTCATTAATTACTCACCCTCATGTCGTTCCAAACTCGTAAGACCTTCGTTCATCTTCAGAACACAAATTAAGATATTTTTAATGAAATCTGAGAGATTTCTGTCGCTCCATTGACAGCCTACGCAACTACCACTTTCAAACCCCAGAAAGGTAGTAAAGACATTAAAGTAATCCATGTGACTCCAGTGGTTTAATCTGTGTTCACGAATCAATGTCTGCTTTCGCGTCAACACAACAAACATGTGTCATGGTGCTCTCGTGAACGAGTGTTTGCGAGATTAATATTTGGTAAATAAAGTGGTAAAAACATGTTTTTTTGCACAAAGCAAGCACTTGCGTCACTTCATGAAATTGAGGTTAAACCACTTGAATCACATGGATTACTTTAATGATGCCTTTACTAACTTTCTAGGGCTTAAAAGTGGTAGTTGCGTAGGCTGTCAATGGAGGCATTTTTGGGTAAACTAAGGGTGTACTCACACTAGGCTCTCCGAACCATGCTCGAGCACGTTTGACCCCCAAAGCCCAGTTCGTTTGACTAGTGTGATCGCTCCGCATCATGCCCGGGCACGTTTAGCCGTCCCTGGCCTGCTTAGAAGAGGTGGGCCAGAACATGGTTCAGTTGGACTCGAGCGCTAACCGTGCCGAAGAGCGGAACATCTACTACTTTAGTGTGCGCTACTGTCATCATTATGATGGCAAACATCTTTATTACTACTTGGATAGCACACTTTTCAATTAATTCGAGTGTATTTGGGTTCATAACGGGTCTGATTCTCACCTTATTGATGAACAGGAATTGTAGTTTGCGAGTAAAGCTGCAAATTCCTCCATTAATGTCAGCCTTCATAATAATCGTCTGATACGTGCAGCACAATCAAGTGAAAATCGCTGCACGGCATAAATAATAAATCTATTAGGCAGTACCTTAGCAAAAGTGTGTTTCTTCCTGTTTTCTTCCATACAAAAAGTTGCATCATATATGACGTAAGCGTGCTCCGACCTGGACCGTTAAGTGCTATGTGAGTGCAGGCCAGCGGGGGAGTGGGGACAATCGCGCTCGGGCTTGGTTCAAGGCGACTGTGCCTAGTGTGAGTACACCCTAGCTCTTTAATATCAGGTGTGAACAGGAGTATGTGGGTGACAGTACCATCCCGTCTTTCTACTCTGACTGGCAGTGTTTTTCCCAGGTCCTCATTGTTAGCATCTCCCCTCGTTAACAAATCTTCCTGTTGCCAATGCGTGAGAAAGATGTGACTGGGCCTCAGAGAATGAGCAAAGGCGCAGTGAAACATTCACACAAGTAGTTTTTCTATTTCTCTCTCACACATCCTCTGTCTGTCTCTTACGGTCTCTCTCTCTCTCTCACACACACACACACACACACACACACACACACACACACACACACTTGCTCTGTTTATTCACGCCCATGCAGGCTAACAATCTCCTGTCGCCCACCATCTTTTCTCATCACCTCATCCTCTCAGCCGAAGGCCTGGAATCGCATTCAGCATCTCCTTTCACAGCCCTCTCTGTGTTCTGAAGGAGTCATACACAGCCCCCTGCACACAAAACTCTTTCTTTCTCTGATATCCTGCCTGCTGTTTACGCATTGAGGTGGTATTTATGTAGCTTATGCAATGATTGTAAAGACTTTATCAGCTTGGATGAAAGGGAAGGGTGGAACAAAAAGGTAAGGGGAAGGAAATGAGAAAGCAAAAGAAACAAAATTACATGAAAAACGGAAGGAAAAGGAAATGATAGGAAAAAATGAAAAGTAGAACTAATGGAAAAGTAAGTAAAAATGGAAAAGCAAAAGAAGAGTGAAGGGGGAAAAGAGAAAGGAAAAGGAAGTAGAAGAAGCAAAAGGAGGAAAGAAAGAAAATGAGGCAGAAGTAAAGGGAAAATTAAGTAAAAGGAAACAACAGAAAGGCAAAAGAAAAGTAAAGGAGAAAAGGAAAGGAAATGAGGTACAAGTAAAAGGAAAGAATGGAAAGGAAAAGAAACAAAAGGAAAAGGAGAGACAGGAAAGGGAAGTAGAAGTAAAAGAAAGTGGAAAAAGGACAAAGCAAAAAGGAAAGGAAAGGGAAAAATGGATAAAAGGAAAGGAAAAGGACAAAGGAAAATTGAAGGAAAGGGAAAGAAGAAAGAACAAAATGAAAAGTAAAGGAAGGGAAGGGTATGAAAAAGGAAATAAAAAGCAATGGAAAAGGAGAAGGGAGAAAGAATGTAAAGCAGGAAAGAAAAGAAACAAAAAATGAAAAGAAATTAAAAGCAAAAGAGAAAAAACACTATGTTAAGTAACACTGGACCATGGAACGATGCCCACACTCGCCTAATTATGGAATTATTTTTCAGAATTCACTTATTCTGCTTGACATGAAAGATGTGGCAGATCAGTTGAAAAGAAAAAGATGAAAGATAGAGGCTGGATGTGTGATTAAACTGCAAGGAGAAGGGGTTTTCGCTGAGAATGAATGGAATAGAAGCTCGATTACATTTTAATAGGAGGAGCCGTGACCTCCAGCACCACCTTATGGCAGGTCAGGAGAGGGGTTAACCCTCCAGGGGCAGGAGGATCATGGGAAATGAGGTTTTTGAGGTCACTGGTTAATGCGTTTACTGCTCCCTCACTGCAACTCCTTTACTAACCTTCAACAGATAAACGCATGATGGGAAAACAGGGAAATGCGAGACCAGGCCGGTGAAAGACTGGGTGGGCATCTCAACTTGCGGGCCCAGCGTGCTTCTCACCTTCTCTTTCGGCAAGCTCAACATGCTAAGTGAGAACATTGTTCCGGTCAATTTGTTCCTTTCAGAGTCCCAGTGGGCAGTGTCCTCTAGCCTGACAGCACACTGAGAGAAAGCACTCTGTCTGGAAGGGTCTGACATCAAGACAAGAGTGAGGGAGAGACAGAGAGACATAGGGAGAGAAAGAAAAAGTGAGTGCTGTGCCAAAAAGGGAGGGACGGTTTGAGATATGGAAGAAATCGAGGGCTAACAAAAGGAGAAAAAAAAGGAAAGGGAAGAAACCGGATGACAGTAAAAGACCAATAAAGAGGACAGAAATGACAGGGAGGGAGTTAAGGGGCCCTGTGTTGGGGAGTGCCAATGAACGGCGCCCCTCCGGCCATGGACTGCCTAGAAAAGGGTCCATGCGGAGGGGTGGGGGGGGGTGTTAAGCAGCCGCAGGTGACGCAAAACCCCAAGGGCAACTGTAAGCGTGCATGTGTGTGTGTCCGCGCGTGTGCCCCCTGTGCCCGCAGCACCTGTTCCCTCGGCACACTGGCCTCGACACTTGCACTGAGGGGCGAAGTGCGGCTGTTGGTGGGAAAAGGGCGCACTTGAACAGGGCACCTATTCAAGAAAACTTGGAACAATCTCCATTTCCCTCCTCTTCTAATCCCCCCAATCACATTTCAGAATATCCTCCGAATTACATCCCAGTAAAATCAGCAGGAGGTTTGCTCAGGCTTGGTGCATGTTGGGAAAGTTGCACATCTCGACCTTAAGTAAGGCTGTAATAAAACAGCTCTGTGTTTGCTGGGGATTAGAATGGCTCCGCTGAACAGTCTGTTAAGATGTGAAGTGCATTAAAGGCGTACAAAAAAAACAATGGCAGCAGCAGAATTGACATTGTTGAGAATGAGAACAGAAACATAACTGGGTCAATGACGTGACTAACTTTTTGTCCTATCAACTTGTTCAAAAATACATTAGAAATGCAATTCACACATACAGCGACCTCTTTTATGATGAAAATGTTTTTAATTTCTGAACAAAAAAAAAACATATTTTGATGAATTTATGATCAGTTTTTGGGAAGCATAAATCCAAAAATGTCAGTGTGAAATCAATGAATAAAAAAAAAAAAAAAAAAAAAAAACTTAAAAATATTCCATTAATATTTCTTAGAGGGAAAAAACAAGTCATGTGGTCCAACCAACTTGCAGAAAGGGAAAAAAAAAAAAAAAACATTTAACGGGAACTTTTCATAGACTATCTGGCAAGGTCAAGAAGTCTTATTTATTGTCACTGCAAAAAAAAAAAAAATAAAAAAAAATTATCCTGAAAATAATATTTAACATTTTAATGATGAAAATAATGATTAAGATGTATACACTTACACAAGGAAAACATTCCCATTTTTTCTATTTGATGGTTACACCACATGCCATTTTTAGTGTCATTAAATTGAAACTTTTCTTGAAAATAGTATAAAAGAGTTGTTTTAAAAACAATGAATAAAAAAAGAGCATATTTCTAAGAACGTGGCATGCATTTAAACCAAATTTTTAAGAGATCATGGACACTCTTATACATCATTGACCCAACTACAGAGTAAGTGACAGCTTCATTTCCTGCTCATAAAAACAAACTGAGCAGCGCAACAAATAGAGTTTTAAAAAAAAGCGAACACTGAAACCAAACTATCCTGAGTCGTACACTTCCTGTGCACTTCACACATTGTGTGCTGTGGTGCTAATGATAATTCAGCGTGTAATGAGTGGTTTTGTATGTGCGCTCGAAGAGGTCAGTGGCACGATCATACAAATGCCACCCTCAGTCATGAATCATGGGCCTCTGGGACTGTCGAAACGAAAAAATGTGAACGCTTAAGCTGGACTGAATCCAAACAAAGAAGATGGATGATAATAACCCAATTCACAATGCAAAAACTGAACAGTGCTAATGACTGTTATTGAGCTTGAGACCTTCAGTCATGTAGACAGTGAGAAAATTGAGATTTTGTGTCAAAGAACAATTCTTGTTCATGAGTTGTTGGTGGAGAAAGCAGGCTGCTATCCTATCCACATCTTACCTTTCTTTCACTAAAGGACATCGTCTCCACTGGCAAATCCTCTTTTCACCTCCTTTCTCATCTGCTCTCTCTCTCTCTCTCTCTCTCTCCCGGGTTCTTTTAAAATGTTCTCCCCTTAGGGACTTCACTCAATTCTTTCTCTTTTTCCAGTCCACAAACCTTGAAGGATAACAAAAGACATCGCAATGGCTATTTGAATTTGAAACAGGGGGACTACGACAAAAACCGTGTCTCACAGCGAGGCGGCAGAGGGACTGTGCCGAAGAGCCAGCCATTCATGAAAGTTCACCCTCACGTTGAGAAAGCAGAATGAAAAATACTATTCTGAAACAATGCAACCCACTTAGCGTGGTGGAATATAAATAGCTGCTGAATGGGTGTACGTTCAAACACCTGGAGAAACAAACACATGTCAACACCCACCAACCATACACATATCCTCTCTACTCATAAAGCGTCTTCAATGGTTCTTTGCATGTTCAAGGTATCTATCAAGAAATGTATTGGGCTGAATGAGCTATGTTGGAGACTAAAAGAGCTCTTGATTTGTCATTATAGGTTCTTCAGATCAGTGTACTGTGTCTGGGTTCTAAAAGCACTGGAACATATAGCTTTCCTAAAGAACTACAGAATAAAAAGCTCTTTGTGGAACTTAAATTGGTCCTGCTATGAAATCCGACTATAAAAACCTTTTGGTTGTAATTGGAACCTTCATTTTTAAGAGTGAGGCTCTAAATGTCAGTTCATGAGAAACAGCGTGAATGAGAAAAGAACAATGACACCTAGATTTACGTGCTTTCCATTTAACAGCTACTGTTCACAGTTTTTTTTTTTTACAATTGGTTTTGGTCAAAAGTGCATTTCTCAATACCTACAGTTCACTTTTTAAAAGTCTTCAGACAGTCAGCACAACAGAAGTACATATAGATTAACTATAGATCTTTTTGCTATTGCATTTAATGACCACATCTTTCAAAACTCGTTATTTTTTCTTACTCACAGAGAACTATTTGCAAAACTTTACATATCTACACATTCTCAAAACTGTTAAATCATGTATGTTCAAATCAGTACAACAATCCGCAATATATACAGAAATTCCATAATGAGGAACTTTTAATATCTAAATAAAGATAAGAAAAACAACTACCACAGCCTCTAGCTGACAAAATTTTTGCTATGTCAATGTCGTTATAATCAATTCAAAAGAGCCTATCTTTGAAATGTCATGCCTGACTGAGATGGATTTTTCTAGGTGTATCAACAGATGAATGTTGATTAGCATTGTTATATTTCCATATTGGTGTAAATCTATTTGTTTAAAGGTGGATGTGTTGCACGGTTATGTGCAGACACATGTTTGTGTTTTACAGTATCAGAGCTACATTTTATGGTGTAATTACCATATGCAAATTGTAAGGCATGGTGAAGCATAAAATTTGTGATTTTCTCTTACTGCAGTACATATAACAATTAAAGAGCGGTCATTCTTGTTTCACTAAGGACTCCTGGTTTCCTAAAAAAAAAAATCTTTCTCAAAGTGTTTTGAAGAGTGTAAATGTTAACTAGATTATGGTAGAATGAGTTCATTTGTTTTGGTGATTTAAGTGCATTTGAGATGAATTGCTGTGTCAAGTTGGTCAAGGTAGCTGCAAAGAGTTTGGAGAAAGAAGTCTCAGTTTTGAGAAAGACACTTAATTGTAAAAAGAGTGTACAAACGCAGACCTGACAGCAAAAAGCTATATAAAGTAGCCTAATAAATCGAGGCATACTAGAGAAATAAAATGACATGTTGCAAGAGCTGCATTTGATAAAATAATGCCATAACTTAGAAATTAAATGTAATAATGATTAAAAGGCTGCAAGTAAAGTGATATTGCTGTCAATACGTAAATATTTCAAAGACAAATGAACCTCAACTACTGTAAAATGTGAACAATTATTAATTATTTAATTCTGTTGTTCCACCATCCGTACAGCTAGCCTTCAACACAACCCGAATTTCATGGGCAAAATCAAGTCATGACGAACAACTCTCTAAATCATGTCTAAATTAAAAAAATATGAATGTAAATTTCTTTAATTACATAAGCGGAATCCCTCATTTAAGAACAATTATAACACGTCAACAATGAACAATATTATAAGACTAATATACTTTAGAGTAAAAACGCCACAATTCAGGGGAGCGTGCAGAATCAAACCCATCATCGCAACACTGAGATGGAGAGGAAAACCCGTGACAACTAGTACTACAATCAAGAAGAGAAGCTTTTCATTAGATAAACCAGCATACTTACCGATAACAGCCACGGGAAACGGTGAGCCCGGTTCTCTGTGAATGACTCGCCTCCTCGGGACTATAATCCAGAGTGACTGAGAGGAGAAGAGAGGAGAGGAGAGGAGGGGTCCGCGTGAAATCTACTCCTCTCTATCGCACCTGTCTCTGTGTAGATCTGATCCCTGATCTGACATCCTTAAGACAACTGTGTCCAAACCCCCAACAACTAACCCCCCACCCCAACGTACACAACGACACCTGTCCCCGGGTAAAAAACACCGCGCGACAAAGCTCGTCTATGCTGCTCGTGAACAAATGGCATTCCCGACTTCGTCCTGCAGCCGCTGTATCCCCCTTCGGACAGCCTTCCAGAATCCAAGAAGTCGTTTTGAATAAGCGGGGATAAATGTCTAACAAATGATGCCAAAAAACAGTCCACGCCAGCGCAACCAGCTGTGCCTTATGAAAACGTGTCTGTCTGGGCTGGAAACATTTGCCTTATCAATCACCTACCGCTACAATAGTTTATTCAGTGCTGCGCCAGTAGAATGTACACGCTCCTGAGCGCGTGGACAAAAAGGCACGTTCGTTTGTTTGGTGCGCGCGTCGCTTCCTCCGATTTGAGTCCAGCCTTTGGAATCCGTTAAAAGAAACTCTTATTGTTCGGGAGAAATGTAATATTTCCTGCAATCCCCGGCGTGTAGCCCGCGGCGTTTGGTCTGACTGAGAGAGAAAGATCACGCGTTTGCTATCTCAGCGCTGTTGTAAGTCTGTCACCCACAGCTATTGAAACGCAAGTCAATGCCAAAACCTGACGCAGAATAGAGATGCAGACTGGAGCGGAATTAATTTGTTGTTAATCATTTGAGGTCAGGAAATTCATCAGCGATACTTAGTTGAGTGGATTGGTCGTGTATAGACGTGCAAGTGGCAAAGTAAGTGAATTTGAATTGGAGATCAAAAGAGTGAGCTTAAGCTTTAAAATAAAGTCATCTTTACACTTCAAAGGCAGTTTAAAATATAAGTTTTAATTCTGAATATAGAAACGTGAAATTATAAATAAAAATACCAATTAATTATAAATGAGAAATGAGAATACTCTGTCGTGGTTTTAAGGCTTATATTTTAAATCAATTAATATTTTACACATATTTTCTTTTCTTTTTTGTAATTTATGCGCCCTCTTAATCCTTAATCGATAGGCCTATACATTAAGCGAACAACAATGATCGCAGCAATTAGCGAATAATGATCCTACGATCTAATCAATTCCCGGTGGACAAAAGTCATTTCATGCAAGAAAAAAAAGTGCGCACGATTTACTACTACGACCGCAACTTCCAGTTCATGCCGACTTTAAATAGGCCTACCGCTCTCGCATTGTGCTGATGCTGGTGGTAACAAATCTAAGTAGGCTACTCAAGGGGGCGACAGAGTTGAAGACAGGGTAGGCAATTTCGGACAGGCTTTGAAAGCTTAAGATCCCACCCTCCCTTCAGAGCGATCTCCAAAGCCACGCCTCCTCCAAAGCACAGCAGAGCCTGCAAAGCATCACGAGAGACGGCGTTAAATTACTTAATGTCTCAAAGCACATAACATTACAATAATAATGAACGTAAACAACTTACAGAGCTCTAGTTGTACCATGTGACTGCTGCAGATTCATTTTTGCGTTGATAGTGTTGAACAGAACGCGGGTTGCCATCTTGTAATTACGGACATAACATGAACGCAGCATAAGCTCATTGTTTTGGTTCAGGAGGAACTGTAAAAAGTGGCTGCTGTTTGTTTACAGTGCTCAGGTGACTGTCTGTCTACAACTCTGCTTAGCCTCATTGAACGCACTAATGAGGTATGGCAATACATACGTTAACAGGCAGGTAGGACATTGGACCAAATGCAATGATTGGACGAACATTTTTTGGTCCTTGGACTTCTACAGAAGACATTTTTTTAATATTTAGACCACTTCTATGATTGCTATCAGGATGTGAAGAGAGTTTCAACAAGTATAACAAAAAGTGTTTATAAAAAAATTGCCTACCCTACCTTTAAGGCCATTCACACCAAGGATGATAATTATAATGATAACTACAACTATAAAGTTTAATAATAATCATTCTAATTCTATGAGAATATAACAGTCCACAAGACAACTACAACAAAACAGATTAACAATATTTGGAATCACTTTCAAAACAAATCCCAGCTGATGAATGATAAAAACACATTCAATCAGAATTCCCCCAAATTGAGCATTTAAAGAGGTAGTTGACATAACTGCGGCGCATGCTTCTGATAAACAGAACGGTATCGTGCATTGATTTACACCAGTTATCCCTATAGTTATCATTCCTGGTTTGAATGGGCCTTCAGCGCATTTTTCTTTTTTAATGCAGAGCCAAAGCAGCTATAGAGCTGTCTTTTTAGTGCCTAAGAACTGTATAGCTTTATGCTGCATTGTCTTTACACTGAATTTGAAACAAGTATGCCTAAAATGCCTTAAGATACTTAAAAACTCTCAAGATGATCATTTGTGGACCTAAAAGCAACACAATGGAAAATAATAGCCTAATCTAAATGCAGGTGAATACATCTGTCACTTAAATTGTGTCACACTGTGTCAATTAAAACACTCCAGTATTATATTCTTTTCTATGGCTTTTTGAAGCCATTGGAATGCAGATTTACATACATTTAAATCTCAATTAAAATTAAAAAAAAAAAAAAAAAAAAAACGTATACAGGAGAGATTTTTATAAGACAGTTAGGGTGGGTAATAATAACAGTCTTCTCTTCCTGTCCCTTCTTCTTTTCCTCATTCCTCTATCTGTGATCATACTCTTTCAAGTTATTGTGAGGACTCCAGACAAACAAAAGATGAGTCGGCTCAGTGCAAACAGCTATGATCATTCAGCAGTTGGTGACATGATAAACACACCTGAAAAAGTCCCTCTCAATGAACTGAGCATTTCCTCACTGTGACTCAAAACGAATTATGCTCATTCATAAAAAATTAAAATCTAGGTGTGTGGCGTATGTATAACAAAACATGCATCATTTAGAGTAATTAGACAGCATTGTGACAATTCAGGCCCTACCACACAAAGTCAATTTGATTCGCTGTTGTCGCAATTGGGGTAATTGAGTTGGCTAAGCCCCAATGGTTCACAATTATTACCCAGTACGATTCTCCTTATTGTGATCTTTAAAAAAAGTATCAAATTAGGCCAAAGAAACTTTGAGGGAAACATCTCGCTTTGTTCGCTTCTCCACATTTGATCTGTAGTAAAGCTCTCGCAAGAGAGCAATGTGGAACTGACAACAAATAAATAAACAAAAGAGAAGCACAGTTTTGTTCTTCCTGGCTTTCATCCCACACTGCCGCTCTGAAATGGAGCATTTGCTTCAAACCCGGGCCACAAAATCATGTTGGGAACACGAAACGAGGCAGTTTATCAGAGACAAAGAACTTTGAAGAGCAACATTTTTTAGCTTTCCCTCCTGCTAGAGAAGCAACCAAAGATCACCCTGAATCAGCGCAGTGCTAACTCTGAAACAGTCGTCATTCTTAGTCGTGATGCTAAAATAATGTTCCTGTCTTCCGCTCCAGGCTAACGCTGGTTGCCAGGTGTATATATAGGAGATTGGGTGAGATAAGAACAGTGAGGTCATCATTACGCCACAATATGAGGTGCAATTTGATATCTCTGGGTAATGACATATATCGTAGCTCTAGGGCTGCATTGCATGTGATCAGGCACAATCGAATTACTTCCAGTCACAAGCCAACCATCATGTCTCCATTTCCTTGTGATTTGATTGCAGGTCCCGATAGCAGCCAGCAAATAGCCGAGCAGTTTATTCCATGTTGATATCCATTATTAGAGATATCTAGGTTTTTAATGGGATGGGATACTTCAGTTTCGGCCCATTGATTCAAATACACAGTGGCTTTACAGTAGCACTGCTTTTGTTCTTGCAGTAACAAGATTTCACTCCATAATTCCATATTGTAAAGCACCATATAGATCATTGTGCTGGCTGGAAACCAAACAGCCTAACAGCCTACACATTCTCAATCATATAGCTGTCTAAAAGCTCCAAAGCCTTATTTGTTCGTGAGCAGAAATCCATGCAACAAGTGCCAAATGCAACAATAAGCTGAGCCCTAGGTGACTTTTGTCAACCACCCAAATCCAAAATCCTTCTTTACTGTTTTTGCTATAATTGCAAGCACATGTACAAATCGAATCAACAGCCATTATTACTTGAGTCTCAATAAACATACTCTCCATGGAGTCTTGACTCAACGTTTGTGAATGCAAATGCAATTACAGGTCATTTGAACTTGGGAGATGTCCAGTGCTGATAAAAAGAGAGCTGGTTTGGACCAGTCTCACAATCTATTGTGCTACTACACTGGAGTTTGGTAGATCGGTCAATGACATTGTGCTCAATTTGTTTGTCTTATTAATTTATTCAAAAATACATCGTCTGAAAAAATGTTTGCTACATCAAAGTCATTTGGTCCAATGAACATGCAGGGGGGAAACATAAAACAGGAAATGATATCATAGAGAGGACTCCTGCAGACCATCATGACTATGCGTCAAAGTCAATAAGTCTCTTAAAATATCAGAAAATTTGACCTTTTTATGACAAAGCAGGATTAATTCAGGTTGTAAAAATATCATGAGTGACTTTCCAATAAGCTTAAAGGTGCAATGTGTAAAATTTGGGAGAATCTATTGACAGAAATGCAATATAATATACATACCTATGTTTTCAGTGGTGCATAAAGACCTTACATAATGAACTGTTATGTTTTTATTACCTTAGAATGAGCCATTTCTATCTCATACACCGCGGGTCCCCCTCCATGTCAAGTCGCTATTATTCTGCGGCATGTTTCTACAGCAGCCCTAAACGGACAAACACACTACAGAGCGTGTTTAGTCACTATGTTGTTGTTCTTCTAAATCGTTCGTGTTTTTAGAGGCAGCTTGCATCGTCACTACACTGAATATGCATGAAGTAGTAGTAGTAGTAGTCCTGGGTGCAAGGGGTCTGCGCCGTTAGTTGCAGTTCACAACCTCACCACTAAATGCCGCTAAAATTTACACACTGCACCTTTGATATTTGAATATATAAATATATGTGTGTGTGTGTGTGTGTATATATATACACACACACACAACAGTTAGTTCTGGTTTTCGAATCTGATTGGCTGAGAGACTTTTCCAGCCATGCGATATTCTACTACTATCACACGGAATCCATTTCACATTTTGTATAACTCCGCTTGTTTCTGCCGAATCTATACTGGCAGCATTTCTCACAGTGAGCGTCAATGGCAGAGGAGCAATCGAACTATAATTTTACAAATACTACAGTTATTGTGTTACAGAATGTAGTTTTAAGAGCTCTTTGTAGTTGTGTAGACCTCAAATATGAGATTTATATGTAAACATCTCCTATTTGAAAATTTGTTTCAGCTTTTTCAGAGATGTGAGTGGCTGTTCAGCACTCATGTACCCACCGAGAACAGCTTAATCTCGGCCAGTCCTTTGGGAATTTTCCTATGGCCTAATCACAGCCGATATAGACTATATCGCACTCCTACTCATGTGATATTGATATTGCTCATTAAAACTTTTTGAAAGTAGTTATTATACCATACAAGGAAAATATGTTAGCACAGTTAAAACCGTATGAAACTACAAATATTTCATTTTTAAGAACTTGCCTTATGTGCTTTAGATTTGTTCTTTTTATTATTGTCAACACTCTTTTACATCCATGACGCTACAATCAGGCTGTCTTTGTAAAATATTGGAGAAGACAGAGCAGTACAAAAGTGCTTCATCTCTTATTTCTCAGTGGTCTGTGTGCCACAGTTGAAGGCCTTGTTTGGTAAGGCAGCTGCGGTCGGTGATGAGGTTGTCACTTCGGTCTAACTGCGAGCAGATTAAAGATCTCACCTCACCCTTAGTGCTGAACACACCGCAGCCACTGACCCGCCAGCAACCCACACCTGACATGATCTCAGAGCAATAAACAGGGGATGGCGTGAGTGTCAGGGACATTAAAAGCCTCTAGGAAAAAAAGCATACAGAAAACTGGGTCCATTTATTTATCTTTAACAGCCTGCTGAATGATAGGCCTAAATGTTTTTTTGCCATAGCTCTGTCTGAAAATACACAATGGGTTCCTGTAACCGTTTAGCTTTAGTTGTGTTGCCCTGGAGACAACGGTTTTCGTTTCACCTCTCTATAAATGTTCAGATGAGTTTAGTAAAATGCTTCTAAAAATGTCAGCCCAGGAGCAGAGGGGTGTATTTCTAGCCATCTCGCTTGCTTGCTACCCACTCAGGGACTGTCTGATGAGTTCTCGTGATTGTGTAATGGAACTGACTTCTAACTGCACAGGACATTTTAGAGATTCCGGAGTTTTGTGCAACACTGGACCTGTTCCAAAAAATACAGTGAAAGCATTCCGGAGAACTTCATGGAACGACAACGAAATGTAAACAGCAAAATCACGACAGATATTCTGTGATGATGAATTACAAGGCTTTGTCAGAGTGATAAATTCACAGCGTTTGTTGCAGAAGTCATCTGAGGTTTATTTAAAGTTTGTATATCTTAAATCTATGGAGATGGAATGTTTTAGATTAATGAGGGATGTCAGTCTGCGTAAAGCAAATAAATCAATAAACTGATTGACTTATAAAGAGCTTTTTATTACAGTCTATCTAGGCAGCTATTGGGCACTACTTAGGAAGGATATTTAAAAATTATAATATATTTATTAAATGAAAATTATACTATATATATATATATATATATATATATATATATTTATAAAACGGTTAGTTCCTGTCCTTGATTCTGGTTGGTCAATAGCTGTTTTATTCACGATAAAACACGGCTATGACTGCTTCACCCAACGGTTCTGTGTGTCACTACACAACACCCTTAGCAACCACTCTGAGAGAGAAAGAGATCAATTGAGCGAGTTTATTACCTGCATTCAGATTTAGCATTTTCCTTCAGGTCAGTCCTATGTTCATAATAAAAAAATCTGTTTAAATGTCCGATGTATTATCTTGTCCTTTTAACAGTTAAGGGGTTTTCCCGTGACTGACAGCGCTAGTCAAAGCATTTGTAAGTTGCGTCTTGCTCCGTGTTCACAACAATTCAGTCTTTTCAATGTAAAAGTCTTTGCTACTGACTGACACACTCATAAAGAAAATATATATATTACAATTATAAGAATATTATATTTATTATAATGAATATTTCTAAATCTTAACTTTTGATATAAGCTTTTAGTCTGGACATGAATGCTTGACACAGGACTGTTTTTAATTATTTTCTCTCATTATTTTTTATCTTGCCTATAATAAACGTTCTTAAGTTACAGGACTCATGTTACTTGTGTTCAACTCATGTTTGCAGTCTGGTGCAATCTTGTGTCAAACTCAAATGTTTTGTCTTATCTTACTGTGAATCTGAATCTGGCTGTTTAAAAAACTGAATTATTATGCAGATGTGCTGGAGTGTAAAAAGACAGAATAATTAAAAAAAATGACAAAGCCTCAAAAATCATATCACACACAGAAAATCACTGAACAGGGCAGATGTGGCAGGTGAATTATTTTTTACTGCTGATGCAAGGCTAAGTCTTCGAAGCTATATTAAATCCATGTGAAATATGTTTCGGTCCAATTCCTGTATCTGCCTGGCCAAGGTCACACACTAATATGTTATTAAATGATAAATGGTCTCAGGGCAGAAGTTTATGTATCATGTTTCATCTTTGTCATGATTTGTTTCTCTAACCTCTATGTTACTGATACCGAATGTAGCAGGCACATACATGATTCCAGACATGAGATATGAGAGAAAAAGATAGAGCGATGACATCTCACGGCAGAACCAGATGGTGATAGTTCGAGGGTTATAGCCTACAATACAGCTCTCATGACCTTGACGTTGATGTCTGGAAAGAATAGGCTATAATCTGTTCATCCATATAAAGAGCCAAAGCAGAATAACTTCTAGCATTCTTCGCACTTCAAACGCAACAAAATTGAATGTTGATGATGTCAAAGATAATGTTGATTAAAGTTGCAAATAATCATAGCCAACCGCTTTCTTCTTCACAGACTGGAGTCGAAAATACTAAGAACCCAGCTAACAAAAATATGTTCTAAAAACATTATGCTAACATTCCTGTTAAGTTATGAAAATTTTATTTTTGAATGTTCTTTTTTTCTTGGTTATTCAAACAATAAGGGAACATTCCATTTTATTATTTTGCAAACATTATGGGAATGTTACTTTTAAATGTTATCTAAACATTCTGAAAAAGTAGCATTTAAAAAATCTTAGACGAACATCCAACTGAAACGTTTCAGAAAAAACATTCATGAACGATGTATAAAAATTGTTTCTGTGCTACCGTTTTGACAACATTATTAATGACCAGATAATTTTGATCAAACATTATAGTATCATTACTGGAATACTGGTTACTGTTTGTTCATAACTTTGAGAGAACATTGCCAGAACATTAGCCAAAGTTCAGAGAACGTTCCCCGTTTGAATACAAATGAGCATGCTAATAAACATCATTCAGGCAACGACAATGCATTAATGTAACTATTCTAAACAGAAAAGATCTTTTTAACTAGGCTATGGTTTGATGTAGGCCTACAGTATGCAAACATGCACACCATTGATCAGATCATGTGCGATCATACAGCATAAGAGGCTGCTGATATTGGCAACAGGGTAGGAATAACCTCATATCCTCAGGCAGTGCAACCATTTCGCCTGCTGTCCCCGAATCTCAATTACCCAATATCCAGGTCAATTTGGACCACAATAAATCGACCCAACAAAGCTAAACGCGAGCAAAGCAGAACCAGATGACACCGCTGGCCTCGGGGCCGTAGCTGGTCTTGGGAAAAAATCCACAAGACTACTCAAGGAAAATACACAATACAATAACCGTGACAAATGCAACGTGTAATATTCCATCTCGGCTGGTTTCCATGAACAGATCTATCTCTCTTCATGAGCACACTGGGTCATGTTTGTTTGTTTAGCAGTGTGGTAGACGCAGGCACAAACACAGACTTTAGTGAGGACTAAACACATATTTCTGACGTTTTCCCCCTTCGCAGTGAGACTGCAGCACAGATTTCTTTAATGTCAGAGAGATTGCAGACCTCAGATGACAGCGAGGATATGAAACACTCTGTAATGAAGTGCAAACACATATTTTGTGGATGTGGTGAGGAAGGAAGATATTTTACCAGTGATGCTAATTACAGCATGTCATTAAATAAATAAATAAAATAAACAGTCAATGCACAAATCACACAGCATGAAATAAATATGCCTTGTTAGAGTGATGAATGTTGCATTTGGATGATCTGCTAAAAATATAATGTAAAAATAAGCTGGTTTTTAACTGATATCTACTCAAAAAGCTACTTCCAGCATTATTATTACAAACAAAGCATTTCCATGATGGATTTGTCAGATCTGGTCTATAGATAAAGCTCTTTATTTATGTCACAGACAGAGATACATAATGGAAATGCCTTTCCTGATTGCAATAATAATGCTGGAAATAGCTTTTAAAATAGCTGTCAGTTTAAAAACAGGTTATTTTAACGTTATTTTTTTTAGCAGATTATCCAAATTCGATATCCATCACACTAACACGGCATATTTTCATTCACATTTCTGTCTAACAGAAGTTTTAATTGATTATAGCCATTTGTCCGTCTCAGTCCATTGAGAATGTAGTTTGTGCCCCCTAGTGGTCGGATCGGAACTCTGCACTGCATCTCCCCCTAGCAAGCCTCGGGCAAACTGTCTGTCTCACACACTCAAGAGACAGCGCATGGCATAGTAAAAACAATAACTCCTGAAGCAAACAATGATACATGTCTTATTTTCTTGCAGTCATCTACGTTTGGAGTGTGCTGAAATAAAGATGTGAAATAAAAAAAAACATGCACTGGCAAAAACAAAGAGCTAACTTAGAATGTGCATTTACAGACAAAACTGATCTGAATGTTCTACAAAGATGTAGGGCGGCTTATATCGATTCAAACAGGACGTAATAGTGTGCTAAAATGGCATGATGTTGATTAACACAAAATAATTTCGACTTGCCCCTCGTTTTCGTATTACTGTGATCCCCTACAATTGTTTTTTGAAGTATTTAAAAGCAAACATTAGATTGTAATTTCACTAATTCTTCTTGTGGTACTTCTTTTGAGCTACAATGTTGTTAGCATAGGCCTATTTTAAATGGCTATTCGCCCAAAAATGAAATTTCTGTCATTAATTACTCACCCTCATGTCGTTCCACACCCGTAAATCCTTAGTTCATCTTCGGAATACAAATTAAGATGAAATCCGAGAAGTATCTGACCCCTCCATAGACAACAATTTAATTACCGCATTCAAGGTCCAGAAAAGTAGTAAAGACACCGTTAAAGTAGTCCACGTGACTACAGTGGTTCAAACTTAATTTTATGAAGCGACGAGAATACTTTTTGTGCGCAAAAACAAAACAAAAATAACGACTTTATTCAACAGTATCTTCTCTTCCCTGTCATTCTCCTACGCTGTTTATGTTGTATAGACAGTACAGTGCTTCCAGGTTCTACATCAGAACGCCGACTTATTATTGGCAGCTCCTTCATCGGCATCACACGCATGCGTCGCGCTCGGCCAATACTGATGCTGCATTCCAGATGAGGTTGGATGTGGGAATATCCCAAATTAATTATCTCACTTCAGACCTCAGTGAGTTCCAGTCACTCATACGTCATGTTCACATGTTGACCACATGATGTCGCCATGACACAATGAGAGCATATCGTGTTTTTGTGTCAATTATTGCAAAATAGAATAAAAATAACATAAAATCACTTTGAAAACAGCTGACGAAAAGCAAAAACGAAGGTATCATTACATGAACTTGATGTCTATTGTTAAAGTTTGTTTTTATGTTTATATTCATTGGAAGCAGGACACGCCAATATCTTGGAAGTGACGTCAAATGATGCGTCTCGCTGAGGTCGGGGTTGATTGATGTACCCCGAGTTCACACGCCAAATGTCCGATTTTTGAAGGGGACACAAGTAATACAGCCGAAATATTAATAAAATTTTACTCATGATGATATATGTAACGTTACACAGAAGAAACCCTTACTACTATTATTAGTGTAGCATGGAAACTGTGCCATTATACTTAATGTTTCTCTTTGGTTAAATGAAAAAAAATGACTAAATTGACCAAAATATTCTTCAAAACCATTTATTTATTGCAATATTTTTGAAGTTGTTCACAACCAAATCACCAAAATACGATGAATACATATTGAGCAAAACCCAACACACAACAGTAAATCTATTAGCCTTATTACAGTTCACATATTCTTATCACAATGTTAGTTGTAGTTGGTGTGGGTGACTAGTATCCAACAAGCTAGGTAATTATAATCGCTAACATAGCGGACTCACGGAAAAAATATTTTAGTTATCATCGTTTTTTTTTTTTTTATGATTAATTACTCAGCATCGTCTGTATTAAAGAGAAAATAATCACTTCATCCGATGTTTTTGAATAAAATAGCCTTGACAGCCTACTTACTAGAATTCCTCTCAACTACAAGAAACGCTCTCTCCCGCCGGCGCCGCCGGACTTATACACACACACAAGTGTGACGTGCGCGGTGGACCAAACCACTGTGAGGCAAGGGAGGGGTGACTCAAAATGTTTCTAAACTTAAAACTCCCGTTTGCGTTTGTATTATTTTACTACTTACACAATTATTTTAAGTATATATCATGTATTTACAATACTTAGCGTGGTTTTTAATTATATTGTTTTGGGGGGGACAGCACTCAGATGGTGGGGGTCCTGACCCGACCCCCCTGCGATTTACGCCTCTAAACCACTGTAGTCATGTGGACCACTTTAACGAAGTCTTTACTCCCTTTCTGGACTTATGTTGCTTTCCCTGGGGAAAGAGAATCCTCTCAGATTTCATCAAAAATATCTTAATTTGTGTTCTGAAGATGAAAAAAGGTCTTACAGGTGTGGAACGACATGAGGGTGAGTAAAATTTAATTTTTGGGTGAATAACCCTCGTTATTGTTGTTATGTTGTCATGGCAAATAAAAAAAATAAAGTTAGTAAGCTATTTTGTACATATGAATTACTTCTTGTTTATTTGTATATTTTGGAAACAGCATTTTAAAGTCACCATGAAATAAAAACTTCTTACTTTTATGGAATATTGCAGTATTTATTATAATGATTTACCCATGGCATGCACAATATTATTTTATAATTCATATGACTTTTTTATAATCTTTATTCAAAATAACTTCCCCTCCCTCTTGCTTGCAATGACTTTTCTTCTCTGATGACAAGTTCACTGGCACGAGGGCAGGACAACCTGTCACTCACAAGCAATAGCAAACCACAACGATCCAACAATCCAAAACAAATGAGTATAAATTCAAGTCCTACACCATTTCTTGTTCGAAAAGCCATTTCACTCTGTTTTGTCACAATAGGGAAGAAAAGACTATCGCAACTTCCATTTTTATGCCGACTTTCCTTAACCTACAGCTTTACCCCATTCACTTTTATTGAAAATGCCTCACTGTTACCAAATCAGATAATACAAGTCCAAATCAATTTATACCACATGTTGTAGATTGAGCCTAAGTAAACCCAGAATATTCCTTTAATGTTCTGTGTTTGGCATATCACATCTACAGCAGGTGTCAATAGCTTAACTAATGATGCATTTGAATGTAAGCAAATGGGCATTGTGAGATTAATCCAAGTGTGATTAGACTGTAGAAACAATGTTTTGTGTGCATATCCACATACATGTTCAGAAATAGCATGTATGTGTCTTTAACAGAAAGCCTTTAATCCCATCTGGCTGTATTAATTCCTCTTGACTGTGGCAGTTGCCGATAGGCTGGGTCATGCCAAAGCTCTCAGGGCAGTAATTAAAATGAGACAGATAATTGGAGATTTTTTGTTACAGATAATAAGAAAACCCATCTGTTGCAGCAGAAATCCTCTGCGAATCTTTCCTCTCTGTACGCCCACACACATACACTCTTGTACTAGTTTGTTTTCCATTGGAAGATTCAAATGAAGAGTCTTGAGACCAGTTTGGCATTTACTGATGAATTGAAGGAGACGACTACATAGATGAGAAGACAAATGCAGCTACATGATGAATAAACAAAACACAGCCAACGGCAACAGCGTTACCCATCACGCTCACACATAACAATGTTTCTCTCTGTGCCTTGAATTATAAATGCCTCATCAATGATTGTTGGGACTTAATGTCTGTGCCACAGGAGCTGAGGATCACAATTTAATATGCAGGTCAGCTGCTACGATCGTTTTACGATTCTTGAGGATGTTTATAGCCCAAGGATTCTGGGAAATTCAGCCCAGCTCAGCCTGTAAAATATATCACCATATAAATGTAATGTTCCTGAGTGCAGTTACAAGAAAAGAGATTTACAATAACTAATAATTCATCATTTCAAATTCAGATTACATAAAAATATATCAAATAATAAAATATATAATAGATGTATTAAATTTGAATGTAAATAAATAAAATAAATAATTGTAATTGTATACATATAATAATAAATTATTGTATACAAATGTGACCTTACAGCATTTTACATGAAAACAGATTTAAAATAATTATCAATTAATATTGTCAAGTTCAAGATTAAATATTAATACATAAAAATATATTCAGTTTAAATAAACATTACATTTATTTAAAAATAAATGCTTTAAAATAAATCCTAATATAAAAAATAAATGCAAATATATCAGCATGTAAATGTGATCCTATTTCATATTACAAGAGAACTGATTTATAATAATTATTAAATGTCCAAGTTTAGTTCAAGACTAAATATATCAAATATTAAAATCTAAAAATATATTAAAAGTATATTTAGTATATAGTAATATATTAAAAGTAAATGTATTAAAACAAATATTAAATATAAATATATTGCTGTATAAATGTGATGTTAGAAGAGGTTTACAATAATTTTCAATCATAATAAAATGTATTAAAACTAATATTAAATACATTTGCGAAAGAAAAATGTATATACTACATAAATGAGATCTTTCTGTGTGCTGCTACAAGAGAATTACAATTACCAATTCATAATAAATGTATTAAAATCAGTATTAAATACATATGTAAAACAAACATTAATACATTGCTATATAAATGTGATATTTCTGTGTGCACTCACAAGAAAAGAGAATTACAACAATTATCAATTCATAATTTTATTTTCTAAGATCTCTTTTTTTATTATTAATTCTGGAAAAGGAAAAAGACATATTTAAAACTAAAAACAACAACATTAGAATAATGCATAAAAGGATAGAACAGTAACACCCCAATGACTCTTACTCCCGATCCATTAAGATAAAAAAACAGATTCTCAAACCTCAAGATTAAGCTTCTCAAACAATGTTATACAGTACATACATCTGATAGTTTTAAAAAGATATTTCTATAACTTACTTTCTTTAAACAAGAAAAAAAATCTTAATAAAAAGAGCTGAATCTGAATGTGTTGGGATGGAGTCTCTGGGTAACTTCCCCAAGCCAACGTCCTCCCCTCTTGTTTCCATCCCCACATCCAGTCTGCTGGCTCCAAGTCGGTGTTGCTTCAGCCCTCCAAACACCTGTGTCTTACAGGAGGTAAACACGCTCCAACAGTCCACACAAAAACGTCCCCTCGGCAACATCAACAGCAGCCTGTATTGTGTGAGACCAGGCTCTGTCTGAACAGCCCAAGTCCGCCGCCTGCTCCAATCCACATCTGAGCGCTGACAAATGGCAGTGGGCGGCCAATGCAAATCCAACACCTGTCATCTTTGGTTAGAATGGAGAGCGAACAAGCCCCTTTGTGTCCAACCCCAGATTACATACTTTAATACATGATGAAACATGGATTCAGATTTGCTGGAATTAGGCTTTGGAAATTACGTACAAACCAGTGTTTTGTTTTCAGAATACATAATCACTTCGCGTTGTGCAGTAATGGGAGTGAGTTTAGCCAGAACACGACATATGACAACATATGAATAGACCAAGGGGAGTGGATGGATAAAGGTTAAGAAAAAAAAAGAAAAAAAAAGAGATGAGATGAAATCTTCTGGCACCCTAAAATCAGAATATTCATCTTGCAAAAACCTACCCCAACAAAATACTGAAGTTAATTAATCTCATTAAACAAATTATTGTGTGAAATCCAGAATGACTGTGCCGCCCACGGTGTTAAAAGGGCAAGAATGAATCATGCCAGCATGGGGAAGCGATGTCTTATCTTACTGAAAAGATTCCTTGATGAATCAGAAAACAATAAAAGGTTTCAGGGTTCGGCTCTTTAATTTCATTGAGGCCATTCAATCGAGATCTATAGCAGCAAGTTCCCTTGATAATTCACAGTTGAAAAACTTAGTCTGCAAGAAAGACACCTCTGAATTCACCACTAGTGTTTTTCTAAGCTTTTTACAATCAATCAGATAACCTGATAGTTGCGTCCACATCATATCAGACAAACTCCCTTTGAAGATGAGCAGCTTGACTAGAGATGACACCACAAAAATAGGTTGTAGATGACATCATTGTTGTGCCTTTATTGCTAGTTATAATCTTTAAACCTGCCCCCAGCTGTCAGAACATTACTTAGATAGATAAACCATGTGCCACTAACTAGCAATTTGATGTGGAAAGACAAAGGTAAATCCTTTATAATCATAAAGAGGAGTATTTAAATGATGTGCTATGCTTTGAAATGATTTAAAAAACTAAATAGAAAACCAAGAGACCATGCGTAAATATGCGTGATTATAGCTTCACCTCAGATTTGAATGCCAACTAGAGAGGAGTAACATTTCCGTGATAGAAACATTCTTGACGTCAAGCGAAAACAGGAAAAACTGGTTGCGAGTTGTGTGTCATTGCCACAAGGTTCAGAAGTAATTTCTGTTTTATCTCTGACTGTGTGTGTGTGCATTATTTGTTAAACAATTAGACCATTTATTGTCCCAAAACCCATTTAAAAAGTTAAACTACTTCAGAATGAATGTGGAAATGCTACGCCGAAGATCTGGCTTTAGGAAAGTCCCGACGAGAGAATAAAACCTTAATCTTTCTACTGGCCCAACAGTTCAGAAACATGACGTATGGATCTGGACGTGAATATACTCCATATCATGTCATCCCAAGTGAGGTGGTTTCACTGAAATATGATGAGCGAGCAGCCCTCCCAGTTTCTTTCACCTCAGGGTGCTATGGACACCCTTCACATGCTGAGAAGAAAGGAAAAAGACACCAAAGAGAAATAAAACAGACTGATGATGCTAGGAACAAAAGCCAACGTCCCAGGATTCGATCTTTCCCCTGCCTGGAGCGGTGTAGATCATCAGTTGTCATCTTATCCCAAGCTCATCTTTTACATAAAGGCAAAAACTCAATAAAAGGGAACATCGGTGCATAGAGGTCAGCATCCCGCAGGGTATATGAGAGAGAATGGACCCACACACCTGGCCACAAGAGCCATCCAGAAAAGGCCAAATGGTTAGATGAATGAATGAAGATGCAGAGGTGGGCATCATTGCACCTGTGTAGGATGCTTCAAAACTCAATCCTGAAATCCTCTACCAAACAACCGGTTTATTCCATCCAGCAGGGTCAGCAAGGCGAGGAAATTTGCCAGGTGCTGAGAATGAGCTATTTTAGGTTGCCTGATGGGAAAGTGGGAAGTGAAAATCTCTCAGGCTGAGGCATCATGGGAGCAGGTCGGAGAAGCGAACCACTCAACTGACAGATGAAAGCTCAGATATGGAGAAAGACAGTCTGGTTGGAGGTACAGGACTCTGTCTGGCTTTTTTCCTTGGATTGAATCCGGCAGAGGGATTCATCCATCCATTCTTGCCCCAGAGAAATTCCACTTCCACCCCCCAGTGCTCCCATGCACACACATACATACAAACGTGTACAAGGAGATGACAAATGGAGGGAGAAAAAAAAGAAAACACATAAGAAAACAAATCTGAGCAGTGGAGCATCTGTCAAGCTGCACTGACAGTAACGTTGTCCATACAAAATGGCAGCCTTCAATAAGTTACTGATGCATCCATCTCACTCTCGCTCGGCCTGGGAGATGGTGGGATGACAAGAGGGAGAAGGAGAAGAGCTTAGGCATGTTGTGCGGCCAATTCCTGCCCAATGAAACGACGCAGGCGTTCCAGGTACTGGCTGTACAGTTCGATGTCATTGTGTCCGGCTCCCTCCACCCACAGCGGCTCCACAGCTTTGGGGCAGCGCTCGTACAGGGCCAGCCCGTGGGAAAAATCTATCACCTCATCCTCCGTCCCATGGATGATCAACACTGGAGATGTGATTTTAGACACTTTCTCAATGCTGAAGAAGGGACACAGAAAAGGACACTACATCAGAGAAACTACATTAATCCACACACAGAAAGTAAATTAAAATAACATCATTAATAGTTATATGAATAGCTCATTTCACACTTGATGTACACTACCAGTCAAAAGCTAGGAAACATGACTATTTTTATTGTTTTTGAACGAAGTCTCTTATGCTCACCAAGGTTGCATTTATTTAATAATAAATACAGAAAAAACAATAATATTGTGAAATATTATTACAGTTTAAAATTATGGTTTTCTATTTTAATATACTTTGAAATATAATTTATTTCTGTGATGCAAAGCTGAATTTTCAGCATCATTACTCCAGTCTTCAGTGTCACATGATCCTTCAGAAATCATTCTAATATGCTGATTTGATACTCAGTTATTATCAATGTTGAAAACAGTTGTGTTGCTTAATATTTTTTTGGAACCTGTGATACTTTTTTCAGGATTCATTGATGAATAAAAGGTTAAAAAGAACAGCATTTATTCAAAATATAAATCTTTTCTAACAATATAAATCTTTACTATCACTTTTTATCAATTTAACACATCCGTGCTGAATAAAAGTATTAATTTCTTTCAAAAAAAAGAAAGAAAAAAAATGACTGACCCAAAACTTTTGAACGGTAGTGTATATTGTTAGAAAAGATTTCTATTTTAAATTAATGCTGATATTTTTTAACTTTTTATTCATCAAAGAATCCTGAAAAAGTATCACAGGTTATAAAATAATATTAAGCCGCACAACTGATTCCAACATTGATAATAAATCAGCATATTAGAATGATTGCTGAAGGATCATGTGACACTGAAGACTGGAGTAATGATGCTGACAATTCAGCTTTGCATCACAGAAATAAATTATGTTTTAAAGTATATTAAAATAGAAAACCATAATTTTAAATTGTAATAATATTTCACAATATTATTGTTTTTTCTGTATTTATTATGAAATAAATGTAGCCTTAATGAGCATAAGAGACTTCGTTCAAAAACATTAAAAATAGTAATGTTTCCAAACTTTTGACTGGTAGTGTATATGATCAATGAATTACCATAAATTAAATTCGACTTCAACTCATTTTTCAGTAGCATGATAACAGCACATTACTAGAAAGCTACAGTTTGAACTATCCATTTTATTATTTTTATTTTTAAATTATGCTTTTAAATTTACACAAATTGGATTTTTTTTTGTGCCAGATATTTTAAATGTAATATATAATTTAATATAACTGAATATGTAATGTTTAATAATAATAATAATATATACACTACCGTTCAAAAGGTTTGGGGTCAGTAAGACTTTTTTTTAAGGAAATCAATACTTTTATTTAATATATCAAGCAGCACTGTTTTCAGCATAGACATTAAAATGAAATGTTTCTTGAGCATCAAATCAGCATATTAGAATGATTTCTGGAAGACTGGAGTAATGATGGTGAAAATTCAGCTTTGCCATCACAGGAATAAATAACATTGTAAAACATTATAATAGAAAACAGTAACTTTACAATATTTGATCAAATAAATGCAGTCTTAGCAAGCATAAGAAACTTCTTTCAAAAACATACAAAAGTCTTATCAACTCCAAGCTTTTGAAAGGTAGTACACAAATATTTATGAATATCCACAACAATAATAACTTGCAATGTAACTAAAATCATTTTAAAATGTATCTTGGCAAGTTATATTTTCAAGTGTGGTGCATTTGGTGTATACATGTGTGTGGGTGTGGGTGCCAGCAAACTAAACAGTTGCCAGTCAACTACACAGCACTTGTGCGAGAACAGTGGTGGTTTTGACTGCAGCTGTATGCCGACCATGTGTTCTACTACACTGGCACTGAGTGACACCACCCACCGAGTGCAGCCAACCTCCCTCTGAGCTCCATAACACCACTGTCACAGCCAAAATGAAATGAAAATGATTGTAATCAAACTTAAAGAATAAAAATCCTTATTCCCATTTTCTGTCAAAACAAGAAGCTCAGTATAATCTCAGTCAGCAATCCACATCACAAAACACTCTGTTAGCTTTCGCCAAAACCAAAACCCAGTGAATCGCTCATAAATAGCGGCAATCTGTGCTGGCTATGACCAGGCAAATCATCAGCTCATTAACAATGATGATTAAACCTCTAGTGAAAAGATGCAAATAATTGAGTACAAGTTAGAACCCAATGATTTGTGGTACTCACTTGGGAAATGCGTCAAAGCAGTAAGTCTTCTTAGTGTCAGGGAAGGCCACCCTCATACCAGAGGTGAGAGGAGAGTGGAGTATTACAGCCGCACACTCATATCGTGATGCCAGGTCCACCGTGGGCACCGTGCCAATGCTCTGTCCATACAGGATAATATTCTCTGGGCTGATACCATATCTGTTTGAAAGAGAGGAATCAAAAGCTAATAAATGTCATATCCCGAACAAATAACTGCCTCATGTCAATGTAATTTACAGCCTATTCACACTAAGAGCAGTACAATTTGCAGATTACTGGCAAAAAATTGAGTGCAGTGTGAATTTTCATCAGCAGTTGAGAACATTCTCATTCCTAGATTAAAGAAAATTGTTCTCTGTTCATGTAGTTTATTGAATGGTTTCTTACTGATTTCTTTAAGGATTCTTTTAGCACTTTTAAGAAAGGTTTATATAGGCTATTAAACACAAATGCTCAACCAAAAATAATACTATTTTAGGTTAATTAATGTTTTTAGTAACATTAATTACCATTAAAAAGACTGTTGTAAATGTGTATCTTTACATTGTCATATGAGGAACCAGTAAATAACTACAACAATTTAAATCATACAAGCCTCCAATGAACAGAAACAGTTCTCAGTTCATGGCGAAGGTGATAACTTATGGCTCAGAAAGTCAAGAAATGCTCCAATCAATCGAAAGATGTGCTTTATGTTTGCCTTTGTATTATTTAAATGCATAATGTCTTCCATCGATTCCTCAAAAAAGACTGAAAATGTGCATTAACACCACAATCACCACTTTTTATGACAAAATAATATGCTATACCACAACATAATATTAACTATGAGCAAAAATCTAGGATAGCAATTAATATACACTACTGTTCAAAAGTTTGGGATTGGTAGGATTTTTTTTTTTTTTTAATGGAAAGTCTCTTATGCTCACCATGGCTATATTTATTTGATCAAAACAGTAATATTGTGAAATATTATTACAATTTAAAATAACCATTTTGTATTTTCATATATTTTAAAATGTAATTTATTTCTATGATGGCAAAGCTGAATTTTCAGCATCATTACTCCAGTCTTCAGTGTCACATGATTCTTCAGAAATCATTCTAATATGCTAATTTGGTGCTCAAGAATTTTTTTTTATTATTATCAATGTTGAAAACAGGTGTGCTGCTTCATATTTTTGTGGAAACTGATACATTTTTCTACAGGATTCTTTGATTAATAGAAATTTATTTGAAACAGGCATTTCTTGTAACATTACAAGTGTCTTTAATGCTACCTTTGATCAATTTAATGGGTCCTTGCTGAATAAAATTACTAATTTCTTTCAAAAAAAAAAAAAACCCCAAACTTCTAAACAGATTTATACAGATCTATTATATATAGATGCAGCACTGTAAAACTCTACTACGCACATGCAGTTGTTTTGGTTGTGCCCTGGTATTGACTGTCTCACCTTGAGCGTAGAGCCTGCCACGCCGCGTCTATGTCTGCATACAAATTCTTTTCCGAGGGCTTCCCCGTGCTGACCCCGTAGCCGGAGTAATCGTAGGAGAATATGTTACAGTTGATGCGAGTGCCCAGGCCGATATAGAAGCTGCTCATCTGGCCTAGATCCACCGCGTTACCATGGGAGAACAGGACAGTGAACCTGAGGAGGGAGATAGAGAAATGGGATTTGTTGTACAAAGTCACTCTCTGGTATGCTCATTACACTATTTCAGGGTCTGACTCAACATCTAAGTCAAGACGGATCCACAAAGAGACTTAATAACCTATAATTTCATTCGCTGAATCACTGTGCATGTAGGCGCATCTGCAGTGAGCCTGAGCTTGATACGCCGCAGGGAATGGTTTCATAACTAACATGGGTGTGTGTGTGTGTGTGTAGAATCATGTTCAAATAATCTGGCGGCAAAAACACGGTTGGCTGTATATCAAACTGTTATTTTAATTTTATTTATATACTATAATAGTATTTATTAATATTTTGAATGATTTTTTATATTTTTAGTTTTCATTTTAATTTTAGTCATTTGTTGTCATTTTTATTATTTAACATTTCTATTTAGCTTTAATTTATTTTTATTTCAGTTATTTTAGTACTTCAACAAACTTATTTCAGTTAGTTGCCAAAGCAACATTTTTCATTTTCATTTAAGTTTTTCCATCTACTATCAACATTTTATTTCAGCTTTATTTCAAATAAAGAAAACGATTTTTAATTGCTTTAGTTAATAATAACAAAGTCTGGACTTGATATCAGTTTTCAAAACGAAATAACACGTACTTTGTGTAGAGAAGAGAAGATTGTGAAAAGACGTCCACAATATCGAGCACAACAAAAACTTCTGTACTCATCCAATGGAAATCACTCTTAAAGAGGAAATAAAGGAACAAAGGAACAAGTAACAACAGTGGGAATAAAGTGGCGTGTGATAAAGAAAGAATGTGTCCAGGAAGGAGTGGCTTCTGGGTGAAGATAGCAGACAAACTCGCAGAGGGAAGCAGGAAATGGGACAAAGGAAAGATGGAAAAAGAATGAAGGAATGTAAATGACCCTTGGGAGGAAAAGAGGGGTCCATCAGAGGAAACGTGACACTTTGAGTTCAACATATATTATTGTAAAAACTACAAATAAGGCCCCTGCAAGCATTACTAATCCAAAAATGTGTCCATCCTACCTGGCAGAGGGGGCACAGCGGATATACATGCATCCCACTCTGTTTCCCCGACTAGAGCGAGTCAGAAACACTTCCGTGGCGTCCAGTTCCCGTTGAGAGTACTGGAATTCTGCCCGCTCTGTGAGGTGGAGCTTCCAGCGCCCCTCTCCTGTGGCACTCCCACCCCCTATTGAACTCCCGCCACTGCCACCTCCTCCCCGGGAGCGCAAGCCTGATGTCCCTGTGGGTCCGGCCGGTACCGGCCCGGCCTCCAGATCGGGCAGGAGGGCATAGGTAGGTTCAGGGGGCAAGAAGGCAAGCTTGGCAGCGATACGGCTGGGGCAAGGGGGGCAACAGAACAGGCAGCACAGCTCACTCACAGAAAGGCCATTCATTGTCAGCTACAAGAGAAAAGACAAGAGAACATGGTCAATACATATTCAACACAAACATTTTTATGTATTTTTCTCCCAACACTTGTTTAGTTTAAACTTGGCTCTGTAGTATGTATACAATGTTGATTTGTTTACAACTTGATTTGTTTCAGGATTATGCTTTCTGCTTTGAGCACTGACTGAAAGCACTGTATAACAATAATAATATATTTAGATAATTATATTGATATATTATTATTTATAATAATATAATTATTATATGCCACCGATGGTCATGTGATCTCAACATGGCAGGCACCCATGGGGGGCGACCCTCTCGACTGATGTGATCTCATGTGGCTGTAAATCAATATATTGGTATTTCTCAAATGTCTTTAAACAAAATATTTTAACGTCTAATTTACTAACTGGTTATTTATTTTAAAAACTGTAATACATGCAGGCTCCTTTGCAATAACAAAAATATGACAGAGCTTTTTCTTTTTGAGATAGGCTAGTTCTTATACACAATTCTCTACGAAGGCTTAAACAGGCAAAAAGAACTAACAGTAAACAAACGGTTAATAAGTAATACCTAGGTAGAATTGACTCAAGCATCCAGTAAACCTATCTCCCAGCTATACTGTCCTGCCAGCTTAAAACTGATAGTCTATCTGCTATCTGACACTGTATAGACTACAAATATAAATAATATATATTGTCTGATATTGCCGGTTTAAGAGGCTCCAATAAAATATCCACCAGTGGTCACATCAGTCCCAACAGCCCCGCTCATCGCTAACTCAAAATTTACACCTCATTTCAGCTGCAAACGAACAATATATTGCTAACAAACACATGAATGTATATATTTTCCACATACGTGTCGTTCTCTTGACCACAGCCTGCCAAAGCCGGATTTCTTTATATTTTCACACCTCTGTCGCTAAGTAGCTAGCTCGTAGTGAGGGGGTAGGGGGAGTTAGCCAGCTAGCTAGTCAGCTACGACTCCTCTCAGATAACAAATAAAGGACTGGACGCCGTTGAGGACATGTCTCATCCGCGAATAAAAAGCAGAGCCCTCCAGGAATAAAATGCAATTTCTGCTTTGTAGTTCCGAGTTGACTCCCGGCTACCGTCCTGACATGTAATAATCTGCTGGCATAGGCTAATAGAGCTGTGTTTTTTCCACTCCAGTCAAAGCTGTTGGTTAGCCTTCCCACTCTTCATTGCGTCGTACAGTAGCGTTACTGCTTGAAGTGGGAGGCGCAAGAGGCGGGATTCGGGAAAGAGTAAACATGGATTAAAAACCTGTTAGGTTAAAGGCTAAAATTATTAATAACTGGTATTTTAAAACATGATATTGTATAATAACACAATATACTTACATTTTAAAAATTAAAATACAAAATTTTATTAAAAAAAAAAATTAAAAAAGACAAAAAAACGTTTAATAGAATTTTCTTTCTTGATTCATTTGAGCTTGTTTGCTACAAAATAACTTTTTAATTGTTTTTTAAAATCGCCTTTTAATTAAAAGAAATAACCAATCCAAATGATAGTTATTTACAATAACACTCATATTCATAGTAACAAATGTTCAATCTTTTCAGAATTTGTGTGCACTTTTACAATAAGAAACATAATACAAAACATTTGAAGTGTATTCTGTATTTTCATAAGAGAACATTCTTGTAAAGCAAAATTAGTAAGGAAAATATTTATGTGAAGATATTTCATAAAGTGTTCATATTTCTCGATTTATATGAAAAGCAAAATTATTTAAATTACAGATTGCAATTCCACTTATATCTTTCTTTTGGAGTAACTTGCTTTTACCATCGATATCAATCTTCATTAATACACATGTAGCAAATATATCTTTATCTCGAAAAGAAAGTACAGTCCTTTGTTTCCGTTTTATTATTTTAAAATAGCGCAAACTGTCAGAAGTCATGTAACCAATCAGAAGGTCCGCTGTGTAGCACGTGACTCGAAGCTACCTCAGTGCGGAATTCATGCAGAGTGGACGATGTGCCTCCTGTTAAAACGTCTTTGCTCTTTACTGTATCGCATCCGGAAATTACGCTGACATGACATCGCAGGAGTATCATCCAAGGAACTTTTGTCAGATCTGCTGTCGTAGCTTTGTAAAATCTGCCAGACAGCTGATGATTACAGTCACTCAAGTGACACCAAATACTTCAATTTAAATAAAGTTGTATAGCCTATTTGTATTCTATACCCAATCATTTAATTCCAAGTCACACAATACACTGATTATTCCTGAGACAACGACCACAATTTACGTCTTACAGATTAAAATATAAATTAAACTTAAGAAAAACAGTAAAATAAATATTATATTTTAAAAACAAAAGGAAAATGCACGTTTAAAGTACGCATCTCTTTTTAAGCTCCCATGGCTGTCTATAATTTGTCTCAACATAAAACATTTGATCAATTAATTCATAAATGGTTGGCTCAAAACTTCAATAAATAGCCTTTAGAGTGTTTAATTAAAAAAAAAAAATCACTAGTGTAGCCTGTTTTGCCCTATTATCAATGAAAGACAATAGTCACATTACATGTGTCACTTTAGAATAACAAAGAAAAGAAATCACTAGTGAGAAAGGGGAATGCTGACACATTTGCAGAGAAGAGCACTTCCAGAGAGAATATACTGTTTTATAAGAAACTGATAAAAAAAACACTACTTCCTTCTACTGCTCTGCTGATACATGGTATCACTCCTTTATCAAGCCTATAAAGTGTAAACAAAGTAATTGGTGCAAATGAATACAATGGAATCATGTGGTAACATTAAACCTCACAGACAAATGTTAACCCATTTAAACATGGAGACTTAAAAACCCACATAAGTGCACACAGACTGCTGTGAAGAAAGACAAGCTGTCTGTGGTGGGCAGCTGCCGATGTGGCAATAATACAGGGTGATTCATATGTAGACACAGGACATCTTCACTGTTTACACATCTAATGTCACAGCATGAAAGAATATTCTGCTTGAAGAAATGTCAGGAGGAGGGCTAAGAGATGTTCAGCTAAAGTTGGGTGGTTGATCAGTAATTACTGACACCACTTCCTGAAGTCAACTATTTCCAAGTTTCCCTTGAGTATGAGTCATGAGGGTTGTTTGTGCAAAGGTACAACAGTTAGATTCACTTCAAGTATATTTTCAGCAAAACAGATGCACTCTTGAAAATAAATGTTCCTTATTGGCAATGATGGTTCCATGAAGGACCTTTAACATCCATGGAACGTTTCCATTGCACATAAGGTTCTTTATAGTGGGGAAAAAGGTTCTTGAGATTATTAAAATATTCTTCACACACACACACATCTGGTTTATTATCTTTGTGGGGACTCTCCATAGACGGAATGGTTTTATACTGTACAAACTGTATATTTTATCCCCTTACACTAACCCTACCCATCACAGAAAACTTGCAGAAAACTTTTAAATGCAACTTTACATTTAAAAAAAAAAAAAAAAAAAAACTCATTCTGTATGATTTATAAGCTTGTTTCCTCATGGGGACCTCAAATTTAAGTCCCCACGGTGACACAAGTCCTACCGTGATAGAAAAACATGTACACACACACACACACACACACACATTTCTTTTAAAGGGTTAGTTCACCCAAAAATGAAAATTCTATCATTTATTGCTCTCCCTCATGTCGTTCCACACCCGTAAGACCTTCGTTCATCTTCAGAACACAAATTAAGATATTTTTGATAAAATCTGATGGCTCAGTGAGGCCTCTATTGCCAGCAAGATAATTAACACTTTCAGATGTCCAAAAAGCTACTAAAGACATATTTAAAATAGTTGATGTGAGTACAGTGGTTCAACCTTAATATTATAAAGTGACAAGAATACTTTTTGCGTGGCAAAAAAACAAAACAAAATAATGACTTTTCAACAATATCTAGTGATGGCCGATTTCAAAACACTGCTTCGAAGCTTTACGAATCTTGTTTCGAATCAGTAGTTTGGCTCGCGTATCAAACTGCCAAAGTCACGTGACCTATTGAAATTCCGAAACACTTATGACGTAACAAAGCCTCGTTTACTGAAATCATGTGACTTTGGCACTCCGAACAACTGATTCGAAACAAAAGATTCGTAAAGCTTCAAAGCAGTGTTTTGGAATCGGCCATCACTAGATATTGTTGAAGTGTCATTATTTTGTTTTTTTGGCACACAAAAAGTATTAATGTCGCTTTATTATATTAAGGATGAACCACTGCAGTCACATGAACTGTTTTAAATATGTCTTTAGTAGCTTTCTGGGCATCTGAAAGTGTTAATTATCTTGCTGGCAATAGAAGCCTCACTGAGCCATCGGATTTCATAAAAAAAAATCTTAATTTGTGTTCCGAAGATGAACGAAGGTCTTACGGGTGTGGAACGACATGAGGGTGAGTAATTATTGACAGAATTTTCATTTTTGGGTGAGCTAACCCTTTAAGAACTATCAACAGAAAGGGCCCCAAAAGGGAACCCAAAATGGTTTTTCACTGCAAAAACCTTTGATTTTAACAGTGTAGGTCAGTGGTTATTAACTTTTTTGACTCCAAGTCCTCCTTTATCCAAGACAATATTCAAAGGTTGCCCTATCTAAGCTGACATGTACCTCTAAGTACTTCTGTTTTGTACACCATTACCTTTAAGGGTTTTTTTAGGCATTTTAATTTTTAATAAAATTAAATGTAAATACTTTTAAGACCTATTGGGACTCTTTGGAAGTTTGCCCTGGTTGAGAACCGCTGCTTTTTATGTAGTATTTGCACACACACACACACAAAAAACAAAACACAAAACATTGTGTAAATTTAAAATAAACTTTGTGATTTTATTGGTTTTATATTTACTCATACACATCATACAATCCTAAATTTCAAAAGAAAACAAAAAGGTATCTGGTGGTGTCTCTGGGGGACTGGGCACGCTGATAAATTAACCTATAAATGCTGGTTAATGTACTGCCGAACACATCTGAGCTGAAACTCACGTCACCCATCCGAATGTTCTTATGAACTACTGGGAGAAAATTAAATCTCAACACCTTCACTAAAATCAAGGCATTCTGAAGAAGTCACTTCACTATTTTGCTGAATAACATGCAATGAGGACAGTTAATCATTGCTAGCATAGAAGGGATAATACACTGGCATATAGTACCAATGATCTGATAAGACACTGAAGGCAACATTAGAGGTGACCAACTGACTTTCAACCCACTGGAGCTTCATAGTCAAGCGGTTGACTACATTCACAGTTTCGTACCCACACACACTACAACAATCTCACAAGAAATTACGAGTCCCGAATTTCCATACACCGCCTTTCACCTGTCTGAATGCCTACACTTAAACCCTAGAAAGGTAGGATTAATCTCAAGCAAATGATGCAGACAAAGAGTGAGATCCAAACCCTCATTAAAAGGCTGTCAGGATGCCGGCTCAGCCAAGCATGGCGTGAATACATGCCAGCTCTCTGAGCCACTGACACCTGCCTTGCACAAAAGCCCTCTTGAGCTGGCAGCCCCACTGAGGATAATGCTGCAATCACAGACAGTGCTAATTAAAGCTCAGGTTATTTCCTTAATAAAGCAGCAAGGTCATTACCAGGATTTCAAATCGGTTACATCCACCAAGTTGCTTTCAACAAGTCTTGCAAGTAAAGGGGTTGTATATGAATCATGGAAAAATGTGCACATCAACAGACATCATAGGGGAAGATTGCTGGACAACATTAAGGATAAATACAAAATGGTCGTTTCAGCCCTTTTACAACAAACAAACAAAGTAATTAAAAACACACAACCAGCACAAAGACAGGATTCACTCAAGGGATGACAGAGAACACCACATTGCATCTTTCTCCTTACATATGGATAGTTAATAAACACTACATACACACAAAATGGACGTTTTTTTCCCTGCTGAACCTTTCCTGTTCTTTCTAAAACCTTAAACATTCTATTTAGAACGGTAGCCATATAATATTTACATTAGATACTAAAAGAAACCTGTTCGTTTGGATAGCAGGCTCTATTTGCCCATGCAATGGGACACTGTTTTGTTTTACATTCTTGCAGCAATGTAAAATGTGGCTTTAGCAAACACTGCATTTGGCCTAATATCTGTGTGAGCATGCAACGTTTAACTGTTAGGAGAAGTGTGTGTGCATCTTCCACTATGACATCATAAGCACAGTGGTATTAATTGTAAATACATGTCTTGGAACGGAAAGGCGTCGCCTATTAAACATATTACTAGCCGGTTCCATTAGCATCATTCATTGGTCTGCTGGTGGTTAACAAACACCTTGCTCTCAAAGCTCTGCGACTCTGAGGTAAAAGGTCATAATAATAGTTCATCGCTGGCGTGCATTAGCAAATAACAGGCCTGCTAGGTTCCGTACAGCACCAAGGATCCTACACTAACTGCACTTTTTGTTTGTGCGAAGAAACTGAAGAACGTTCTTGTGCTTTGATTCTGAAAAGCAAGATTTTTTTTATCCTAATCTAATGTGGCTTCATCAGGACCTATAATTGTTAAAAATGCATATGTAAATGGCCCAAAATGTTGTTAAGGGATTTCCTACAAATTAATTTTTTGGACACATGCTTCCAATCCTCCAGTACCAACCAACCAAATGATAATACAAAATAAATAGAATGCAATCACACAATTCAAGCTACGTACAATATATTAATATAGATCTTCTGATGCCATACACTCATTAAAACAGAAAAGGAAAGAAAAAAAATAACTCAGTCACTCGCTTATGTCAAGGCTCTTGCTACACCCCACCCGCCCCCCCCTTCAAAACCCATCCAATAACTATTCATGCACCCAACATTAGCATGATAAGTCAATATATAAAAGAGAAATATTTTTTAAATGCACAGGCTGGGATTCGACATGACGGGATAATTAATCAGAATAAAGAAAAAAAGAATATCACAGAAAAGGATTTTTACATGGGTAAATGTGGGAGTAGTCATTAAAATCTATATTCTTCAGCAACGTTTTGAGAAATTTCCTTTCGATGACCCCCCACCCACCCCCTCCAATGATTCCTGAACCCACATCTCAGGGCTCCTATAAAAAAATAATGTTAATATCCTAACAAAAATCAATGCCAGGGTAAAACCTAAAGAGTCCACCCTCCCCACATGGATGCCCACCTGACAACCAATCCCCCTTCTCCCTGGCTCTCTAGAAAAGAAAAAAAAAACAAACACACACACATATTTCTCAACAAGTCACACATTCTCTCACACACACACACACACACACACACACACACACACACACACACACACACACCTCTACACTGTCCTTCCGGGAGAGACAGGGAGATGATAGTTTAGGGAGTGGCCAAGCAGGGGCTGTACCCTACAACCCCACCCACCTTATCCTACAATGAAGAAATGAATCCATTTTAGAATGGTGTTATTCAGCGCCATGGTTCCAAAACTTGCAGGTCAAACAATGCTCATTTAGCCATCAGTCCTCATAACTTCTGAATCTTCTCAGCTACCACAATGGGGTTCTCCTTGCGGATGCGGGCGGCGGCGGCTCCTCGGTAGTCGTAGGGACAGTCATGTTTGTCAGAATAACGGTGGATAGCGCAAAACAGGTTACCGCAGCGACAGTCAAAGCCTATAGACACAAAAGCGAGTGGATTCAGTCTGTCATGTATTCCTGCTGGGTGAAAAAGTTTAGCAGTGATTTAGAAAGGGCAGGAAACAAGCAGGACCATGTGAAATGCAGCACTAACCTGCAATATGCAGTCTGACTACAGATTCAAACTAGGACAAATTAACTCAAATTGATGGACATATAATATAAATGCAGTCAATTTTGGAAAAAAATTATACACTAGTATAAAAGTTTGGGGTTGTAAAGCTCTATGTTTTTTCAAACAACTATCTTATGCTTATTTGATTTATAAAAACAGTAATATTGTGAAATATTACAATTGAACTTCTATTTTTTTATACATTTTAAAATGTAATTTATTTTGGTGATGGCAAAGCTTAATTTTCCCAATACTCCAGTCTTCAGTGTCACATGATCCTTCAGAATTCACTCAAATATTCTGATTTGGTGCTCAAGAACAATTTCTTATATCAATGTTGAAATCAGTTGTCCTGCGTAATATTTGTGATCCATGATCCATTTTTTTCAGGATTTATTGATGAATAGGAAATTCAAAAGAACAGCATTTTATTTGAAATAGAAATCTTTAGTAACAATGTAAAAGTCTTTACTGTCACTTTTGATCAATTTAATGCATCCTTGCAGATTAAGAACATTCATTTCTTTCAAAAAACACATGCACAAATCTTACTGACCCCAAACTTATAAACGTTAGTGTATTAACATTACACATTAAAATATACTATGAACCAAACTAGCATGTTGGATGCAAATGTTTATATATGAACATAAGCAATGGTTACAAGACTAGAATACTAAAACTAGAGACTATCTGCGGACTCTCTCAACTAAAAAGGAAAATGAGCAGCTTTGCAGTTACAAAAAAACAAACAAACAAACAAAAAAGAACAGCTTTGCAGTAAAGCTATATTTTGTAAAGTATTGAAGTCTGCTCAAAGATAAGTGCAGCCCAGCCCTCATTCAAGAACAAAAAGTGCTTCCCTTGGCTCTTACCCGTGAGGCCAACTTTTTTCCTACAAGTGAAGCATCGATTCTTCTTTTTGTTCTTGTCAGGAGTCTGATCTCCATCTGATGAAGCCTGTGCAGCCTCCCCTACTGGCCCTGTTAAACACATGGCCAGCCTTTGATAGATAATTTCTAAAACACAATAAACTTCCTGTCTTCTGAGGCTACATGATACTCTGAGACTCAAATCAATGATTTAATGATTCATCAGTATTCATGTCTTTCATAAAGAGAATTGAAAGCAAGGCTTTAGTTTGGATATGGTTGTTCAAGTTTTTTTCCTTTCTATATCACTCTGGTCTTTCATGATTGACAAAATATGACCACCCTCATGTCGTTCCAAACCCATAAGACCTTCGCTCATCTTCAGAACACAAATTAAGATATTTTTGATGAAATCAAAGAGCTTTCTGGTCTCCGATAGACTGCAACGCAATTACCACTTTCAAGGCCCAGAAAGGTAGTAAAGACATCATTAAAATAGTCCACGTGGCTACAGTGGTTCAATCTTAATGTTATGAAGCAACGACAATACTTTTTGTGTGCAAAAAATAACGTTGCAGTCTACCGGAGGCCAGAAAGCCCACGGATTTCATCAAAAATATCTTCATTTGTGTTCTGAAGATGAATGAAGGTCTTACGGGTGTGGAACGACATGAGGGTGAGTAATTAATGACAGAATTTTCATTTTTGGGTGAACTAACCCTTTAAATCTATCAGAATCATAAACAGATTTAAAAAAACTGCATAAAACTGAAACAAAATCGGTTAATGTTAAAAAAAACATGCTGATTATTTTGTTTCTTTGGACTAAAATTAACTAAAATTGTGTGCAATTGTTTAACATGTAAAAGTTATAATATAACAAATAATAATAATAAAAATTATTATAAAACAAAAATCTAAAAAAATGCTGTTCACAACGTGAAAGCACCAGAACGGTTTAAATAATCAAAGAAAAAAATGAAAGTATATTTACTAAACTAAACACAGCCGTGAAAACACAGCAGACCTGAGCTTTTAGACGATCCCTCCTCCTCTTCCTCCTCCACTTCTGCTCTGTCTGAATCATTGGTTACCGTGTCCTGGGAGATGCTCATAGCAGTCATCTGCTGGGTCACTGGGCTGGTCGAATTACTGCATAAACACAATCCAACCAAATACAGGAGTTATTTGTTATAATTCCTTCCTATACAATCATAAGCAGCTTGTGCTCATTAAGAGATTACCACTGAGCTACAGACCGTTTTGCACTTGCAGTTTGTACCAGTTCAAGCATGATCAGTCTCAGATTTATAAAGACTTTCTTACCTAGATGTGCGTTCTTCAGGTGGGGTAACGGCTTCTGTAGGGGGTACAGGGGTGGACTCCACTGTTACTGCAGATGCACCTGGGGAACCTACAGGAGATGTGGCAGCTGGAAGAGACGGACAGGAAGCCAACCATAAATTCTTCTTAACTTTAAAACTAAGTAAACGAATTAGGTTCTGAATGCAATAGGTGCATTTGACATGTAGGATACTGGGAGACTGATTTACCTTTATCACCTGGGGGACTGTTTCGCCCCCCTCCTTGTTGTCTCTGCAGATGTTCCTTGTAGCAGACAGAGCACATTCCATTGGTGCGAGGGTTACCATAGAAACCGCATCCCATAGTGCAAAGCATTGGCACCTGCGTCTGATTTGTCTCCTGAGCCATGCTGTTTAAGAAGGGGGGTAAGGGGGACGGGAGAGAGCGATCCTGAAGATAGGGTTGAATAATTAGTATTTCATCAGAATAATTTATCATGGAGTGGCTAAAAGACCTGATATTAAAGGAAATAGTATCTAAAAATGAAAATTGTTATTATTTTACTCCCCACAATGTCATTTCTGACCTGTATGACATTTCTTTCATGAAAAACAAAAATAAACTTCACATAGATTGAACAACAATACACTTTTCCATACATTTGACTTTCATGGTGCTTTTTTTGTTCTTTTTGGGGCTTGACAGCATATGGTGACTATGAACTGTTGTTGTATGGAAAATATTCTTTAAAAACTATTTTTGTGTTCCATGGAAGAAAAATAAATAAATAGCATAAAGCACAAATAAGTACTGAGTAATATTTACTAACAAGGGTTAGGGTTTGGCTTAGTTGCTTGTAATTATGCATAATTTACTGTTATAAATATAGTAAGTACATATAATGTGTAACAAGGACTGTAAAGTGATAAAAAAAAAAAACTTTCTTAAAAAATACATTTAGAACTAAACATGCATAACTGCTATATCATGACACACATTAAAATATTAAAATTAAACTAAATGCATCAAATTTGATAATTCTTTGTGCCCTAAGCTTTTCATGAAAATATATCCATTCCTAATTTGTTACTCTTGACATGGCTTATTTGTACAATTTCACCATATATTAAATAAACGATGCGCATGCACTAGATGGAAAGACAAAAATAAAGACAAAATTTACAAATGAAACTTGGGAAACTGTTAAATTTTGCTGGATTCCTATTGGAGTGAAAACCCAACTTTAGCCCCTTTGATTTATTTGTTTGTGACCCTGCTAAAGGCTGACAATATGCTGCAAGAAAAAAACAATAGTTTCTTTGTTCGCTTTTTGTTTCTCCAACAAGTAAACGAATGATCCAGGTTACAGAAACCTAAACAGCCTGCTGATCAAATGACGATTAACAATCTGGCAACAGTTGCGCTTCAATACAAATAAAATACATCATTAAGTGTTTAATACGGAAATGTAGAAGTTTACCGTAACAATCTGGATGACAGATTACCAAATAAACGGGAATAAATAAGGTTATTTTGGAGCATGTCCAGGAAAAATCAGCTGAGAGCGTCTTCGCAATTAGAAAAACATTTTGTCTTTGACCCTAGTATCGCGACAAACAACAAACCGAGGTGTTGTCAACGTCAAAGTGACATCGAAAGCGAATATATTCCTTAAAAATATTTAATATTACATAGAGATGACCGTGTTAAAAATGCTGAATAGATGAAAGTCGACTTGTTTGTGGTATTCAACTAGCGAGGCTAACGCGCTAGCTCTGCTAATGGCTAGCTGACGTGATGGCACGCACACAAATCGGACAGCTGGGACCTCGAGACCGTCCCACGAACACTTGCGGTGGCTTAAAACCTCCGTTAGCTCGAATATTTACCCGTATTTCCGTGTGACTGAGGAGAAATCGACGACCTTGATCCCCAGAAATCTGACAGAGTAGGTTCCTGCTATGCGCGCGCGGCCTGCTTCTCTCAACGTCATCTGAAACAACGGGTGTGACGTCACCCGAAGCGCAACAATTTTTTTGGCCATCATCGAAACCTCATCCCACTTCCCCCGAAGGCCACACCAACAATGCTTCCAAGTATTCCCATGACATGCAGTGAATGTATGTATTTAAATGCTTGTTTTGAGTAAACATTGGTTTAAATGTTTTTTTGATGAAAAGTTGCAGATATGTTAGGAAGGGCAAAATGGTCATGTGCAATTTACACGTGTACGCTTTCATTTTCAATTTCGGTGTCAGCTTCTTTTATTTATTGCATCCACATGTTAATGCAATATAAAGTATATTATATTAACAGTATATGTATTATGCTATTTTTTCTTGTTACAGTCCTCTTGTTTAAGGCAAGACACCACAGGTGAATAGGGTAAAACATTTAACTAATATATATCTCCATATTTCCCCAGTTGATTAATCGCAGTACAATGAGACGTTTTCTAGAATGTTATAATGATCTAATTAAATTCACACTGATTTGCAAAAACTTGGTTACAGAAATCTTAACATTGGGTAAAGTAGGTTCAAAATTCTGATATGATATGAACAAACCCCAGTCAAACCCTTCAGAATATTGTGATGGAAATTTTGAACTAATTAATAATGAACTAACATTTCTTTTCTTCTACAGGCCTAATAAGCTAACTTTGAAATAGAGAAATAGTCACTAGGACTGAGTGTTGTAACAAGTGGAAAAATTCTGCTGTGCTGGCTAGACAGCATCCTTCTAAGGATAAAAAATAATCTTTGAAAAATGGTTTTAACCTATTGAGTAATCGGAACTATTAACCCGGTGATATTTTTTGATGATCTTGTGATTCAGTTGTTCTAATCTAAATTTACTCCGCCAGTAAGCGGGGCAGAGGAACTGAGATGTTTTTCTTAAATCTGAACCAATATTAAGACTGATGATAATGAGTAATAGATCATGCCATACTGACTGTGAAATGTACCTGAAATCCTATAAAACCTGCTGTATTCCTTTGTTCGGAGAGAGATTCTCTGGAATTGATGGGAACTCTCCCGGCCGTGATTAAAGCTTTGAAGGACAAAAACTGGAGTCTCTGGTTATTGCTGTGCAGCAGGTCAGTTTAGGGAACACTAGGTTTTTGAGGGTCAAGACATTGACTGAGATATTATTGGAGACGCTCCGAGTACTATTGAGTGTCGATTTGGAGACGCTCCAAAAGATCAGGAAACTTACTGAGTGTTGATTAGGAGATGCTCGGTGTCGATTAGGAGACGCCCCAGGAACAGGTAAACTTAAGTCAGGTGCGTCTTGGAAAATCTACCACAATATCCTCCCGACTACCAGAAAAAAAGTTTTGTGAATTTAGTATTTTTTATGTCGTTACATTGTTTAGAGCATAAGAAAAAATATGGAAAAACAAAAATTTTTGAAAAATGATATTTTATTCATATGTTATGCTATGTCCTCTGTAGTGGACACCAGTACTCAGTTTTTAAAAAATAAAATAAGACATGAATAGACATGAAAAGGCAAAAACAATGGAATTTTTTAATCAATTTTTAGGTTTCAGGATTTTTTATACTAAACTTTGTATAAAAATGATTCTCAACTATGTTATGAAAGATATAACAGAATGATTTGATATACCATTTTGCTTTATGCAATATGTGTGTAAAATGGCCACACATGTCCCTCCCCCCCCACCATGGTCATGGTGAAACCTCCGAACATTTGATATCTCTGAAAAGCCCTGAATGTGCTCTTTACAAGACATCCAGACTTTAAACTGTGACAAGTAAGGTCTCAGAGAAATTCGCTAAAATATAATGTCCTCTACAGAGGACAAAACTCCATAGCTGGTAGTCAGGAGAATATACACTGATGAGACAAGACATTATGACCACTCACAGGTGAAGCGAATATCGTCGATCATATCCTAACAAGGTTGATTAGATGGTAAGCAAACAATCAGTTCTTGTAATCAATGTGTTGGATGCAGAAGAAATAGGGATTTTTGCTCATCAGTTTAGATATAAATAAACCTGAAATGTTTGTTGTATGTAAACATGACTGAAAGGGAGATTTCTGGCTCAGTGCATGAGAAAAAAATCATTTCAGAAAATGGCCTTTAAAAGGTATATTTTAATTGAAATTTACAGATGCAAATAGATAAAATGTAATAAAATGAACACTTAGGTGTGTATTTTGTATTTTTTTCTTTCCAGAAGTCTAAAAGAAGACATGTTATGGAGGCAAAATAATTCAAAATCTAAAAAGTTGACAATGCATGAAAAAACAATGGTTTGCCTGTAGTCCCTTAAATGACCGAGAGACATTCCAAGATCAGAGTGGAGAGACTCTAATAGCACACTTGCATCTGTGATATTGCATAAACATGACCCTAAATATGCTGAAATGCTTAAATATTATATATTACCTCTCCATAGAATCCTTCATTTGTGCTCAGAAAGCAAAAACAAATGGATGAAACAGAAGTTATTTCTTTGACAAAAGTATTTTATTTCATTGATCGAGTGATTTTGCATTTCAAATAATCAACAGATCTCTTTTGCAGGAGTTATGACATAAAAAATCATGAATTACAAAACCAGGGACTATGAAGTATGGCTTGCTCTTGTTTAGAAAGTACAATGTATTAAGTATACAAAGGTCTGAATGCTACACAGCAGGTTACCACCTGCATAAGCTTCCATATGTTACCTGGCAGTGGTTTCAATGCTTGGTTTAAAATACTGACATTGCTAAAATTGCAATTTTATGTTCATTATAATGTAATTTTAAAAATGTAGTGTGAGTCTAATGACTCTAGTTAACACTAGTTAAATTCTGAAATGGAAATAGTTATAACATACAACAGTTTGCAGCATATATTAACCTATTTCATTAGGTTGTGGGCCATTTTTAATCGCCTTTCTCTGTTATCTGAGGTGCAAACGGCCCAACTAGCCAATTGAGAGGAGTGTTATTGAGAAGGTACTCCACGACTCCATCCAAAGATTGTCGTACCTGTTAAAAGATGAAGATTTATGATGAACACTGTCTAATACATTTTATAATAGAATAAAATAGAATAGAGCACGACAATTGATGTACAAAATTGCATAAACTCGTCTCAAACTGACAATACCTGTCCTATCTGCTGACGTGTCTGTAGTAAGAGAATGGGTGTGAGTGTCCTGGTGCTGCTCAGTGATGCCTGGAGCTCTTCTGCCGTATGTCGAGCATTCAGAAGCTGTTCCTGCACAGTGCCTGGGAGACCCTGTACACTGGACACAACACCTGAACATGCTACCTTTAGCTGATCGCTCAAACCCCGTACCATGGACAAGGTTCTCCACTCCAGGTCCTATGGGGAGAAATCCACATATACACAATGAGAATGTGTCTGACAGTCTTGCGTATGATATATAAATATTCATATTTTGTATCGGATTGTAAGTAAAATACATCCAAAAATACAAAGTACATCTGTACCTCTCCCTTCTCTTTCGCTACATCCACCTCAGTCTCTTCTGTTACTTTTTCCTGCAGTTCTTTGGGCTGCCCTGCCTTCCATTCCTTCCATCGCTGAACTAACTGCTCCGGAGCGCCCCCTAGCTGCTGGCTGGCACTGGCCAAAGTAACCCGGGCACTTTCCAGCAGGTCCAAAGTGCTGGTCATTTGAGTCACAGTTGCATGCGTAGTTTCTCTGGCTTTGCGGGCCCTAAGCAGGGACTGCTCAAGCGCCCTTTCCCGAACTTTGGCAGACAGCTTACCCAGGCGGACGAAGTAGCTGGGGCTAGTAGTTACTATGAATCCTTCCTCCTCACCTGGCCTTGGTTCAGCCAGCGCAGCTGGAGGCAGAACACACAACACCACTTTCAACATTCATACATCTATAGTCAAAGTTTGGGGTCGGTAAGAAGTCTTTTATTCTCACAAAGGCTGCATTTATTTGATCAAAAATAGAGCAAAAAGAGTAATACTGTGAAATATAATTACAATTTAAAATACCTGTTATCTATTTCAGTGTATTTAAATATAATGTATTTCTTTTTTAGGTAATTTATTTCTGTGATGGCAAAGCTGAATTTTCAGCAGCCAGTCTTCAGTGTCACATGATCCCTCAGAAATCATTCTAAAATGCTAATTTGCTGCTTTCTTATTATTATGACATTGTCATTATTATCAATGTTGAAAAATGTTGTGCTGCTTAATATTTTTTTGTGAAAACCATGATAAATTTTTTCCAGGATTCTTCAATGAACTGAAAGAAGAATGCTGGATTAATAAAAATAATAAAATATATATAAATAATAGTTGTATATACTTTAATATATATATATATATATATATATATATGAGAAATAAAATTTGTCATTTTTATTTTATATAGGAGGACTTGAAAGTGAAATGTCTTCTTAAAGCCGCATTGCCTATTGCTTCATTTTCCCTCATAAGCTCTTGCCAGAACTGAAACAAAAAGTCTTTCCTCCAAAAACATGCTCTTTCCTTGTGATATGTGTATTCAGACAAAAGACTAATTGAGAAGAGAACCTTTTAGGTTATTCTAGCTGATGTTACCTTTAACTTTAATATTTTTCTCATTTTCAAAGTAATTTCTTACTAAAGTGCAACTACACTTACCAAGCTCCTTTTCACTAAGTGGAAGGTGCTGATCCACCCAGTCTTCAGAGTGGGTAAGGGCCTTATCTACACCATTACTGACCATCTGGCCTACACGGGTCCCCATGACAGTGTTTATCCCTCCGGTCACAACCATACGTGTCTTTTCCACACCCCCCAGCACGGCCCCCACCACAGCATCCTTTGCCCCTGTTACTGACTGGTACACCATGCCCACTGTGTCGGACACCACCTGCAATGGAGATATTTACAATGTTGATACATATATGGTAGCAATTCAAATGTAGATTAAGTCAGTCTAGGCTTTACCTTGTCTGCTGGTTGTTGTAAAATTGGAAGGTTTTCTTCTACCTTGTCCAGCCCTTTCATGGCATATTCATTTACCACTGCAACTGCAAAAGAGAAAGAACACAAAAAACAACTGCTGTTATTTAACAACCAGCAGGGGAAAAATATAAAGCTCTGGCGGTCATAAGTTTGGAATATAATAATAATTCTTAATTGAGATATAATAATTAAATTTTAATGTTAATTTATTTGATAAAAATACAGTAAAAACAGTAATATTGTGAAATAATATTACATTTTAAAATAACTGTTTTCTACTTTAATATTTAAAATATAATTTAGCTGAATTTTCAGCAGACATTACTTCAGTCTTCAGTGTCACATGACCTTTTAGAAACCATTCTAATATGCTGATTTAATGCTTTATTACTATTAGTGCTCAATTATTAATAATGGTTCTTATTATTATCAGTGTTAAAAACAGTTTTTGATGCTTAATATTTTTGTGGAAACTGTGATACATTTTTTTCAGGATACTTTGATCAACAGAAAGTTCAAAAGAACAACATTTATTTTGAACTGAAAAATTTTGCAACATTATAAATGTTTTTACTGTCGTTTGAATCAATTTAATGTGTCCTTGTTGAATAAAAATATTGATTTCTATTTTTTTTATATATATATTTTTTTTAGAAAAGATCTTACCACAAAAGCAGCAGCAGCAACGTTTTCAACATTGATAATAATAAGAAATGTTTCTTGAGCAATGATTTCTGAGGATCATGTGACACTTAAGACTGGAGTAATGATGCTGAAAATTCAGCTTTACCATCATAGGAATAAATTACATTTTAAAATAAATTCAAATAGAAAACAGTTATTTTAAATTGTAATAATATTTCACAATATTAATGTTTTTCTTTCAAGAACATTTAAAAATAGAATATTCAAAACTTTTGACTGTCAGTGTAATAACTACCTTACTAACTGCATCTAGGTTTAAGAAACTCACTCTGAGGTTCCAGCCGGTCTAGTATGGGTTTGGAACCCGTTGAAGCAGCGGCACCCAGTGTTCGCACCCCGCTCTCTGCCACCTCCATTACTCCTTTCAGGAGTGGCACGCTGTCTTTAGTAGTGCTGTAAGCATTATACACCGCATCACATGCTGAACTCACCAGCGGCAGGTTGCTCATTCGGGATACCACACTCTGGAATGCAAATATTAAACTTTGTTGCTGTTTACTTGCTATGCACAATGGGCCTCATTCATGAAACATAACTGAAGAAATTGTTCATAAAACATTTTAATGTAAACTGACACACTGAATAAAATGTGGCAATTGTATAAGAATGGTTTCATGAACAACTTAGAAATTTGGTTTATATGAATGAAGCCACATGTATTTCATATAAAAAGCTGTGTTTGGAAATGAACTGAATTTCTGTTGTGCAACTGTATGTGAGAGTCATGAAACACGTGACTCACCTGTTGTTCCTGAGTAGCCTGTGATGCTTCTGTGTCCTTCTCTGCTGTCTTCCCATTATCTGCCATTCTGTGGGTGATGTTGAATAAAAATTTAAAAAGAACCATTTACTTTAATGATAATCATAGATAGTATAAATCCATCTCAAAAACACAAAGGCACTGTCGCCATTAAAACTCACAGCCTGGTCAGAAAAAAAAATCAGATGACAGAATTATGAAATATAGAAAGTCTTTCTTTAAACCTAAGAAGATAACTTTCACATATTATCTTATTTAAGTGATTGTAATGAGAAATGAATGAAAAGAAAAAGTGTGTCCTGTCCTTTCAACCTCCCTTATTTTAGATGGTCGAAAACGAATAGTAGGATATAATAAAAATCTGTTTTGTGACACTTAAAGTATAGATAACTTGGGGATAAATCATCCTTCGTTGGCAAATTAATCATATCTTTGCTACATTTTAAAGACGTGGGCGTTAAGATCCGTCATCATCATAATGATGACCTTCGTAATGACAAATCAAAAGCGCTGAACAGAGGAAAGGGCGTAAACTTTCACCCACTTCCTCTGAGAAATTTTATTGTTGCGCCATAACGCCATTGATTCCGTGTGGAATCTGACAGCTAGAAGAGACTGAAAGGATAGACTACTAGACAAACCGCCTCAACAACAGTTATAATCTTACAATAGCCTTATTTAGTATCGTACTATAATTATTAATAAGTTTAATTTAGTTTCTGTGGCGCGGCTTGTTTGAGTGCGCGTGAAGAAACTTTTAGCCAACTGGAGACAAAACGTAATCGTACGCTCGCGCTCGCTCTTTGAGAGTTCTACTGACACCACATTAATGGACCGATGAAAAAGCGACTGTTATTTGCCATCCCACAAACTCTAGTCATTTTTCTATTCTCTCAGACAGCTGTCATAGGAACTGACCTGCTATTGATCTCTGTTGTCCCTCGCTGACCCGCGTGAAGTATGTAGGAGTCTCTGTCTAGTGAAGAGCTTGTGTCAACTTGACGCAATAAAAGTGCAAAGTTAGGCGGAGTTCTCTGAAACAAACCAATCAGCCTCTATGAAATCTCTTATTATGAAATTACCCTCAATTATTGGTACCTTCTTTTCAAATTTTGCCTTTTAGCATATTTTATATATGATTATTATTTCCTCTCTAACCCGAAGGCTCAGATTAATTATTGCTTGGCCAGACTCACCAAGTTGTGCCACCCAAGAAAAGTGTTTAAAAAATGCATTATTTAAATAACCTGTAATTATTAGCGTAAAATGCCTCGTGTACAATTGTCTTAAATGAGAATATAGTGATCTAATATATATTATAACATTTTATGTATCCCGTTAATGAGCTACTTACTCTCACAGTATTTTGGACCTTTATATACCAGATTTATCAGGGTGCTGATAAAGATTCTGGCAGTTTACCAGTTATCATTAACCTTTTAAGTTCATCTGAGGTAAAAGAAGCAATATGATAACCAAGTATGTAACCAAACATCTTTGGAGGTCTCGAGCTGCACAGCAAGAGTTTTTGAGCCCTCGACAGGCCTCCGAGGTTCTGGTTTGGTCCACAATCCAGCTCTATCCCTACATGTCTATGGTGGTTAAAACTCTGATGACAACCAAACAAGATAAGATATGGAATCTAATGACGATATGAAACCAGTGACCTGTACACTTCTGCTAATCATTTGAGATAATGGTGATGTGTAAGTTGTTTACGTGTACACTTTAACTCATACTGCACTATATTGAAAAAAATGCCTATTTTGCTTTCAAACCTTTAAGTTGGCAGCCGCTGTGAGTACAATTGGCTTGAGTAATCTGTGCAAAAGCAGAATGTTATTTTAATATAATTTATATACTATTTCAGTTAAACTTATTTCAGTTAGTTGCCAAGGCAAACAAGTTAAACAAGTTTTTCATCTAAAATTTATATTTTATTTCAATTACCGAAAACGATTTTTAATAGTTTTAGTTAACAATAACAATACTAAAGCAGATAATGGAAAAGAGAATTACAAAACAGTTTGAATGAATGAATCATATCTTTCTTGATATAGTATTTTATGTGTGATGCAATCAAAATCAAATTCAGTCAACGTCCACAATACTTTTTAGAGAGTCTCCATTTAATTCATGAAAAGTAATATTCAAATTACAAAAAAATCATAATGATAATAATTTATTCACTGACTCGCTGTATATAGACAATTCTTTGGTAGTGAAGAAATATTCAAAATAAAGAATTGAGAAAATTCACAAGTGCTGAATAAATTTGAACCGAGACAAATTAAGCAAAACACAAACACTGCTGCCCCACTACTGTTAAAACAGTACTGTTGAAACTGTTAGTGTCATCGAAGTCTTACGTGTTCAATGTAACAAAAATAAGTGTGTTTCAATTACTGTGAGAGAAAAGGCAACATTTGGCACATTCTATACATCTGTTGACGTACAGTATTACCAGGAGTCAGGGCCAACTAACATGCATAACATACCAGATTAACAGATTGATGGGAATTAGAAAGAACAGGATTAAGGCAGAAATTCTGTAAGCCGTTAGAAACTATTGAAACCATTAGGTGTTTAAATGCCTGAGTGTGAAAATTCATTTTAGTGTAAGACATGTTTTTGTGTTCAACGGGTGTACAAATGCTGAAGAAAATGTTTCACATGGTGACTGGGGTACAATGAGAGTGAATTACTGTGCTGGTTAATGGAAATGTCTAACTTGTTTTAATGCTCACTTTACAATCACACACTCATTTTTCACAGCTTTTTACATTTTCTCTTTTAGTTAACTAAATCTTTTAAAACTTTCAAAATCTTTTTTTTTTTTTTTTTTTCATAGATATCATGGATATTTCTTCATCTCTTACAAAAACATACATATAAAAAGAAGCAGAAAAGTATATTATTAATATAGCATTGCTTCAAGACAGAAGAAAGGAAAGCTACAAAAGTGGATCAAGCGCTCTTTTCAGTACACACCTATTGACTCCGCCCACTCCATATCAAGTGCCACTGTATCAGTGAGGAAGGCAGCTCAATCCAGGTTTCTAAACAGAAACCCATCCTATTGGTGCGGTGTTAACACACCTTAAAGACTCAACATTGATCCAATTGTGAAGGGAAACCACAGACTTGATAAAACCAAGCAGGAACCAATCAGAACACAATTTTTTTTTTTGCATTCGTCACACAGCTCACAATATGAGAAACACAAATAGAGATAAAATGCTTAGAATAGGCTGAGAAAGTCATGAAAATACAGGCAGCATGAGGTTTCAGACTTTATACACCTTGTTTCATCATTTGTGATATCTTGAGGAAATGGTTGTTTTTTTCTCAAGGTTTAAAGATGGGAAGTAAACACAATTCTATGGATTGCTTTACTATTCCAGGATTCTTAGTGAGCCAGTCTAAGCACTTTAAGTCTAGGGATGCAGTCCACATTGTCCACACAGTGCACAAGAGGACAGAAGGAGGACACTTTGATGACAACGATGACATCACAGCTACTGCAGATCATCTTCAATACTGACGCAAGAGTTCCATCATTACCGTTGATAAAGGCAACATGGCTGTCTTTTGATTTCTCTTCCCACAGCTTCTTTCGTTCCCCTCTCTCAGAGGAAGTCGTGTAGGCCTCGTTTGGGAAGAGATGTGCTCTTATGCAAATACTGATGAGGAGCAGGAGACTATCCTGCACATGTGCAAAATATCCAGCAATAGGGAGGGTAGGATGCGTCTCTTTACATGTGGGCCAGACGGGAAGGTGGAGGCACATGCTACTATTTGACAAGCCTTTTATTTCAAAAGGCAGAATGGAAGAGCTTGAGATGCATAAATCAGTTCTGACATGTTTTGAAGTCAACAAACTCACCTTGCAATAGTTTATAAAGCCCATTTTCTAGTACTCCACCCTCTATAGTCTTTTTATGTAGCCCGTTCTGGTCCAAAAAAAGGTGAGGTCACAGTGTGACCTTGCTAAGCCTGAGGGACAGACTGGAGCGTTGCTGTGTGCGCGGTAGTGTGGAGCTACAACGACTGCGCAGCTGAACCGGCCTCCCCTCTGAACCACGTAGACGCAACAGGAAGTCAAAGTTCGCAGACGTGCTCATGGCGTAAAACACGTTGGCGTTGTCAGGGATAACCAACTCTGGAGAAAAAGAAAAAAAAGTTTGGGAATGTGATGTTGGCATTCCACCATAACAAGCCTAAATAGATAAGAGATTTCAAAATGTGTCAGACACACAAGATACACAAGTTTTAAATGTTGTACCTCTCTCCTCAGAGATGACCTGCACCAGCTCGTAGTCGGCAGCCTGCTCACCCTCCAGGTTGTGTTTGGCCATGGCTCGAGAGATCACTGCCGGAGTTTTGTCCTGACTCGTCAACTGCATGGAGAAACAATGATGCATTTTACATTTTTTTCTCTATATGAACTTAGTGCTATTAGACCACGGATTTTTAGACTTTTTGAAGCCAAGAATTATGATCCATTTGCATCCTATATTATAAAAACAGCTATATATTTTAAAATATAAAAACACATTTATAATGTGTATGAACAACAGTAAGATATTATAAAGACAGGCTGTGGTTTGCAATATTAAATAATTGTCTGTTATATTGTCACTATACTAAAGCCAAAATAAATCACCAAAATATTATTTACTATTTTTAATATATATTTTTATAATATTTATTAAATTTAAATTCATTCTAAAGCACGTTGAACTTATGTACATTGTAAGAAATGAGAGACACTTAAACAATTTTTTTATTTTTTTTTTATTATTATTTTTTTTTTTTTTTCACAAAACTATATATAGATTTGTTTATTTCTTTCAGCTAAAAACTATGGCTGTCAAAAGAATAAAATAATCACAGTTAAAGGGTTAGTTCACCCAAAAATGAAAATTCTGTCATTAATTACTCACCGTCATGTCGTTCCACACCCGTAAGACCTTCGTTCATCTTCGGAACACAATTTTATTTTATTTTTAATAAAATCCGATGGCTCAGTGAGGCCTGCATTGACAGCAAGATAATTAACACTTTCAGATGCCCAGAAAGCTTTGGAGCATGTATCAATATGCCAAAGTCATGTGAACCATTGAAATTTCGAAACGTTTCAAAACACTTATAACGTAACAAAGCCTCATTTACTGAAATCATGTGACTTTGGAAGTTTGATACGTGCTCCGAACCACTGATTCGAAACAAAAGATTCGTAAAGCTTCGAAGCTTCATGAAGCAGAGTTTTGAAATCGCCCTTCACTAGATATTGTTGAATAAAGTCGTTATTTTGTTTTTTTGGAGCACAAAAAGTATTCTCGTCGCTTTATAACATTAAGGTTGAACCACTGTAGTCACATGAACTGTTTTAAATATGTCTTAGTACCTTACTGGACATATGAAAGTGTTAATTGTCTTGCTGTCAATGGAGGCCATCAGAGTTTATCAAAAATAACTTAATTTGTGTTCTGAAGATGAACGAAGGTCTTACGGGTGTGGAACGACATGAAGGTGAGTAATTAATGACAGAATTTTCATTTTTGGGTGAACTAACCCTTTAATCTCATCATATTTGAATAGACCCCAGACCACAATTTGATAACTAATGTATAATTTTTTACAAGCATATCTGCCTGATTTTAAACACTAATTAGCAATAATAATTTACATTTCTTTTTATATAATTTAATATAAAATGTGCTTCTAAACTGCAGAGCAAGTAGGTAATCTATCAGTAACTAATCATGCTATATTTGACCAATATATTAACAATGGTCAAATATACTTGTATGAATAAGCAAGCAGAGATTGCACATACTGATAAAATAGATGAATAATATTCATCACTAACCATGATACTCTTGTAGAGGTTTCCGTTTCCCTGTTCGAGGCTTACTCGGATGATGCATGCATCCTGAGCTTGTGTGTTATAGGCAGGTGGACAGCTGGGTGATGTGGGGGACATGGGCGTCAGTGAAATGGAGCGCCGGTGGTTGCAGGTGGGCCCGGGTAAGGTCGGGGAGGCCAGAGATATGGAAGCGCTGGCTGTAGAAGAGGAGGTGTCCGTGGAGTGCAATGAGGTGTAGGAGGAAGACTCGGACAGCTATGGTAACCAAACAGATGTGTGTTTAATACTTTCATTTAATACAACAGTACATCAAGAATTTTGCCGTGATTTAAGATGTTTGTACCTTCTTCAGATGAGTGTCTATAGAGTGTGTGGGTGTCATGCCTTCACTCTCTGAGGGACTAGAGTCACTGGAAGACACACTGACTGAGTCCATGCTCTCCCCAGAGCTGCCAGTAGGAGGCGACCGAGGACTCTCTCTCACAGGAGAGCTTGTGTTCGTGGCATCAGTTCCCAAGAAGAGTCTAGTGAGGTTGGAAGCACAAAAAGAGAAATGAAATTAAAAAAAAAAAAAAAAGTCTTCCTCTTTAAATATGCATTACTGTTCAAAAGTTTGTTCAAATGTTTTTGAAAAAAGTCTCTTATGCTCACCAAGCCTGCATTTATTTGTTTAAAAAAAATCGTGAAATATTATTATAAATAAATTACTGTTTTAATATATTTTAAAATGTAATTTATTCCTGTGACAGCAAAACTGAATTTTCAGCATCATTACTCCAGTCTTCAGTGTCACATGATCCTACAGAAATCATTCTAATATGCTGATTTGGTGTTTAAGAAACTTATTTCATATTATTATTATCAACGCTGAAAACAGTTGTGCTGCTTAATACTTTTGTGGAAACCGTGATACATTTTTTCCAGCATTTTTTGAAGGACATATAGTTCAAAAGAACAGCATTTATTTGAAACAGAAATCTATTGTAACAATGTAAAAATCTTTACTGTCACTTTTGACCAATTTAATGCATTCTTGCTGAATAAAAGTATTAATTTCTTTCTTAAGTATAAAGCTTGATTAATTCAGACATCAAAATTTCAGTTTTAGGTCACTCACAGGCTCAATCTCTTCACCATACTCTTGCGGGGTTTTGGTGACGTTGGGCTGTTGTCTCCCAATCTTTCGACTTCACACGACAGCGCATAGCTGCAAAACATGAGTGTCCAATATTAGCTTTGAGACTTACACAATATTCAGAGGAGAGGAAAAAAAAGTGTGTACCTCTCCTCCTCTGTGTGCTGAGGCTGACTTTTAAACCAGCGCAGAAATGTGGGGTCAGGGGTCAGACAGTAACTATTGCACGCAGACTGCAGGAGCTTAATCTGAGCGATCACTTCAAACTCCTATAAAAAAAAAGAGATTTTGTTCAACATTCCCACAGATCTGAATTTCCATAGCCATGAATAAGGGATTCAACAGATGTTTTGACTCTAATAAAGACCAAATAATAAGGAATGTTGTACTTACTCTGCGCCGCTTCTCAAAATTAATCAGTCCACCCTGTGAAGCACAGAAAGAGACTTTAGCCCAGATTCTCCACATGATTTTACTCATGAAATGTTTTGATTATAGTTCTTGTGAAACAATCCAAAAGAAGGTCAAATAAACCTCGGTAATGAATACCTCAGCGGTCTGGGAATGCTAGGTCAATAATAACACCAGAGATAATTCTTTATGAGATTTTTTTTTACTCTGGAAAGTTGTGGTGGATGAACAGCTGACTCACCTCCACTTGGTCAGGCAGTGCTGTATCAAGCATGGTCAGATCTGTGAGAAAAGTACCCAGGTATGGGATCGTCCCCTGCATGGCACCCTGGAGACAATAAAGTTGTGTATATTTTTGTCAGCTTCAAGCTAAAATGATACTTTTTGACACACAATATTTAACTCTTGCTCTCAAATAAAGCACATATGAATACTATTTTTGGGGCCTTTTTTTACTAACTCACCATCTCTTTCTGTAACTGCAGTCTCTTTTGGGATTTTTTCTGGTGGTCTTTGGCACAGCTGTCAAGACTGGCAAATTTTGAGGTGCCCTCCTATGAAGATCAGAAAGATATCATTAGTTTTTAGCAGGCCCAAAAGGGATTGGCAAAATTTTTCTACACTTTCTGTACTGTTTTTTCTTTTTTTAGTTAAATAGAGTTGGAAGTATACACTTTTATTGGTAGCCGAAAGCATCATCAAATTAGCCTAAAAACATAATAAAAAAAATACAAGAGATTTTAATAATTGTTTCAATGATGTATTCCAATGATTCCACGTGCGCCTTATTAACAAATGCTGACTTATAAAATGCCTCTGTGCAAAGAAAACACAACATAACCAGAACTATAAATGAGAGACATGTGTGTGAGCTCACCCTCATTAGCAGTTCCCGGCTTGTAAGGTAATTATTCTGGTCGGAGAAGATATCGGAAAGCTCTTCAAACATCTGCATGCTGTCTCTAATGTAGCAGAGTGGAATAGAAACAATCCGAGAGTATGAACATGTCATTCTTAATAACAGAATTACAGAAAAAACCTACACCATTCAATAGTTTGGGCTCAGTAAGGCTTTTAAGATTTTTTTAAGTTCACCAAGGCTGCATTTATTTGATCAAATACAGTAAAACCAGTGAAATATTATTACAATTTAAAAGAACTGTTTTCTATTTTAATATATTTTAAATTGTCATTTATTCCTGTGATGGCAATGCTGAATTTTCAGCATCATCTTCAGTGTCACATGATCCTACAGAAATCATTCTAATATGCTGATTTGGTGCTCAAGAAACATTATTATCAATGTTGAAAATGGCTGTGCAGCTTACTGAAATGTGAAAATTGTGATATAAATTGTGATACAGTGTCTTTTTTCAGGATTCTTTGATAGAAGAGAAAGCTTGAAGAACAGCATTTATTTGAAACAATCTTTGTAACATTGTAAATGTCTTTATTGTCATTTTTGATCGGTTTAATTCATCCTTGCTGAATAAAAAAAAATAATAATAATAAAAAAAAAAAAAAATAATAATAGTGATCCCAAACAAAAATAGTGTATATTCATTTAGACAAGTAACTAGTAACCATAACATAACCAGTAAACATAACCAATATTATTAAAAGGATATATACAATTTTAGCAGCCTATATACCATTTAAAAACAAAGAAGTGACTGACAGGCTTTATTGACAGAACTTACTTGGAAACAGAGGCCCACGTTCTTTTCAGTCTGTAGATGGGGTTGGACTGCAGCGCCGACACAATAGCTCTCAGAGATGAGAAGTTCTTACGAATGCGACACTCCTGAGAACATGGTAATCCATATTTATTTACACATGGGCCTAATCAGACTTTATCAGAAATCTTTTGGGAGGCTGAATCTCATTATTCTGTCTACTTTGGTTTATCTAGATCTAATCTAAAACAGTTATGTCTCACAAAGTCACAGATTAGGTGTCCCTCTTTACCCAAATGCACAGAGAACGGCAAATGCCTTTTGTAAAAATATATTCCAGATCAACATCAGGCTTTATCTTTTCCAGGAAATCTAAAACATTGCTAGAAAATCAAGCAACACTAAAGTGCTGCAGATTGATTTAGTTCTAAAGAGCCAGAGGTTGACAGGTTTAAACGTGAGCATTAAGGCATGTTGGGACCATGCAAGCGTGTGTGTGTGTTGGGTTATGCACCTGAGCAATGTCAATCCAGCGCTGAATGATGCGAGCACGTAAATTTGGGCGTATCTGACGTTGGCGAAGGATGGTGCTGACCACACACGCTGTTACCGCATTAAATTGGGTGATAGTGGCACGTATGGTGGGCGCGCTGTGTTTGCCGTCCTTTTTATCACGCTGAGACCAGATAGAGCCCAAACAGTGATGAGGAACCACCTTCTTAAATAGCAGCTGTGGAAGAAAGGGAATTTTTCATAGCTTGAGTCAAAGAATGTGCAAAATAAAGTTGCATCATTACTATATACACTTCCTTGTCCTCTTTATTTTATACATAAAAAAAAAAAAGATCTCTCTCACCGCATCCATATAGGTTAGCTGCTCTGCTACAAGGTCAACCTCGAAGGAGAAGAAGTCCTCCTGCAAATCAATCTCCAGCTCCTCATCTTCCCCAAGACAGAAGGGGTTGGCGTACTGAAAGCCTCCTGCAACAAATGGACAGCAGGTGTTTTTGTATGCAAAGGAAGACAGAACAAACATGAATAGAAAAAGAGGTATAAAGTTTGATGGATAAAATTATTAACAGTATCCGGATATGACTTACCTTCAGTCTCATTCTCTAGGCTGGCCTGGACACGCAATTGTTCTAGCAGACTCTGAGCCCGGCGCATTGGCTCTGAGCCTGGCATGGCCTTCTGCAGGAAACCCAGCACACGATGCAAACTCGGATATGATGGAGGTTCCTGGAAGTCCTCTGGACACTGATCCAACCAGGCTCTCAGAATAGAGGCCAAAGCACTGAAAAAGAAAAATAATACATAGATGTTTGTATAAATCAGAGAAAACCAGATGGCGCACACTAGTGAGGGAATCTCTTATAGTACACTTCAGTTGCAATGCTGTGATTCATGCAGCAACCAAACACCATCATTCATCAGTTCCCTTTTATTTCTAATTGCTTCCAAACTTACATACACACACACAATAACACAGACTTTGACCTCTATTTTTAAGCTTCCATGGAAATGAAACAACAAACACAAGAGCTGCCGGAAGTCACTACAGATATAAAAGCACAGATAACCACGATAAAGACAAACTCACGTTCTCACAGCGCCTCTGCTCTCTCCAGTCCGACACTGGTTACGCTCCCCCTCGCAATCCTCAAAACTGCCATACCTGTGAAAGAAGAGAGAAACAAGCTGGTAAGCATGCTGACAAATGGTAAAGGGGGTAACCACTGCATATGAATCCAAAATAAAGTATAAAATATCAGGTATGAAAGTAAAATAAAATAATATTAATGCACACATTTTCAGACAAATAATTACCATGACTTTTCCATGACTTTTCTGGTCACTTGCAATGACTAGACATACATTTGTAAAAAGGATCTATTATGCCCATTTAAAAAGTCTTGATTTTGTTTTTGGGGTTTAAAAGAATAAGTTTTCATGCATGAGTGTTCAAAAAACATTTTTTCACATATTTTACATTGTTGCAGCACCTCTCCTCCCAGTCTGCCAGTAAAGCTCTGCTTAGTTCCTGTCACTATGAAGCCCCTCCTTCCGAAAAACACAACGTGCTGTGATTGATCACACTACTAACGCAAATCAACCAGGCCTCGCCACCTTTCCTTTTTTTTTTTTTTTTTTTGTTGCATATGCCTTGGGTGGGAATGGGAATTATTTACATGAGGAATATTGAGACATAAGACTACAATCGAGGTGTTTCAGGAGTTCAGGAACAGTGCTTACTGTTATAGAGAACAACTCCCTTGGAGTGACTTTGTGCTCTGTAACTTTCATGCTCAAACAGCAACATTACACACTAAAGTAAGTTGAAAATGTAAAAAAAAGCATAACAGGTCCTCTTGAAGAATCATTTTATAAAGATCACCTTGACAAAAATGAATGTCAATAGTGGAAATACTTACACTGAACTAGAAAAAAAATGTATTGACTATATAAATTTCCATAACCTTTAATTCATTTCCAAGACATTTTGTCAGGCCTGGAAATCACACTTTTGAAATTCCAAGATTGTGGGATCCCTGTAGATCTTATATTTTGACACATATCCAATTTTTTGTTTATATTCCAGCAACTTAACTGACTGCGTATATGTTAATACCTCGCCAAGATGGGCATTTCTACTTGCTAAGCTGATCACTGCAAGGCACGAGCGCTCTTGCATGTACGCAAACGTGAGCTTTCAAAACAGCCAGCCGGAATGCATGCAGGTTTCTCTTGACATTTATGATGTGTATTACCACATAAACATGCACACAAGTGTACACACCTGTCCAGCAGCAACTCCAGTACATTCTGTGTGGTGGCAAAGGCCCTGTATGTGGAGAGGAAGATGCTGGTGTAGGTCAGGTCATTATCACCGAACGCTGTGAGGAGTGTCTCTACCAAGCGCTCAAGTGTCCCCGCCCGGATACTCCTGATCTTACACGTCTCCAACTGACTGACCGTGTGACCTGGAGGCAAGCGGTCGCCCTCTGCCTGAGAGAGCAAAAGAAAAGGAGAGAAAAATACCTTGAGAGAAATATAAAAGCATGTCAATTCTTAAACACGCATCCAAGTATCGTGCAGAGAAACAGAGGGAGAAAAGCAGAAATAAACAGGGCAAAGAATGAGACCTTGGTTCTGCAAGCACGCTACAACAGGAAACTCTACAATCTGCTTTTAATCAGAGCAATCCTCCTCCTCCCTTTCTGAGACACGCTGGAAAGTCGGCAGTGCTTCATTAGTTGAAAAATACAATGGTTGTGCGGTTCACACAAGAAATATGTGATTTAAAAGTAGTCCACAAAAAGGTGAATATCAGTGCAGGGCTATTATTATAGGTAACTCAAACTAAAACTGAAACCAAAACCATTAAAAAACATTTTCATTACTTTAAAATAAAAGTTAACTGAATAATAAATAAAATATATAAAACTTAAATTATTTTATTTCAGCTAGTTGCAAAAGCAACATTTCTCATTTTAATTTAGGTTAACTTTTTACTAAACTAACTAAACTAAAACTGAAGTAAAAATTAATGAAAAAAACCTATATAGATATATTAAAAAAAAAAAAAAACTATTTAAAAATGACAAAAACACACAACATTAAAATGAAAACAGAAAATATAAAAATAAAAACTGACTTAAAATATTAATAAAAACTCAATGATACTAAAATAACACTGTATCAGTGGAAAAGCAAGAATACTAAATCTTTTAGAGCAACAAATAAAGTGATTGAGTTGCAGTAGCCAAAACTAGGTCAAACATTAAGCACTGTGACCTCTCTAAAACAGGGCTCTAACTGCTGTCCGAATGTAAAACATGTGCCTTCCTTTAACTGCAACGTCAATCAAATCGGCATTTCAATTTTGCAGCATGATTACTGTAAAGTAAACTGGCTTCTGAAATCAGCATTATCATGAATGTCACATTTATTGAATGATTTTGATGAAGGTGTTTTTCACTATACACCCATTCGATGTAGAAACGTGTTACAACAAACTAAAGCCCTATGGAAATCACATCAGCTCATAAGTGCTTTGTTTTCAGAAGGGTGTTAACAATATGGAAAAAGTTATTCGAGGTTAAAGCAACATATTATACCATATTCACCGCTGTAATTCGGAATGGAGCCATAACAGCATGGCTTCATAAAATAACAATGTTGTATAAACTTTGAAACTCATGCAGCAAATTTTTGGTTGAAAACGTTTGCAACAGAGGACTGAGTTTAATGTTTTGCTGTCACTAAAACACATGATAAATAGCTATAACATTGAGGAAAACACAAAGGAGGAACTGTTTTTGTCCATACAAATAAAGCCAATGGGGTCCAAAACAACATGATTGAAAAACATTTTTTCAAAATAATCTTCTTTTGTGTAGAATAAAGTAAGTCATACAGGTTTTTGAATGACATGAATGTGACATGATCATTTTTGGGTGAACCAAGCTTTTACCAAACAAACAACCCTATATAAAGTTTTATGTGCAATGCTATAACCATGAAGACTAATGACTAGAACGCTATAAGAACCCCACAAATAAAATACTTCCGTAAACCATAAAAAGCTTTACATGGTCACCCTTAATATGCCCTACTGTCTGGCCAGCCCAGCATGGGCAGCCGAAGTGTTTCTTTAAATAAGAGTGGAAGTGCATTCAGATCAAAGGCCTCCACTCACCCCCAGCCATCTTGCGCCTTTGTTAGCCGCCTGCTGGATTTGGACCCTCTTTAGCGTCACGTTGTATATGGCCCCTTCCTCGACCTCCTCTCCCCAGTCCTGTACAGAGCTCTGTAGAGGGAGAAAAAAATCAATGTTACACCATTTTGAATGTTGTGGAGTAAAACTAAGGGAACAATAAGTCTCAGTTCGGCATAAACAGGAACCCTGGCTTTAAATTTTAGTATCAAAAGAATGACAGACATGATAGGGTGTGCGGAGGAGAGAAAATGATAACTCATTTGGAGGAAGGAGACACACAGAGAGAGGGGGGAGAGAGAGAAAATGAGATCAGAGCTGGCATGGGGTTTTAAAAATCAGCCTAAGAGCTTTTACAGATTCTTAACAGGGAAGGATTTCTCCATCCAGCCTTGGAGTTCAAAAACCAAACTCAGAGAAGTCTATAAACATACACACGCATATGCTTTCTCAGTCAGTCACACACACCCACACCCACACACACAAATACAAACAGTATAATGTGATGACCAGCATTAAGTGTCTGGGCGAGTGGAGTCTTTTAGGCTGTGCACAGCTTAACGTTCATATTAAACTGTCAGACAGAGAATTTTGATAAATTCTGCCCTCCTCTTCAGTCAATATTAATAAAGTAGAGCTGTAATATATGAAACCCTGCATAGTCTCTTATATCCAAAATATCTCTGTCTATCATCTCCATTAAAGTCAGATCTTTTCTTTCATATTTTGACATACATCTGAGTGAAACGGCTTATCAAAAAGGAAAAAAAAAGTAGGGCGGGGGCTTGGATTTATCTGATGTTGATTGGATGGAGGCAGATCTGAATGCAAGCTTGCAGTTGATTGTAAGAAAAGGTTGGGTTTATGAAGACAAATGACTGGAGAAGTCCTGCATAAATCAGCAGAGAAAAGTCTGTTGTCTCACTGGAAGATACAGTTATGACATTTCAATTAAAAAATAAAAATTACTTTTTTAAAATATGCATGGATGATTAATTTACAATAAAATTGATAACAAATTTAGAAATTTTCATTTTATGATGATTTTAAAGACAAATGTCCTTCTTAGAGTGCAAATAAATTAGAAAAGGAGAAATAAAAATAATGCTTTTAAATAAGTAAACAAAAACACACACACACACACACACACACACACACACACACACACACAAATTTACCTAAAAGAATTTGTGAAATATTGCTGTTTCACTAACGACGTCACCAGACTTTTTTCCAACAAGATTCCAGAAGTCTGGAAAAAGTCAGGCTGCACTATGGCATCATGGACCTGTCCTTGGAATTACTGTGAAAGTCAGAAGACCTTATTGCCTAGTGTGTATTTCTATGTGAATTCAGCCAAAGCCATGCCAACAAGTGCATTCAGCTGTCTTGGGTACCAAAAAGTATTTTTGATCCTCAGTAAAACTCAGTAAAAAAGGCTCTGGATTTCAAAGTGATGATTTTTTTTATTTGGTACCCTCTAATCTTGAACATTTAGTTACATGGGTGTGTTTATAGTTTTAAAAGTACACATCTGTACATTCCTTTCAAAGTCATCAACCTTGACATTTAAAACATCGGCCTACTGAGTCTTTTCACTACTGCAGCACATCCAGACTATGTCTGCAGATTTATGCGGCTGAAAGAGTAACTGTCCCTGGAATGAAGTGGATCAGTCTGTCTTTATTTTCTGGGCCGTTTCCTGTACAGTGCGCTCAGATAAATACTCAGCTGGATGAGTCATGCAGTTTGCACTCAAAAACAATGGTAGGAGGTCTGCATACCCGCTGCCCGGACCCTGCCGAGTCCACAGTCTATGCACTGTGCTGCTCCTTTGTACTGGACGAAATGTTTTCCAAAGCGGCTTTTAAAGCCTGCTCAGCGGTACAGGCAGATATTGGAGAGGGTGGGACTACATGAGGAAACAAAATAGTTTTTCTCTGAAATAAAACAAGTTGAGTACTAGTAATTGTGACCACATGATGTGATTCGTAGGATTAGATAGGAGCTCTTTGAGGTCAGGTTTATGTTAACTAGTTAATTTTATTAAATTTTATTCTATCGTTTTGTAAATTGTTATTATTTTTTATTACTGTCTTATTATTTTATTTATAACCATATTTAATTCATATTTATTATTTGTATTTAAATGTTTGCTGTTGCTCGATTTAGAATTTTATTATTATTATTATTATTAAAGAGCAATACCAGTTCTAAGGGTTCAACTCCCATGGAACACAATAAAATGATGAAAAATACTGCATAGAAATGTATAGAAAGCGTGTCTTCCTAATATGTAAATATAGCCTGTATTGATGCTCTGATAAACAATCACGCAAATAAAGTTTTAATAAACTTTCTCAATTAAAATGGACTATAATACTTTATGTGGTCAGGTAAGTTGTCCTAAAAACACATAAAATATAGACTATGTTTTTATTAAACAACATTGAAAGTCCTGAAAAAGCATTGTAGCAATGAATGGCTGTGGGACATAATTTGTTTAGGTCCCTAAAAGTCATGTAAACAAACAATGAAAGGATGCTGACCATGTTATCATCCCAAACAGAGACGTTTTCTACCCCCTACAGCCTGCATACAAAAACAACACAACCCCAAAGTCCATGAGAAACAATCCCTCACCGATAACAACAATAACAAGTGGGTTTAAGCCCATCTGCCCGCTTTGTTTTCGTCTGCAGAGCCTGGAGGCTGTTCATCACAAAAGTAGAAGTATTTCTAGAGCGAGAAACTAACGGGAACCGCCGCCTACGTGGAGACTCTCAGATCCAAAGTCAGCGCGTGTATGATAAACAGACGAGCGCGATACAGTATTGTAATAAAATGTGATCTAAAATCATTATTTGTATTCCCCACGACCTCCTCCCCTCCCAAACTCTTTCTTTATCCTCCACTCCAAGCTCTCTTTCCCCCTCCCTCTCCCGTCTTTCTCTCTAGAAGCTCAAAGCCGCAAAATCAACAGTGTGCAGGAGGCAAACGCAACTTCTTACCATTTTAGCTTTCCAAGCGAATTTCATGGTGAGGGCCTCTCTCATCGTCCGGTAGCGGCATTAGAACACAGCCCAAGTCCAGCGAGAAAGGGTAAAATGTTTTCAAGATATCTGTGTGAATTGCAGAGCTGTCCTGTGTGAATTGTCCTCCTTCAGCGCACACACATAGTCCGTCACGGATGGAGCCTCAAGCTGCTCCCCTCGCTCCCTCTGCTCTGCAGTCCACCCCCGCTTAGTAAATGACACAACTCCGCCCACTGCACTCTCTCTCACTCCCTCCCTCTTTAGTACTTTGATTTCTTTCTTTTTATCATTATGAAATTTTGTGTACGTTTTTTTTATATATAACTTTTGATTCTTAATCAAAATATATTTAGATTCGCATTAGAATGTTAACACTAAGAAAACAAATAAATTCCAGAGAAGTTAAAGTGACAGTGCACGCAAAAAAAAAAAAAAAAAAAAAAAAAAAAAAATATATATATATATATATATATATATATATATATTGTCATTATTTTACTCACCTTCATGTGGCACCAAAATCGTATTATGGTTGTGAAACACAAGTAGATGTTTAGCAGAATGTTTTATTGTTTTGTTTTGTTTTTTTCATATAGGCCTAATGGATAGTGAATGCAGCTGTCAAACTACCAAAAGGTCAAAAAAGGTCAGTGCCATATGCAGGCCAATTGCAGAATGGTGGAATTTGGTAGTTTAGGTGAACAATTCATCACTTATGGTCATGGCTGTAGTTACTAAAAAATATAATAATCATCATGTCATTGAAATGAAAGATAAAATATTTTTTAATCTGTCAAATTGATCAAGATGGAAGGTTTCTGATGGGATTGAATTTTTTTAGTGGTGGTAGGGGGTTGTAATGTTATTTTTATTTAAAATATTAGTTTTATTTTTTGTAGTCAATTTAAACTATTTGCAAATATTATCTTCATTTTAAAATACACTTACATTCACTCTCAAACGCATGCCTAATATTTGGGAAAAAAATGTTTCTTGTCTCATCACATTTTGTTAAGAATTACATGGATCATTTACATGATTTAAATTAAAAATGGCAAAAATTGACAAAAAAAAGTTATGTATCACTGGATATTACTGTTGGCCATTTAACATTACTATAGAAAAACAGTTGTTAAACATTAAATGTTTAGCTGTACATCTTCGCTCTCTTTCCCTGTTAAAACTGAAACGTCACGCTGGAATTCATGTTTGGCTTCTGTGAACAGTAAAGCCCTTTCTTTGATTTGACTGTCCTTATTAATCACTTTGACATTGACAAGCACTGTTAGACCGCAGAGACAGACCAGCCTAAAAATTTTACTTTTAAAACTTTTTGTCAACCTAAGGAGAATAATGAGGTGCAGCAAAGTAGCATCAGGAATATCAAATCAAATATTGGTGGAACAATTTGACCATTATTAATTATTTGGGGGGGGGAGGAGAAATCTGTCCCCCTCATTGTCTATAGTGGTTACAGCCCTAACTCAGAGACAATATGAGGAAGGCTGACGCTGTATTGTCTAGATTGAGGGATTTTCCTTTATCCCTTATGTGCAGGACGTCTGGATTTTCATTTGTATGAACGCAGGAACCTAGTGGAGACAAGGTTGAAATCAGCAGGTGTCATGTGGCCCTTTACTCACACACTCACACACTTGGGTTCTCATTCCAGCTATACACGTAAGCTTCCTAAAGGGCAATTAAGACGCCATAGAGAATCAGTGTGATCATTCATGCAGCCACAGTAGGGAACACAATAGAAAGCAGTTCAATACTCTTTGCCCTTCAGTTCTATCTTAACAAGGCCAGTGGTGAGATCATAAACGTCACGGGCTAGTTTTATGAAGACAGATTCAAAGAGTATTTCCTCAAGCTAAACACATTTTACAGGCAATCTTGCTCAATCACAAACATTTAAAGTTTATATTAGATTGACTATTCTGTCATTAGCCATTCAGCAGAGAATATTTGAACTAAATGGACAGTACAGGATAAGGTGGCGATAGTACGATCATGGGTTTGATTTTGGGTGTAGAGGTGCATGTGAAAAAGCCAGTCAGCGATAATGGTAGCACTTTACAATATGGTCCCATTAGTTAACATTAGTTAATGCATTAACTAACAATGAGCGGCAATATTTATACATCTTTTTTAACATTAGTTAATAAAAATCCAACTGTTCATTGTTAGTTCATGTTAACTCAGATCCATTAAATAATATTAACAGATACAAAATTTGATTTTAATAATGTATTAATAATTAACATTTATTAATATTAATAAATGCTTTAGAAGTAGTTCAGGTAGTGAACTTTATAGTTCATGTGAACTTCAGGTCGTGTTACTTAACTAATGTTAACAAATGGGGCGTTTCAGGAGGACTTTCCAAACCCAATTAGGTTAGCCTAGTGCAACTGATAAAACACTAACAGAAATTTACTACAGTAGATTAATATATCTTTTTAATTTTTTTAATTGATTTCAGGTTGCCAGTTAGCTTTTTTTCCCTAAAGTTTGCATATTTTTTGTCCTATGTCTTCTGATTTATTTGGAGTTGATGGAATAGTTCAAATAAAAAAATGTACATAAAATTTAAATGAAATTAGATCAAATGTATCTTTTACAAAAAGCTGTTCTGGGGAACATCAGAACTTTTTCTGTGTTAGAAGATACTTAAAATGTCAAAAATAAATAATTAACTTTAGTTTTATATGGTATTTTTAAAGGTTGCTTCTGAATGCACCTTAAATAAAATAAAACCAAAAAGTTTGTTCAGTCTAGTCCAAGAGCAAATCATAATTTTTCGATCTATAAATTCCATTGACATGGAATTTGGTCAAGCGCTATGGTTATTCCCTGTGGTTAATATCCTAGACGGAGGCTGTGTCCGTAATCGTAGGCAGCTGACTTGTTGCCTCGCAGCTTGCAGCGTTTGCACATGAAGGTACCTCATGCAACTGATTTTGGACAGATTTCTGAGGCAGAGTAACGGTTTAATGATCTACAGCAAAATAGAGAGAGCTTTGGTGATAACTAAGAGAATATTAATTACTACAATAGTAATTTCTCACTAGAAATTACATAAAAATTGGAAAACATTGGTCAAAAACGTACATTTACACACAAACTAACCACCAATCGCAACTTTCAGACGCCATCTTTATTTTTTAGCTTAACTGCCACAGAATGGAACACACAGGAATGTGGGATATCAAAGGCAGCGAAGGATACATCTATGCTGCCTTCAAAAATCAATCAGATGAAGGTATCTCAGGAGACATGAAATGAAGCTAACATTGGATTCGGACATGCCCTGATGCTTTCCTACCTTGGAATGCATCCTCCGAAGGCAGCATTTTTAAGATTTTGGATGCAGCCCTAGACTGTGGTTAATGTTCTGGAAACCAGGGCCAAGACTGTATTAGTAAAAGTGCATGCAAGTAACCATAGGAGACAACCTATCACATGACTCCCTCAAACCACACAATCTCACTCTCAACGTCATGCACCATTAGCTGTCTACAGTCACAACAAATTCAATAAAGTGAAGTGTGTTTAAGCAGAGACCCCCTCCTAAATACAGAGGAGTGGTCCGTTCAGAGAAGGCTGGTCAGCGAGGGCAGTGGGGCTCCAGAGGGGAAACCCTCATTCTCTGGGATTCGCTCCAGTTCCCAGGCCAGTCTGACTGGGTGTCCTCTGCTCGGCTGCTCCTCGGGGGTTCTGGGAAGCGTGGAGGAGCAGTGGGAGAGGTCGTGACCTTTTGGTCCCCCTCAAGGGACAGCTGTTTGCGCTCAAAAGGGAGTGATGTCATTGCAGTGCACGACAACAAGCCCTGACAAATGGCAGGCGCTTGGGCTGGACCCGGCTGACGCACACACACACACGCCTCTGATCTCATACACAGCTATAGCCCTAGGGAATAGATAGAGATAGTGTGTATCTATATGCAATAAGCGCACAACACCACTACATCAGTAGTGATGCCAATCTCTAAAGGAAACATACTGTATCATTTGATTACATTCAAGGTGTGGGAACTAAATGTAAAAGTTTAGGAGGTGTTATTGAAAAATCTTTGTTGATCGACCACTAAATAGTTTGCCAAAATTAAAATTTTGTTATCATTTATTCCACTTGAAAACTTTTTGATCTGTTAAATGATTTTCTTTCTTCTAAGGAAAGGAAATGTGAAAATGTTATTTAATATATGCTTAGTATTTAGTGTTTTTTAATAAATGCTTTCTATTCTTCAAAAAATCCTGAAAAAATGTGTCATGGTTTCCTCAAAAATATTACCACAACTGTTTTCAAAGTTGATGATAATAATAAGAAATATTTCTTGAGCTTTAAATAAGCATATCAGAATGATTTCTGAAGGATCATGTGACACGGAAGACTGGAGTAATGGCTGCTGAAAATTCAGCTTTGCTATCACAGGAATAAATTACATTTTAAAATAAAACTGAAAACAGTTATTTTAAATTGTAATAATATTTCACAATATTACTGTTTTTACTGTTTTTGATCTAATAAATGTAGTGTTGGTGAGCGTGTGTGACAATTTTCAAAGACATTAAAAAATCTTACAGACTTTTTGTCACGTAATGGGTGCACAACAAAGGAGATAATAAACAAAATCAAATTCAAACAAGAAACACTTAGAAGTATCTTCAGGAAATATATCACAACCACAATACCCTGTTAAAAGTAATACACTATATCTACTCCATGAAATTTTGGCAACAGATTACAAACAATATCATTAATTAAATTAAACAAATATAATTGAGTTAGAATTAATCAAATTAATTCCTTAAATGTCAACCATTTAAAACGAGTAAACTGATCAGTGTTTCGTTTAGTTGGCCAGTTTCACTCTTTGCTTTTTATGTCAGTTTGTGGTTTTTGTAATGGTGTTTGCTAATTTTACACAATTTAAATGGTTAACTTTTAAGGAATTAATTTCATGAATTCTAACTCAATTTTTATATGTTGAATTTAATTAATGATATTGTTTGTAATCTGCTGCCACAATTTTAGATAGAGTAGATAGAGCGTATTACTTTTTACAGTGTATAACAACGACGATACAGAACAGTGAACTGAGGAAACTAAGGGTCTTAAATAAAGGAGAGCTAATGAAATGAACAGAAACAGATGCATGATTAATTAGAAACTATGGAAACTAATAAGAAAAAGGCAAACTGGTACAGGGAAAATAGAACACAATGACATTAAAACAGAACATAACCATTTGAATGGCTTATATATTAATTCCTGGAAATTGTAAGAAGATTAGAACAAATAAAAAACTAAATAAACTTTGCGAGGCATGTGTTTTAAGTAAATTTGGTTACACTTTAGATTAGAGTCCAATTCTCACTATTAACTAACTATTAACTATGACTTTTGCCTCAATAATCTCCAAATTACTGCTTATTAATACTTGGTAAGGTAGTTGTTAGGTTTAGGCATTAATATGTGCTTTATAAGTACTAATAAACAGCCAATATCCTAGTAATATGCAAGCAACTTGTTAATAATGAGAATTGGACCCTAAACTAAAGTGTTACTGTAAATTTAAGTGCATCAGGACATCTCACACCAGATTTGACATTAATGACGTCAAGCGTCATTGGTTCTTATGTGATGGATCAATATTATGGTACTTTTGTCTTGTTTGAAGCGCAACAGCCCCTTTTTACCATTCACTTTCATTGAATGGAAAAGAGGAAAAATTAAAAAAATCATACAGGTTTGGAAAAATGATGGTGAGTAAATGATGACATAGTTTTCATTTCTGGGTGAGCGATCCCTTTAATTTACCAATATAGACACTCACAGAGCAAAATGTTTAATTTGTTTTCCTGGTGTTTAGTTTCAGGTGGTGAGGCATGGGGGATGGGCTTAGGAAACAGAGGGAATCTTAGGGAGCATGTTTAGACCCCTATAGGGTGGCTGAGGATATCTGTCCTGTCGACACCAATGGAGACATACTGAGTCTAAACCTCCCTAGAGTACAATCACAGTCTCCAGTCAGTCTCTCCTCCTGTGGTGGACTCACACACACAAATACACATAAACACACACATGTAAACACACACACACAGGGCCTGTGAAGCTATGGAACACATCGACATGAGTAACGAGAGCACTGTTATTGCACCACTGTGGGGGGAAAAAACACACATTCCAGGAAATCTCCCACTTCCTGCCTGCAGCCTCCCAAATCTATGTGCCTGTCGTCATTGTACCTGACTGAAGGGTCAGTTATCATGTCTACACTGCCAAAGGCACTCGCAAAAACCTGAGGGATAGAGAAAATGCAGCTTTAGCCCATTCTGTGTATGTATAGGGAGATTTACGGTCAGATTTTGAACTGCTGTGTAGCACTAGCGTCACCAGAAGAGTTATAAGCCGAGCTGACGCAGGCAGAGAGAGCTGGAGCTAGAGGGCGCTGGGAGGAGACCTTCAATGGTTTTGACGTGCCAGGCAACACAAGTTCTTCTTAGACATTGTTATTTGTAGCAGTGATAAAAAAGCTTAAGATTAACTGTAATCAGTGATTCACAGTTCTCAAGAATCTGCAATCTCTTGTTGTCATGATACCATGTGATCATTTTCATTATGCACTTTTATCAAATTCACAAGAAATCAACACAGTCTAATGCAACAGAAATCACTGGATGTGCTTGTAAAAGCATACACATTACTGTTCAAAAGTTTGGGGTCAGCATTTAAAAAAAATAAAAAGTTTTATGCTGCATTTATTTATTAAAAAAAACAACAAAAAAACAGGAAAAATAGTAATATTGTGAAATATTATTACAATTTTAATGACAATTTAAAACAATAGTGAAACATTTCTTATAATTATCGAATATTTTTGTGAAACCATAATACATTTTTTTTTCAGGATTCTTTGATGAATACAAAGTTCAAAAGAACAGCATTTATTTGAAATAGAAATCTTTTGTAACATTATAAATGTCTTTACTTTCACTTTTGATTAATTTAATGTGTCCGTGTTAAATAAAAGTATTAATACTCACCCCAAACTAATCTTTCTGCAGTATGTGCACTTTTTCGAAGTATGCAAATTTCTCACAATACCTTAAATGACCTATAACATTTGCCAAAAATGTGCAGTAAACAGCCAAAGCACACTGCGTGGAATACTGTATCCCATAATGCAACTTTCAATGAGTTTCAATGCATACTGTCTGTTTTGTAAAAAAAAAAAAAAAAAAAAAAAAAAGTAGGCAGTGTGTATACAATGCAGTATGCTAGTACTCCATTCCAAACAAAACAAAAAAATATTTTTGCTAATTTCATTTGTTTTCTCTTTTTTTTTTTGACTGAACTGTTGGTTTTTTTCACCTTATAAATCAACACAGCTTAATATTGCAATAACATTACTGTAACCAACTGACAGAGATTAATGAAGAACTGAAAGTTCTTGAGTAGCTCCTGGGGTTTTCAGATGAAAGAAAACTGAAACAAAACAACAAGAAGAGAGCAGCATCTTCCCCACTGAGCACCACCAGAAGCACAGGCAAAATACCCCACAGTGGAAACTCTGTCATTGTGAAATATGTGGTAAAACCATCTGTTAGCGTCCTCAAACGACTGGAAGCGTACTGTGAAGGACTCTCACAGAAACACGCTTACCGAAAACTCGACCGTCATTCCTGAATGGTGCATGTGTTGGAGAAGGAGAGAAAGTGGAGAAAGTGGAGAACAGTGTGTGTGTGTGTCTGTGTTTATGTACCTCAATACCTTTGTTTTAAATTCCCAGCAGAGGGCAGTGTAACACGATTCTGCTCAGAGTTGGCAACTTCAGAGAAGAGAAAAGAATAAACAATAATTTTATGGCCAAGAGTTTTATTGTTAAGATTCATGATATGCTCCAGTGGTAATTTAAATGCTTTACACTGTATCCAAGAAACCTGTCACTCTCCCTTTTGTTAGTTCTCATTCTGTCTTATACAGTGTGATGCAGCCTTCTCCATCATTTACCAACAGTGTTTTCTTTCAATCTTAATTTTATTATGTTTTTCTACATTTACGTGAAACATCTGGGTCATCTGGTCATTAATTAGTAGCCATTCACCAGTAAAAAAAAAACAAAACAAAACACAACAACACATATTGTGCCATACATCTTAACTATACTCAGCTGGCAAGGAGTCCCCTCACATAAAAAAAAAATCTGTTTTTCCAGAAGTCTGTCCTGTGTGTATCATAATAACAGAACCTGACAGGAACTGTGGCAGACTGATTATACAGTCAGCAAGATTATCATAATCGTTAAAGTATGGGTTTAATATTCTCGGATTGGTCAAAAATCCTGGATAGCAGACTTTGATGACTAATATGGTGGCCAGTTGTTTGCAGCGAGTCAGTGGGTGTCGTCAATCTTCCCCTCTGACCTAGAGCTAATAAGCTTTAATTAGCCAGTGTGGTAAGTCTGGTTTGGACCCCCATGTTGGCAAAACCATCTGCCACCATAATCATAAACAGATGGATGGATGGATGGATGGATGGATGGATGTATGGATGGACGGACGGATGAACGGACGAACGGAGGGACAGACAGACAGACAGACAGATAGATAGATAGATAGATAGATAGATAGATAGATAGATAGATAGTCTGTCTGTCACTGTCTAGCTCTTTCAGACAATCTGTCTGAATGTGATTTTGCTGATTCGGTCTGTCAAGAGTGTTTGCTGATCAGACAGTTAAATAACTTAGCCAGTGGACATCACTGGGCCTGACCTTGTCTGCTCGAGTCTCAGCCCCCTCCATTCATCCCTTCTTTTTTTTTTTCCTGCCTCTCTGACAGAGGGAGCAGTAAGCCAGGCCACATGACAGGGATCAGGAAAGAGGGAATGATTTTTTTTTTTTTTTTGCTGTGTGAGGCTAAAGAGGGCTGTGTGTGTTTGTGTAACTGCTGCATTGACCTGAGTGGTTCCACACCTGTCATCTACAACAGCAAAGATGATTCACAGACCTCCCAGAATGAGAGTTTATTGGCACACACACTCAAGCACTCTCTTTACAGTACCTCTAACACACACACACATACGCACACACCATTACTCGCACACTTGCTTTCTCCATTATGCTATATACACATATTTGCATTCACTGATATACCCTGTATAACCCCTTGCTCTATACATGTGGGTTATACATTTTCTGCCCCAGTTGAGTGATTTGCCCCCTTTGGACTTCAGCCTGAGGCGTCATGTCAGACTGAGGGTGACAGAAGTCATATTATCAGTTTATCAACATGTTCCATTATCATATACTCATTGAACCAAATGTTCAATAGTGCAGTCATGCAGACTGACACATCTATGGAGAATGCTATCCATGTATAATACTACAACACCTAAAGAGCATGTAATATTAGAAAAAGCTCTATTCATCCTATCTATATACACTACTATTCAAAATTAAAAAAATATTAGAATGATTAAATTACATTTTAAAATATATTAAAATTGAAAACAGTTATTTTAAACTGTACTAATATTTTACAATATTTTTTGATCAAATAAATGCAGCCTTGTTGAGCATGTCTTACCAACCTCAAAACTTTTTGTATATATTTGCTAGACATATATATTTGCAAGATATTTTAAGAAGAATTTATAACAATAATCTAAAATGCATAACAGAAAACCAAATGTTTAAGTTGGCATATAAAATGCATGTAAATTAATGTAAAATTATTGGTCTCAAAGCAGCCCCAGTAAGTCAACCATATTGTTAAGCCCTGATTTACACATTTTTGAGACAGCAGGGAAGGGACAGAACATTATCAAGGTGAGAGAGAGATAACTGGATTGAAACATAAGCCAGATTCGAACCTGCATCTCCCACATGAGCACCACATCTCTACTGAAACACTAACCACCATTCATGACTATAGCACTTGTTTAAGCTCTAGGCCTTGTGCTTTCTTGTTAGCAGTTGCAAAACTTACTGACACTGAATTACTGAATTGAATTCTCCATCACAACACGTGACTCACTGAGCGCAAGCAAGGAAACACCAGCTAGAAACCAACCATCAGTGTCACTTTTAACAAACACACACAAAAGACAGTTGATCACGAAAAGAGAAGTGATGCAGAAATGGAGAATGCTTAGTTTGCGATTCCTATATTCAGCATAATTCCAGACACGCGCTTGCGGTCTGCGCACAGCTTCCTCAATGTGTTATGGCACTGACCCATATTGACTTCTGCAGAGTGAATGTGAGCAACAGGACTGTGCTATATAGGCTGAATATATAAGTGCATTGACCCCAGTCCTTGATCACTTGACTACAAAAGTTTGTGGCGAGGCTTTGCTGCGTAAAGCAGAAAATCAGCAGCTATATCAGCATTTATGGCTGGTAGAATGTGCAGGGAGGGATGAAGAGCGTCATGACCCTTCTTACTTGAACTTTGGCCACCATCTTCATCATTAAAGCCGCAAAAACAAAGCCATTAACGATCATTAAGGCCCTATCAAAATTTAACAACCAGGTTTTGTAACTGCGAAGCAGGTTAATGATATGTAGGTACGGTAAAGTAGTAAAATGTTTTAAGTGATATAAACCTGAAAGCTGAAGCGTTATGCAACCTTCTCTTGTCTCTGAATGAGCAGATTAGGTGGTTTCCAGTTTGAAGTAGTTGTGGAAGAGAAAAATAATGGTGTGAAGTTATTCCAAGATAACTTGGAAATGGGAACAGTGAGAGTGAGTGAGAATGTCATGGCTGAGGTGAAGGGTGGCTAGGGGTCCCACATGGCATAATTGAGAAATGAGAGTTTCAGAGCTGTGGGACGTTTGTGGGAGACAAAGTAATTTTGTGTTGGTCCATGTATGTGCGCAAATTTGAGGGTTTGGTATTTAATTGAATGTGTTTGAATAGATGTGAATGAGTGCATGTGTGTGTGAACTATGTTGAAAATGTGTGTGGACTGGACTCCATGGGTGAGCGTAGGGTAAAGTGACGAGCGAGCTCTCTATGGCCTCACTGTCAGAGGAACAATAAGCTGTCAGAGGAACAATACTCGGAAACTCTCCAGTGTGAGAGGAAGAGACTTGAGACAGGATGCTGGATAAGGATGGATCTCTCTCTTTATCTCACTATATGTCTTATTCTCCATGAACGTTACATACTACCAGTAAAAATTTGGGCCATTTATGTTTCTCATGAGCTTAGAAACTTGTTGATCTCAATGTTTATGCTTTAACGTCTCCTATGCTCATCAAGGGTGCATTTATTTGAACAAAAACAGTAAAAATTGTGAAATATTATTACAATTTAAAATAGCTAATATATTTTATATATTTTATTACTTTTTTTATTGATAAATATTATATTTTACTTGTATTTTTTATTTAAATCACATTTTTTTCTATTAACTTTTCCACAAACCCCCTAGCATGTGTTTTGACAAATCTTACAATTTTTTTTGACAAATCTGGTATAGGTCAACACAGTTACCTTTCACACATAAACCTTTGTAAAAAAGAAGCCACACTTAACATGAGCTGTCAAACACATACATATACTCTCATTCCCTTATCATCTCCCTCTCTCAGCATCCATCATTTATAATTCCACCTTACTGCCCAAATCTGTGCTCTCCTTCCAGTGAGTATGTTATGATGCTGAGTCTCCTTTTCTATAATACAATGACGCTGTTTCCCTGAATTGAAACACAGTGTTCTAGTCAGTGCTGGTCAGACAGAGTCATCAGCGGTCAGCTCCAGTGTGTGACTATTGAAAAAGTGCTGACAGAGTGAGCTTTTCCCGCTCTGAACCCCCACACACATTACCACGACCACATAGGCTACACACAACCTCACACCCCATCCTCTTAACAAATTCAGCTGGTCAACGTAGGCTATATGTGGCCAAACATAGCTAGGGGCTTTCTTGAGGCAAACATTCATTGTTGTTTTTCCTTTTCACCTCTAAAGATGATTCAGCTTCCTTGAATGGACTGGCTCACATTCAAGAGATAGACACAGCATTGCACTTGGTAAACAATAGGTTACATGAGTGCTAGATATGAACAAGTTTAGGATGTCATCACACACAAACATTCAGAAAACACGTCTAACGATGGAACTTGCGATGATGGTTGGCTTTGGGAAACGCACCCCAGACCAGTATAGTCCAATTCTCGAATGAATGACTCGTTTGATCCGGTTCTTTTTAGTGAACCGAATCCATACAGGGCGACCGTTGGCTGGAATACCCTTCCCAGTTATTTTTAGTGAATCAAAACATAAAGCAATGCCAGTGTAGTTTGATTCCCGAACAAATGACTTTTCTATGTATTAAGAAGTTATTTTTAGTGAATCAAACAGGTTACAATTTACTGTGCTGTGTTGTATGGCTTATATAAATCAGTTTTGACTGGTTGTCCATATGACAAGTTGTACTTAAAGATACATAATATGTAATTAGTCATAACTAGGCCTATATTTTAAAAATGAATAGAATATATTAGTGCATATTGTTTGTTTAGTGTTATTTAATATATATATTGGCATGTTTATTGGATTTGCAGCTTCTAAACACTAAGTATAAATCTAAATTCCAGCAATTAGTTGAAAGCATAACTATTGCAAGGTGAAATGCAACTTTCAGACATATGCATGTATACAATTTATTCTTTCTATGCTTAAGAATTCATGCAGACTAAAAGCCAAACACAAATTAAGTTTAACGCAAATCATTGACTGTTTAACTTTTGATTCTTCTCATCATCTCTGAAAGACCCCAAACAACATAGCCCAACTTAGATAAAGTCCATTTACATGCTGTTGCGAATAAAGGTAAACCACTAAACAAGCAAAACCATCACAGCAGTCTTAAAACACATGTAAGTGACTGACCCAGTATCGAGGGCTGCTCTCCGGTGACCGTGGCTGGTACCTCTGCAGGGCCACCCCACCTTCTCCATCTAGGTCCAGGCAGTGTGGAATGGGCGGCCAAGGGAGCAGCGATGCCAGCGGGTAGTGTGAGATCATGATGCCCGTCCAGGTTGCCCACACATGCTCAGGGCTGTAGAGAACTGGTGCTCCTGTGATGAAGACCTGTGTGTTTACGTGTCTGTCTGTCTCAGGGGTGCATTCCAGAGCCCTTTTGTCCGTTCGTGTGAAGTGGAAAAAGTCTGACAGATCTGTGTTTAGAAGTCCACAATTGCTGTTTCCCAACACATACAAACAAAGTCTCTCTCTTTCAACGTCAGTCTAATTCGAGAAGAGGTAGGCAGCTTCTCTGCTGTGGCCACAAGAGTGATTAAAGTCTATTGTTTTTTTTTCTCTCTCTCTCTCTCTCTCTCTCTCTCTCTTCAAAGTAGGAGGAGGGGTGAGCAATAAGCCCTGCCCTTGCACTAATACCAAGATTGTGCATAAAGAGGGAAAGACAGGAAAAGAGAGAAAAGGGGTCTCGTGTTGAAGGAGGGAAACTAGGTTTAAACAAAATAGTGTTATTTTAGTAAATTTCTACACTATAGTATCGTTTTGTTTCTTTTAAGCTTATTTTAATTCTGTGAGAATATGGGAATGTTCACATTACAGCTATAACGATAACAATACACAGAGGAACGATATCATTGGAATCACTTTCAGAAAGATTTTTTTTGCAGCTGATGAATGATAAAAACATTAGCAGCCAGTCAGAATTCACCTGACTTTAAAAAGCATTTAAAGCAGCAGGCGACAAAATGACAGCACACAGAACAATATTGTGCATTATTGTGGACACTAATATAATTATCGTTATAGTTCTTGATGTAAACGGGCCATAAGGGTTGAAAGACGACGTGATAGAGTCATCTGCTGTCTTCTCAGTTAGGCAGTAGCTGTTAGTAAAGAAACTTTCCTGTTAACCAATAATTCAGCAGTGTGGCCTTTGTTACCAGGACCAAAGGCAAGGTTTCAGCAGAAGTGTGTGATAGCAAGCAGGTGACTAAATATTTTAGACTGGGGTGAAAAAACATAGTTTGAAAATGCATTGATTGATATATACTGGAACTGGATTTGGTAAAATCTCGATGCAAAGGACAACAGCAAAGGTTGAGGGTATCGTTTTGGACAGGGCCAGTATTTATGGTGGTTATATAGCTCTGAGTGTGGCATGACTGGTCAGACATAAGTGAATTAGTAGCTAACCAATACACACTCATGTATGTTAAGGAATACAGTTCTTGGGACAGTTAATAAGACACAGAGTTTAGAAACTGTAACTTCCGATTGTTGCAAAAATGCCTGCAGCAGATATGTGAATCAGTAACATAAAATAACAAAACAGCAAGATCCGGAGGACATTAAACACTAAGTTTAGAGCTTTTCACAGAATACAGACGTGTATACACACAGTGAGCTCACTTTATGGCATTTTCTGGGTAAATCATAACTTTAAATCTGTGGAAAGCTTCCATGACATGCTGTCATTACTGCAGACAATCATTTTGACTATGCCTTAGGTTGCAAGAAAAGACACTGTGTTTAAAGTAACGCATTTACAATGGAAGACATTTCAGAGGGTTTAAAAGCAGTAATATGCAGAAATAAAAACACATAAAATGATAAAATACTGATAAAATACCTATTTATTTTTTGGTCGATCACAGTTAACAGTTAAAATTCTATACTGTTTTGTCTAAATAAAAAAAAAAACTAAATAAAAAACTTTAAAATGCTTAGGAATATAATAATGTACAGAATGAAAAATGTATATTTATTTTAAGATTTGTCAAATGATTACATTTAACAGTGTAGTTCAATTATTAAAGTTTTTTAACAATTAACTTCAGTTAAGAGTAAGATGATGGCATAAGTTATCTAAATGTGAATATAGGAGAAATAAGCATGCACAATATAAAAATAATCACTGATATTTAAAAAAAAAAAAAACCTCTAATATTATCCATTAACTAATAAGGTCATATATTGTGCATCCCTAGATTTTAAACATTTAACATATAATCATCTCCTGCATTCATAAAGACAACTTTTGTTTGTTTTTAAAGAATGAGAGACGAGCCCATGTTAAATGAGGTAATACAAAGCTTAACTTCTATACAACCCTTAACATTTTGCAGCCGAGGAGCTCTGACTGTGGGTATTTGTGCTTCAAGCTTAATATACGCTCTCTCTCATACATGCTCACATTCAAAAGCAAAGATTAGTGAATAAATCAGCCAATTAAACCAGAATGCCATTGATTTTCTCTTTCATATCCTTAGGCTCCTCATCTATTGTTCAATATTTAAGGGGATTTTATTGTGAACCGCAGAATGAGGGACTGAATCCCCCCTGCTTCCAATCTCATGGATTCCTCTATTTCTCCCCCTCTGTTCCTCCTCCCTCCTTGTTTCCTTTCTCTGTTGTTCATTCCAACTTCTGTCCCCATGGCAGAGCTCAACACCCATCTGAACTGTTTTGAAATTTCTCAGCTTCCCTTCCTAGAGTCTCTCCACTGGTACATTTTGATCTCTACAATTTGCTGACATAGACTGAGTGCGGTCTGCTGAAGTTTACACAGCTGGCACAATTTTTTGGCTTTTACACTTACACTCAGACACACACTTAAACAAGTTATATCACCCAAGTTATTTTCCTTATTTCATACCATGGTTTGTCAACACAAGAAACTTAAAGTATGAGCTAAGCATCATGCTTTCTGCTCATAAAACATCAATGAACACATATTGAGCAGTGTTTTTCAGTATAGCTGTTGTTATCAGCAAAAAGTGCTGATGAGGGCATCCATGCGGGACATACTGGACATATAACACTCTTGTAAATCACAGGATTTAACTCTGTGAGGGTAAAGTTCACTATAGGACTAGTCCCAGATGGCTTTGTGCCAGCCCAAATCCGGCCCTCATCTGCCACACGTGGTATGATGTTCTTGGCCACATGTGGCATGGAATGGTAGCTGTTTGCCAGATCTGAGCCACAAGCAGGCCATAGCAATGCTACATGTCAGCCAAGAGAAAAGAAAGTCTTAAGGCTTAAGGCGTGATTTCCCCTTACCTATGGGAATGACTTAAGAGTGTTGCATATAAAGTCTTTGATATAATCCCTTAAACAGTTCTCTAAGGGAAACAGTGACAGTGACCCAGGTTTTGCCATTGTTGCCATGGCATGGACACGTTATTTATTAATACAGATAGGGTATGCTACTCATGTAATTTGATCAATGTTTATATGAATAAACACTTAAATTAAAATGTTTATCATGTCTCATTAGAAAACTTGGATTGAACCTGCTCGCTCCGTGAAGTTTTCCAAAACATGTTATACTAAGGAAAATTACACCTAAGGTGCTTTATGCAACCGGGCACAGACAGCCTTCTACTCCAGAAAACAAACGAAAGCATACAAAAACTATGGATGCATACACAGCAAAATCCCCAGTGTTAAATTAACACTCAAAGTGTACATATGAGTCCATCTTGTCGGGTGTTAAAAAGTAACACTGAAGCAGTGTTAAAGTTAATGAGATAATTGATTGATGATTGAGTGATGATTGACAATCAGTAGTGACACCTGATGTTAATAAGCAGAATCACTGAAGAAACAACAAGAGAAAAAGAGAGACACAACTACAAATGACTTCCAGACATTAAACATTATTACACTTATTATTAACCAGTTTGATTTTATTTCTGTAATACATCAACAAAAGTTCTTATTGAGAATTAACAGATGTTTAGATGTTAATGTTTTAATGAAAGTTTAGTTTGAAGTCACCATGATGGTGAAAAGCATTTCCTTTAGTTGGGCTCTTGACTCTTTATCTATTAATGTTCATTTTTCTCTGGCTGTTCCAACTTTGTGTTTGTAAAGCACATTTAGTTAGAAACTGTGATCTGGGCTGCATTTCCCAAAAGTGTTGTAAGCCAAAGTTGATCAATGCTTTGGGGAGCACAGTCATAATGGTTGTGTTTTGATGATAACATTCTTATTGTGAAATGGCCTGATTTGTTGGTGACATCCAGTATTGTTAACTGGTCATATCAATGTTATATTATTTCTTTATACTAAATCTATTAACACTTGAGATCCAGCAGAGCTTTTATAATCTGAAGTTTTTTTTTTAAACACACACAGACATCAAGATTCAGCATTTGACCCTCAACAATGGTGACAATCAAACAAAGTGCTTCACGTTGCAGTGCATGATGGGAGCCACCAATCAAAACTCATCCATGGCTCCCATCATGCATTGCTGCATGAATAAATTATGCAGCTGAATTGTCCTGTAATTTTCATGTTTGCTTTTATTTTTCTGTTGTTTTGTTGTGACAGTAGCTTGTTTTGTGATGTTCAGAGTTGATCTGTTTGTCAGTATTTTGTATTTATTTATTGTCACCGTTCTTGAGAATCATATGCTGATTCTTGATGTCTGTGTGTGTCTAAACACAGAGGCTTCTGTGCATAATGTATTTGTCTTAAAAAAAAAAAAACAAAGAAAGAAAGAAAAGTGTTCATGCTGCTGTTGGATCTCAAGCTGTAAAATCACAGGACTACAACCAAATACTAAAGCTACACATCAAGCATACGGTCTGAGATTTAGACTATAAATGACATCAGGCTGTTGCATGATGATAATTTAACACTGGGGATTTTGCTGTGTACTACTTTTTTGTTAGTGGTTGCATATGCAAGGTGTATTTATCTTTTGACAAAGCAATTACTGCACTCACAAGCATTATCTGACTCGGCTCCTCTCGACCGCAGACAGAGGATTACAAGCCACTTTTTCCTACGTTTTTCAGTCAATTTCTTGCATTTTTCCCCCTGATGAACAACTTTTGGTACACAATAAAAGCTCCTTGTGGTTTCCTGGTTTGATCGACAATAAACATTAGATTAGAGCAACAATAAACTACACAAAACAGGTATTTCATAGTGCTTCCTTAAGTAGAAAATCACTTCCTGCCCTCTATCTGCATTTCGCGCCACCCCGTGACGCCATGTGTAAACAACCTATTAAGAATTAACAGAAGTTTAACGCTCATGTTTGTTTCATTTGAAGTCACCATAATTGCGATTGGTGTTTCAATTAGTTGGTCTCTTAACTCTTATGATGTGTTTGTTTTCTCTGGCTGCTATGACAGTGTGTTTGTCAAATACATTTGCAGTACCAAAGAAAACTGAAATCAGATCAAGTGTTGTTTTTATAATAATAGTGAAACTGCCTGAATCACTGTTGTCATTTGAATGTAATAATTGTCTTGTGCTATTAATACATTTAAATTACAAACTCTGTTTTACTGTAACATGAGGTCACATGGCATTGCATAAATCAGTTAGAAGATTGTAGATAAAAACCGTTAGCAGAAAACAATACTACAACAAACAAACAAAACTACAATGATAAACACTAAAATACTAAAAGACAGTACAAAAACCACAGCAAAAAATAAAAGCAAATAGTTAGAATTAAAGAAAATAACAGAGCAATTCAGCTGCATAATTTATTCATTGTGTGATGCATGCTGGGAGTTTTATACTATTGTTCCCACAATGCATTGCGGCATGACACTTTAGATTGTCACCATTGTTGAGATTTGGTGACAAAAATCCAAAAATCCTCTGTCCTAAACATGCTTGATATTTACTTCTGATCGGATAAGTGTGATTTGTGTGATAACCAATGAAAGTAAGCATGTTATATTTCTGCATTTACTTCTGTAAGTCACGTTTGATTTTGCGAGTCTCGAAAATCGTTCCTGCAATTAACAGGTGTGTGGTCTTGCTGTCCGGTTGAATCATCTAGTGTGTGCGTTCAGAGGATTATCGGTTGAAATCGGTTGAAACTGTCATTATGTCTGCGGTCTCCCACAGTTTTAAAATCAGTTAAAATTTGAAAATCATCCAGGGTGTCCCAGGCATTAAGGAACAAAATCAACTGTCATTAAAATCTTGTAAAGGAACAAAATCATCACAATGTTTCCATCACCCTGTTTTTATGCGCATTTTGAAGTATCGCATCAGAAACGAATAATGGAAATGCCCAATTTCGGTTTTTCGGTTTTTAGTTTTTACATTTCACTTGAGGTGGTTTTTTGTTTTTTGTGAATAATGGGAGATGGAACCACATTTGAACTTTGAAAAGATTTGCTTCACATTTGGAGGGAAACAGCTACTGAGATCTTGCAAAGGAACAAAACTGACTGTCATTAAAATCTTGTAAAGAAACAAAATCGACTGTCATTGAAATCTTGTAATGAAACAAAACTGACAGTCATTGAGATCTCGTAAAGGAATGAAACTGACTGCTATTTAGATCTCATAAAGGAAAAAAACAGACCATCATTGAAATCTCATAAAGGAATAAAATTAACCGTCATTGAAATCTTAAAACGAAACAGAGCTGGCCATCACTGAAGCTTGGTAATGGAAACAAACCGTCTTTGAAATCTTGTAAAGGAACAAAACCAACCGTAATTAAAATCTCGTAACTGAATAAAACTGTCCATCTTTGAAATCTTGTAAAGGAACAAAACTGACATTCATTGAAATATCATAATCAAATAAAACCGACTGTCTTTGAAGTCTCATAAAGAAACAAAACTGTCTTTGAAATTTCATAAAATAACAAAGAAACAGATTTCGTCATTGAAATCTCATAACCGAACAAAACCGACCATCATTGAAATTTCATAACGAAACAAAACCGATGAACAGATCATTGAGATCTCGTAACTGAACAAAACTGACCATCATAGAAATCTCACAACGGAACAAAACCAACTGTCATTAACATCTTGTTAAGGAACAAAGACGACCGTTATTAAAATCTTGTTAGGGAACAAAACCGAGTGACATTGAAATCTTGTAATGGAAAAGAACTGACCGCTATTGAGATCTCCTAAAGGAACAAAACCGACCATCATTGAAATCTCATCACAAAACAAATCCAACAGTTTGAATCGTTTCAAACTCGACTGTCATTGAAATCTCATAACAGAATAAAACTGACCTTCATTGAGATCTCTTAATGGAACAAAAACCAACTTTCATTAAAATCTCACAACTGAACAAAACTGATCTTCATTGAGATCTTGCAACTGAACAGAACTAACCGTCATTGAAATCTTGCAAAGGAACAAAACAGACTGTCTTTGAAATCTCGTAAAAACAAACAAACAAAACCGACCGTCATTGAAATCTCGTAACCAAACAAAACAGGCCGTCTTTGAAATCTCGTAATGGAACAAAACTGACACTGAAAACTGTATTTCATTGAAATCTAACTAACTAAAGGTCTTTCTACAACAAACAGTCACAGCAACCAAAGTACAACTAATGTTAACAAGCCAAGAGTCAAACTGCACAACTAAAGCAAATACTGACCACCATAATGGTGATTGAAATTAAGTCAATCTGTTTAGTCAAAAGTGAAGTTCTTAAGTGCTTGAGTAGCCCTGCAGCTGTCAACCTGAAGCTTTCACCTGCACACCCACTGAAGCTAAGCAGGGTTGAGCCCGGTCTCTATCTGGATGGGAGACCTCCTGGGAGACTGGGTAGCTGCGGGAAGAGGTGTTAGAGAGGCTAGCGGGTCTGATCAACCTGTGGCCTAAGTGGGTCCTAACGCCCCAGTACAGTCGCAATAAGCTGTACTGTATGAAGGGTTAACATAAACCCCAGAAAATAAGGGGTGTAACCCTGGTGTAAAATAGCCCATACAGCACATTACATACCGCCCAATGCCCCAGTACAGTCGCAATAAGCTGTACTGAATAAAGGGTTAAAATAAACCCCAGAAAATAAGGGGTGTAACCCTGGGGCAAAAATAATCCCTGCATTACATTAGTTAGTTAGTTAGTTAGTTAGTTTCACATCACAAATACAGTACTTTATTTAGTTCTTACAACTTACATGGAAGCACTTTATTTTTTTTTAATTATTATTTTTAATGTTTTTGAAAGAAGTCTCATATGCTCCTCAAGCCTGCATTTAGTTGATCAAAAATACAGAAAAACAGTAATATTGTGAAATATTAACAAATAATAAAATAATAATATAATAATAATTTCTATTTTAATATACTTTAAAATAATATTTATTTCTGTGATGCAAAGCTGAATTTTAATCAGCCGTTACTCCAGTCTTCAGTGTTACAAGATCCTTCAGAAATCATTTTAATGCTGATTTATTATCTACAGAAGCCCTGAACCACATGGTGGGGGGGAAAAGAAAGAAAACTTATGGTAAGGAAAAAAAAAACGTATTGTTATTTCGACATAACTCGTTATTTCAACATGATAACTTGTTATTTCAACATAATACCTCATTATTTCAACATAATAACTTGTTATTTCGAGATATTAAGTTGTTATTTCAACATAATATCTCGTTATTTCGGCATAACTCATTATTATATATCAAGTTTAAGAAAAGACGTACAAAATTCAACGTCTGGCTTTTACCAAAGACTATAGAATAACACAAGACGCGTCACTCGTATTGTTTTGAATGGGAGAAAGTGCAACGCGCAATATGGCGGAATAAGTCCCGCCTTCTAAATAAGAGCCAATCGCCGATTGGTAAAGTATTTTCCCGTCACATATCACATCAGAAATGCATTTATTTTCAATAAAAATGAAAATAATGTTCTAAAATTGGAAATAAACCTCCTAACGAGTGTTTAATAATTATTGGGTAAGGTTTGGTGGTAGATGTTGGGTGGGTTTTATTCTCCCAATAAGGCAGCATCCATTTAATAATTTTAATAAATATAGTCATTTACAGTGCAAATAGCTGTAGATGCTATTTACAATAAGTGAAAATAGCGATACATTCTATTCACACTATGTAAGTATTATGTTAAAAAAAGAAGGAGTTACGTTTTCTTTTTTTTCCCCTCACCATAAATTTTCTTTTTCTTTATTCCCCCACCATGCGGTTCAGGGCTTCAGTAATCAAGTGTTGGAAGCAGTTGTGCTGCTTAATATTTTTTGGAACCTGTGATACTTTTTTCAGGATTCACTGATGAATAAAAGGTTAAAAAGAACAGAATTTATTCTAAATAGAAATCTTTTCTAACGATATAAGCCTTTACTATCGCTTGTTATCAGTTTAACAGATCCTTACTTAATAAAATTATTAATTTTGTTTTCAAAAAAGAAAGAAAAAAATGACTGACCCCAAACTTTTGAACAGTGTATACTGGAAACATTTTGGAAATGTTTCTGTTTTGGAATATTGTTACAAAAGATTTCTAACCGCAGAAAGACTTCAATACACACCATATATTTTAAATGTATGTCTGTAACCTGTGCGGTCTGAACTGCTCCAAGTGGGACTCAAACCCGGGTCGCTGGCATGGGAGGTGGGCCCCACTAATAAGAACACCAAAGACTGCAGTTTCTTGTGTCAGTTTACCTGCACAGTTCTCACTAGTTGGTCTCAGTTACAACTCCACCAATATCAATCTACTAACTCTACAGTTTGGTTAATTTGTCGGACAAAATGGCACATTGAGCATTATGATTGATCAAATCACCTGTCAATCCAACTCACAGCAAAGGGTGAATTGTTGATAACACTTCCACATGTTGGAAAAAAAAAGTTTTTTTTAATACATTACACTTGTGATGGGAGAAATTAAGCTTTTCAAAGCTTCTAAACAAATGAACTAATTGCTTTGCAAAATGATTCACTGTTTTGAAGCATTAGAAACACCACACGATAGTGACCCCTGCTGGTCAGAACAGTGTAAATGAAACAAAACCTCTGGCCAAGCATGCACGAAAACACTTTTTACAAAAAAATAATAAAATAAAAAAAATATATAAATATATAAATTAACAATAATAATAATAATAAAAACACTAATCCTTGCATCACCAGAAGTGTATATGTGTATTTGTCAAAATTTTTGGTATCTGAACAAAATTTCATGGAGATATATAATCACGTTTCATTTTCACAACACATTTTACAAAAATATGTTCAGAGATTAACGTTTGCTCTGTTGTAAGTATTCTACTCACACCCCCTCCGAGTGGAACTTGAACCCAGGTTGCCGGCATAAGAACCACACACAAAAAAAGGAGTGTAAAGACCACAGTCTCTAACATCCTTTGCTAGTGCGCCTCTTGAGATCGGGATGTGAGGTTTACCTATACAGCTTTCTTCTAGCTGGTCTTCATTACACTCACTCCCTTAAACCTCACTCCCATCCAGGTCATGGCACTAACATAACCCCACCCGATCCTAATCGCCCCGCTTTGAGTGGACTCAAACGTAGATCACCAGAACGTACTGGTTATACGGAGGGCAGAGAAGGTGGTAAAGGTTGTTAAACAATGGAGTAATGACAGCATTGACAGACTACAGGGATGTTTTAAACAACGGATTGGAATATGCTCAATTCCATCTATTGATATTAATAAGAAAGTGGACATAGTTATATTGTATATTTCCTTCTGTGTGGATAACATCATTCCTACTAAGAAGGTTACCATTTTTCCAATCAGTAAGCCCTGGATGACCAAGGAACTCAAGGAAAATTTAAATAAGAAAAAGAGACTTTTTATACCAGCTCTGAGTTTAAAAAAATGAAGTTAATAGACAGGTTAAGCATGCCATTAAAGCTGCTAAACTGAAATATAAGAATAATATTTAGCAAACGTTCACTCAGTGGAACCTCCATGTAGCCTGGCAAGGTCTTAAGAACATGGCAGCAGTTAATATTGCTCCCAATGCTTGCAAGTACATTCAGGTTGCTGGTAGCAGCCCAACATCTCTTCCAAACAACCTCAATTCTTTTTACAGCAGATTTGAGGCAGATAACAGCACTCAATTGGAAACAATTATTTCTACTCTAAAACCTGGGGACTCTGTCCTCACCGTAAATACAGAGGAGGTAGTGTGAGCTCTTAAGGAAACTGCACCTGAATCGGATAATATTTTTGGCCGAACTTTAAAATACTGTGCGGAGCAGCTAGGGGGGTGTGTTACAGACTTTGTTTCAGAACTCCTTGTATAGTGGCATAGTTCCACAGCTGTGGAACATTCCACAGTTATTCCAATACCAAAAAAGAGTTCCGTTAAAGCCTTAAACTATCTGAGGCCAGTTGCTCTTACCTCTCTTGTGATGAAGGCGATGGAGAGAATTATTAAATACTATATGACTAAAGTGACTGACCACAGTTGGACCTACATCAGTTTTGCTTATTGTACAGGCAGAGGAGTCAATGATGCAAAAGTGTTTATTACAGATGTTGTTCATGAGCACCTTGAGTCTTCTAATACCACAGCCAGATTTTTGTTTGTTGATTTTTCTACTGCATTCAATACTTTGCAGCCACATATTCTTGCTGAGAAACTCACCAGTCGTTTTCATCTGGAATAGGTCTCAGAGAGTGCTGGTCAATAACATCCTTTCTGATCTTCTATATACTGGTTCCCTGCAGGGATGTGTCCTTTCCCCTCTGCTCTTTATTCTTTATACTGATCATTGCAGGTCCACTTATCCTAATTGTCATCTAATTAAGTTTGCTGATGACACTGTTTTACTGTCTCTGCTTTCAGGCTCTTCACAGCAGCATGGTCCAGCTCTCCAGGAATTTGTCAAATGGTGTGACAACTCCTGTCTGGAACTAAACGTGAATAAGACTAAAGAGATGGTAGTAACCTTTTCTAATAAGCAGAGGCAAATGGCAGTTACTACTGTTATTCAAGGAAAGCCCATAGAGATTGTTGAGGAGTACAAGTACCTGGGCACAATTTTTGACAATTTGTTGAAATTTACTTCCAACACGGAGGAGATACTCCAGAAATGTCAGCAGCGGCAGTACCTTTTAAGGAAGCTCAATTCTTTTGGGATCAATAAGAACAATCTTACTTTGTTCTACAAATGCTGAGGTTGGCTGGCAGGAAACCGGCTGTCTTTGAAATCTCACAAAGGAAATAAATTAACCGTCATTGAAATCTTACAATGAAACAAAGCTGGCCATCATTGAAATCTCATAATGGAAACAAACCGGCTGTCTTTGAAATCTCGTAAAGGAACAAAACCAACCATAAATATGGCTGCAGCGCAATGCGAAGCAGGAAGAGCAAAAACAGGAGAAATTGAACGTACATGAAAAAGCTGGTTCAGAAGCACTTGTGAGAATGAACTCAAAATGAGAAGAAGTTCAGATGAGAATGAACACAGAATGAACAAAAACACACTTATGTCTAATCCAAGAGGAATAAAGATTAGTACAATGCTTACCCGGATAATAAAGAAATTGAAATGACCCAAGATTACACACAATTTTATAAAGTTGTCCCACACAGGATTTGAACCCACAGTCTCTGGGTTAAGCACCTGTAACTCATCTTGTTGCACCACTGGGAAGGCATGTGTGCATCCAGATGCCGAATTTCCATAGTTCAAGTGAGAATGAACTCAAAATGAAAAGCAGTTCAGATGTGAACGAACACAGAATGAACAAAAAAAGACTTCTAATCCTAGAGGAAGAAAGACTAGAACAATGGTTCTTGGGATTATAAAGGAATCCAGTTGACAAAGCTTTACACGCAATTTTATGAAGTTGTCCCTCACGGGACTTGAACCCACAATCTCTGGGATAGGTGCCTATCACTCATCGCGTTGCACCACTGGGAAAACACGCTCATGGGGATTCCAAATTTCCATAGCTCAAGTGAGAATAAACTCAAAATGAATTTTTATATAGCATGTTATATTTTCAATAAGTTCAATAAGTAATTGAAATCTCATAAAGGAACATAACAAACCATCATTCAGATCTCATAAAGGAACAAAACTAACTGTCATTGAGATCTCGTAACGAAACAAAACTGACAGTCTTGGAAATCTTGTAACAGAAGAAAACTGACCGTCATTGAAAACTGACAGACACTAAAATCTCGTAACCGAAACCGACGGTCACTGAAATCTCATAAAGGAACAAAACCATTAAAATCTTGTAAAGGAACAAAACTGTCATTTAGATCTAGTAAAGGACCAAAATCCACCATCAGTGAACTCTCATAACAAAACAAAACTGACCGTCTTTAAAATCTTGTAACAGAAAAAAAAAACAGCCATTGTCGAGATCTCATAATGGAACAAAACAGACATTGAAATCTTTTAGAGAAACAAAACCAACCATCATTGAGATCTCACAACTGAACAAAACCACCATTTATTGAGATAACAAAACAAAAGCATCAACCATTAAAATTTCGCAAAGGAACAAAGCTGACTGTCATTTAAAGGACTAAAATCAACCACCATTGATATTATGTAAAGAAACAAAACTGACCGTCATTGAAATCTCATGAAGGGACAAAACTGGCCATCATTGAAATCTCATAATTAAACTAAACCAACAGTTTGAATCATTTCAAAATCGACTGTCCTCGAAATCTAATAAAGGAATAAAACTGATCATCATTAAGATCTTTTAATGGAACAAAACCGACCGCCATTGAGATCTCACAGCTGAACAAAACCTACCATCATTGAGATCTTGCAACTGAACAGAACCAACCGTCATTGAAATCTCATAACAAAACAAAAGCATCAACCATTAAAATCTCGTAAAGGAACAAAACTGACTGTCATTTAGATCTAGCAAAGGACCAAAATCAACCATCAGTGAAGTCTCATAATGAAAAACTGACCATCACAGAAATATTGTAATTAAATAAAACTGACAGTTTGAACTGTTTCAAATTCTACTGTCATTGAAATCTCATAATGATACAAAACTGTCAGTCAATGAGATCTCGTAAAAGAACAAAACAGACTGCTATTGAGCTCTCCTAAAGGAACGAAAGTGACCATCATTGAAATCTTGTAACGAAACAAAATTGACTGTCTTTGAAATCTTGTAAAAGAAAAAAGAAACAAAACTGACCGTCATTGAAATCTTGTAATAGAACAAAACTGACACTGAAAACTGACCATCATTGAAATCTCATCACAAAACAACAGTTTAAATAATTTCAAATTTGACTGTCCTTGAAATCTCATAACAGAATAAAACCAACCGTTATTGAGATCTCACAACTGAACAAAACCTACCATCATTGAGATCTTGCAATTGAACAGAACCTACCATCATTGAGATCTTGTAACCCACCAAAACCTACCATCACTGAGATCTTGTAACCCACCAAAACTGGCTGTCATTGAGATCTCATAATGAAAACAAAACCAACCGTCTTTGAAATCTCATAACAAAAAACCATCAACCACTGAGATCTCATGAAAGATCAAAACTGATTGAAATTTTGTAAAAAAACAAAACCGACCATCTTTGAAACATCTTTGAAAAGGAACAAAACCTACTGTCAACGAGATCTCGTAACGTAACAAAACAAAACTGGCCATCTCTGAAATCTTGTAATGGAAAAAAACAACTGTTGTCGAGATCATTGAGATCTCGTAACGCACCAAAACCGACCATCATTAAAATCTCATAACCCAGCAAAACCGACCGTTATTGAGATCTCTTAACCCACCAAAACCGACTTGCAACGAAACAAAACCGACCGTCTTTGAAATCTCGTAATGACAAAAAAACAACTGACGCGGAAAACTTACCATCTTTAAGAACTCGTAACCCACTAAAAACGGCTGTTGTTGAAATCTCGTAGCCCAGCAAAACAGACCGTTATTGAAATCTCATAACCCAGAAAATCCGAACGTCATTGAGATCTCGTAACCCACCAAAACCGACCATCATTGAGATCTCGTAACAAAAGACAAAAACGACTGACACTGAAAACCTACCATCATTGAGATCTCATAACCCACCAAAACCGACCATCTTTGAAATCTCATAACCCAGCAAAACTGACCATCATTGAGATCTCGCAACTCACCAAAACCTACCATCACTGAACTCTCGTAACCCAGCAAAACCAACCGTCATTGAGATCTCGTAACCGACCAAAACCTACCATCACTGAGATCTTGTAACCCACCAAAACTGACTGTCATTGAAAACTCGCAACGAACCAAAACCGACTGTCTTTGAAATCTCATAACGAAAAAAAAATGAATGACACTTAAAACTTACCATCTTTGAGATTTTGTAACCCACAAAAACCTACCATCACTGAGATCTCGTTACCCTGCAAAACTGACCGTCACTGAGATCTCATAACCCACCAAAACCGACTCACAACGAAACAAAACAAAACCAACTGTCTTTGAAATCTTGTTACGAAAAAAATGACTGACACTGAAAACCTACAATCTCTGAGATCTCGTAACCCACCAAAACCAACTCGCAACAAAACAAAACCGACTGACATTGAAAATCTACCATCATTGATATTTCCTAACCCAGCAAAACCAACCGTCGCTGAGATCTCGTAACCCACCAAAACCGGCCATCATTAAAAACGCGTAATGAAACAAAACCTACTGTCTCTGAAATCTCATAATGACAAAAAAACATCTGACACTGAAAGCCTACCATCTTTGAGATTTCGTAACCCACCAAAACCGACTATCGTTGAAATCTCATAACCAAGCAAATCCGACCGTCATTGAGATCTTGTAACCCACCAAAACCTACCATCATTGAGATCTCGTAACCTACAAAAACCGACCGTCTTTGAAATCTCATAACCCAGCAAAACCGACCGTTATTGAAATCTCATAACCCTGCCAATCCGACCTTCATTGAGATCTTGTAACCCACCAAAACCTACCATCATTGAGATCTCATAACCCAGCAAAACCGACCATCATTGAGATCTCGTAACGAAAGAAAAAAACGACTAACACTGAAAAATGATTGACACATGAAATCTCATGATCCATCATTGAGATCTCATAATGGAACAAAACTGCCCATCATTGAAATCTTATGACCGAATAAAACAGATGTCATTGAAATCTTGTATGAATTTAACCGACCATCCCTGAAAACTCGCAACAGAACAAAACCGACCGTCATCGAAAACTCATAACAAAACAAAACCAACCGTCTTTGAAATCTTGTTACGAAAAAAATGACTGACACTGAAAACCTACCATCTTTGAGATCTCGTAACCCACCAAAACCGACTGACACTGAAAATCTACCATCATTGAGATTTCCTAACCCAGCAAAATCAACCGTTGCTGAGATCTCGTAACCCACCAAAATCTATCATCACTGAGATCTCGTAACCCACCAAAACCGACTCGAAACAAAACAAAACCAACCATCTTTGAAAACTCGTAATGAAAAAAAATGACTAAGACTGAAAAAATAACATTCTTTGAAATCTCGTAACCCACCAAAACCAACCATCATTATAATCTCATAAACCAGCAAAACCAACCATTATTGAAATCTCGTAATGAAAAAAAAAAAAAAGATTGACAATGAAAACCTACCATCATTGAGATTTTGTAACCCACCAAAACCTACCATCAGTGAGATCTCTTGTTACCCAGCAAAACCGACCGTTCATTGAAAACTCGTAACAAAGCAAAACTGACTGACTTTTTTTTAAATCTTGTAATAAAAAAAATGACAAAGACTAAAAACCTATCATTTTTGAGATCTCGTAACTCACCAAAAGTGACCATCGTTAAAATCTCATAACTCAACAAAACCAACCATTATTGAAGTCTCATAACCCAGCAAAACCAACCGTTATTGAAAACTCATGACGAAACAAAACCGAACATCTTTAAAATCATGTAACAGAAATAAACCGACTAACACTGAAAACCTACCATCACTGACATCTTATAACCCACCAAAACCAACCGTCATTAAAAACACGTAAAAAAACTAAACCAACCATCGTTAAAATCTCATAACCCAGCAAAACCTACCATCATTGAGATCTTGTACCCACCAAAACCGACCACCATTGAAATCTCATAACCCACCAAAACCTACCATCACTGAGATCTCGTAACCCACCAAAACTGACTCTCAACGAAATAAAACCAACCGTCTTTGAAAACTTGTAATGAAAAAAAATGACTAAGACTGAAAACCTACCATATTTGAGATCTCATAACTCAGCAAATCCAACTGTCCCTGAGATCGCGTAACCTACCAAAACAGACCGTTATTGAAATCTCATAACCCAGCAAATCCGACTGTCATTGAGATCTTGTAACCCACCAAAACCTACCATCTTTGAGATCTCGTAACCCACCAAAACCGACCGTCTTTGAAATTTCATAACCCAGCAAAACTGTCCATCATTGAAATCTTATGACTGAATAAAACAGATGTCATTGAATTCTTGTATGAATTTAATCTTGTAACCCACCAAAACCAACCGTCGTTGAAAACTCATAACAAAACAAAACCAACCGTCTTTGAAATCTTATAACAAAAAAACTGACAAACATTGAATATCTACTGTCATTGAGACTTCATAACCCACCGAAACCGGCCATCGTTGAAGTCTAGTAACCCAGCAAAACCGACCGTCTTTTAAATCTCATAATGACAAAAAAACAACTGACACTGAAAACTTAGCATCTTTGAGATCTCATAACCCACCAAAACCAACCATTGTTGAAATCTCATAACCCAGCAAATTCGACTGTCATTGAGATCTTGTAACCAACCAAAACCTACCATCGTTGAGATCTCGTAACCCACCAAAACCTACCATCATTGAGATCTCTTAACGAAACAAAACCAATAGTCTTTGAAATCTCATAATGAAAAAAAAACGACTGACACCGAAAACCTACCATCATTGAGATCTCGTAACCCACCAAAACCGACCATCATTATAATCTCATAAACCAGCAAAACCAACCATTATTGAAATCTCATAACCCAGCAAATCCGACCTTCACTGAGGTCTTGTAACCCACCAAAACCGACCGTCGTTGAGATCTCGTAACGAAACAAAACCAACAGTCTTTGAAATCTCATAATGAAAAAAAAAAGACTGACACTGAAAACCTACCATCATTGAGATCTCGTAACCCACCAAAACCTACCATCACTGAGATCTCTTGTTACCTAGCAAAACTGACCGTCTCTGAGATTGTGTAACCCACCAAAACCTAACATCACTGAGATCTTGTAACCCACCAAAACCAACTGTCTTTGAAATCTTGTAACAAAAAAAACTGACCAATTCTGAAAACCTGTTATCTTTGAGATCTCTTAACCCACCAAAACCAAACATTGTTGACATCAAGTAACCCATGAAAACCGACCATTGTTGAAATCTCATAACCCAGCAAAACCGACCATCTTTGAGATCTCGTAACCTACCAAAACCAGCCATCGATATAATTTCATAAACCAGCAAAACCAACCGTTATTGAAATCTCATAACCCAGCAATTCAACCGTCATTGAGATCTCGTAAAAGGAACAAAAGTAGCCATCATTAAAATCTCATGACCGAATAAAACAGATATCAATGAAATCTTGTAACCGAACTTAACCGACCATTCTTGAAAACTTGCAATGGAACAAAACCGACAATCATTGAAAACTCGTAATATAACACGAAAAAAAAAATGACTGACAATGAAAACCTACCATCATTGAGATCTCGTAACACACAATAACCTACCAACACTGAGATCTCATTACCCAGCAAAATTCGACCATCACTGAAATCTTGTAACCCACCAAAACCGACTGTCATTGAAAACACGTAATGAAACAAAACCTACTGTTTTTGAAATCTCGTAACGACAAAAAAACAACTGACACTGAAAACCTACCATCTTTGAGATCTTGTAACCCACCAAAACCTACCATCATTGAGATCTCGTAACTCACCAAAACCGACCGTCTTTGAAATCTCGTAACGAAACAAAACCAACCGTCTTTGAAATCTCATAATGAAAAAAAGACTGACACTGAAAACCTACCATCATTGAGATCTCGTAACGAAACAAAACCAACCGTCTTTGAAATCTAGTAATGAAAAAAAGACTGACACTGAAAACCTACCATCATTGAGATCTCGTAACCCACCAAAACCCACCATCACTGAGATCTCTTGTTACCCAGCAAAACCGACCGTCCCTGAGAAGCCGCCAAAACCTGCCATCATTGAGATCTCGTAACTCACCAAAACCGACCGTCTTTGAAATCTCGTAACGACAAAAAAAACGACTGACACTGAAAACCAACCGTCTTTGAGATCTTGTAACACACCAAAACTTACCATCACTGAGATCTCGTAACCCACCAAAACCGACTCGCAACGGAACAAAACTGACTGTCGTTGATGACTTGTAACGAATCAAAACCAACCGTCTTTGAAATCTCATGACGAAAAACAAACAACTAACACTGAAAACTTACCATCTTTGAGATCTTGTAACCTACCAAAACCGACCATCACTGAAATCTCATAACCCAGCAAAACTGACCGTCATTAAGATCTCGTAACCAACCAAAACCAACCATCATTGAAATCTCATAACCCAGCAAAACCGACTTGCAACAAAACAAAACCAACCGTCTTTGAAAACTCGCAACGAAAAAAACCCCACCAAAACAGACCATCATTATAATCACATAAACCAGCAAAACCAACCGTTATTGAAATCTCATAACCCAGCAAATCAGACCTTCATTGAGGTCTCGTAACCCACCAAAACCGACCGTCATTGAGATCTCGTAACGAAACAAAACCAACTGTCTTTGACATCTCGTAATGAAAAAAAAAAAAACGACTGACACTGAAAACCTACCATCGTTGAGATCTCGTAACCCACCAAAACCTACCATCACTGAGATCTCTTGTTACCCAGCAAAACCGACCGTCCCTGAGATCGTGTAACCCACCAAAACCTATCATCATTGAGATCTTGTAACCCAACTTAGAAATCTCGTGAAGACAAAAAAAATTCTGACACTGAAAATCTATCATCTTTGAGATCTCGTAACCCACCAAAACTGACCATCATTGAAATTTCAGAACTCAGCAAATCCGCCCGTCAATGAGATCTCGTAACCAACGAAAACCGACCATCTGACCATCATTGAAATTTCAGAACTCAGCAAATCCGCCCGTCAATGAGATCTCGTAACCAACGAAAACCGACCATCATTGAAATCTCATAACCCAGCAAAACCGACCATCTTTGAAAACTCGTAACCAAAACAACCCCACCAAAACCGACCGTCTTTGAAAACTCGTAACCAAAAAAACCCCACAAAAACCGACCATCATTACAATCACATAAACCAGCAAAACCAACCATTATTGAAATCTCATAACCCAGCAAATCCGACCTTCATTGAGGTCTCGTAACCCACCAAAACGACCATCATTGAGATCTCGTAACGAAACAAAACCAACCGTCTTTGACATCTCGTAATGAAAAAGAAAAAAAAACGACTGACACTGAAAACCTACCATCATTAAGATCTCGTAACCCACCAAAACCTACCATCACTGAGATCTCGTTACCCAGCAAAACCGACCATCCCTGAGAACATGTAACCCACCAAAACCTACCATCTCTGAGATCTTGTAATGAAAAAGAAAAAAAACGACTGACACTGAAAACCTACCATCATTGAGATCTCGTAACCCACCAAAACCTACCATCACTGAGATCTCTTGTTACCCAGCAAAACCAACTGTCCCTGAGAGCATGTAACCCACCAAAACCTACCATCTCTGAGATCTTGTAATGAAAAAAAAAAAAAAAAAGCAACTGACACTAAAAACCTACCATCACTGAGATCTCGTAACCCACCAAAACCTACCATCGCTGAGATCTCTTGTTACCCAACTTTGAAATCTCATTAAGAAAAAAAGAAAATTCTGATCCTTAAAATCAGCCACCTTTGAGATCTCATAACCCACCAAAACCAACCATCATTATAATCTCATAAACCAGCAAAACCAACCATTATTGAAATCTCATAACCCAGCAAATCCGACCTTTACTGAAGTCTCGTAACCCACCAAAACCGACCATCATTGAGATCTCGTAACGAAACAAACCAACTGCCTTTGAAATCTTGTAATGAAAAAAAAAGACTGACACTGAAAACCTACCATCATTGAGATCTCGTAACCCAACAAAACCTACCATCACTGAGATCTCTTGTTACCCAGAAAAACCGACTGTCCCTGAGATCAAACATCCCACCAAAACCTATTATCACTGAGATCTTGTAACACACCAAAACCAACTGTTATTTAAAACTGTCTTCGAAATCCTGTAACAAAAAAACTGATTAACACTGAAAACCTACTATTTTTGAGATCTCATAACCCAAAACTGACCATCTTTGAAACCTAGTAACCCAGCAAAACTGACCATTGATGAAATTTCATAATCCAGCAAATTTGACTGTCATTGAGATCTTGTAACTTACCAAAACGTAACGAAATCGTAACGAAACAAAACCAACCGTCTTTGAAATCTGAACGACTGACATTGAAAACCTACCATCGAGATCTCGTAACCCACCAAAACCGACGTTATTGAGATCTTGTAACCCACCAAAACGACTCGCAACGAAACAAAACCGACCGTCTTTGAAAACTTGTAACGAAAAAAAACCTACCAAAACCGACCATCCTTATAATCTCATAAACCAGCAAAACCAACCGTTATTGAAATCTCATAACCCAGCAAATCCGAAATTCATTGAGGTCTCGTAACCCACCAAAACCTACCATCACTGAGATCTCGTAACCCACCAAAACCTACCATCACTGAGATCTCTTGTTACCCAGCAAAACTGACCGTTCCTGAAAACCCACTAAAACCTGCCATCATTGAGATCTCGTAACCCACCAAAACCTGCCATCACTGAGATCTCTTGTTATCCAGCAAAACGGACCGTTTCTGAGAACCCACTAACACCTGCCATCATTGAGATCTCGTAACTCACCAAAACCAACCGTCTTTGAAATCTCGTAATGACAAAAAAACGACTGACACTGAAAACCAACCGTCATTGAGATCTCGTAACCCATCATTATAATCTCATAAACCAGCAAATCCGACCATCGTTGAAATCTCATAACCCAGCAAATCTGAACGTCATTGAGATCTCGTAACCCACCAAAACCTGCCATCACTGAAATCTCTTGTTACCCAGCAAAACCGACCGTCCTTGAGATCGTGTAACCCACCAAAACCTACCATCACTGAGATCTCTTAAGCCACCAAAACCGAATCGCAATGAAACAAAACCGACCAATATTGAAAACTCGTAACGAAACAAAACCGACCATCTTTGAAGTCTTCTAACTACAAAAAAAATACTGATACTGAAAACCTACCATCTTTGAGATCTCGTAACCCACCAAAACCGACCATCGTTGAAATCTAATAACCCAGCAAAACCGACTCGCAACGGAACAAAACGAACCATCATTGAAAACTCGTAATGAAACAAAACCAGCCGTCTTTAAAACAATGTAACAGAAATAAAATGACTGATACTGAAAACCTACCACTATGAGATCTCATAACCCATCAAAACCAGCCATCATTGAAATCTCATAACCCAGCAAAACCAACCGTTATTGAAATCTCATAACCCAGCAAATCCGACCGTCGTGGAGATTTCGTAACCCACCAAAACCTACCATCACTGAGATCTCTTAAGCCACCAAAACCGAATCGCAATGAAACAAAACCGACCAATATTGAAAACTCGTAACGAAACAAAACCGACCATCTTTGAAGTCTTCTAACTACAAAAAAAATACTGATACTGAAAACCTACCATCTTTGAGATCTCGTAACCCACCAAAACCGACCATCGTTGAAATCTAATAACCCACCAAAACCGACCACCGTTGAAATATCATAACCCAGCAAAACCGACTCGCAACGGAACAAAACGAACCATCATTGAAAACTCGTAATGAAACAAAACCAGCCGTCTTTAAAACAATGTAACAGAAATAAAATGACTGATACTGAAAACCTACCACTATGAGATCTTGTAACCCATCAAAACCAGCCATCATTGAAATCTCATAACCCAGCAAAACCAACCGTTTTTGAGATCTCATAACTCAGCAAAACCGACTTGCAACGGAACAAAACCGACGGTCATTGAAAACTCGTAACGAAACAAAACTGACCGTCTTTGAAATCTCGTCACGATAAAAAACTGACTGACACTGAAAACCTACCATCTTTGAGATCTTGTAACCCACCAAAACCGACCATCGTTGAAATGTAGTAACCCACCAAAACCGACTATCATTGAAAACTCATAACGAAACAAAACCGACCGTCTTTGAAATTTCGTAACGATAAAAAACTGACTGACACTGAAAACCTACCATCATTGAGATCTTGTAACCCACCAAAACCGACCATCGTTGAAATCTCATAACCCAGCAAAACCGACCGTTTTTGAGATCTCATAACCCAGCAAAACCGACTCGCAACGGAACAAAACCGACCGTCATTGAAAATTCGTAACGAAACAAAACTGACCGTCTTTGAAATCTTGTAACGATAAAAAACTGACTGACACTGAAAACCTACCATCTTTGAGATCTTGTAACCCACCAAAACCGACCATCGTTGAAATCTCATAACCCAGCAAAACCGATCGTTTTTGAGATCTCATAACCCAGCAAAACCGACTCGCAACGGAACAAAACCGACCGTCATTGAAAATTCGTAACGAAACAAAACCGACCGTCTTTGAAATTTCGTAACGATAAAAAACTGATTGACACTGAAAACCTACCACTATGAGATCTTGTAACCCATCAAAACCATCATCGTTGAAATCTCATAACCCAGCAAAACCGACCGTTTTTGAGATCTCATAACCCAGCAAAACCGACCGTCATTAAAAATTCGTAACGAAACAAAACCGACCGTCTTTGAAATCTTGTAACGATAAAAAACTGACTGACACTGAAAACCTACCATCTTTGAGATCTTGTAACCCACCAAAACCGACCATCGTTGAAATCTCATAACCCAGCAAAACCGACTGTTATTGAGATCTCATAACTCAGCAAAACCGACTTGCAACGGAACAAAACCGACGGTCATTGAAAACTCGTAACAAAACAAAACCGGCCGTCTTTAAAACAATGTAACAGAAATAAAATGACTGATACTGAAAACCTACCATCACTGAGATCTTGTAACCCATCAAAACCAACCATCATTGAAATCTCATAACCCAGCAAAACCAACCGTTTTTGAGATCTCATAACTCAGCAAAACCGACTTGCAACGGAACAAAACCAACGGTCACTGAAAACTCGTAACGAAACAAAACCGACCGTCTTTGAAATCTCGTAACGATAAAAAACTGACTGACACTGAAAACCTACCATCTTTGAGATCTTGTAACCCACCAAAACCGACCATCGTTGAAATGTAGTAACCCACCAAAACCGACTATCATTGAAAACTCATAACGAAACAAAACCGACCTTCTTTGAAATTTCGTAACGATAAAAAAACTGACTGACACTGAAAACCTACCATCATCGAGATCTTGTAACCCACCAAAACCGACCATCGTTGAAATCTCATAACCCAGCAAAACCGACCGTTTTTGAGATCTCATAACCCAGCAAAACCGACTCGCAACGGAACAAAACTGATTGTCATTGAAAATTCGTAACGAAACAAAACCGACCATCTTTGACATCTTGTAACCCACCAAAACCGACCATCGTTGAAATCTCATAACCCAGCAAAACCGACTGTTATTGAAATCTCATAACCCAGCAAATCTGACCGTCAGTGAGATCTCCTAACCCACCAAAACCTACCATCATTGAGATCTCGTAACCCACCAAAACCGACTGTCGTTTAAATCTCGGAATTGAACAAAACTGAAGGTCACAGAAATCTTGTAATGATACAAATCTGACAGTCATTGAGATCTCATAAAATAACAAATCTGACTGCTATTGAGATCTTCTAAAGGAACAAAACCGACCATCATTAAAATCTTGTAACAAAACAAAATCGACTGTCTTTGAAATCTAGTAAAAGAACAAAGAAACAAAACCAACCGTCATTGAAATCTTGTAACTGAACAAAACAGACCGTCATTGAAATCTCGTATTGGAACAAAACTGACACTGAAAACTGACCATCATTGAAATCTTGTCACGAAACAACAGTTTAAATCATTTTAAACTCGACTGTCCTTAAAATCTCATAACAGAATAAAACTGACAATCGTTGAGATCTCTTAATGGAACAAAACCAACCGTCATTGAGATCTCACAATTGAACAGAACCAACTATCACTGAAATCTCATAACAAAACAAAACCGTCAACCACTAAGATCTTGTAAAGGATCAAAGCTGACTGTCATTGAGATCTAGTAAAAGAACAAAGCCAACCATCCAACCTTCACTGAGATCTTGCAATTGAACAGAACCAATCGTCATTGAAATCTCATAACAAAACAAAAGCGTCAACCATTAAAATCTCGTAAAGGATCAAAACTGACTGTCATTTAGATCTAATAAAGGTCCAAAATCAACCATCATTGAAATTTTGTAAAGAAACAAAACCGACTGTCTTTGAAATCTTGTAAAGAAACAAAGGAACAAAACCTACCTTTGTTGAGATCTCGTAAAGAAATAAAATCAACAATCCGTGAACTCTCGTAACAAAACAAAACTGACCGTCTTCGAAATCTTGTAATGGAAAAAAAAATGCAACCATTGTCGAGATCCTGTGGTGGAACAAAACCAACCGTCATTGAAATGTCATAAAGGAACAAAACTAACAAGATTATCTTAAATAATCTAAGCCAACAGTTTGAATCATTTCAAACTTAACTGTCCTCAAAATCTCATACTGTCATTGAAATCTCATAATGAAACAAAATTGACTGTCTTTGAAATCTCATGACAGAACAAATCTGACAGTGACTAAAACCTTGTAAGAGAACGAAACCAACCGTAATTTAAAACTTGTAAAGAAACAGAACTGACAGTCATTGAGAGTAAAGGAATGAATCTGACTGCAATTGAGATCTCCTAAAAGAACAAAGGTGAACGAAATCAATCGAGATCTCACAACTGAACAAAACCGACCATTACTGAAATCTCATAATGGAACAAAACCGATCTGAAGATAGATAGATAGATAAATAAATAAATAAAAAAGATCTAAGATGACACACAAAGAATCAGCACATGAATCTCAACAAAGGTGACAACCAAAAGTGTCATGCTGCAATGCATGCTGGGAACAATAGTACAAAATTCCCAGCATGCATCACAGCATGAATAAATTATGCAGCTGAATCGTCCTTTTATTTTCTTTAATTCTAACTATTTGCTTTTATTTTTGCTGTGGTTTTTGTTCTGTCTTTTAGTAGCTTTTTGTGATGTCCAGAGTTGATCTGATTGTCTGAATATTTTGTTGTCACCATTGTTGAGATTCATACGCCGATTGCTCATATCTGTGTTTGTCATTTTATCCTACTGTTTTCTGCTTGTTTTTTTACTTTAGAGTTTACTAACTGTTTTATGCAAAACAGGTTTTGTAATTCGAATGGCTAAAAATTATCATCAGTCTAATTTCAGTTTTCTTTACTACTGTAAATGTATGTGACAAACACCCTGTTTCAGCAGCCAAAGGAAATGAACATATTATAAGAGTTCAGAGTCCAATATGGAAACACCAATCACCATTATGGTGGCTTCAAATGAAACATGAGTGTTAAACTTCTGTAAATGAATGACAGAAATAAAGTCAATCTGGTTAGTAATATGTGAAGCTGTAATGCTGTTTGTGGGGTTGTTTAATCCTCCTCTGCTGAGATCTGGAGAGATTTCATGTCTCAGACAAGGTCCAGTTCTGTTTTATTACTTTGCTCTTGGCTGACATGTAGCATTGCTATAGCTTGCTTGTGGCTCAGATCTGGCAAACAGGAACAGTCCGCACAAGTGCCATCATTCCATACCACATGTGGTCCAGATCATCATACCACGCATGACAGATGTAGACTGGATTTGGGCTGCCACAAAGTTGCTATCTGGGGTAAGAAGTATATAACTGTCCAAGAAATTCCAAGTAAGTGTATGTCAGATACCCTAAAAGAGACTTCAAATGTGAAATAATATGGCTTAAAATAAAATATTTGTTTCTACCAAAATTCTTATACAAAAATAATTCATAAATTACTTCCATGCTACAAAAAAGGGTAAGTGCTCAAACTCCTGCTGTCCTCTACCACCATCTAGTCGACAATAGCGAAATTGCATACAAATTACAACAACTACCCACAAGTATTCACTATGGTGCCCCAGCAGAAAAGTGATTATTTTTTTAAGGTCATGGACAACTAATGCTTAAATGTATTCGTTATTATTTAGTGTAGATGACAGGGGTGAAAGGAAAAAACATGAATATAAACCATGAGTGTAAAAATGTGTGTGTAGTTGTGCGTATATGCAAGAGGCACTGTCATCCTAGCCAAATAATAAAAGCTGATTCAGAGTATTTTACATGCTTTTAATCAGTGTTTTTGCAATATCACATCTTCATTCCATGGAGAGCGTGTCTGTCGCCTCATTAGTGCTACATGTGAGACCATATGAATATAAGTCTCTACTACTCGGATACTACTCATTTAACATTCCGTGAACACTTTCATTCATTAAATCAATCAATCATAGATGTCTGCGAATAGCACACCTTTCATCTTGAAAATATTTTTAATAAAATCTGAGCGATTTCTGTGATTTTCATTGACAGCTACACAACTAATTTGAACAAAAGAACCAATGAGGTTTGTTCTCACGCGTCAAGCAAGTATGGTTGAGCTTCTGTTTATGTTATCTGATCAATGTTTATGTGAATAAATGCATGTACTATATATATATATATATATATATATATATAAAATTTATTTTTAAATCAAATTTTAAATTGCAAATCGCAATTAGATTTTTTTGCCCAAATCCTTGTAGCCCCATAGAATTGTTCTCAGCAGTCATTGTACCTTGTAAACATGACTTGGTTTCCTAATGAACTTATGCCTATGACTCTGGGAAATTGCATAGCAACTTGTCAGTGATTGGAGTTCACACAGTTTCAGATATATTTCCTTATTTTAAAGAAACTGCTTGGTCAACAGAAACAGAAATGCATGATTATGAAGAATATTAATCTTGGTGGTTTCCTGTTGTGTGTGAGGCTGTTTGTACGCTTGTGTACAATGCAGTTTTCAATGCATCCTGTGTCTTCATTCCATGGATAAGTGAGCTGCAGACTTTCAGCATTCTCATGATCTGAGTCTGTAAACTAAATGTTTATGACTATAATTTAGCAGAAAGTTTGAGTATTTAATCCCATTGCATTTAACTTTTAAATTCCTTTTTTTCTCAGTTCAATAATTCATTATTTCAGTAGTGGAGTGCAATTTAGTGAAGTGTACATCGTTGGTGACAATAGTAATGTCTTATATTAATTAGGTGTTGTCATGGTGTGGCTGTATGAAGCGCACGACGAAGGGAATTCAGGAACAAAAACAGCCTTTAATCAATAAATTCACAACAGAAAAACTCAGGAGATCACTGGAGATACAAAAAAAACAAAACAAAAAAAAACAAACACAATAATACTAACAATACCAGTCAAAGAAACTCAAGGCTTAAAGGGTTAGTTCACCCATAAATGAAAATTCTGTAATTAATTACTCACCCTCATGTCGTTCCACACCCGTAAGATCTTCGTGTTTATCTTCAGAACAAAAATTAAGATATTTTTGATAAAATCTGATGGCTTAGTGAGGTCTGCATTGAGACCAAGTTAATTTAGATTTTCAAATGCTCAGAAAGCTATTAAAGACATATTTAAAACAGTTCCTGTGACTATAGTGGTTCAACCTTAATGTTATGAAGTGACGAGAATACTTTTCGTGTGCCAAAATAATGACTTTATTCAACAATAATGAAGGGTGATTTCAAAACACTGCTTCATGAAGCTTCGAAGCTTTATGAATCTTTTGTTTCAAATCAGTGGTTCGGAGCATGTATCAAATGATCTCAAATGGCCAAAGTCATGTGATTTCAGTAAACGAGGCTTTGTTATGTCATAAGTGTTTAGAGATTTCAATGGTTCACGTGTGCAGTGCTCCGAACCACTGATTCGAAACAAAAGATTAGTAAAGCTTCGAAGATTCATGAAGCAGTGTTTTGAAATCACCCTTCACTAGATATCGTTGAATAAAGTTATTTTGTTTGTCACAAAAAAAGTATTCTCGTCGCTTTATAACATCAAGGTTGAACCATTGTAGTCACATGAACTGTTTTAAATATGTTTTTAGTAGCTTTCTGGGCATTTGAAAATCTAAGTTAACTTGCTCTCAATGCAGGCCTCACTCAGCCATCAGATTTTATCAAAAAGATTTTAGTTTGTGTTCTGAAGATGAACGAAGGTCTTACAGGTGTGGAACGACATGAGGGTGAGTAATTAAAGACAGAATTTTAAATACACGTAGGATGATTGACTAAAACAGAACAGGTGTTCACTAAATTAAGTACCATGGAGACTAACAAGGAACTAAGGAAAATGGGAACACAGAAGCTAAACAAAACAGAACATACATGTGACAGGTGTACAGCATACATGAAGTTTTAATGGGGTCCTATTAATCTTTTTCAACTTTAGTCAGTGTTTATTGTCCCTTACAGACTTTTCCAGCTGATGATGACAAATCAAGTAGGCTAATTCAAGAGATGAAACATCAGATCTCTGACAGTTGCACAATGTGCGCTTTGGAGATTCCCAACAAAATGAAACTAAAAAGTTACTTGAACTCTGGGCTAAATTCAACAGTAAAAACTTGGATAAAAGCTTATTAAATACTTTCCTTGCTTACAAGTTTGTGTTGCAGTAATTTTGGGGTTCAATTATTTTAGATGCAAAAAAATTGTTTTTGATGTAATTACATTAAACAGATGATCACAAATGTATTTTGGCCTTGTTGTAAAGAAAAATTAAAACTAAAGTTGCTTGTACATTTTTTTTTTTTTTTTTTTTCATATTTTTATCAGTTCTTTAACTCAAATTATCTGCGAGTTCAAATGAATTATTCAGCGTTATGACGTTAACCCACATGTAAGAGATACAGCTAATCTCACTGCTGGGGGAAAAAACAAAAAAACTTTTACCAGTCTGGTCTGTTTGGCTGGTTTAAAATGTTCTAGCTGTTTTTTGTGCAGTCTACTTAAAACACATTCCTCTACAAATTCAGACTGTTTCCTTCATTTGGGAAATTTGGACTAAGCTTGTACAATAGTGTCTGAAACTTTGAACATGAAATTAAAACTTCCCAAGGCCACACCTCCTGTTAAGTCATAAAGGCGAAAATTCCCGAAGAGAGAAGCAGTGTAGTCAGTGCTCCTTCGCATCACCATGAAGCAGCTGTATACTTTCCTAATTATCTTCGTCGTTGTCTGCAAGTCTAATGCGTTTATCCGACCTAGTAATGGCCTCCGCGAATGTCGCATAAACTCAACTTTAACAGCACTAGAGGTGCTCCCAGGGGGAGGATGGGATAACCTGCGCAATTTAGACATGGGACGGGTGATGAACTTGAGCTATTCCCAGTGCCAGACCACAGAAGATGGACTTTATCTCATCCCAGATGAAGTCTTTGTTATTCCACGGAAAACAAGCGGAGTAGAAACTCACTCTGAGACCATCATGTCATGGCTGGAACAGAAAAGCTCCACATCAGGATCCATCAATGCAGACATTTCCTTCCCTCCTGTACTAAACGGAAAATTCTCTGAAGAAAATACGCGCATGAAAATACACCAAGTGAGAGGCAATTCCGTAACAACACGAGTGCAGGTAAGTCAGAAAAGTGGGGAAATAAAAGCAGCAGGGTTTTTCAAATATATTATGCAGCAATTATTAACATTCATAAGGAGGGAGATATAAAAATAAACACAGAAGGCTAAGTTGTTATTTGCCAAAAGGGGCGCAATCTCAGAGCGAAGTTGACTTTCACTAGAGTCAAGATCACTTTCAGTTTCATTTCACGTTAAAGAAGTTTGGACTGGTTATGATCACTTTATAATCTGAGAATGTGCCTGTTCAAGGATATATTTTGTATTGACTAATATTAATATGAACACAAAATACATATATTCACATAAAGAGCTTTTTAATTTACTGTTGTTTACACACTCTAAAAATATATATCAGCCTTTCTAATTTAATTGAATCTACTAAAATTATATTTTCTCTAAATTAATGAGAAAACAATTATACCTGGGCCAACTTTTGTTTTGTTTTTTCTTTCAGTAGAAAAAAAAGAAAAAAAAAAAGAATCTAAACTGACCAGGAAAAGGGTTTAAATATTTTGTCTTTTCTTCTATATCTTCTCAGGTACGCAACCATCTTTACACTGTTAATGCATATCCTGACTTTACTCTGGACTCCCGATTTGCTCAGCAGATAGTGGAAATCGCAGACGCTATTGAGAACAACCAAACACGTCAAGCAAATTATCTGTCAGAGAAACTCATACTTGATTATGGCACCCATGTCATCACAAGCATCGATGCTGGTGCCACTTTGGTCCAAGAGGACTATATAAAAAGGTCTTATGTCTCTGACAGTGAGTCAGACAAGTCATCTGTCTCTGCATCAGCAGGCTTGAACTTTTTTAACAAGGTTAACTTTAACTTTGGTAGCAAGGAAACCCAGGAAACCTCTGAAACCCTCAGTTACCAGCAAAACATTACATATTCTATAGTTCAGAGCCACGGTGGGGCTTTATTCTACCAAGGCATCACTCTGCAGAAGTGGCAAGAGAGCACGCAAAATAACCTTGTGGCTATTGACCGTTCTGGCATGCCAATGCACTATTTCCTCAATCCATCCACATTTCCCGATCTTCCAGTTCCAACTTTACAAAAACTGGCTTTGTCAGTCCAAAAGGCTGCTGAGCGCTACTACAACATAAACACCATTCCAGGATGTGTAGATCAAAATTCACCAAACTTTAACTTTCAGGCTAATGTAAATGACAAATCATGTGAAGGTCCAGTCACCAATTTGACCTTTGGTGGAGTTTACCAAACATGCACTCCATTGGCGGCAGATGGAGATGTCATCTGTCATGAGCTTGCGCAAAAAAATCCGGATACTGGTGACTATTCTTGCCGCCAGCCGTACGCTTCCTCTTTGTTACATTCAGAGACAGTAGAGCAGAGTTACAATAAATATGAGTGCCATAAGCAATGTCACTCATGCTGGTTAATTTTTGATTGTTGTGACAATGTATGTGGAAATGCTTATTACGTCCGTAGTGCAAAAATTGACACTTACTGGTGTTCCACAAATCAGACAGTCCCTCAGTACTCTGGATACCTCTTTGGAGGTCTATTCGGACCATCTTTACAAAACCCATTGACCAAATCTCATGACTGTCCTCCAAATTATTTTGCACAAATATTTTTGACTAATGGCATGATGATTTGTTTGAGCAATGACTATGAGGCAGGAACAATATCTTCTGTGCCTTTTGGGGGATTCTTTAGCTGCCAGTCTGGCAACCCTCTTGCAAGGGGTGAATACCGTTGTCCACCTCAGTACAGCCAACACCTTGCTGCCATTAGTGATGGCTGTCAGGTATTGTACTGTGTCCAATCAGTCGAGTTTACTGGTGGCCAGTTAAAACCTATTCGCCTACCACCGTTCACAAAACCACCTCTGGTCAACAAGATGGCGACAAACACTGTAGCTGTGATGACAGAAGGTGATCGGGCTTGGCTGAGGGTTGGAGAAACGAAACAATGGAGACTAGCAAAGCCTGGTGAAGTCAACCAAATGGCCATAATGTTCGATGCGCCAACTACCCGGATGTCAGGAGGTGAAAAGGCTGGTGTGGCCTGTGGTGTAATGACTTTGATCGCTGTTGTAGTGGCAGGAATTGTCCTCTTAGTGAAACGGAGAAGGAGGTTTTCTCACTTCAGGTCAAGCAGGGGGTATGAAGAGATTCACAATGATGGCCAAAGTGTTGTAGAGAGTCAGAGAGAGCAACAGAATACAAATGAAAACCCCACTCAAGCTCTGTTACCTTAGTTGTATGGAGTACAGTTTTGTTAATTATTCTAAGAATAAAATCTTTATCAGCTTTGTAATCAAATTTCACAATGATTGGCATTTGGTGATAGGGAATATATTGATGTGGTGGTATTTACAACAGACTTGTGTGAATGATGATCTGTATTTTGTATTTTTATACATTCTTCTAGCCCAGTGTTTTAATGAGAATATATGTGAAATTATATGTGTTCAGTGTGTGTTCAGCATGTGTTGTGTTGTTTTCATTTTTTTTAAACCTGGTTTTCAGAGTGGTCTGTTATGACTTGACAAGTCATGTGAATCAGGTCTAGTTAAGTCACATGATTTTTTTTTTTTTTTTTTTTGTATTTAGCCTACAGTGTTTTGTTGATGTTCTTTTTTTTATACTTTAATAAATGAAAATAGAAAATAAATGACAGAAATTCTTTTTCTGAATCCCCAGAAAGTCATTACATAATCCACACACTGCATATAAGCACATTTGTGCACATTTATTTTTTTACAGTTATTCAGACCTAGTGTCTGAAGTCTGTTCTGAAAAACAGCACAGCACTTCTGACAATGTGGTCTTGATGGCAAACATTGATAACAAAAAACACACAAAAAATCAAGTACTTCCTTCATGCCTCGCATAGTAAAAACATTAGTCACAGTTGTTTGTGAGGGACATGTTTGGTTATGTAGTTTCCAGTATGTATGAGTTATGTAGGATCACATCACCTAAGACATAACACACTTCAGTACATTGCTTTTCAGGACTTACACATGCACATGATAGGCCTGTTAAACAGCCAGTTAGAGCAAAAGAGAGAGAGAAACACAAAACTGTATACATGAGTAGGGCCTAATTCACAGTATAAGAGCATGAACCAGCATGTTTTATTAAAATGCATTATCATCCTAATTAATGCTGATTGAAATATCTCAAGTTAACATTCCACTTTCCACCAATATGAAAGTGATGTTTTGGGTCAGTAAAGAAATAAGTTTTTATAGTAGATTACTGAGAAAAATGTTTAGTAAACAATCATTACATATAACCACATGTTTTGTTAAAATATCCCTACATTTTACATCATTTAGATAAATTATGCTGCATTTTTAAAAGTAAGTTTAAAACTTGTTGACATAATCAGGACAAATCAATAATGATGCGGAATATTTTACATTATAAATAGATTTAAAGGAATACAACATGTAATTTGATATCATGTTCTCTCCATTACTCGATGAGCGAGCAGCATGGTGCTTCCATCCAAAGGCCAGTCTTTGTTCCATCACAACGAGGTACAAGTCAAAAGCAGTGGTGGACAGTAACTAAGTATTTTTACTTTGTTACTGCACTTAAGTACATTTTTCAAGTATCTGTAGGCCTACTTTACTGGAGTAGTTTTATTTTGAGTAACTTTTACTTTACTACATTCCAACACAGCAAAATCCCCAGTGTTAAATTAACACTCAAAGTGTACATATGAGTCCATCTTGCCGGGTGTTAAAAAGTAACACTGAAGCAGTGTTAAAGTTAATGAGATAATTGATTGATGATTGAGTGATGATTGACAATCAGTAGTGACACCTGATGTTAATAAGCAGAATCACTGAAGAAACAACAAGAGAAAAAGAGAGAGACACGACAACTACAACTGACTTCCAGCCATTAAACATTATTACACTTATTATTAACCAGTTTGATTTTATTTCTGTAATACATCAACAAAAGTTCTTATTGAGAATTAACTGATGTTTAGATGTTAATGTTTTAATGAAAGTTTAGTTTAAAGTCACCATGATGGTGAAAAGCATTTCCTTTAGTTGGGCTCTTGACTCTTTATTTGTTAACATTACTTTTTCTCTGGCTGCTCCAACTTTGTGTTTGTAGAGCACATTTGTTATGGTCAGAGAAACTGTGATCTGGGCTGCATTTCCCAAAAGTGTTGTAAGCCAAAGTTGGTTGATTTAGGTTTACAATGCGTTGGGAAGCACAGCCATGATGATTGTGCTTTGATGATGACATTTTCATTGTGAAATGGCCTGATTTGTTAGTCATATAAATGTTAAATTAGAGTTTTTATAATCTGAAGGGTTTTTTTGAAACACACACAGACATCAAGAATCAGCATATGACCCTCAACAATGGTGACAATCAAAGTGCTTCATGTTGCAGTGCATGATGGGAGCCACCAATCAAAACTCATCCATGGCTCCCATCATGCATTGCTGCATGAATAAATTATGCAGCTGAATTGTCCTGTAATTTTCATGTTTGCTTTTATTTTTCTGTTGTTTTGTTGTGACAGTAGCTTGTTTTGTGATGTTCAGAGTTGATCTGTTTGTCAGTATTTTGTATTTATTTATTGTCACCGTTCTTGAGAATCATATGCTGATTCTTGATGTCTGTGTGTGTCTAAACACAGAAGCTTCTGTTCCTAATGTGTTTTTCTTAAAAAAAAAAAAAAAAAATTGTTCATACTGCTGTTGGATCTCAAGCTGTAAAATCACAGGACTACAATCATTAATACTAAAGCTACACATCAAGCAGATGATGACATCAGGCCATTGCAAAATGATAATATCATCACCAAAACATACTGTGACCAGATCATATTTGCTCTGGTCATAACAAATGTGCCTTACAAACACAAAGTTGGAGCAGCCAGAGAAAAACTAATAATAAAAGGTAAAGCGTCAAGAGCCCAACTAAAGCAAACGCTGACCTCTTTCATGGTGACTTGAAATGAAACATTCCATAAAACATTAATTAACACCTTTTTTCTCTCTTTCCTTCAATGATTCTGCTTATTAACATCAGGTGTCACCACTAATTGTCAATCATCACTCAATCATCAATCAATTATCTCATTAACTTTAACACTGCTTCAGTGTTACTTTTTAACACCCGGCAAGATGGACTCATATGTACGCTTTGGGTGTTAATTTAACACTGGGGATTTTGCTGTGAAAGGTCGTACGTTTTACTACACTGTCTACATTTCATAAAACATATGATTTTGAAATGAAGAAATCATCACGTACTCCGAGACGCAAAAGTAGTGTCAGATTTATGAACGAACTGATTCTTTTCAATTAACCTATTAAATCGGTTCGAAAATCGCACCAAACGAATCATTCGCGAATTGGACTGATCCGAATGCAGCTGTTCTCGAGTCAACAACTGACTGATTCAAATGATCCGTTCAGAGCGAGTCTCCAGTGAACTGAATTCACATAAGTCCATCATAACCGGCGGATCCTCGTGCGCGTGCGGCTAATGCCGTGAAAAGTAAGTTACTAATGTCGAATTTTAGGTTGAATTATTGTAACTGAAAGTCGTATTTAGGTCACAGTAGCAGTTTTATTAAAATTTTATGCATTTAGCCCTCACGTCTGTTTTTATGTTGTTAGTCAACAATTCATAATATTTCATGGGTAGAGTGGACCCCCTTAAGGACTGTGTAATTTTAATCAAAAGTTAAATGTGTCTAAAATAGTTATCCTCGTTTTCAATGACAATGAATTATAAACCAAGTATGAAAAATGGCCATTGTTTTCATCGTATTAGATTTAACAAAAAATAAATTTAGACTAAGGGGGCGTTTCCCACAGGTGGGGTAAAATGCCCCCACTCTGATAAAGCCATTTGCTTTATACATTGAAACAGTTTTAGCTTAAAATGAAAAAGACAAGCCAAAATAACAGTAGATAAATATCAATGTTTATTTATAACCATGGTGAAAATCAGTCAATATTGTTAGCTGATGCTAACTGTCTAGCTTTTGGCATTTTACCCCAAGTTTAAAAAAATGTCATAAGGAAAATATAATTATATTTTCATAAAGTAAAATGTACTCCCTAACTACAGGCCTTATTCTCATATCATATATAACTGTGATGTTCTGCAAAACAACAAGCTTTAAAACACTTATTTTTTCTTAATGCTGAAAATGGTAAAATCTGTTTTCTCTCAGGTATATCGCCAATGTAAGCCTCATAGTGAAATGTGTCTTGACTCCATAGAGTGGTTATTTTGGGAAAAACCCAGGTATTTTGAGCAGTAGGATTATATAATATATATATAAAATTTAATTAAGTAGCCTATTAAAAAATCACAAAATAAACATTCATCAATCAGTACTTTTTACTTAAGTACATTAAAAATCAAGTACTTTTGTACTTTCACTTGAGTAAAATTGAAAAGGAGTACTTCATACTTTTACTGGAGTAATATTTTATTACATGTATCTGTTCTTTTACTCAGGTACTTAATTCGTGTACTTCGTCCACCACTGGTCAAAATGCACTTCCTGTAAATGAATTCTGTTAAAACACTCTTACTGTTTTTTCGCTTTTACTTACCTGCATTAGTTGCTTTGGGTTAAAGAGTCTCTAAAATGATGACATGTATACAACAATAATTTCAGATTTTTTTATTTCAGATTTATTTCAGAGACAGAGAGCTCTGAAGCAGCCATGACAAGGAACTTGGGCTGGCTGTGGCAGGAACCTCTAAGTGACTGGACCCACTGGACTAAGCAGACATAAGCTGGTCATCGCAGAAACCTTTCGAGTGGCCATACCAGGAATCTCTGAGGTTGGACAGACATAGCAGGGAGCTCTGGGACCGAGGTGACATTGCAGAGAACTTGGAGATGGGGGTGCCCATGGAGGCACCTTCTGTAGCAGCCATAACAAGAACCTCTGGCACTTTTGAGACAGTCGGGTTCTGGCTTTCGAATGGCCACGGAACCACTGAGGTGGCACTAACTGGCACTTCTGGCCTCAGGAGACCATGACAAATGACTGGGAGCTTGAAGACAGGAGATTTTGAATAAAGACAGCTTAGATGGCTGATGACTGAGGCAATTACAGGAACCTCTGGCCTGGACGGAGAAGACTGGAAGCTTGGAAACCAGAGTGGCTGAGATGGCCTTTGGTGCTTGCTTTGGCTGGGGCCTTTGCAGGAACATCTGTGGAGGCAATGACACCATTGGGGTGCCTGTGGCAGGACTTGCTAGGTAGCCATGGCTGGGCGCACTGGCATTGACAGGCAAGGTGGTCGAGAAGGGAGCTCTGACATTGTGGAGACAGACAACTCTGGCATTTGGACAGCTGTGGCAGGAACCTCAGGAACAGAGTGGCCATGATGGAAAAAACAAAAAGGGGCAACCAAAAGAAGTATGTACATATCCCTCCAGGCGCAGTTCCACCAGACTCAAATACTGCTCCTTCAAACCAAGGCGCAAGACGCTACACATGGCTTGCTCGCCCCGCAAAGGCGAGAGGAGGGATGGAAGCATCTCCCATTGCAGCCCACAAGACGCCAAGCTGCACGAAAGACACCAACTGGAGTGGCCTTATGCAACGACCTGAAACAAAACAGAAAAAAGAACAGGTTTGACTTAGCAAATTCTTCCCATGAGAAAATAAATGATTTAGCCGATCTTAGGTTCACTACCTTTAACCAGTTATGGGACAGGATTAGCCCCAGACCAAGTCGCCGGCTTGGTTTGTCCTGCAGGAGAGCCCTGAGCAGATGACAGCATTCTGCGCAGGAAGACGGAAGGGATGTCTGATTACTACCTTAATCTTTACTTCTGCTCTATTTGATCATGTTAAGATGATTTGAATGATTCTGAATGACTAATTCTAGATCTCACCTGTTGACAGGCCAGGTTTGGACCAGAGCTTCCGTTTCAGTAGCAGGAGATCATAGTCACTAGGGAAATGTCCGCACAACATCACGAACATCAGAATCCCTAGTGACCATGTCGTCGTCGTCGCCTGCCTGCCGTAGTACATTCCCCTCACATTGTACTCTAGAGGGCAGAACTGTGCTGTTCCTGGAGGAAAGAGATTTTGTCTGATGTGTAAGTTTGCACTAACGCAACATGATTTTATTTCCATATCCATTAGCACTGGAAAAATTAATTATATAATACATACCAGAGAATGACCTGTACGGCAAACTCCTCAGGATGTCCCCACATCCGAAGTCAATCAGCTTGACTTCGGATGTCTTGCTGTTAATGAGCAGACTGTCCAGTTTATGTCACGGTGGAGCACTTCACGAAGGCAGCACATGTTCGCAGCATGAGCCACCTGCCTGATGATATGCCGTGCCTTCTCTTCATCGAGTCTTCCACCGTGATGCCTCAAAAATTGTACCAGATCCTCACAGAGAGAGGAACATTCAAGGACCATAACAAAGTGGTCAGGGTGGTCCTGCCAGTCCAGCAGCCTGATGATCTCTGGCACGCTGGGACCTTTATTTGCCAGGTTTTTGAGGGTGATCTCTTTCGGAAGGGGGTTTGGATGATCAAGCTAGAAGACAAACAGTTTTTATCGTCAATAGAAGAAGGTGGTTTCCCAAATAAGGGTTTGTTGATTGTGATTTAAGTTAATATGAGATGTTTTATACTTACAATTAATAAACATTTCATGTCCTGGGTCTTTGTGACGTATTTAAAAGCCTAATGAAAAAAATTAACAGATATACTAAGAGAACGTAGAGTAAAAGATGATGACAAGACAACATTTGCTGGCTTGATAATTTATTTATTTTTACTTACTTTAAGATCATCCGCCAGACGTCTCCCTTCATACACCACACCAAAACCACCTTTCCCAAGCTGATCACCAATACTGTAGCAGCTGAAGATGTAGTCTATTAAAAGATTAAATAACATGAAATTTCACAGAAGTGAGAGGAGTGTTTTGTGACATGCAAAATTTAATTCATATAATTATTCATTTTAATGTAATTAATTAATAGAGACTATATTGAATATTTGAAGTTTTAACATAAGGTCATAGACAAAATGTAATGTTTTTAACATAATGGAATAAAGATCTCATCATGGCATTGATGCTGATTTTGGTATAATATTTACTGATGTGTATTTGATATTGTGTGAGATAGTATTGATAGTATGAGTTTTTACTTTGTCAAAGTAGAGAGTAGTAATTTATATTCTCATAAGATGGTCATGTCATTTACCATCACTACTTCTTCCTGCCCATGATACCTTCCTCTCCTCTCCTTCATCCTGCTGCTGCTCCACCTCTCCCTGACCTGAGCTGCTCTCTGGAGGCTGTTTTTTGGCAGCTCTGAAGATAGAGGGCAGCCTCCTCCACCACTTCTACTTCCTCTTTCTTTTATCCTACACTCACCCTTTCTCCTTCCTCTCCTCCTCCTCCTCCTCTTCCTCTCTCCATAACCTGCCTCTTCTCCTCAACTCCTTCCTCTCCTCTCTCCATCACCATCCTCTCTTGGCCATTTCCCTTACTAGCACCAACAGGTCATGACCAAAATCTTTCAGAACAGTGAGATAAGGCAAATATTATATTATGTTATATTATATTATATTATATTATATTATATTATAAATGCTTAATATATGCACATAAATATGCATTATCCAGGTGTTTTTGATGTTTTGACTGATTTTAAATTTATTAAAAAATGTGAAATAGATATTTTTTCTAATATATTAGAAAAAATATCTATTTCACATTTTTTAATAAATTTAAAATCAGTCAAAACATCAAAAACACCTGGATAATGCATATTTATGTGCATATATTAAGCATTTATAATATAATATAATTATATAGATATAATTATATTATATTATATAGATATTTTTTCTAATATATTAGTAAATATATATATATATATATATATATATTTACTAATATATTAGAAAAAATATCTATTTCACATTTTTTAATAAATTTAAAATCAGTCAAAACATCAAAAACACCTGGATAATGCATATTTATGTGCATATATTAAGCATTTATAATATAATATAATTATATAGATATAATTATATTATATAGATATTTTTTCTAATATATTAGTAAATATATATATATATTTACTAATATATTAGAAAAAATATCTATTTCACATTTTTTAATAAATTTAAAATCAGTCAAAACATCAAAAACACCTGGATAATGCACAGTGCCACTTGAAAGTTTGTGAACTTGTGAAAAAATTTAACAAAATAAAAGAGATAATACAAAATGCATGTTATTTTTTATTTAGTACTGTCCTGATTAAGATATTTTACATAAAAGATGTTTACATATAATTCACAAGACAAAAAAATAGCTGAATTTATTAAAATGACCCCGTTCAAAAGTTTGTGAACCACTGATTCTTAATACTGTCTGTGGTTACCTGGATGATCTATGACTGTTATTTTGTTTTGTGATGGTTGTTCATAAGTCCCTTGTTTGTTCTGAGCAGTTAAATTGCCCAGCGTTCTTCAGAAAAATCCACTAGGTCCTGCAGATTCTTCAGATTTCAAGCATTTTTTGCATATTTGAACCATTTCCAGCAGTGACTGTATGATTTTGAGATCCGTCTTTTCACCCTGAGGACAACTGAAGGACTCAAACATAACTATTAAAAAAGGTTCAAACATTCACTGATGCTCCAGAAGGAAATGCGATGCATTAAGTAAATTGTACTTAATTTGTCTCCGGGAAACATGTAGGTATCTTCTGTTGCTTCCAAAGGGCAGTACTAAATGAAGAAAACTGATAATTAAACAATTTTCACCCCCTGACTATTAATGAATCTTGCTTCACCCCCTGTTTTCACCCCCTGACTATTAATGCATCTTGCTTCCTTCTGGAGCATCAGTGAATGTTTGAACCTTTTGTAATAGTTGTGTTTGAGTCCCTTAATTGTCCTCAGTGTGAAAAAATGGATCTCAAAATCATACAGTCACTGCTGGAAAGGGTTCAAATATGCAAAAGATGCTGGAAATCTGAAGAATCTGCCGGACCTGGAGGATTTTTCTGAAGAACAGAGCTCAGTTTAACTGCTCAGAACAAACAAGGGACTCATGAACAACCGTCACAAAACAAAAAAACAGTCGTGGATCATCCAGGTAACCACACACAGTATTAAGAATCAATGGTTCACAAACTTTTGAACTGGGTCATTTTAATAAATTCAGCTGTTTTTTGTCTTGTGAATTATATGTAAACATCTTTTATGTAAAATATCTTAATCAGGACAGAACTAAATAAAAAATAACATGCATTTTGTATTATCTCTTTTATTTTGCTAAAATTTTTCATTTTCACAGATTCTGCAAGGGGTTCACAAACTTTCAAGTGGCACTGTATATATTTGTGCTGATTAGAACCTTTTATTATTAATAAAATTGTTGCAGTTAGTATTTTTGTCTGGTTTAAAATTACAACAAACATATATGATATAAAAACTAATAAAGGTATATGACTCGTTTTGGTAGCTAACTTATCTAATGCAGTGATATTCCTACATGTAGCCACACTTCTATATCCGTCATTGCATTTGGCACGTTCTTAGTTTCTCCAGTAGAGGGCGTCTATTTAACATGTAATATGTTCAGATTTAATTTTATCGTGTACAGTATTTGGTTTTACTTTGAAAGGTTTATTGGTGTAAATCTCTTCTTTACCATATTAAATTGATTTTACTGTGTGAGTGAAATCGTGGCAGTGCCCTACAGTCAACTCTTTTTGCAAACTGTCCATTCAAACCCACACATTTCACTTTCTGCTCTCCTAGAATTCCCAGTTTCACCAAAACTCAAAATCATTTGCTTCTGAATGTATCACCCTTTGAGAAGTCATTCTTTTGTGCAGTTTAATGAATAATCTTTCAGCAGTCAAGGTAATCCTGAGAAAGTGTTTCTGTGACATCCAAACCTGTCCAATGTTCCACCCGTTTGCTCTTCTTTCACGTTCTTTGAAGATGCCCCTCCTTGATCATACAGGGTTACAGAACTGGACCAGGAACAGGAATTTGCTTACACTCCTAAACAAAAATCACAGGATGCCATACATGTTCTGTTATAAATACAGAGGCTGTTGTGATTTCAGCTATGTCCTTTTAAACACATTTTCTTTGCCAGCACAAAGAAAATGTGGTCGCATCGCGGTGCCCTCGCGTTCCCATTTCTCCCGCCCCCCGGAACGCGATTTCTACCAAGGGGGTTTGGAATAGCTTGGAATTGTGGGGCTCGTAGACTCTAGCACGCTTTACCAAGTCAGAGTTCACATACTTGTAGTTTTGGACACTTGGGTTCTGTTCCAAAATCTAGTGAGCTAGTAAAGCTGCATCATAACTCAGATGGATTTGAAATATGTCATCAAACAGCGAAGCTCACGTGACACTCAACTTGCAATTGATTTCAGTTGAGTTTGTCTGTTAGCATGTTGGTAAACTAAAGACACATAATAAACATATATAATACACATGGGTAATTAATCATAATTATGCTAAATGATTTCCGTTTCAATACATTTCGGTAGGCTATATAAATTATATTACACTGTTTTACACAAGATTTAATGTGAAATAACGTACCCGCCATAACTTCAACTCCACCTCACTGACGAACTGCAATACCACTATGCTCCAGCAGGTGGTGACAGGGTCTCCTAATAGGAACTACCAAGCTGCATTTTGCCACTTATGAAACAGACTTCGTCGAGCGTTTTATTTAAATGTACACCATAATGTACATTGTACACCACCGAAATAATATAGAAATACATCTACTGTACTATATGTTTATCAGTTTGTGTCATGCTATAATTCTCATAATGTTTGGCAAAAACCATAGGCCTTTCCGCTCTTTTTATTCTGACACAATAAGCTGCTTTGTATAAACATCTCTTATTTACTCACTGGTCATTAACATAAAATTGGCAGCACATTCTGAAATGGCAAGCTTATTTATAGTCAATGTATTTAGAATGTACCATGGTTGCCAAATGCAGTAGCAGCCCATTTTAACAATAACCCAGCAAGTACACAACCCTTCTACACTGAATGGAGGTTTCAGGCAAACACATCTATGAGAGTTTAGCACAGAAACAGCCAGAGGGTGTTGGAAGTACATGTTATTCAAGATGACAGTTAACTACTCAAGCACAAAGAAGTTGCTGATATACTAAAATGAATCTGAGGCTAGTTTGTTAGCTTTCGCAGACATCATTAGACACATTATATTATCGATTGGTCAGTTTTATTGAATCAACACACCACCAGCACCATGACATCTTCAGTTAATCAAAGAAGGTAATGAAATAGTCAGAGAACAGGAGCCAGCCTGCTGAGTGGAAAAATACAAGTGTGTTTGGAAAAATGAGAGCTATTTTGAATTAGGATACATGACATAATGCCCAGTAGACTCATACAACTCTTCTAAGAAAATACAAGTGTGTTTGGAAAAATGAGAGCTATTTCGAATTAGGATACATGACATAATGCCCAGTAGAATCATACAACTCTTTTAAGATACATGGACTATGTATCTCCTTGAGCCTCCAGAAACATTCTGGAAGAAATTTAGTGACAATTGGATGTTAACAAGAACACAAAAGCACCACTTGTCTTACACACACTTTGAACTAGATTTTGTACAGCTGTTCTCATTCATTAAAAACTCCCATTCTTAATGACCAGTGAATTATGTGTCACATGAAGTCATGTTCTCCTTCTATGGCAATTTAACATGTTCTAGACAGGGTTTTAAATCCAGAACATGTGAAAATGGCAGATTTGAACAACTTCCCCACAAATGTAACCAATGCTCTTAAGTTTTGTCTCTAAAACATACTCGACTCATGAATGACATTTAAAAGTGATTTGGTGATGCTATTAAAATATATCAGCTTAAAATATAATTTCCTTCCTGATAATATACAGTAGAAATGTGGATAGGCTGTAGGATTATTTTATTCAACACTCTGTGCATAAACTCTATCTGTTTTTATATTACAATATAAAAAAGAAAACTTTCAAATAAAGATTCATCTGTCTTGTTCATTGACTAGCAAAACCAAATCTAACTCCCATATGTCTGTGTTTCTCCATCCAGTCCTTCCGCAGTGTCTTCATCCTTCAAACACTTTGAAGTGTCCCTCGGGGACCGTTTGGTCCCTCAATGTCTCTGGAAGGCATGATGAAATAAATAAAGTGGAAATAAAAAGAGCTTGTGTGTCTTTGTGCAAAATCAACCAGCCAGCCAATGGTGTTCAAGCATCCCAGCCAGCTGTAATGCTATTGGCTGATGTGTCGCCAAGGAGGAGGGGATTGCTGGAAATTGAGGAGTGAGCTGTCTATGAGTCAGTGTGTTTTGTCATTCAGTTGTGTAGTTCAAGAACAAATAGAGAACTCAGAGTTCGTCTCGCGAGGCACGGGACGCAGGCGGTGGTGTGTCCCCCGGTGACGCTGTTCTGGGCGACGGAGCGAATTTGTGCCTGCTGGGCAGTTTTTTGAGCGTACTGTCTGTCCCAGTCTGTGCTGACAGCCTCGTCATCCCAAATAGTGGACGTCTCTGTGTCGCTGAAGTAACCCGGCTCACCCGTGTAGTGTGTTGGGTACAAAAGCAACGGCTCAACAGAGAAAGCGCGCAGATCCCTGGGATCAAAGTGAGACATGAATGCCGCACTGAGAGAGAGAGAGCGAGGATGAGGGAGGAAGAAAAGCAAGGGTGTGAGAAAAATTACAAACTGGAAAAAAGGACATTTTTTTGGTGGATAAATTATTTATATAGCTTTTAATTTTTATGTATTTTTTAAAATATATTTAGGCCTACTACTGTTCAAAAGTTTGGGGTTGGTAAGATTTTTTTAAAGAAGTTAAGTTTTTGAAAGAAGTCTTTTATGCTCACCAAGGTGGGATTTATTTAATCAACGATACATTAAAAACAGTAATATTGTGAAGTATTATAACAAATAACTGTTTTCTATTTATTTTAAAATGTAATTTATTCCTGTGATGGCAAAGCTGAATTTTCAGCATCATTTACTCCAGTCTTCAGTGTCACATGATCCTTCAGAAATCATTCTAATATGGTGATGCTGAGTTCAAGAAACATTTCTTCTTATTATCAATGTTGAAAACAGTTGTGCTGCAAGAACCGCAAGTATTAATTTCTTTAAAAAATCGTATTGACTCCAAACCTTTGAACGATAGAGTGTATAATGTTAAAATTAATATTTACATAATGTTATATATTTTACATTCTACATCTACATCGGACATGAAAACATTGCGTTATTCACTACACTTTATGCTAAAACAACAGTAAATTCACACACTTGGGGTACACAATGAGTCTTTATCTCTCTCACACACACATACCAAAACACACAGAAAAAGGAGTATATTTATACAGTAATCCATCTGTCTTATACCAATGGCCCTTCCCCCAGACTCACAGAGCTATCAATGGGAATTTTGTCCCTCTAAAGCTGGCAACAGGAAGAACTGGCCTTTCCCAAAATTCCTTGAAGAAAGAGCAGGGAGAGAGAGACAGGGGAACCCAGAGAATGCAAGACAACAGGGGAGAAGGACCGCAGGGTACTGAAGGAGAGAGAGAGAAGGGCCAGTAAAGGCGACACATATTGGGGGCACAGCCAGTGCTGAGCAGTTCTCCCACTAGAGGAAATGAGGTAGAAAGGCAGTCATTGTGTGACCCAGCAGGGGCACCGTACTTATTTTCTCACTCTGAACAATCTAGCACTGTGTCTGTGCCACTCAGCAATACAGCCCCAGTGTGTGTCTGTGTGTAACTGCTGCAAAAAAACAATCTTTTAATCAATCAATCAATCAATCTATCTATCTATCTATCTATCTATCTACCTATCTATCTATCTATCGCTGCACGATTCTGGATAAATTGAGAATCACAACATTCTGAATCATCTATACAAAATAACACTATTTGAATAAATTTTTTTAAAACAGTTTGAATAAATGATTCAGTGATTTCACTTGTTTCATTACTGGATAAATTAGCGTTTTTGAATGAATGATTTGATGGCAAATACATTTTTTAACAGTCACTCGTCGCCACCTACTGGTGTAATAAAGTGATTGATACAATCTTTATTTGAAGCATCAAGTTACTTTCAAAAGGTGATCTAGTCTATTTTAATCGCTAATGTAGACATCAGTGTTTATATCTGAAGTATAAACGTTTATCTCAGTACTTCTGTGATCATTTGAATTACTGGGACACAAAAATAGAGATTCTTGTGTGGTTGAAAAGACTGTTTTTGAAGCTGTTTTAATACCTATACATGATAACTGCTTTCTCTGGGTGGGTCAGCGGTGATCGTACTTGTCAAAGGTTTAATAGACATAGCCGAATTGTTGTCATTTAGGAATAAACATCCATCCATCCACCCCTCCACCCACCCATCCATCTATCCATCCATCCACAGCACTTACTTAGGGTGTTTGTTGAACATGACTGGCAGGAACTCATCTACAGGGAGCATCTTGCCAAGCGGCTGAGCGGCGAGGAGTTTCTTGGCCCCCTGCTGTGAAAGAGCGTAACCTAGAGTCCAATATGAGTAATCGGCCTCCACAAGGTTATTCACGCCCTCTACAGACACCTCTGGCTTAGCTACTTGCATCCGCTTACGGCCGACATATCTATTTAGAAAGACAAAGAAAGAGAAAGATGTAGAAAGATGTTTTTTTGAGCGGTGAAAAGGTGTCATCATGTGCTTGTTATCAGCTGGTGTTGTTCTTACATGAGGTCCCAGTTCAGCTGAGCTTTTTCAACATCCTCCATGATGGTCTGTAACCTCTTCTTAAACCGAGGCTCAAACCTCACGTCATCCTCCAACACCAGCACATGTTGCAGACCCCTCTCCACCACCTATCACACACACACACACACACCGTGCACCTTTAATTTACTCGGACTAAACAGAAAATGCTTTGTCTTTTTGAAAAGCTTTTTCAGCAAATGGTAACATTTACTGGAGTGTTTCTTGTCCAGCCGATATGGCTGGACAGTTATATCCTATATATTTGGCTTACACAAAACACTAACACTAAAACGCCTAACAGAAGTCAACATGGTCCACTTTGTTTTAAAGCATTAGATGCACAAATTTCATATTTTGTTGTGATAATTATTAGAGCATTTGCTTAATAAGGACACCTTCCACTAAACGTTTCTTGAAAAAGAAAAAGGAATGACTTTGGTCCCTATTCTGTACCCTATTTATAGAAAGTGCCACATATTTGTTGATATGTGAATGTGTCTGTACCTGTTTCCAGGTGAAGTGGTGGCTGAGGAAGCAGCCAATCTCTCCGCGAGTCAGAACCCTACCAGAGTATGGATCTTTATATCCTGGCATCATCTCTATACCTAAAGCCTGAAGCTGAGATGTATTCAGTGACCTGAGAGAGAGTACAAAAGGTAAGATCAACAAAGTTTGACTTTCACTCGAATGGTTCTGCCACATTTGGAAATACCTAAACAACATAAACGTGATGCTGCAGAACATCCCCTTGATGACTTACTTCCCATCTACAGCATCAACCAGCGTAGCCTCAATACCCAGCACCGCCATAGTGTTTAACATCCGTTCCCTCCGGTCCAACCTCCGCTTCAGATTAATCAGAAAGATCTGAGGGGAAAAGAGAGAACGAGAGAGTCTGAGGAATGAAGCAGAACAAAATAAGAAAATGTCACTTCAAAGAAGCTTAAATCAGCTGAAGGTTCTCTGCAGGGTAACTGTCATGAGTGTCCAGTCAAGCAAGACATTCCAGAGATTCTGTTCTCTCACCTCATCAAAGCCCATCTTGTCCTGGGGTTTGGGTGGAGTGAAGAGGAACTCTGAGGGTTTTAGGTTATGATCGACTGTAAGAAAAGGCATTTTACTAAATGATTAAATCTGACAATTATACATTGGGACATAACAAAATGTAAATAAAACCTCCAATTAATGGAGGTTGAAAATATAAAGTGTAAAAGAGTTAAAGTGCTGGAAAAAGAGTGGTTTATTAGGGGCAATGGGTGTGCTTCATTATGGGTGTGTGTGTTTGCCTACGTTGTAGGGACCAGGCAACAGTCCCTAAGAAGAAAATGCCTTTATAAACATACTCAATGTGGTAATGAAAACATAATGCACAAAGGTTTCAGTGAGTGTTTATATCACGAGCCGTTTTGGCGTAAAAATGGCAATTTTTGATATCAGGAATTACATTTCCACTAGTAACAATGGCAATTTTTGATATCAGGAATTACATTTCCACTAGTAAAAATCCCCTCCATGACAGAAAAACAAATGTGAGAGTGCATGTGTGTTCTAATAAGTATAGATATATACACTACTGTTCTAAAGTTTGTGGTCAGTAAGATTTTTTAAAGAAATTAAAACTTTTATTCAGCAAGGATGTATTAAATTGATACAAAAAAATGACAGTAAAGACATCTATAATGTTAAAAAAGATTTCTATTTCAAATAAATGCTGTTCTTGGAAAAAAAAATCATGTTTTCCAAAAAAATCTAAAGCAAAATAACCGTTTTGACCACTGATAATAAGAAATGTTTCTTGAGCACCAAATCATCATATTAGAATGATTTCTGAAGGATCATGTGACACTGAAGACTGGAGTAAATGGAGTAATGGTGTAATGATGCTGAAAATTCAGCTTTGCCATCACAGGAATAAATATATTTATTTTAAAATATATTAAATTAGAATACAGTTATTTTAAATTGTCTTTTGAAATGTAGTGAATGAATGAATGAACATCCATGCTTTAATATATTATATTGTATATAATGTGTTGTTTGTATATGATAATACTTACTCATGGCCTCAGTGATGGTGTGTGTGAAACTCTCCTTCTCATCTTCTACACTCTGCTGGGCCTTCAGAGGTACAGGCAGAAAACCATAATGCTCTCTGTTACACACGTACATCTGTACACCTACAGAAAAAAACAGCATAATACATACATGTCATGGAAACACTGTATAGCCCACCCAATATAACTAGAAAATATGAGTGTTACATCATTAATATGTGTTTGTGTGGTTTTGTGCTGTAACATTTTGTATTCATGGGTGTGTTTGGAATCATGATTTGTCGACTTAGTGTTAGCTGTGTGTTCTCTGGATTTACTGTAACTGCACTGCATGCTCTCTCTTACACACATTATTTCCTCAATGGAACATCCACAAACACCCAAAGAGGCCATAAAAATGCCCAGCTGGAGCTGGTTATGTTAACCACAAGATTATCCGATATTAAAGCTACACTAACACAAACCCTCCTCAGCAACATAGAAAGTGGAGGGCAGTTGAAGGTGCTGTGAATTATGTGTTCTGATCCGTGTCTGTTCTGGGTCCCAAAAACAGAAGAACGCCACTTTTACTGCCTTCATCTGTTTGCTCTGAAAACATTCTGTGCTTAAAAACAACTCATGCGCTTAAATAATAAAATGGTAACACTTGCAATTGTGGTCAATGTTTTAACATTAGTTAATGCATTAGGTTATCATGAACTGACAATGAAAAATACTTTAGCAGCTTTTATTAATCTAGCAGAATAATACATAAATATAATAAAATGATATATATATATATATATATATAATTGTTTATTTTAAAAGTGTTGTATGTATGTAATGTCAAATATACTATTTTTTTCATGTTCAGTCATAGTGCAGTAATATAATTATAATAATTTAATTATTTAATATTTAAATTAAATATATATATAATTTAACAGATTAATAAATGCTAGAAAACATGTTGTTCGTTGTTAGTTATAGCTGATAGTAACTTATAAAACATTATAGTGCAGAAAAATTGTATAATCAGAAAAATATACATTATTTCTAATGGACGGCTGTTAAAGCAACCCAGTGGAGATCTCTCACCAGCTTGTCGTGCGGAGAATGCAAAGACCATGATGTCGTCAAACGCCCAGCTGTAGTCGGGGTGAGGTGGGTAGAAGGTCATTTCCAGTGTGGCGCTACGTCTCAGATCCAACAGGAAGGTGGAGTGCACCATGGGAACAGAGAAACAGCCCAAACGCTTCCACTCACGGATAGGCTGGTAGTCTGGGGTGCGCTTGTAATAACCCTGAGAGGATGGCAGAGAAACCAGGCTATTGAAGTACTGTTTATAATTAGTTTTCAATGAGAATGTTGAATGTACAATTTAGTTTGAAAGCATTTTGTGTACTGGTGAAGAACAGCAATAAATCTTGCCTTTTCACCCAAAAATTAAGTCTCGGTCATCATTTATTCACCCTCATGTCGTTCCAAACCTGTATGACTTTCTTTCTTCTGTAAAATCACAAAAGATGACATTTTGAAGAAAAAATAGTTTTGTTGACCAATGACAATCATTGATTGGACAAAGTAAAATACCTCAATTTCTTAAAATATCTTCAAAGTTCCTCAGAAGAAAGAAAGTTAAACAGTATTGGAACAACACTAGGGTGAGTAAATGATGACGGAATTTGTATTTTTGGGTGAAATATCCCTTTAAAATACTACTCTTTTAGTCTGTATTCTGAGTTGACAGAGCTGTACCTGAGGTGTGATGCCACACCAGAAGTTTGAGTAGAGGGATCGGGAATCCAGCATAGGCGCCACCAGTGTGAAATTCTCTGCCATCATGAGATCTAGCACCCGTGGGTTGGTCAGGAGGTTATCACTGTCAACAAACTGAGAGAAAGAGAGAGAGATATGTAGTTGGAAAGCTCTAGTTTTACATAAAACAACCATTTTTGCATCATTTGTGGAACATGAATGACACATGATGAATATAGTAGGGTATTAGTACTTGTGGTTTTTATTTAACATGGGTATTACAAGAATGGCAGCATGATCTTACCAGTATATAATCAGCCCAGCGTTCTCGTGCAGCCTTCAGTGCCGCCTGCCTGAGCTTCATTAGATGATTGAAACGAGACGGAGCCCAGTGTTTCGGTCCCCACTCATCCGTGTATGACCTTACATCAAAAAAGATGCATACACATTTTTTTAAAAATAACATTTAATAAAACTTTGTTTAATTGGTTGAAAACTCTTTCAACTCCTATAATAAACAAACTTAATCTTATCTTCTTTTACAGAAATCTACAACACTACAGATTTTTTTGGCCTTTATGTTAATTTTATTTATAGTTTAGTGAAAAAAGAAATAATAGAGATAAGACTGGGAAAAGGAAAAAAACTCAAACTCACATCCTCTGCTTAAGCATCACAGCATAATGTGCAGGAGCAAGTGCACAACCACTAGGGCAAAGATCTGACAACACCAGTACTTTTGTGTAGTTTTATGTTCTTTTTGGTTTGTATTGTTTTGTTGTAGTTCTCAGTTTGTATATTCAGCAACCTAATGCCAGAACAAAATACATGAATTGTTAAAGGGTTAGTTCACCCAAAAATGAAAATTCTGTCATTAATTACTCACCCTCGTGCCGTTTTACACCCGTAAGACCTTCGTTGATCTTCGGAACACAAATTAAGATATTTTTGTTTAAATCCGATGGCTCCGTGAGGCATAGCCAGCAATGACATTTCCTCTCTCAAGATCCATAAAGGTACTAAACCAGTCCATGTGAGTACAGTGGTTCAATATTAATATTATAAAGCGACGAGAATATTTTTGGTGCGCCAAAAAAAAAACTAAATAACGACTTATTTAATGATGGCCGATTTCAAAACACTGCTTCAGGAAGATTCGGAGCGTAATGAATCAGCGTGTCGAATCATGATTCGGATCGCGTGTCAAACCGCCAAACTGCTTGAAATCACGTGACTTTAGCGCTCCGAACTGCGGATTCGACACGCTGATTCATTACGATCCGAAGCTTCCTGAAAATATTCTCGTCGCTTTATAATATTAATATTGAGCCACTGTACTCACATGAACTGATTAAATATGTTTTTAGTACCTTTATGGATCTTGATAGAGGAAATGTCATTGCTCCCTATGTAGGCCTCACTGAGCCATCGGATTTAAACAAAAATATCTGAATTTGCGTTCCGAAGATTAACGAAGGTCTTACGGGGTGTGGAACGGCATGAGCGTGAGTAATAAATGACAGAATTTTCATTTTTGGGTGAACTAACCCTTTAAGAAAGATTCATTCAGACTGGGCTTTGTGAACTGATTCATTAGAAAGATTTGATTCAAAAGAGCAACTCATTTACAAATTAGACACTGTTACTTCTCTGATGAACTCTCATGAACACATCAAGGAGAGTATTGAGATTGTCAGTGAAAAAAAAATTCAATTTCAACATTTTCCTCACAAAAAGCTATCATATGATTTCTGAAGACTTGGAATATAGCGTATGAATCATATGGAACACTTTCATGATACTTATGGTGCTTTTGTATCATTTTTGGAGCTTAAAAGCATATGTGCTCATTCATTAGGTACATGAAAATGAGTATGCTATAACATAATATAATATATAAATATAATCTAGAATTCTTCAAAACATTTCCATTTGTGTTCCATGGAAGAAGGTTATACAGCTTGACAGAATTATTTAATCCCTGTTCTGGAAAACATTAGATTTAGATGGAAAAGAGATTAAAAGACTGTTGCAAATTCCCGACATAAACAGCCATTAGAGCTAATTGACTTTGAAACCATCTGTCCTGAAACAAGATGTTTTTAACCAACCGTGGCTCATCCATGGGTCTCCACTCCACATAATGATATTTGCTCTGCCTGTTCTTCAGCCATTCTCTCAGCATGGCTGTGGTGTTGTCCACATTATGGTCTGTTGCAGCCCTTCAAAAGACAAAGGAGAGTTTACTTTATTTTAGTATAAACAAGACAATCTTCAAAAACAGCTGCTCATCAGGAGCAGCGAAAGAGTGATGCATCCCTCGGGCTAGGGTGGAACGGAAAACAATGTGTTTTGATTTAGTATTTCCTTCTCCTAAACTCAAAGACTTATGTCAGAGTTTGATAAGACTATTAAAATTCACATAAAGATGTCAAAAGTGCTATTTGACAGTGCTAGCAAGCAGCTAGCAAGCTATTCCCAGGGCTGATAAATTCCTTAGGAGCGGTTACAAGCTTGCAAGGAAGTGAGGCACTTAACAACCGCTTGCCAACACCAGCTTGTGAGAGGTAAAAAATGTATTGTCTAAGTTTCATATTAGCATTTCAAGAGCCTAGCATAGCATGCTTAAAAACGTTGCTGGCAATAAATTGCAGATTCAAGTGTGCAAAAGACTTCATAAAACAATATACCATCATTTGCAAAAAAAAAAAAAAAAAATATGCAAAACAGCTCAACTAATTCATGTTTTGACTACATTAAAAGCACCAAACACACAAACGCTGTGACATAACAGTAAGTTTTCCCAGTATTACTACACTGTGGGTTATGAACATCACATGTAAACACTCACACAAGTACACAAACACACACAGTGTCCTCAGTGGAGTCAGGGCTGTTGGGCCGTGCCAGTGGAAACCTCCACTGCACAGGGACTCTGCAGTAAAACTGTGCAGGAAAGAACCAACAAATATTGACATCACCTCAGTCGTCACATTCACACACACACATGCACATTTCCTTGCCCCACCTTTACCAGAAATAAAATCCAACTAGTGTGTATTTTCATATTTATACAGTTGTACACAGCATTGCAGGCTGTTCTGCAGTAGTAGCAGGATGATAATTGAGGCAATGGGGCAAATTAAACTGGATTCTTTTCACCTAATGTGTAGACAAGAGCAAAAAAAGGTTAAATGAGTCATAATATTAATAAAATATTACAAAAAGCCTTCTTAATTAGCATTTTGTCTTATCTTCCAGTACAAATTGTACATCTTTAAACAATACAGGCCTAAATTTAGCTTAAAATTACACTAAATTACACTGTTTACTTGATTAAAAGCATAAACTTTGCTAAATTTATTAAGGTGTAGAAAAACAAGGGATAAAAACAGTTTGCAGGTGAAACAAGTCAAAACATGGGTTATTCAAAATATATTATCTGAGGAAAAAAAGTCCATCCTACGTAATCTGCTCTTTTAATCTATTCTATTCTCATGTAAATTAATTAAAAGAAAACAATCAAAAAAATGTTTAGATATTGTTAACAAGACAAAAATATATAAATTTATCGTATATATACAATGCAATTTTTTAAATATACAATTTTTGCCACACCTGCTTTAATAATGATTAATCTATGTTTCATGGCTGGTAAAAAATAGTTATGGCTGGTAAATTTTCTTAAATTAAGAAACCGGCCATAACTATTTTTTTACCAGCCATGAAACATAGATTAATAATTATTAAAGTTACAAAAGTTATTCAGTCTGAGCAGTGAGTGATTTTTCTTTGTCTTTTGTTGTTTGATTAACATTAAAAACACAGACAGCAGCAGGAATATTAGGCTGCTGTCACTTTAAGAGCTAATGCGTTTTCTGTCTCAACAATTTACATTCACTTACGAAATAACTGACTACTATGTTTACTATGCCAAGCGTGTCAGACGAGTCCTGAAAAGTGAAGCCAAAGCGTCTCGATTGCCCCCAGGTGGCTGGAAGCAGTATAGGTCATAAATCCCACCCTCTCCATGAAATGTAATGGGACATGAGACAAACTAAACAATCAAATCACACTTCAAATATTTTTGTTAGTTATTTGATGCTATAAAAACGGAGGTGTGACGTCATGATTGACAGCTGAGATTGACAGCTTCACTGAGTGAAGTAGTCACTGAGGCCCAACAGACTATTTTTCTGGATCTTCATGAGGAGATTGGAGCTTTAACTTTAATTGCTACATTTCCGTAACTGTTTATTTCACACTGCCATAAGAAGTTGTTCTGAGTGTGGGCGGGACCTTGATATCGTGGCTCACTACTGCGCAGACTCAGGCTCCAAGTTCACTATGCGCAGACTCGAGATTCAAGATGTCAGCGCCATATTTAAACACTGGCGGCTTCATATACTACAATGGAAGAGAGTGAAGGTGTGTCATCCATCTTTTTAACAGTCTGCGATACTTGCCAAGACAGGCATTTTGACATCATTTTCAAGCGCAAGAAGATATGAAAGAGAGCTCAAGTCAGTATAACACACTAAGGGGCCGTTCACACAGAACGCGTTTTTCTATTCCAACGCGCTACTTTTCCATTGTTTTTCTATGTAAATGCGCTATATGGACGTTTATGACCGTTACGCTCGCGTCTCGCGTCTTTTGCAGCGCCTCGCACGAGCGCCGCGTTTTTAAGACGCTGTGTCAAGTTGAAAGAATTTCAACTTTTACACGTAGCGCCGCTCATCAATGTCAGTTCCAAAACAGTGGAACTTGGAGGCGGGGCAAGCGTTGCAAGCTTCTGTTTACAGTAGCAAGTTGGTGTGGCAGCTGTTTTATTTGTTCATTATTGCCGTTATTCCATCACGTCTCAAAACCCGCGCATTCTGCACTGCGCTTTTTTAAAAACCATTCCTGAGTGGTGCATCATTAGAGCGTCATTTACGTTTGTTCACGTTCAAGTTCTCACAATATTGCATTGTTAGAAGAATTCATAAAAATGTTACTGGCCAACTGGCAATTGATACTGTTTCATATACTCACTAACACAGATTTTTACTCGCAGGCCCTGTGTCCACCCTGTTCCCACTGCCACCTCCCAAATCTACACCTATGTCTGCCATGAACATCTGCAGTGAATAATACTAGTGTAAACCCGCAAATACACATACACCACCCACAAATAAACATTGGCAGACAACAGATAACAGTGTATGCAGTGTGTGCATCTAAGTATACTCATATTATTATACATTCTTCGTCTTTAAATAACAAGTGATGGACCAGCTATTCGACACCACGACTGCTATTTTGTCACTCACACAAACACAGACAATTATACTCAGTCTTGCTCTTAACAACATATCCTGACAAAGAGTCCCGAAAATACAGGCCAAGATGTTGTATATGTGTTTTAAGTATGCTTTATGTGTGTCCAAGGTTTTATGAGTGTATGAAAGCAGAGGGAACCGACAGCATTGAGCTTGATAAGCAGTCTGGTTCTTTATCACCGGTTCGAAACACCTGACACACAGGTAATGACAGGTATTGCAGTGTCAAAAAGATCACTGGTTTCAGACACACACTGCTTTTCTGATGACTTCAGCTAATATAAGTGTGCCAAAGTTGTTTTAAAGGAAAACAGGCCTTCAAGCTGCAATAATTTTTCCAGAACATCTGTGAAAAATCTATCAAAATCAGAACGAACAATAAAGCAGTAAAGCAATGCATGTGGATGTATTTATATGAGGATAAATACACATGTGTTAGCTTTTCTTTGCATGCAATTCTCATTCTAGCATTTATATGAGGTATATTATTATGGTTCCATCACACTGCTGCAACTAATATAAACATCTGGAATAACTGGACACGCTGCATCTCTTTAAATGCCTCTCTAATGGCTAACGATTTCACGTGTGTTCTCCAAACCTCCTGGGGAGAGACCCACACAATGCATTTTGGGTTATGCTGCTCCAGGACAAAGAAAACTGCACATTTACACATGCTGAAGTGTGCAAATACACACAATCTCTGGTGGATATAGAGATTTATGATTTCTGCATGACTTTATGCTACATTACTATATGATTGCATTATGTCTGAGTGTATGTGATGAGTAAAGAAAATATCTGGATCATAATTCTCCCAAAATCAAAAGAAAAAGACTATATTTTGTATAAAGAAAATTAAGCAAATTCAAGTCAATGAATTTCTGCCTATTTGAAGTCTTTGATCCTGTGTTTTAGCTCTGGCCGCAGGAGGCAACACTCATATTCATGACCGGACAAGCAAACAGCCTTAAGAATTCCAACCTGCCGGCCTACGAATGACTCAAACTTCTGCTTTCTGAAGGTTCAGTCAGTTATATATCCGGGCAGACACATTCTCCTCACCTTTCACTCTCACCTTTCGATCTCTAACAAATTTCCACACCCAAGGGCAAAAACAGACTTCTGACACTGACCACGTTACATACACTTCATTTTCTGAATGTGGTCCAGGTGTAGGTGCAATTATTTAAGTACTTTCCCTTATCTGTGTATTGATTTATATTCATTTTTTAATGTTTGGGACACAAATCCTCAGTCCAAGCAGCAAGTAATCTGATATTTCACTGTTAAAGTTTGTTTGGGTTTGTCCGTTTTTTTAGTTCACCCAAAAATGAAAATTCTATAATTAATTACTCACCCTCATGTCGTTCCACACATGCAAGACCTTCAGAACACAAATTAAGATATTTTTGATAAAATCCGAATGGCTCAGTGAGGCCTGCATTGCCAGCAAGATAATTAACACTTTCAGATGCCAGGAAAGCTACTAAAGACATATTTAAAACAGTTCATGTGACAGCAGTGGTTCAACCTTAATGTTATGAAGCGACGAGAATAATTTTTGCACCCCAAAAAAACAAATAACGACTTTATTCAACAATATCTAGTGATGGGCGATTTTAAAACACTGCTTCATGAAGCTTCGAAGCTTTACAAATCTTTGTTTCGAATCAGTGGTTCGGAGCGTGTATCAAACTGCCAAAGTCACGCCCCCCAGTGGTGAATCATTGAAATTTCAAAACACTTATGACGTAACAAAGCCTCGTTTACTGAAATCACGTGACTTTGGCAGTTTGATATGTGCTCCGAACCACTGATTCGAAACAAAAGCTTCGTAAAGCTTCGAAGCTTCATGAAGCAGTGTTTTGAAATCGCCCATCACTAGATATTGTTGAATAAAGTCGTTATTTTGGGGGGTTTTTGGCACGCAAAAAGTATTCTCGTCGCTTCATAACATTAAGGTTGAACCACTGTAGTCACATGAACTGTTTTAAAAATCTCTTTAGTAGCTTTCTGGGCATTGAAAGTGTTAATTATCTTGCATCAATGCAGGCCTCACTGAGCCATCGGATTTTATCAAAAATATCTTAATTTGTGTTCCGAAGATGAACGAAGGTCTTACGGGTGTGGAACGACATGAGGGTGAGTAATTAATGACAAAATTTTCATTTTTGGGTGAACTAACCCTTTAAATACCCTTTACTCCTGAAAGTTATTCCACTTGCACTATTCTGTAAGTGGACCTCATGATAAAGGTGATGAAAAGTGTTTAGGGCTGTGTGTGTGCACAGCAGGATATTTAACTCTAGATTTGTATGTATGTGTGTGCTCATGCTGTGCTTGGAGGAAGCAGGACCTTGCTTATAAAAACCTGATTTTCTTTCACTACCTTTTTGAAGTTTATTGTAAGTCTCCAGCTCATTATCTGACTGCCCGAGGCTCACTCTCTCTTTTTGTCTCTCTGTTTCGCCTCCATATGTCATTATTGACAGCATCTGGACACCACATGCTACTCACCACCATACACACACATTTTATACTCTCCCCACCTGCACAGTATACAGCCATCACAGATAAGGAGGAAAAAAACATTAGATTACATGAAAAAATCCTGAAATAGATAAACCATAGGAAAATCTTCTACTATCCAAACCTGCTCAGACAACACAGTAACAAACTTTCTTATAGGTCGATTACCAGTTTCAGCTATAACAATGACAGTGTCTGCTGTTTTAAGATTAGCATGTGCGTTCATAATGACAGAGAACAGTCTTGAAAAACACGCGAGTATCTTTTTTATATCAGTGCTGATTTTTCGTTTAGATGCTCTGAAGCCTTGTAACATTACCTGTGCTCATGCCACCCACCACACTCATCATTTTAAGGGATGGTTCATGGTTCAAAAATTAAAAGGTCATTATTTACACATCCTTGTGTTGATCCAAAACTGTATGACTTACTTTCTTCTGCAGAACACATAAGAAGCTATTTTAAAGAACTGTTTTTGTCTATACAATAAAAGTAAATGGGGTCCAAAAACAACACTGAGCCATTATGGACAACTTTTTTAACTTCTTTTGTGTTCAACAGATAACAAATGCATTTGTTTGCTGCTTCAGAACATCATTTATTGTGAAAATATTTTATTTCATTCCAAAGATTTCATATTTTCATTCCAAATTAAATGGAATGGAAATGAAAAAAACGTTCCCAAATGTAAATGTCCATTAGTTAAATGAAAAAAAAAAAATTAAATGGCCATTAGTTAAAACAGCCAGTTACAGATATGTGTATATGGGGACAAAATGTCCCCGCAAAGATGGCAATATCTGAAATCCTTGTCCTTGTGGGGACATTTTTTGGTCCCAATGAGGAAAACAGTTTATAAATCATATTAAGTGATGTTTGTTATTTGAAAATGTAAAAATGCAGAAAGTTTTCTGTGATGGGTAGGTTTAGGGGTAGGGTTAGGGGATAGAATGTAAAGTTTGTACAGTATAAAAATCATTATGTCTATGGAAATCCCCATAAAACACAAAAGCCCAACGTGTGCGTGTGTGTGTTTGCTTTCCAGTGGCTCTCCCCCCCATGCATGGGCTGACGTGGCTCCCTGGCTCTGTATATTGAGGAGGGGGCAAAAGGGCTTGTGAAACCTCTGCTGTACTCAAATTCCTCCAGCCATCCTCTGTCAACACAGCACTGCCGTGTCACACACAAACACACCTACTGTAGAGCATGAGGCCTGTTCATCCCTGCTGACAACAGCAATTTATGCCAAGTACCAATACAAAGTCAAGTTACAAGTACATAATCACATTCACATTAAAAGTACAAATACATTTAATTTGATACAGCTGCATACTATAGCCTCAGAGACTGTAAAAGTTCCATCCACAGCATTATTGTTTTATCAGCTTTTCAATGACTCGTTGTTCCCTTAAACATCTGTTTTGGAGTTACAAATCTGATAAAAGCAACAAAAGTTGAGTTGTAAATCACAAAAACAAACACACATCAGTAAAGACAGAAATGTTTTGCTCAAAGCTCATATAGGATCATAGACTAGCCTAGAGCAGGAGAGATTCCCACAGTCTCACCTGACGCACTGACAGAGTTTATCAAACATTCACATGAACTCAGAGACGCTCCTGCACCTTCCTGAGAATATAAACACATCAGCTACACTGTGAAAAAGTTTGTGATATGTGTTTACGCAAAGAACAAGAGAAAGACAAATCGACAGTAAAAAATTAAAAACTGGTGTGAGAGAAAAAGACTGAAACAGTGAGAGGCAGACAGATGGATGGATTGCTTGCTGTGTAGACAATGTTAGTCATCCCAGTGGTTTACCAGAAGGATGAATCCAGCAGACAGCACTAAAACTACAACAACACAAACCTCTGTTACCTCGAAATACCTAGTTATTCATTAAAATATGTCCCTGCAGAGCTGCTTGCTTCACGCATGTCTTTTATCCTCAGATCCTGAGGCAAGTGTGCCATTTGGGACAACCTAAAACAACTGTGACTGAGATAAAAGTCTCTCAGTTAGAGCGTCAGACCCAAGGAAGTCTATCTATTACCTGGAGAGAGTATCTCCCAAATATCTCAATAGCAGCTGCATTGGACCACACAATATTTTAAGTAAATCAGCTGAGCCATGTGAATAATCACTCCAGAGTTGCAAGAAAATAACAATAAAAAAAATGAAAAATGAAAAAATATATATATAATTTTATATAATTAAATATTCAATCTAGACTGGTTTAAATTATAAAATTATATAAAAAAATATATTTTTATTTATTTACTTTTGCAAAACATTTTCTTAGAATGCACTGCTCATTTTTAATAGACATCAGTAGAGATTCTTTTTGGGTCTAGAATGTGATATATGACATACGACCAGTGTCTTTCCTACTAAGTTAAATTATTAATTTATTCAGTCCTGACGCAGTCTATTTTATTACATGGCTCTTTTAACCATTACATTTTACATAACAATATCATGCAGATTATTTTATCACCTGCCCTAACTCAACACACTGAACACCAATAAACTACTTCGCCAGCTCGACTCTAGACAGCCGTGACTAAAGCTAGCAATCGTCCTGCCGTCTGGACTTTTGTGCACTATTGTTCCTCTACTCTTGAACCCCTGTCTGGTTGACGCCTTCTGAGTTTAAGTGGATTGGATGGACAACTGAATGGACGTAATCATTGTTGGAAAGGAAGGAAACTGGTTCTGGGCAGAAAAGTTCAAGTTAGGCTTTAGACCCCACTGAACTGACACTGCGCCAGGGTTTTGATTACAGCAACGCTCACGCAAACCTAATAAAAACACAAGCACACTTACAGCTGTAATGAAATAAACATAATCATTTACAGATCTCCTTCAGATCAATACCCAACATATTTCTATCCTTTTCTCAAGTCAATTGTTTTATTCACCATGCTTTGTTTATTTAACTTGCCAAAATGCCCAGCATTCCTCAACAACAGCATCATAACTGCTGGATCGAAGTCTAAAGGGAAACTTCTTGCATGGTTGTCGAGAAAATCATATCATACCGATAAGACTGGTAGACAGAAACAAAAGAGCAGTCATCTCTCAAAAATGAGTCTGTGTTTAATAAATCTGACTGTAACTGGTTCAGTCATGTTTAGCTTATGTCAAAAGCTGTGTTAGCGCCATTAGCTTGAACACCGTTTCACTAATTACAGGACTGTGCCTCTAGGGAACATGGCGCTGGATTCACCATTCACGTCTGAGCCATTAATCAAGACACTGTCAGATGATATTGTCCTCTCTGTCTCTTCTGTTTGCACTCACAATTCTTTTCAATATTACAGTAGCTTTGTTCATGCTAAAGCCTGTCAATCGCAGAAACTCTCACTGTAATCAAGGTCCCTTTAAAGTTAATGTAACAGAAGTAGTGTCAGATTTTTTCTTCAATATTGTGACATATCTGAGTGAAACAGATTATTGAAAAAGAAAAAAAATGTAGGGCTGGGATTTAATTCTATTCACTAGTTGATTGGATGGAGGCAGATCTGAATGAGAGCTTGCAGATTGTAATAAAGGGGCGGGGTAGGGTTGCCAGGTTTTCACAACAAAACCCACCAGTTCCTAATCAAAACTAGCCCAATAGCGTTTCCCTGGTAAAAATCGTGTTCCGGGGGCTAAAATCCTTGTTTTTTAGCAAGGTTCTCCTGGTAAAATTCACATTCCAGGGGCTAAATATCATGTTATTTAGGGTCACTGCAACCCGCGGACATGAAAAACAACCCGCGGCAACAGTGTTAAAGTAGCCCAATTCCGCGGGAAAACCACGGACTTGGCAACACTGGGCGGGGTTTAAGTGGACTAATTGATTGGAGAAGTCCTGCATACATTATCAGAGAAAAGTCTGTCTTTTCACTGGAAGATCAGGTTAGGTCGACTTTAAGGGAAGTCAGTGCACTTGGTGGCCGTCTTGGCTACCTTACTATAGTTAATAGGCATAAAAGTACAGCTATTTTTTTGTTTATAAGAAAAAGACAGAAAATCTGTTAGTTGGGATTACAGTAATAACAGCAATTACAGCAATAAAACATTACTGTAATGTTGCTTATTCTGTACTAATCATGCTATTTAACTATTTTTCAGGGTAGTTGAGTTAATGCACATGCAAATTCTAGTGTAAAAACGTCTCCTCCACCTTATACAGTCTCTGATCCAATCTGAGATACTTCCATAACAAACCAGAGAAGAGAAAGTGGGAGAGAGATGTCATAGTGGGTGACCTGTGCACATGGTCAATAGGGATGGAATGTGGATTGTTAGGCCACTCGTGGTGCCCCTGTGTAATTTTCAACAGTGCCCCTCCCCTGCCCTTTCCTCTCTCTCTCCATCCTTTCTTCCCCCTAATTCCCCACATTCTTTCGCAAAGCAGTGAGACTTTCAGCCTATCATTTGACTGATCCGTTTGTTCAGTAAACTTCTGAAGGTCTTCCTGATAGTGCACATACAAACATAAATGTTCAAAGACAGCTAATTCATTAAAGTTGGCATAAACTGAACAATTTATTCATGCTTTTTTTTTTTTTTTTTTTTTGAGTAATGTTAATCAAAATGTCAGAACTGGACCTTTCGGTAAAAATGACAGGCTTCTCTCTGGTGACATATGCAGAACCTTTACAAGCTTGCATTAATCTGCATTCACTTTTGAGTGCAACGTATACATATCAAGCTCCAATCAACAACCAAGGGATAGAACCAAATCCCCAGCCTACATTCTTTTCTTTTCTTTTTTGTTTTACTCGGATGTACATCACAATACAGAAGAAAATATTCGTCCTTACTTCTGTTTCATCACAACTTTAATTTTAATACCGAAAAGTAAAGATGAAAAACTGTCAGAATTAATTTTTACAGGTAATTGGCTAATTATAGTTCAAACAATTTGCAAAATGATTCAAAATGTATTTCACTTCATAAATATGTTATTCAGTCAGAACACTCCTGCCAAAAGAAATAGAGGAAAAGTGGTAAAACACAAAGTCATAACAGTGGAGTGGAGTCTAATGCCAGCCCAAACACGTGGAACTAAAAGTTCTCAAACTCGAAGCAGTTCTGCTCGGATGGTGGAGCATAGTGGCATTAGAGAAGGAGGGGAGCTGAAATGAAAGCTGTGCATGTGCCTCCATTCAATGGATTTGGCTAGGAATGCAAATCAGCTGTTTACCCTTGGGAAACCTAAAGGGAAGTGAGGACAGTTCATAGATGATGTTCGTCTGTAGTAGCATATAAATAAGATTAGAAACTAAGCAGGAAAGAGACAGGCAAACACTCCTTGTAGGCTATTTATTGACAAATAGGCCTGGGGTAGAGGGTATTCATATAATTATGAAGAAGTTTGTGTATGCCTATATTCGTTTCACCAGCGTTTTCAAATAACATTTCAGTAACAACAAAAGTTTACTAGTCAGAGCAAATAAATATAGGCCTGCTCAATAATAGCAGTCGTTCGCTTGGGAAGTTCGCCATGTTTCGGACGGTACAAAACATAAACTGCCATTACTTTTCACATTTTATTTACTGATTATTACGCATTCCCATATTACAAGTAGGCCTATATGTCGCATAAAAGTTAAAGATTGTTAAAGGACGGTAGGGGCGGTTAACTCGATACAAAAGTCAACTGATTGCGCCCCGAAAATTGTGCTGACAGAAATTCTCTTAAAACGTAATTTTAAAAAGTAGGCTAACAGTTTGCACTCTAATTATAAAGAAAGCCGACAGGACATGTTGCTTAGTCAGCAAATGTCTTTCATCTTCATTGAACATGTAATTAAATCCTTGCTCACACGCGTGGACAGTGTAGTAAAACCGCTTTAACAGGTCTGCTTCACGCAGACAGCGGCGTCTCTGTTCCTCTATCAGCCAGAAGGTTTTCATTAACCAAACCTTACCTGCGCGCGCTCCACAATAACTCCACTATGTACACGACCTTCTCAGTTTTCAACCACCACACTTGCTGCAAAAGCAAACCATCTCATCTCTCTCTCACACACATACACACATTACACGTCCTTAACAGCAGCACTGCACAAAAGCCCAGTTTTGGAGATTCTCACCATATCGCAATCCGGTCCTTCGGGTAGTCCAGGCGGTCGATGCAGCCTAAGTAGTACGGCAGGCTGTGCGCCGAGTTCCGAGCCAAAATCGCGATCATGACTTTGGGTTTAAGCAGAGAGGATTCAGGCACGGGATTCAGGTCCTGCACGTGAGCCATAAGTTCGCCACGGCAGTTTTGCGCCATCAGAGCGCAAATCACAGCTACAATCACGAATCCCTCAGCCGGCATCTCTGCCTGATGGACACCGCTGTCACAACCTGAACGGGGTATGTGAGTGAATGGGAGGCTGAAAGACAGAGAGGGTGGGTAAGGAGGAGTAGAGAGAGGTGGAGAGGTTTAGAGTGGTCACCTTTGAAAAAGTAGGTTGCCTCCTCCAGATTTTCACACCCTTCACCAGGACAGATCAGTGAGGAGCTTGAAGGATGAGATCTGAAGTTAGTCTCACACACACACACAATTTTTCACTATATTAGTGAGAACATTGCAGATTGATTGCACAAACACTTTGAATTCATTTAGCCTATTATGTAAATCATACAGTCTAAAACATGCTGGGTTAAAAACAACCCAAGTTGGGTTGAAAACGGATAAACCCAGCGATTGGGTTAAATGTTTGCCCAATCTGCTGGGTCGGTCGTTTTATATAACTCAACTATTGTTTGAAGATAACAACTATTGTTTATGAAATTGCTTATTAATAAATGTTCACCTTTTGATTATTATTGTTGCCTCTAGTAATTATGAGTCTGATTTTTAATTTCCAACCTATTTTGGCTTCATTTTAAGCCAGGCATATACAACCCAAATTCCGAAAAAGTTGGGACGGTTTTTAAATTTAAATAAAATGAAAATTAAAAGACTTTCAAATCACATGAGCTACTATTTTATTCACAATAGAACATGGATAACATAAATGTTTAAACTGAGAAATTTTACAATTTTATGCACAAAATGAGCTCATTTCAAATTTGATGCCTGCTACAGGTCTCAAAATAGTTGGGACAGGGGCATGTTTACCATGGTGTAGCATCTCCTCTTCTTTTCAAAACAGTTTGAAGACGTCTGGGCATCGAGGTTATGAGTTTCTGGAGTTTTGGTGTTGGAGTTTGATCCCATTTTTGCCTGATATAGGTTTCCAGCTGCTGAAGAGTTTGTGGTCGTCTTTGACATATTTTCGTTTAATGATGCGCCAAATGTTCTCTATAGGTAAAAGATCTGGACTTCTATGAAGCCATGCTGTTATAATAGCTGCAGTATGTGGTTTTGCATTGTCCTGCTGAAATACACAAGGCCTTCCCTGAAATAGACTTCGTCTGGAGGGGAGCATATGTTGCTCTAAAACCTTTATATACCTTTCAGCATTCATAGTGCCTTCCAAAACATGCAAGCTGCCCATACTGTATGCGCTTATGCACCCCCATACCATCAGAGATGCTGGCTTTTGAATAACATGCTGGAAGGTCTCCCTCCTCTTTAGCCCGGAGGACACAGCGTCCGTGATTTCCAACAAGAATGTCAAATTTGGACTCGTCGGACCATAGAACACTTTTCCATTTTAAAACAGTCCATTTTAAATAAAACAGGACACGACGGCGCTTCTGGACTATGTTTACATATGACTTCCTTTTTGCATGATAGAGCTTTAGTTGGCATCTGCAGATGGCATGGCGGACTGTGTTTACTGACAGTGGTTTCTGGAAATATTCGTGGGCCCATTTAGTAATCACTCACTGGCATGACACAATCATGCCGATGAGTGATGCAGTGTCGCCTGAGGGCCTGAAGACCATGGGCATCCAATAAAGGTCTTTGGCCTTGTACCTTATGCACAGAAATTTCTCCAGTTTCTCTGAATCTTTTAATGATGTTATGCACTGTAGATGATGAGATTTGCAAAGCCTTTGCAATTTCACATTGTGGAACATTGTTTTCCACAATCTTTTTCCACACTCTTTCACAGATTGGAGAGCCTCTGCCCATCTTTACTTCTGAGAGACTCTGTCTCTCTAAGACATCCCTTTTATAGCTAATCATGTTACAGACCTGATATCAGTTAACTTAATTAGATGCTAGGTGTTCTCCCAGCTGAATCTTTTTAAAATGTCTTGCTTTTTCAGCCATTTGTTGCCCCCGTGCCAACTTTTTTGAGACCTGTAGCAGGCATCAAATTTGAAATGAGCTCATTTAGTGGATAAAAGTGTAAAATTTCTCTGTTTAGACATTTGTTATGTTATCTATGTTCTATTGTGAATAAAACATTGGCTCATGTGATTTGAAAGTCTTAGTTTTCATTTTATTCAAATTTCAAAAACGTCCCAACTTTTCCGGAATTCGGGTTGTAGTAATTTTTAAAGAAGAGTTGGGCAAATATTTAACCCAACCGCTGGGTTTGTCCATTTTTAACCCAACTTGGGTTGTTTTTAACCCACACAGTGAAACCTCCAGTGTTAAATGAACACTGTTAGTGTTAAATTGACATTGCCAGTGTTTATATAATCCACACCGGATTATATAAATACCCGGTGACACTGGAAGTGTTCATTTAACACTGGAAGTTTTGCTGTGCAGCATTTCTTAGTAGCCTATACCATTTAGCCTATACCCTTTAACAAAGAAAGAATATATAGGCTAACTGTTTATTTATTATTTTGGCTTTTGAAAAGCTGTTGTCCGGAGCTCTTTATATCCCCTTTTCCCCATTCTTTCCTCATTGCTCATTTAATTTCTCCATCGAGTGCTCGATCTCATTCCATTCGCGTCTCGTCGTATATCCCAACACTTCTGAGTGTTCAGACATGACGTCATTATCGAATTCACTACAGCTGTCACCTTTTGCTCCCTGCACGCTCTGGAATCCCATTCAAACTGCTTTCAGATTTTTCTGACATTCCAAATAATTTGATTTTTGGCGAATACCAAGTAGTAAGTTGTAGCTGTTGTTTGTAGCTATATAATAACTGTAGAAATTATGTCATTTGGGCGCGAAATACGATTACAATAGTGCATATTCTTAGGCGGGGTTTAGTTAGTTTTTGACAAACCGTTTAAAAGGTAGCCTACTGAGGGACATTTGACTTCTGCATTTCGTTGCGCTGATTAAAACAAGTACATTTGATCTTATGGCGACCCCTAGTGTTTAAAAGTGGAGGAACAGATTTTAAAATGAGCGAGTCTTTTGAATTAAAAGTTTATTTTTATCTTTTAATGCCAGTTAGCATTCAGAGACAATTTTTTGTGCGGTTAGCCTGCTGGAATTTGTTTACCCAGCAAGCATGTATCTGGATTTTGCAGCTTGGTAGAAACGGCTGATTTTCTTTTGGCTGACAGAAAAATTATGAGCACAATGCAGCAGTCTGGCTCAGAGCTCTGGCTGGTGCAAACCTGGTTTCCGTCTGCTACGTCCATGTCTGGTACAAAATCTCACATCAAACTGAGTTATTCTGACAGTTAGCACAATATTTTATGCCGCCAAAACATGTGTGAAGTTTGGATCAGGCAGCTGGTGTGGCCCTAAACACCAGAGTAGCCAAATTTTACTTCATAATTCAAGGAACGTGGTGGTGCTTTCTGTCAGTGCAGGTGACAGCTTATAGTAAATTCAGTGTTGAAAGCAAGTTTTTAAAGAGGCTAATTAAAGTTCTAGTAGGAATGTTTTTAAAAAGATGAGTGAATGGCAGAGAGTTTATAATTAGGACAGTAATGGATCACAATTATAAGGGGTTCCTACAGTTAAAAGCAGGCATGTAGGAAATGTATAATGGAGGAGAAGAGAGGGATGGGAAGGGAAAAGAGAGATATATGTGCAGAATGAGGAGAGAGAAAACAGAACAGGGGGAGGGGGGTATAAGAGAGGCCTGCTGGATTGAGTTAGATGTAATTGCTGTGAGCTCATGTTGGCAATGTAGAATGACAACCAAGCCAGAGCTCTCACAGGGCTAAACCCAACTCTCTCACTCTCATATCAGATCTTCCTTTCCTCCACTTCTCCTACACACACCAGATGGAGCTGTCACACACATACACACTCTCACACATTCCACCTTACAAAATTATCATTCAGATCCACTTCAAAAACCAACCATCAGACACTCTGCTCCATTCCCACCCACTGCTGTCCTCTAGACTAGAGAGCATAACAACCACTAGTACTTAGCCTGGTAAAACTCACTTAATCGTGTCACATACCAACATACCAACTGAGAGAGAAAACACGGCCAAACTTCCAGAACATGTTGTTCACTGTGGCAGAATTCACATGAGAAGGGATTTATTGGGTTTTACCTCACAGTGGAAAAAATATTGTCTTTGCCCATATTCCTGACCGTACTGTTTTTCTCTTCCCTGCAGATACTGTTAGAACTGTACAAGGCAGAGAAACCCTGTACATTATAGATGGTTATGCACCACAGGTTATGCATGTGTAATGTGACAATGTTATATAGACGAACAGTATATATGAGATTTACTGTTGTCAGTAATAAGGCCGATCTTTTTTCTGTCTTAAATTATCACAGATTTTGCGCAGATTTTTTTTTAAATTCTGTGCAAAATACAGTATAGTACAAACTGTCCTTAGACTATATATACACATGTATACATATATACGTGCACACACACACACGCATCCATACATATACATAATTTATAAGACTTGTTCTTCAATTATTGGCTGTAATTCATTTATCTTTTTGGGATCCTGCTAGTCAGAATATCTTAATGCCCTGAAGTGCCTAATGGTGTAAAATGTTAAAACATCTAAAACTACATTTAACATTGTGCTATACAATATTGTGTATTCAGGTTTCATTACATGATACGGAGAGAGGGGGAATATTGTGTGTAATTATTTAGTCATAATTAATATTAAATAATTAGGTACAGAACCACTGTACTAAAGTACTGAAGACTGAGACAAAAATATGATTAAAGGGACTGTATATATATATATATATATGTGTGTGTGTGTGTGTGTGTGTGTGTGTGTGTGTGTGTGTGTGAAATTCAGCCTGAAGTCATGATGTTACAACATACTTCTTTTTTTGCGCCAAAAACACAAAATAACGACTTTTCAACAATATTTAGTGATGGGCCGATTTCAAAACACTGCTTTATGAAGCTTTTGTTTCGAATTAGTGATTCGGATCTCCTATCAAACGGCTAAACTGCTGAAATCATGTGACTTTGGCGCTCCAATTCACTGATTCGATTCGTAAAGCTCTGAAGCAGTGTTTTGAAATCGGCCCATCACTATATTGTTGAAGTCGTTATTTTGTTTTTTTTTGGTGCACAGAAAGTATTCTTGTCGCTTTATAATATTAAGATAGAACCACTGAACTCACATGAACCGTTTCAAATAGGCTTTTAGTACCTTTATGGACCTTGAGAGTTTCAATGGCTTTGCTCTCAATAGAGGCCTCGCTGAACCATCAGATTTTATAAAGATGAACGAAGGTCTTACGGGCATAGAACGACATGAGGGTGAGTAATAAATGACATTATTTTCATTTTTGGGTGAACTAACCCTTTAAATCGTATCATCCTTGCACATATTAGCTAAACATTTTTAATGTAGTTCCGCTCTTCAACCTCCAGGTGGAGACAAACCACAACAAGTGAGTAAAAATAAAACGAACATATGCTTTGGTTGGTCAACAGCTTCTAATGTCTCGTCTTTATGTGGATTCTCCGAAAAGACGTGACGTTGGACAGCTATTTTAATAATATAGTTAAATATTTGTAAGGTGTATTATTTTAACTCATGGTGGAAATGCAATCTGCACATTTTTGCATTGGAAATTCGACCCCAGAAACCATTAAGTATTTTTAACGTTATGAGTCAGACCACCAACAGGAAATATGACGCTAGAATGGATTAATGATGTCAGCAAAGCAGTACGTACCTACACAAGCCACACACACCAACCAACCAACCAATTAATCGGTGAGACAGCACACAAACAGAAACCATAGCTCCTGTGTCTTATATTTTAATAGAAAAAGAAAACATTGAAAATAAAATTTAAAAAGGATTCAATCCAGTAATTATAATGACAGATGCTTGGCCAGCGCTGTGTACTCAAAGTGACCCCACCCCACCTCACCTCATACTGGTTTGGTGGTCTACATGAATTGTAAGTGTACAGGCTGACAACCAGATGCATTTTAGCCAACACGACTAAATACTACTGAGTGAGAAAGGCAGGGTGAGGAACAGAGGTAAACACTGTAGCTAAACATACACAGGTCTACGACAAACATTTCACCCGTTTGACAACGATTAACACAGTCAGACCTGGCTCTCTGACACAGATTAACACAAACACAGCCATCGAAACACAAAAAACAGACAACCCCAGTTCTTTCAACACAGTCCATTACCTGTATTAAAGGGCAGCATAAACAGTCAATACAGATCTTTAAGTTAAATGCTGCCTGTTAACGGGTGGCTGTAAGGGATATATTTGGATGTGTGTGTGGGTAACTGCTGGTAACTAGTGTGACTATTTCCGTCCATTTTTACAAATAATAGCAGGATATAGAAATAGAAGTCAGAAATTGTGTGTGGAAAGAGGGTGTGGTGATTATTTTAGCTTTAAGATCTTTCTCGATGTATGTGTGTGTGTGTGTGAGCGAGTGTGTTATGGGGTCACTGCACAGCCCTGACCTTTATAGCACAAGCTTGAGGAGGTCTGATCTATGCAATAAGAGGAAAAAAAAACAACAAACAAACACATTTATGGAACAATCAAATAAATCTCGGCAAATAAAAAAAAAGTCCTTCAAAAGGCAGGAGCCCAGATCAAATGTTCAAAAACGTCCCACATCTCTCTTATCAAAATATCAAAATAATCAGACAGTTCGTTCATATAGTCGCTCTTAATAAAATATCTCTCTTGTTCAATCCCCTCTCCCCCCCAAAACCCACAACACTCCATCTTTACATTCACGCCTCACTATCGCCATAGGATGTTCGTAAGCTCTCTTCTCGTTCCTCCATATGTCAGTTTTTTTCCTCTGGCTTGCCACTTAAAACAAGGACTGGGAGGGGCATCTCACTTTCCCCGACATAATCTCTCTCTTTCTCCAATGGCTCCGTCACAGCCAGGCGGTGGAAGGGGCCAATTCAATGCTGGCCGTAGGAGGACAAGAGCGGAGAGGATGGGGGGTGGGGGGGTCCTCATTTCACATCAGAGTGAGTCTGTGTTGATAATACATCAATCAGGCTGTTCTTTCTTCACCCAAAACCATCTAGATATCCAAGCAAGGCAACCCCAAGAGAGGAGAAGGGGTCAAGGGTGCAAACAGCCTATGAGGAAAAGTCCTGCGTTCTTTCGCTCTCACAAGCACACTCTCTCACGCACTCGCACGCACACTCGCTCTCAGACTGACAGTGTTACAGACATAGGAAACACTGATTTTTGAGTTCACAATTTCTCTCCATTTCCATCTCTGGCAAGATCTGGCTCCTATCTGCTATGTCACATCGTCCTCCTCCTCGGAGCAGTAGTCCCGCCCCTGGTGAAAATGGAGAGAGAGACAGGTAAACAAAAGAAATACAATTTTGGCATTTAAGTTTGTCGTAACTAGCAGCAACACTTCATTTTGTCAGTTACCGGGTAATGCCACTCATAAAAAAAATAAAATAAAAAAAAATTCAAAAAACTCATTGGACCAAAATCCCGCTCCTCATGAATATTAAACATCAAACATGGATGAAGAGAGACTGATTGTGGAAGCTGAAAAGCATTGGATATTGTAGTGCAAGCTGATAAAGTTTAAATTGGAAAATGATAAATATCATTCCATTTAGAGGAATCATGAAAATATAAATATGCATTTTAAGCAGCACAGTGCATTGGATGAGGTCTCTGTTCACACACTGTTTTGATTGGCTGATTGTGATTGCATTGAGCATTTTCATTCTCAATGTGGAAAGATGAATTGCTTATCGCTGGAATCCTGTCATGTCTGGCTAGGTGTTAAATTAACATCTCAAAACCAAAAATAGATTTTATAATTCTAATTAACCAGCTTAGGCTTTGTTGAGACAGTGTCTAAACAAAACAAAACAAAAACACAAAATTATATACAGTATCTCACAGAAGTGAGTACACCCCTCACATTTTTGTATATACAGTGGGTATGGAAAGTATTCAGACCCCCTTAAATTTTTCACTCTTTGTTATATTGCAACCATTTGCTAAAATCATTTAAGTTAATTTTTTTTCCCTCAATGTACACACAGCACCCCATATTGACAGAAAAACACAGAATTGTTGACATTTTTGCAGATTTATTAAAAAAGAAAAACTGAAATAACACATGGTCCTAAGTATTCAGACCCTTTGCTGTGACACTCATATATTTAACTCAGGTGCTGTCCATTTCTTCTGATCATCCTTGAGATGGTTCTACACCTTCATTTGAGTCCAGCTGTGTTTGATTATACTGATTGGACTTGATTAGGAAAGCCACACACCTGTCTATATAAGACCTTACAGCTCACAGTGCATGTCAGAGCAAATGAGAATCATGAGGTCAAAGGAACTGCCTAAAGAGCTCAGAGACAGAATTGTAGCAAGGCACAGATCTGGCCAAGGTTACAAAAAAATTTCTGCTGCACTTAAGGTTCCTAAGAGCACAGTGGCCTCCATAATCCTTAAATGGAAGACGTTTGGGACGACCAGAACCCTTCCTAGAGCTGGCCATCCGGCCAAACTGAGCTATCGGGGGAGAAGAGCCTTGGTGAAGAAAAGGTAAAGAAGAACCCAAAGATCACTGTGGCTGAGCTCCAGAGATGCAGTAGGGAGATGGGAGAAAGTTGTAGAAAGTCAACCATCACTGCAGCCCTCCACCAGTCGGGGCTTTATGGCAGAGTGGCCCGACGGAAGCCTCTCCTCTGTGCAGGACACATGAAAGCCAGCATGGAGTTTGCTAAGATGGTGAGAAATAAGATTCTCTGGTCTGATGAGACCAAGATAGAACTTTCTGGCCTTAATTCTAAGCGGTACGTGTAGAGAAAACCAGGCACTGCTCATCACCTGTCCAATACAGTCCCAACAGTGAAGCATGGTGGTGGCAGCATCATGCTGTGGAGGTGTTTTTCAGCTGCAGGGACCGGACGACTGGTTGCAATCGAGGGAAAGATGAATGCGGCCAAGTACAGGGATATCCTGGACGAAAACCTTCTCCAGAGTGCTCAGGACCTCAGACTGGGCCGAAGGTTTACCTTCCAACAAGACAATGACCCTAAGCACACAGCTAAAATAACGAAGGAGTGGCTTCACAACAACTCCGTGACTGTTCTTGAATGGCCCAGCCAGAGCCCTGACTTAAACCCAATTGAGCATCTCTGGAGAGACCTAAAAATGGCTGTCCACCAACGTTTACCATCCAACCTGACAGAACTGGAGAGGATATGCAAGGAGGAATGGCAGAGGATCCCCAAATCCAGGTGTGAAAAACTTGTTGCATCTTTCCCAAAAAGCTACATAATACACGGCTAATACATGGCTGTATTAGATCAAAAGGGTGCTTCTACTAAATATGGAGCAAAGGGTCTGAATACTTAGGACCATGTGATATTTCAGTTTTTCTTTTTTAATAAATCTGCAAAAATGTCAACAATTCTGAGTTTTTCTGTCAATATGGGGTGCTGTGTGTACATTAATGAGGGAAAAAAAAAATGAACTTAAATATTGCAGCCATTTGCTAAAATCATAACAAAGAGTGAAAAATTTAAGGGGGTCTGAATACTTTCCGTACCCACTGTATTTTATTATATCTTTTCATGTGACAACACTGAAGAAATTACACTTTGCTACAATGTAAAGTAGTGAGTGTACAGCTTGTATAACAGTGTAAATTTGCGGTCCCTTCAAAATAACTCAACACACAGCCATTAATGTCTAAACCGCTGGCCACAAAAGGGGTCGTTATCATGTTCAAATACTGCCCTGCGGTCCAGTCTTCAAAGGGAGGGGATCATTCTCTGCTCATTCATGGTTCCCTCAATGAACTGTAGCTCCCCAGTGCCGGCAGCACTCATGCAGCCCCAGACCATGACACTCCCACCACCATGCTTGACTGTAGGCAAGACACACTTGTCTTTGTACTTCTCACCTGGTTGCCACCACACACGTTTGACACCATCTGAACCAAACAAGTTTATCTTGGTCTCATCAGACCACAGGACATGGTTCCAGTAATCCATGTCCTGAGTCTGCTTGTCTTCAGCAAACTGTTTGCGGGCTTTCTTGTGCATCATTTTTAGAAGAGGCTTCCTTCTGGGACGACAGCCATGCAGACCAATTTGATGCAGTGTGCGGCGTATGGTCTGAGCACGGACAGGCTGACCCCCCACCCCTTCAACCTCTGCAGCAATGCTGGCAGCACTCACACGTCTGTTTCCCAAACACAACCTCTGGATATGACGCTGACCATGTGCATTCAACTTCTTTGGTCGACCATGGCGAGGCCTGTTCTGAGTGGAACCTGTCCTGTTAAACCGCTGTATGGTCTTGGCCACCGTGCTGCAGCTCAGTTTCAGGGTCTTGGCAATCTTCTTATAGCCTACGCCATCTTTATGTAGAGCAACAATACTTTTTTTTCAGATCCTCAGAGAGTTCTTTGCCATGAGGTGCCATGTTGAACTTCCAGTGACCAGTATGAGAGAGTGAGAGCGATAACACCAAATTTAACACACCTGCTCCCCATTCACACCTGAGACCTTGTAACAGTAACGAGTCACATGACACCGGGGAGAGAAAATGGCTAATTGGGCCCAATTTGGACATTTTCACTTAGAGGTGTACTCACTTTTGTGGCCAGCGGTTTAGACATTAATGGCTGTGTGTTGAGTTATTTTGAGGGGACAGCAAATTTACACTGTTATACAAGCTGTACACTCACTACTTTACATTGTAGCAAAGTGTCATTTCTTCAGTGTTGTCACATGAAAAGATATATAAAATATTTACAAAAATGTGAGGGGTGTACTCACTTCTGTGAGATACTGTATATATTTTTTGGCAAATCTGTTTCCTCGCTCACATACAACACATAAAATGAAACAAAAAACAAAAACAAACAAAACCCACCACAATCTGATTTTTACAAACCTGATCCAAACCACATCTAAGTGTTTCAAATTATATTTTTGAAAATGTATTTAATTTCAATGTAGATATACAGAATATTGACGATCCGATTTCATCACTTATGAAATGACAATGCGGATAGCTGGCCCTAAATGGTTCGAAAAACAATTTGGATTTTTTTGTGGTGTGAACAAAGCTCTACAGCTTTTATGTAACCCTGTTTCAACTTTTTAAAACAAAATCTAAAATGTTTAGATTTCATCCATTTCAGACCAACTGATCTCAGACCTCAAGAGAGACACAAAGATAGATAAGAGAGGGAGAGAGAAAGGAGGAAGTAATGGAAAAAAGCAAAGCCATAAATATATCATTTTATCTCCAGAGGTCTACAGGAAGTACCAGACAGTCGATGCACATGGCAAAATGACAAGACAATCTTTTAAATGTCACAATCTAGATAAACGAGTAGTCTGTAGAACAGTGGTTTCATGTACAGTGGCACTTTTCTAATCTCTAACCCATCTGCTCCCTCCTTTACTTCTGTGCCTTGTTTTTTCCCTCCAACCCTCACCTTCTCAATCTTCTCATCCAGCATTCTGAAGAACTCCTGCTGGCTCTCTGATGTATGTATGCTGAGAGAGAGAGAGAGAGAGAGAGAGAGAGAGAGAGAGAGAGAGAGAGAGAGAGAGAGAGGGAGAGAGAGAGAGAGAGAGAGAGAGAGAGAGATGGAGAGAGATGGAGAGAGAAAGAGAGAGAGAGAGATGGAGAGAGATGGAGAGAGAAAGAGAGGAAGTTAGTGGGGGTAGGAGAAGGGAAGCAACAAATACACTCACATTTTCCATTACAACAAGCATAAAGAACACAAACACAAACACACACACACACACACACACACACACACACAGCTACCAGCTCCTGTAGGATCCAGAGTGGCTGGGCAGGAATAATTTTTATAGACACATTACAGCAGGGACCATAAACCCTTGCCTCTACACACACACACAGAGCACATTAACTGAGCATTACTCCATCGACACACACATAAAACAATAATGAACTGTTCATTCTTAATGAACATGCCCCCAAACACAATTTTTTTCATCCAGACATTTTGAACACCATATGTATTCATTTTCTGTGTAATGTGTTTGTAATGTTCATTAAAGCCCAGTGGAAATTAAAGTCCATTAAAGTCATAAACAAATAAAATATTAATGGTTAACAGATCATAAATTCATTTACACTTAAAGAGTTATACATTGAAACCTTGGATTTTCAACTACTGCTCAGTTAAGCAATATTTTATGTTTAATAAAGAGTTAGTTTACCCAAAAATTGTCATTTTTGATTTAATTGATTTAATTCTTCATTTACCCTGATGTTATTATAAAAAAAAAAATTCTTCCATTGAACAAGATATTTTCATTTCAAGTTCACGCTTTTTTCCATGCAAACACATGAAAATGTTGACTGTTGAACTCCAAAAATGACAAAAATCCCACCATAAGTACCACTAGTACAGTACATACTTTTGTGGCCTCATAATCATATTCACTAGATTTTGGGAGCACAACAGCTCTAGTCTCCTTTCATTTTGTTGCGATTTCACAGCATAAAGAAATTACATGTTTGAAATAGGGCTGTCACAAGATCAGATTTTCACTTTTCAGATTTTCATTATCATGGCCAAAAGAATTAATGATGACAATATTATTGCAATATCTACAGGAATTTGGACTAAATAAATAAATGAATTATGCTATCAGTCAAATTCATCCCTAACATCCCGGATTGGTTATGACAGCGTTTTGGGCTGAAGTGAAACTATGGCTTCGAAAGTGTGCAGTGCTGTCATATAAATAACATTAAAATGAGAACTCTTTCATTTTTTAAATATCATGGTTATCATACATACCAGTATATTGCAACACCCCTAGTTTGAAACTACATGAGGCTGAATAAATGACAAAATGTTCATCTATGGTTGAACTATTCATTTAAAGGTGCAGTAAACAATTTCTGAGAAATGCTGGCTGTGGATCGAACCGAGCAGCACAACACACTTGTCAATCAGCAGTAGGGGGTGCGTCCACTCATGACAGGGGGAGGGGAGAGAGTGAGCAAGAGGGATATTTGAAGAAAGACTGTAGAAAGAGATGGCTGAGAGACATTACAAAAGAGAAAAGATCAGAGGAACAGCACTGGAAAAAGTTTTTTTTTTTTTTTTTTTTTTTTTAGGGGTGTGCACAAATAGTCGAATATTCAATCTGTAATTAATATTTGAAAAATAAAAATACTATTCGAATTTTACTGTGTTGCTTTCCTGGCCATAAATGCAGTGAATCTATGATAAATCCTAAGCACTAAAACTTGCAGTTATAACTAAATGCATGGGGTGGCACTGTGGCGCGTGTTTAACAAGTTTCTTTTATTTGAAATGGTTACAAAATCTTGATGAATTAAAAAAAAAAAAAATAACGTCTTTCTCGTTTAACGTCATTTAAATAAACAAATATTCGAATATTTGTTTTTTACGAGCCCAAATATTCGAATACAATATTTTGTAAAAATGCCCATCCCTAGTTTTGAACAGGCAAGACCTTTAGGACGTTAATATTAGAAAAGCTTTCTAGCGCAGGAGAAACCCAAGGAAGAAGGCCTGAAAACAGACACTGAGGTTTCATTGTTTCTGCTCCATATGTGAGTAACAATGGTTTTGCCGTTTCACAGAACCAAGATATGCTGTTGTTGTAATGTTATAGTAACAGGACTGGTTTGAGAGTTATTGTTTGTCTGGAGCTGGTGTGCTGCTGGCGACTAACAATGAACTCTTCCTTGTATATACTTTTGTGTGCTGTATGTTCATTTTTTGTTCTTCCTTGTCATTCTTTCGTCATCTTCACTTTATTGTTCACGAAGCATTATTTTGCATTGCTTCAGCTATGATAAAGTGACATCCACACCTGCATTGCGTGTTTGTTCATTTTGGGGGTGGAGTAATGAAGGGAGCAGTGTGTTTGTTTGGGTTGATTTCAAATATCAACAGTGTTTCTCAGAAATTGCTTACTGCACCTTTAAATGACTTTTCATTAAAAAAAAAAATTTATTATAAAGTGTTAGCCTATTTTCATTTTTTCTTTATTATATTACATAACAATTTTGTTGTTGTTACCAATGCTTTGGAAATGTAATTTCACAAGAAATAATTATGCAAATAAAGCACTTTGAAATTGACAATTACATCCAACGGCAATAAACACATGTTTACATACAATAAGTTGTGTAACATATGGCACATTATGCTCAAACAGAACATGCAAATGAGATCCAGAGGGGATAAGACAAGCCACAAGGCAAAACAAACCACACAAAATTTACAGACTTTTGGCACGTTTTCAAGAGAGCAAGAACTCTAATGCCCTCACCCACACACACAAAACAAACAGAAACACACGCACACCGTAAACAGAAAGACGTATAAACCCACTCACTTCGTCTTATTGGCGCTGGGCCCAGGCACCTCTTTGTGCTGTTTGGTCCTGTGCAGCGCCGAGCTCTTCTCCTGCAAACACACCCAGAAAGAGCACGTTTTCACTTACTACTATTCACAACAAAGCCAAATTCAGCCTCCGCCGACTGTCCCTGGTGGCCCTCCGGTGCGGAGGCTCTGTTGGCTGCTGGACACAGTCCAGAACCAGCTTCTCTGTCTGGAACACAGCATGATAGAGAGGCCCTGGGAGTGACCTTACTCTGGCCACTGCTAATGAGAATGCTGCCCTGCTGAGAGACAGCGAGAAACAGGGCTGCCCTCTCTTTTACTGCGTCTCTATTCTCCTCTAACCCCCCTTATCAGAACATGGGCGTCTGAACACCTGCTCTGCCTTTACAGCTTCATTAAGCTGGCCAGTTTAAAGGGGACATACCATGAAAAATAGGATTTGTTCTATTTGAAATAAAATTATTCAGTGTACTATGTAGACATCCTCGTTCACAATACAACCAGACCATTTATGGAAACTAAGATCCAAAAAAACAATTATCTTGGTTATAATGTTGAAACTATGAGTTTTAAGGGTAGAATTATGACAACTATTTTATTATAATCTGAAATCTGGTCACATTTCAAGTTTTATTTATTTATTTTGATATATTATTATAAAATTATTTTAAAAAACATGTTGAAGACAAGTATATGTAACCAATACGGTATGAGAGGCTGTGCTGTATCATGGATAAGTCATGGCTGAAGGGCGTCGTTAGGCACGACACGAAGCTTCAGCCTTGACTTATTCACGATACAGCACTAGCCTCGAGTACCTTATTGCTTTTATAAAATGGTTGTTACCACACAATACAAATATTAAAGCCACAATAAATTTCATGAACTTTCACTAAAAGCCTTCCTTCCGCCGTAAAAAAAATAGACCCTGACTGTGAACAGCAACAGAAGTTACATTATTACGCCATTAGATGGCGGCAAAGACTGTCTTTATGAGTGTGTCGGTCAGTAGCGAAGACTGTCAGTGTCAATGCTTTGACTAGCGCTGTCAGTCACGGGAAAACCCCTTAACTGTTAAAAGGACAAGATAATACATCGGACATTTAGATTTTTTATTATGAACATAGGACTGACCTGAAGGAAAATGCTAAATCTGAATGCACGTAATAAACTCACTCACTCGATCTCTTTCTCACAATACTCTCTTCTACATAATACAGTAAGCTTCAATGAAGCGGTCATAGCAGTGTTTTATCGTGAAAAAAAAAAAAAAAAAAAAAAAAAAAACACAGTTATTGACCAATCAGAATCAAGGACAGGAACTAACCGTTTTATAACTAGAAATATAATCAATCTTGTACATGCAAGAATTTGTGGATTATTACATTTTAAAACAGGTTGAGAACTGTATTTTGGATAAGAAATGAAAAAAGTAATGACATATAAACATCGGAGTTATATAACATTAACATGACGGCCCACATTTGCATATCAATGCCATTATTTAACAACTTGGCAGTGACGTTATTACTCCTTTAACAGGTGAAAAGGTTAGCCAATCATAACAGAGGTAATTTACATAAAGTCTTAAAGTAAAGTAGCTAAAAAGATGATTTAATTCCAAAGGTTAGAGAGAAGGCAGAAAGAAGTCATATACAAGAAACCTTGACATAATAAGTTGTTAAGTGGGGAAAAAACAATATGGATGTGTATTAGTGTATAGTTTTGTTTTAAAAAAACAAAAACTAAAATAAATCATTATTAATATTACAATTATAATATTTTATTATGGTTTTGTTATTAATAATAATAATAATATTTTTATTATCATTATAATTATTGTCAATATTATTATGGTTGAAAAAGCGTTCTCATTAGGCAAAGAATCAATCCAGACGTTTGAGAATATTTAAATAAGTATATGAGTATAGGAAAAGATGCATGTAAGAACTCAATGATATGAAATTTTGTCTGGTAATGTGAGTGTCTAAGTATGAGAGTCTGTGACAAAGGGAGAAAAATTGTCAGAATTTCCCTCTCCCACATTCCAAACATGTCGGCACACGTGTGTGCTGCATACGCTTAGTTTTACTTCTCATATAAGCAAAAAACAGGCATATGTGCCTCAAGCAGTGTCTTTGCAAATAAAGAGCAAATATGAAGAACAACATTGCGCATGAAGAATTTCCCAGGTGTGTGTGTGTGAGAGAGAGAGCATGTTTTGTTTCTCACCAGGTTCTCCTGGTTGCGTGCATTTACTCTGTCCTCTTCTCCACGCATATACTTCACCTCCTCCACTCCCTTGTTTTTATATTCATCTACAGTGAAAGAGAGAAAGAGAAGTTAGAGTTTCATTCCAGGGCTGTTAAAGAAATGATTCACAGAGAATTTTAATTTCTGTCATCATTTACATACCCTTATATCATTCCAAACTCATATGACTTTTTTTCAAACTCAAAAAGGAGACATTTCAAAGAATATACTGGTATTTTTTTCCATGCAATGACAATGAATGGAAACTGAAGCATTTGAGCTTAGAAAATTGTATAAAAGTATCATATAAATAGCCCATATGACTCATGCGCTATATTCCAAGACTTTTGAAGCCATACAACAGATTTGTGTGGGGAAAAAAGTAAAAAGTAGTTATTCAGTGATAATCTTCCCCTCCGATTGACTGTTGTGACAAGACCATTGACCTTAAGAACTGAATCAGGCCAATTCATGAACAGATTTGTTAAAATCAGATTCAAACAAATGAGTGATTCATTAATTAGACAATGCTACTTCTCTCATTAACCTGCCAAGTAGAGCCATTTCATTGAATACTTAAAATTTCAGTTTGTTCTTCACACAAATCTATTGTATGGCTTCAGAAGGCCTAAAATATAGCACATGAGTCATATGGACCAGTTATATGATACATTTATGGGTTTTTTTGGTCATTTTAGAGCTTGACAGCCTTAGTCCTCATTCACTTTTAATATACTGAGAAACATATGACCATATTCTTCAAAATACCTTTTGTTTTTCACAGAAAGAGTTTCACACAGGTTTGGAACAATGTGAGCGAGTAAACAGTGACAGAATTCACATTTGAAATGCTTCAACTAAGCTAAAACAGAACGTTTTGAATTCTGCCCTTTCCCAGCCATCAGTAATTACCAGCAGCCATGTCCGTGTTTGCATGTCCATGCATTCACTTCCTCATAACACATACACACACCCACACACATACATAAATCTGTCATTTACTCTGTCTACAAATCAGCACGAGGCAATCGCAGCCCACTCAATCTCTGTTTATCTTCGCCTCTATCCGTCTTTCTCTCCTTTTCTCGCTGTAAACTCCCTGTCAGTTACCATCATGACAGCTGGAGTGGGCAGCCTGTGAATGTGACTCAGTGCAGTCCATCCGCACAAGCACAAAAAAGCGAGAAAAGGGAGAAAAAAAAAGAAAGAAATATAAAAGGAGAGTGAAAAAGAGAGGGAGCAACGCCGCCAGTCTTTCACAGCTTGAGGAATGTAAACATGTCTCTGCACAAAAGACCACGCTCCAACATGCTGACAAACACACACACATGCCGAACCAAAGAGAAACGTCACACACAAATTAAAATCAAACTTTAACTGATTTGGCTGAGGTGTGTTACACAAAACAGGCCTCCAGGATCCCAAAGAGCCAGACACGTAAATTCATATACATGCGTACATGCGAATAGATCTTCTTCCCACACACACACGCTCGCATAAACGCAAGTAGGGTGATAACATTACTAAAAAAGGAGATCTGAGGAACATATCATTCCTAATCCATCTTTTCAGGGAGACAATCATTTGAGAAACAAGCATCTCAGAGAAACGGAGTTGCTCGCCATGAGAGAGAAAGTGACATTTTGTCAGTTTAGTATGTTCCAGATGGGCTATTTTTGGTGGGAAGATGAGATGTTCTCTTATGTAGGGATATTTTGATTGGCTAATTGGTGTTAACAGCATGATTCCGACCTTTAGAATGTGATGGAGATGAGCATACTTGCTTTCTCAATAGACAGAAATTAAAAAAGGTGGGCTTTTTTGCCACTTTTATTGTTTTGTACTTTATTATAGTATAGAAATGAAGAAAGGAAATGATGTTAGAGAATAGCTGGGTAATATTGAATATTTATAATTCTAAATGATTCTATTCATAAATTAAATAACATTGTGAATACTGAGTTGATTTTTATGTGCTTTTTATTAGGCCATTTCATTTCCTAAAGGCTGTGACGGTAGGCAGTTTTGTGCCTGCTTCTTGTGTCATGACTCATGAGTATGACAGCACCAAGGCTGAGATATTTTTACAGCATCTCTGATTTTCCTATTTCAGTGTTTAAACCCTTGCAGATGGGCAAAACTGCGAAACTGCCAATTTCATTAAAACAAAACCAACAACTAATTCAGTCATTCAGTTATAGTATCTCTAAAAATGTTCAATTAAATCATACAGTGTCATTTTGCATTCTAAATTTCTAAATAAATGATTGATTTAAATAGATTTTTTTCTTTCACTAAATGAGCACGAGGAAGATTTATTATTCTCACACACAATCAGTGAGTTTGTTGTTGGGTTTAATTTAGTTTTTAACTGCCCCATCCTTCAATAACAACCTCTTGGCCAAAACAAAAACCATAAAACATACAAACATGGTTAAGGTCACGAAGTGATGAAGTATGTTGTTAAAAATTAACTTTAGTAACTCTCTCTCTCAATGTTGGCATTCTTCAGATAGATGCGACAGGTGCTACACAACCAATCACAGCTCACGGTTTGCCACTTTTCTACATTTTACACTTATATTGCTAGTTCTTCTGATGATTATGCGTTTACGAATCATTTTAAGGAACACAATAAAAGATCATTTGATTCCTTATTAAACATTCTAGCTAGCAAATATGGTCAAAATGATGGTTCCATTTTAGTGATACACACACACACACACACACACACAGAGATACATTTCGTACAGATACCAAAACATGACCACTCACAGGTGAAAAGGGCTGCACGATATGAAAAATAACATTGAACTTAAATGCAATTATGACTTAAATGCGATTCTTAGTGCGATTATGAAATCACAAAGGCAATGTCAATGAAGTATGGCTCCAAATGCTAATCCATCTGAAAGCACTGCGAGTTTAAGTCGCTTATAATGTACATTTGAAAAAGCAACACACGTCAAACATCTTTCCAGAATTTATTAACATCTTGTCCAAGAAAAGACAACATTTAATAACATGTTTTTACTCCAAACTCATTTCATAACGACAGTTGAGCATCCTTCTGTGAGATGATGTGGCTTCTTACACAGAATAAGGAGGTCATGTGTTTATTAGTCATGTTTAATCAATCAAAGTGTTTCAATCTTCTGTTTATTCAGCTACAGTGATATGACGCGTTATCTACTTCTGAGGCAGGGCATATTAGAGTTTCTGCCCAAGATCGCACTCTGGCTTTCAGATGGAGAAGCATTTACTACTGATCACAGAGCTGTACAGCTCTGACAAGCTGTGCATAAAATAATCGCAGCCTTTGCCAAATCGTGTGCGGTTTTATCACGATAAATCGTGCAGCCCTACAAAGACTGTTGATCAATTCCTAACAAGGTCTCATGTCAAGTTCTAAGTAGATTAGATGATTAGTGAAAAATCAGTTCTTGTTGTGAATGTGTTAGATGCAGCAGAAATGGGAAGGAGTAAAGACGTTGTTATGGCAAGGCGACTGGGTCAGAGTATCTCTGAAAAGGCAATGCTGACTGGGTTGCTCCCGGTCAGTACAGGTGAGAACCTACCAACAATGTTCTGAGGAGGGACAAACTAAAAACCGGCAACAGGGTGTTGGGCATCCAGGACTCATTCATGCACAAGGGCAACAAAGGCTATCCCGTCTGGTCTGAAATTATAGAAGGTCTACTGTGGCACAATCTCACAAAATTTTAATGATGGTCAAGGGAGGAATGTGTCTGGCCATTCATGTAAAGGTCAATTTGAACGTGCCACCTACCTAAAACATTGTTGTAAACTAGGTACACCCCTTCATGGCAATGGTATCCCCTGGTGAAAGTGGCCAGCAGGATAAGGCACCCTGCCACACTGCACACATTGTTTAGGAATGGTTTGAGGAACATGTTTCCCCAGATCTCAATTTGATTGAGCTTCTGTGGGATGTGCTGTACCAAAATTCCGATCAATGGTGTCTCCACCTCGCAACCTACAGGACTTGAAGAATCTGCTGTAATGTCTTGGTGCCAGAAACCACGGGACTTCATGGATTCATGGGTCTTGTAGTGTTCATGCCTTGGCGGGTTGGCACACTTTGGTGGCACGCGGATGACCAATGGCAAATCAGGCAGGTACAAGCAAACAAATGCAGCCTTGGAGACATCTCAAAAACTTTAACTCCGATGTTTATTCTTATCTTTTTCTGTGTTTGTGACCAGATGCCTTCTGACGACCAGGTAATTTAGCTGTCTGGCTACTTGTTCGGCTAAAACGAAATAAATCGGACGACACGACAGCTACACAACCTTGTCTTCCTCTCACTTTTACCTTCTGGCCTAATTTCAGATGTGTTCAGCACTGTGAGTGGCGTGTCTGAGGAACATGAGTGGGCTGCTTTACTTTTAGAATCAGTGTGGAGAAGCTTTGCCCTGAAGCTATTCTATAAGTGGGTGTCTGTTAACACAGTGAGTCCACTGCAAGGGAGGGGAGTTTGTCAATCTCACGCTCTCTTTGATAGTAGGTGGAAGATTACTCGCTATCGTTATGGTGGAACAGAGAAGAGTTACGAAATCAAAGCAAGAGACACGTTTTGCGCTACCTTTAGACGCATGACTGATACCACGCCTTTGGTTAAAGATCAGTCATTAAACATTTCAAGTCATACGTCTAAACCTCAGAAGACAGAGTGTCACTGAAATGATCTGTTGCACTACTGTACGCCGTTGCTGTTAAAAACATTAGCTAAACAGTCGCTTTGTGAACGCAGTCACTTGGTGACTTTGGAAAAAGGCTGTGTGAAATGAATTCACCGCAGACTGAACAATAAGCCTGTATACAATAAGCATGTACTGTACACATACACACCCTTTTATGCTACGTTCAAACATAGAGGTTTTATCGCTAAAGGTCGACAAGTTTCTGTATTATTATGCCATAGTGGACATCCCTACTGCTGGGTGGACTGTTATTGTTAAGTGACGTGAAGGGCCAAGTATGGTAACCCATACTCAGATTTGGCCCCTGTAGTAACCTGAGGTTAAAGTCGGCATGAAATGGAAATTTAACCTATCTATTTTCTAAATGCATTTTATTGATCTTACTGAGAATGATTCATCTATGTATGTTTAATTTTTAATTTCTTTTTTTTTTTTTTGGAGCTCATAATTTTGATCTTTAAGTGAAATTACAGACTTCTCTTTGGAAACCTATTACGCCGGACTTCACTTCTCCAATCATTTAGTCTGCTTAAACCCCGCCCCTTTCTTACAATCTTTCTAACTACTGCAAGCTTGCACTGAGATTTGCCTCCATCCAATCAACACCCAATAGATAAGTCACTGCCCTACATTTATTTCTTTTTCCATAATCCGTTTCACTCTAATGTACATCACAACACAGAAGAAAAGATCTGTCACTCACTACTGTTTCATTATGACTAAGAATCACAAGGAAAGGGCACCAAGTTACCAGTAGACTAGGGGTGTGATGATATTCAAACTGAACCGAAAAACAGTGATACACCACCCACGGTACGTACCACGATACTCTCATGGCGTACTGGACGCCCCCCACCCAGCCCTGGCCCATTGGATCTGAATACACAGCATTGTGCCTTAATAAATCACAATATGCACCGTGTTTTGTTCATTTAGATAAGAAACAAAGTGTCATCTTTCAAATTCTGTTCATTTTAATCACAAAATTCAAACAAAAAATGCCATTTTTATGCTCTTTAATGTGGCGTGACAGATCACTCACTGTACAGGCGCCTCATTTCAAATGGCAGAGCGCAAGTGAACACGATCATCTCTTCCTCTTTAATACTAGTTATTAACATCTGAAGGTATGTTGAAAGATACAGTACAACTTACTGAAATGTATCATATCTTGTGTAATCGCTCAGTGTTTCAACGGCGGAAAGACATCAATAAAACAGCTTGTAAACACTGTCACGTAGCATTTACCTCAGGCGAGTCCACAGCTTGTTATTTCGCCAGAGAAATGAACTCTTTCGCTAAATATATGCACTATATTAACCCGGGGAGTTATTGGGGGGTTAGGTGCCTTGCTCAAGTCATTTCCTGCCGGTATTGAGACTCAAACCCGCAACCTTTGGGTTACCAGTCTGACTCTCTAACCATTAGGCCAGCAATTCTTATTTGACAATAAATCAGTTTTCTTGTCTGTAGACAAAAAAAAAATATATATATATACAGGGGAAAACTTTATAGTAACATTGCTGAAATGCATAATGCATCACATCAATGCATCAATCAATGCTCGCAATATCTTAGTTTTCCATACATCTTTTTTTTTCTTAATATCGCTGCATGTGGACAGAAATAAATCACTGATGAAATTTCTTGAAGCTCAGCTGGTAGAACAAGATCTAGAAACCCCAAAGTCATGGATTTGAGTTCTAGAAATAACATGAAGACAAATGTAAACCTTAAATGTGCAGGTAAGTCACACTGGATAAAAGCATCTGCCAAATGCATATGTAATGACCGGAAGACATGAAATCATACAGATTAAATCATATAAAACAATGAAATCGCTCACAATGATGTTAAACATCGATCCTGATATATTTTCTTAAAATCTCAAGATGGACTTTTTACTTTGCTGTGTGAATTTGAGTTTACAAATCTGTATTGATTATGCAATAAAAAGACTGTACCATGAAATAATGGCAAGAATCATCTCTCTATTGCATTCTCCTCATGTGGTGCAAACAAAAACAAACATACGGTGCTAGAGAGTTGTTATTGTTCATCAGCGTCGATGCCACAAGGGGGCCTGGCCCGGCCACCTCAGTCACTGTGCTCCCTTACCTCTGCTCCACTAACCCCCCCACCCTCATCGCGGTTTCAATTCGGCTGAAACACTACCATCTATAATCTACAGCATTATCACAAGAGAACTTAATTAATGTGAAAGTAAAATGGATATTATAACAGAAATAAACAAAATCAAGATGAACAATACCCAGCTCTAAAAGTAAAACTTTTCTCGCAACACTGGCCACGCCTGCATCACGTTGCGACCGGTTGAACCGTCGCTCATGTCGGATATGGCCAGCTCTCGTTGAAAATCAAATGCCTTCCGGTCACTTTGTCGGTGCAAATCAACATCAGTGTGTACGCCCCGTTATAGACTGGCAGCAAACACACGCACACAACAATCTCAACAGCTCACATGTAACCAGACAGCATATTCTCCGCCTGCTGCCCCTCTTGTTTGTTTTAGGGCAGCTCGGCCTTTCCTGTCATTGTGCGTGCCGGAGATCGTGTGTGTTGTTGGGATTGACTATGCACTGAATCACAGATGAGAACACACGAACGCGCACACGCACACACACACACACACACTCTCACTCCCTGAACACTGACACAGTTTGACTAGTAAACAGTCTGTTGGCACTAATCAAGTCAGGGCGAGAGCTGAGAGTTGAGAGAGTGAGAGAGAGAGGGGCAAAAGCTGTCTCCCTCTGTTCTATTGATAGAGCTGTTTGACTGACAGCTGGGAAGGGCAGTGGAAAGAAGGACATTGGGTTGGCAGGAGAAAGAGAGAAAAAGAGCGAGTGAGAGAGAAGGATAGACAGAGCAAGAAAAAGGGGGGAGTTAACAATAATCCACAGTAACCAGGTCACTGCTCTGTTTGTGCTGGTGAATATAATACTTATCAATCTGCTGTTGTGTGTCACAGTTCTCTCAGATTAACATGCCACATGAGCCCACAGATCACACACAGAGTAAAAGAGAAGCAGAAGATACAGTACAGTAAACAGTCACATCCTCAAAATCTCACAAGTGGAAATGCAGAACTAAGAGAAACAGAACCCATATCTGAATGATGACTGGTACTTCCCAAAGATACATTAAATGTCAAAATATTATGTCAACTGATTAGCTAAATGATGACACTATCTCATAAATCAAGGGACAGGAGTAATTATATTTGTAAATAGTGTAGAACAGCAATAAAACTGATGTCGTAGAAGTCAAATGACAGTGTTAAGGGTCGCGACACCAAGACGTCAGCCAACGTCATGCCGTCAGAGAGAGTCTGTTGGGTTAGTTTTTGCAGTGCGTTCCACACGTAGGTGGGAGCTCGCACGATTCAGCATGTTGAACTGGCGTCTGGGCCGTCGGTGAGCGAGGTCGCTCTGATTGGCTGTTCAGTTTAGTGTACAAGTCAGTACACTAGGATAAAAGCGAAAGTGATGAAAGCGAGCAAAGAAGTAAAGATGGCACAGACAGAAGGCAGTTCTAATTTTACGTTGTCTTAACCAGAACATTCTAATCTGTGAATATTTTCATAACAACATGAGCCACCTGGAATGAAGAAAGTAATCAGCATGATTGATATTCAAAATGTTAAGCAAGCTTTACTTGGTATTTGGGGTGCAACGGGGATCACAGTTGATCTGTGATCAGTACGGACAAGGCCCCATGGTTCGGCACGCATTCGCAGATTAATTGTCAAATTTACCCATCATAGAGTATAAAGTGTATCATTTGCACATGTTTTTTCTTGACAGTTTACACATTCAAGTGATTTTAAACCATTCGAGTGCAGGATGAGGTGAAAGAGAACTTAATCGCGCGCTGTTATCTGCGCACACACCCGAAGCACGCGCGCATACACACACAAGGTGCGTTTACATGGAGCATTGTAATCGGTTTAAAAGTCCAATTCGAATGAAAATGCTCCATATAAACACCTCAATCCGAATAAAAATGCCCAAACCGAATGACATTGTAATTGGTTTGAGAGAGGTGGGATAAACCTTTCTATAAACCGAACAAAGTAAAAGTTCTGCAGTGTAAACGCATTAAACATTACTTTGCGCCTACGTCATCACGTCAAGAGGTCAGGGGTCGTTAGAATGCAAAATGGCGGCGGCGAAATCAAACCTTCATCCACATGCTACTGCTTTTCGGGGGAGGGAGAGGTAGTATTGAGATGTTCCTTAGAGATGCACAGCCAACAAAAATGTCAGCTTCTTGCGCCCGTCTTTTCCTCGTACCTTCCAGCAGTAATATGCTACAAATTCACGCTGTTGCTTGATTAAGAGCAACACTTTACATAAAAATAGCACGCATATGAAATAATGGAACTCCATGTTGACAGGAATAAAAGGCGGAAAACAGGACATAGGCTAATGTGCGCATGTCACAAAGTCATTCCGATTGAAAGCACCGGCACATGTAAACACCATATCGGATTAGATAACGTCTCATGTAAACAGTCCACTGAATCTTTCAAATCGAAATGATTTTAATCGGAATGACAAAAAAGTGTGCATGTAAACATGGCTACAGAGGCGCGTTTCAGATAGCGTGAACACCGAATTGATTCCTCTTTAGTGTCTTGCCTGCACTTGGATGGACACATACACACAAAACTGTTAAAATACCTGCTTTGGAAAGTATTCTCGTAAACAGTCGGTTATGTCTTACATCAATGTAAACAGTTGAGAAAGAAATCGGATGTGTATCATTATATTGAACCCATTCATTAGGTCTTAAAGTGACAGCAACCTATAAATACCTGCTGCAGTCTATGTCATTAATGTTAATCAAACAACAAAACACAGCTTTAACAAAGATTAGTCTATATTTAATTTATACAGTGAACACTATAGTGTTATTTTACATTTAATGATACATTTCTGTACCTGAATACTACGGTTAGACCTTAATTCATTTGTAACTTTGTTATATTGTATTTATCTCAGCTTGTAATTTCTGTATTTGTTCATTTGTCTTTAATGTTTAATTATTCAAAGCTAGATTTTTGCTGTGGTATTGAAGTTACATTACTTTTCATGAAGTTACAGCTACATTTTTTTTTTTTTTTTCAGGATTATTTGATGAAAGTTAAAAAACAGCGTTTACTTGAAACAGAAACCTTTTGTAACATTAAATGTCTTTACTGTCACTTCTGAAGTATTAATGTACTGCTTACTGACCCCAAACTTATGAATGGTTATGTACATTATTTATATACGCAGTATTAACATTAGGAGTAGTTTGGAAGTACTGTACCATACCTTGAACACCGCTAAAGAGAATATAGGCAAGAAACATTTTACAAGAAAGAGTAAAGGATACTGAGGTAATAAAGAGAGAATAAAAGTAAAATGGTTTTGGTAATGGGAAGGCGGGAGAAAAGTAGGCATAATAACAAGAAGGAGACAGTCTATTGCAAAGAAAGGAAGGAAACAACGAAAGTGTGGCCTTGAGAAGAATGACAGATATGCAGAGGGAGGGATAAATGTCAGGGGAGGAAAAAAATGGGAGTCTGATCCCATGTCACTCACTCTCTCCCTCGTTCTCATTCAACCGTTTCCCTCCATCTCACACACTCTGAATCCTTAGAGACAGAGAAAAGAACATGGCAGGAAGAAGGAGAGAGAGAGAGGGAAAGCGGGTAGGCGGCAGCCTCCTGTGGCTGGTCATCGAGTGTTTCCTGTGAGGATTTTCTGCTGTTTTGCCCCTAATTTTTAATCTCCTATAATCTCTGACACTCTCTCACAGGTCGCTCACGAAGCGCTGCCGTTATCTAAACTCTTTAAAAACATATTTTCAACCTCTCTCACACACACAAAACTCAGCGAACACATGAGTGACTCACTTCAGCTGATAATGTTATCCTCGAACACACGCCTCTGTTGGCACAGATGTAGCTGACAGTCTTTACATAGACAAACACAGAATGACTGCCCAGAAGGATGCATTCAAGAATTCCCAGAATGTAATCATCTTCCCAAAACATTGTAAAACATTATTCACTGCTTGGACATAAATTACTTAACTGGCTGTTCATTCTGCTTAAAGTTTAATCTTAAATGAGTCTTGAATGATTGGTAAAAGCAGCCAATTTCAATGCCACTAAAGTCCAAAACCACAAGATTTCTTTCTGTCCTATCTGCTTGAATTACTTCCCATTTATCATGTCTTCCTAGACAATAATAAAAACATGGATATAGACGTTACTGCTATAGTTCATTCCCATTGACTATTCAAAGCATTACATTTAACTTTTAGTTTTTAGGTTTGGCCAGCAATAAAAATGACTACCGCCAAATGACTCTTAAGAGTTCTTTTTACTGAATCAAATCATACAGTGTGAGTAGTGTAGCCCAATTCATAAGAAAATTACTCTTGTGAGCCGATTCATTTAATGAATCGTTCAAAAAGACAACTCTACTCACAAGTTACCTAGTTGGAATCAGTCTGACGAATCCTTCACTGACTCAGTGAAGTGAATCAACATCTGAATCACTTACTGAACTTCAAATGACTTTCAGTGATGTCCATCTCAAATTAGGCATATTATTAAGCATATTTAACATATACATATCTGGTATAAGATATATAACATTTAAATTTAGACAAAAAGCATCTAGAATCTCTTGAAAAATAGGGAAGAAAACAGCAAATCACTGCACCACAGTACAAATACTATATTTGAGCTAATATTACCCACATGAAAGAGAAGAAATACTATATTTGAGCTAATATTACCCACATTACACCCTATGAAAGACAAGAGTCATGCATGTCTAGACTATGTATGAAGTCATTTTAAGATAACGAATTAAGCTAATGCTTGCGTGCAAACAAAACACAACAGAGGCTGATCTGTGGAAATCAAGACAATTTTTATGACATGGTTGTGCCCCGATACTATATTCCAAAGTGTGAACTTTCCCCTCATTGGCCAAGTACATACTTAAAGCATAGTCCAAGTATACCAAATGGGATGAAGCCAAAAATACAGCCTGGAAAACAGGCTCTTATCCATCAACAGAAGTCCAGTGGAGAAATAACTTTCTTAAAATGTTACAGTCTCCTATTGAAATCAATCACATCTCTGCCCTGTTTTCATCCAAGGATGTTTTAATATTATTGATAGTATAAACAAAACTGGACTGTAGATGGTGATTGTCCAATAAAACCCTTTAGTTTTAATCCCCTAAAAAGCCCATTTCTAAAACCACTGAGTGGACTCTTATCCAGAGCCACAGTATTTTTTCTTACAATTTATTTACTACATAGACAGTCCCCCAGTAGCAACCTAGTTCACCAGCAACCTAGTTCACCAAAAGAGATAGTTCACCAAAAAATTCTGTTATCATTTACTCACCCTTTATGTTGTTCCAAACCTGCATGACTTCCTTTCTTCTGTGGCACACAAAATTTTGAAGAACGTTGGGGTCCATACAACACTGGACCCCACTGACAATCATTATGTGGACAAAAAAAAAAAAACCTGACATTTTTTAAAATACCCCTCTTTTGTTTTCAAAAGAAGAAAGTTAGCCATACAGATTTAGAACAACATAAAATATATATATTTAATTTTTTTAGTGAACTGTCCCTTTAAGTAAATTGTTTAAGGCCAAAAAGAGCTCATGCCTTGCCTATTGTAGGATTACAATACTTACAAACTTACAATATGGTTACCAGTCTGAGAAGTCTGACCAGATCTTTAAATGTTAGGTATACTTGCTCAAGAAAAAGCAATTCTCATTATTATTTGTAGGTCTAGGTGAGTAATGTGGGTCTGCTAATTCTGACCAGTCATTAGGTGCTACTGAAAAATGGTTATTTGGTCTGCAGTAATTTGTACTTTCCTCAAAAGTTGTGTGTGTGTTTGAGACTGACCAGTGAAGAGGTCTCCATTGCTGTAGGCTTTGCCCCGGCCCTCTTCGTCAGTGGGCACAGCCGACACCTGCTTAGCCGAGGTGCAGCCCATGGCCTCATTCCCTCCCCCCTCTCACCATCTCACCTGAGAGAGACAGAGAACACATTCAACATTCACTTTCAGGAGCCTGACAGCACACATTCAAAGTTAGAATGGACACATGATTAGCTCCATTAGAGTCTCTGCTGGGTTACGTACTACCGATCATCAGGAAAAGAAAACACATCTGAGTTGAGCCTAAACAGATCCAGACATGCTTTCTATCACAGCCCGAAGCCAGAGTTACAGATTCATCTTTTTCCCTCTTTAGTTATGAACATGTGTATCTTCAAATTGAACCAAGGCCAAGGCCAACACAAGACACACACAGCAGCCCCAAAGTATTTGGACACACTTAAAGTATGAATGTCACTGCATTATAAAAAACAAAATATCAAACCAATGGCATTTACACAGAAAGAAATATAGCACAAGCACACTTTCTGCAAAAATGTAATTAAAAGAAGTCTGTTAAGCTTTTAAGCATAAAACAAACAACAGATCAAAATTCAAGACAAAAAGTAATTGGTCTCTTTCTAGTTGTCAAGCATAAGTGGAAAATATCCATTAGGGAGTCGATTACAAACAGAAGTGATATCTTATAATAAGCAATCAGTGAAATATAAAGTATGTTATACCTTATTATGACTGACAGAACAAATGTCAAAAGCTGCTTTTTAAAATCTGTATTTAGGAGCCAAACCCCAAAGGGGCTGTAGCTTCTATTGTAATTGTTAGTTTTCTTTTTTTATTCTTCCTCCCTAATGGGAGTCTATGGTAGCCCTATGAACGGTACATAGGAAAATTATGAAATTTGGCACACTTGTAGAGGTGGTAATGAATAGTAATCTGACCAACTTTGGGGTCTCTAGGACCAATTCTATAACTCCACCACCAGCTCAAAAATGCACTTTTCAAATGGTTATAACTTTTGAACCCTTTATCATAGAAACAAAATTCTTAGTACACCATCACATTCAATATATTACGACTCCACCCATTAAAGTAGTCACCATTTTAAGATGTACTGTAATTTTTTTTCGCTACTCCTACTTCAAATTTTGGCCAAGGTGAAGTTAACAATTTTGACCCAATTCTGGGCAATTGTGGTCTAATGGTTAGAAAGTCAGACTTGTAACCCAAAGGTCGTAGGTTCGAGTCTCAGTACCGGCAGGAAATGTAGGTGGGGGGAAAGAATGAACAGCGCTCTCTTCCACTCATTACCCACAACTGAGGTGCCCTTGAGCAAGACACCTATAGCCCAATTGCTCCAAGCAAAAATGGCTGGCAAATGAAATGTTTGTCAGAAGATCATGATTTGACCTTGGGTCATGCCGAATACATCAATACTTATTTTGCCAGGATCAACAAATTGCATGTCCGCCATTTTGAAATTTGACAAACTGATTTTTTTTTTTAAATGCTTTGACAGACAAAATTTGGTAGGGTTCATGGACACCATGTCTCTAAGGTACCTGAGAAGTTTGAACACAGGGCCACCTGTGTTCAAACTACTGTTCCAGAGATATAAGATTTTTTGCAAAAACACAACTTTTGAAAACAATGTTCAAAATTTGTTCCCTCATTTTTGGAATCGGCAGTAACCAAAGAACATAATGATAATCTCATTTGTCATTTTCCATCAATTTGCCTGTCCGCCATATTGAAGTAAATGAAAAACTTCAGAAAAAGTTTTTTCGCTACTCCTCCTACAAATTATGTTCAATTTTGTCAAAAAAAAAAAAAAACTGATCAGATGAACTTTGGACCGAACCGCACAAAAATGCTTATTATGTTAGTTAGCTTTGCATGGCTTTTGTGTGCTCATTCTGGTCTTGGAAGGTCTCCTCAGCAACCTGATGACTGTGGGTCAACTGAGTAACGCACCGTGATAAGCAACAAGCCCCGAACCTTTCAGGTCATGGGTTCGACTCCCGTGTGGGGCATGCCCAGACCACAAGAAGTACTGTGGTCAGAAATTGTGCAAAATTTGCTTCTGTTCCAGACATTGTCTTTCTGAGAATTATCTAATGTGAACTTATTAAATATAACATGCGGTGCATTTATATACAAAATCTTCATTTTAAATGAATTCTCACTTAACCTCAGCAGCTGGGTGAACGCTGAGTAATGTGTTATGAATCCCATATGATGCAATGTCCAAATTGTTACTGATATGCCAAGTACATTCAAGAGTTTACTTGGCTCATCATTGTACCGATTTCTTAATCTTTTAGTAATCTTAGGATGGGTATGATGACTTTTTAGACTTTCAAAAATCCGAAAATCTTTGCAATAGTGCAATAAAGCCCTGTAGACAAGCAGATTGCAGAATGGATAGATGGATGGAATAACAAACTATACTTCATCGAAGCTATAGAACATGAACTATAGAACAATTCAAAAGTAACAATTAGAACCAAAGTTGCTACATTTCAAATCTTTATTACAATGAGGCCTAAGTTTTTATACAGTCATTTTAAGACTTTTAGGACCAAACGTCATTATTACATTTAGAGAATTACTTAAATATTTTATTTAGGGCCAAAAACTACAGTTTTGCCTTCAACATTTCAAGTCTCTGTGAAATTAAGCAAATCAAGGTGTATGAGTGGTGTGCTGTGTAAAGCAACAGGCAAGATGTTTGAAGATTGTTTGATCAAATCCAGTGTGTAGCAAGACTTCGTGCCATGTGAACTGTGCAATGCCCATAAGGTAAATCTTGCGTCCAAAAATGTCAAATGTCCATATAGGGCTTGGCCCCATAGTTGTTGCATGCAGCTATATTTTAAATTAGTGCTGTTATGGTGTTTTGGTTGTGAACAACTCAATGAATCTGTTGAATTAATATTTAAAAGAATCACTCATAAAACTCAAAATGAGTAAAACGAATGAACGAGTAAACAAATCTGAATGAGTCTTTTTGGTCAACTGAATCAATCCCCTCTTAGAGGATTCAACTCTAAGACTCCTGAACAGAATCAAGTATCACTGTTAGATTGTAATAACACATCAAAATTCATAAATGTTGTGTTAATTTGTGAAGATTATCATGATGAACAAAACGTGTAAGAATCAAACTTTTGTTGATCACAGACATTATTTATGCAACTATCCAAAAGCCAATCTAAAAAATTTGTGTTTTTGTTGATGGAACCAGAGTGATGCTAACTTCCATGTTGGCCCGCAAAAATACATCACAGCACTCTATATGTTTTGTGGCCATTCCACATAAAAACACCCTCAGAATCAGTGGCAGAGGGACTCAGAAATGAGGGGGACAAATTGAGAGAAGACAAAACAGAAGAGTGAAAGATCAAAAGAGCCGGCTACTCCTCCTCCTCTCTCTCTCTTCTCGTTTGAAGTTGTCAGGAGGGGCAGTGTTTAGCTCTGCCTTTAGCAGCACGGGGCACAGGACAAAGCACCAGGTGTACAGGCGAGAGAAAAGTGTGCGAACGTGTGCGTGTATGTGCGCACTCATGAGCTCAACAGCTCTCTGCTGCAAGTCTTGAGTAAACAAGATCTACCTCTCAAGACTGTGGAGGTTTGGTACACCATTCCATAAAAGCCTGTGAAAGTATAATCACCCACAGTAGGGGATTTCAATGAGGAAGCGTTTAGATTTACACCATCTTGGGTCTGAAAAGAGTGTTATCCATTCAAGTAGCTCAGTATTGGAATGGCCTTCATTTGTGAAGTTCTATATATGGTCTGCCACTTGTATAACTGCTGATCAAATATACTTAGCTAATTTGATAATGCTTTCAGTTACCAATAAGAGTATAGTCTCCTCAGCTCGGTTTAACAGTTTTAATATGTTTAAATAATTTTTTCCCTTCAAATAAATACAGAAAATGAAGAGAAGTGTGAAGAAAGCATCGTTGGTTACACAAAGACAGAGGCTGAATTTGGAATAGCATGGTGTAGTCTTAAAAATAAAGGTTCTGTATTGGCATTCCATGAAAACCTTTAGCATCTATGGAAACTTTTCAATCCACAAAGGGTTCTTTACGGTGTAAAAAAGTTCTTAGTTTAAGAATAGTTTAAAAATTGTTAGTTTAAGAACTGTTAACTTAAAGGTTCTTTAGGGAAACGAAATTGTTCTTCAAGTGGCATTGCTGTGAAAATGCCCTTTTGGAATCTTTATTTTGTGTAGCGTAGTACTCGAATTATTATAGGCAGAGTACGAGTAGAAGGGTACCATCCTATTCCAAATCTGTTTTTTGATCGATGGCAGACCTGTTTGAAAACAGTCATTTTGCTTATCCTTTTGGTGATGCTAGTTATAATTTTTAATGTGGTGGTGACAAATCAGGAAAAATAAAAATGAATTCACCCTTGTGTTACCAAACAGAGGTTGAGAGAGTCTGTTCACGCATCTTATGACTGAAACATAAACAAGAAGCCATCTGGGCACTTGTGTCAGGTTCACTTTCTCTTACGCAGACAGAATGTTGACGTCTGTGTTCTGTAACTTTTAAGCCATGAGTATACATGTACCAAGAAGATCAATGCTGCGTGTGCTGCTATACAGGTCACGTGAGTGTCACGGGATGGTTGAATCTGTGTCAATAGGACAAGCCTAATGACTAAAACACACTAACTAATCAGATGCAAACAAAAGCTTCAATTCCAAAGTAAAAAAAAAAAAAAAAAAAAAGTTTAAGGGCGAAAAATGTGAATAAAGCAGCATTTCCATGCTAAGTGTTTAAGAGATTCAGTCACATGACTTTTTGATGTGCATATAGGATGCACTGATATTAAAATTCTGACTGATAATAAATAGGCCAATAATGATTTTCATGTTACAGCTAATAACTGATATTAAAATTCAATTGTCTAAATTAAAATAAAACACTAAAATTAAAATTGTTTTAAAAGCTAGTAGGCTACAACAAATTTAGGCATCATAATATTTTAATGTACAGTATATGAAAAATAGATAGCGACAGTAAAGACAAAAAAAAAAAAAAAAAAGTATATTTCAATTAAATGCTGCTGTTTTGAACATTCTATTCAAAGAATCCTGAAAAAAAAAATATTATGATTTCCACAAAAATATTAAGGAGCACAACTGTTTTCAACATTGATAATGAGATGTTTCTTGAGCACCAAATCAGCAAATTAGAATGATTTCTGAAGGATCGTGTGACACTAAAGACTAGAGAAATGGCTGCCGATAACCGTTTATTAGATTAATGTATTTCTATTGTAGGTTATGTGCATATTTTTTTTTTAAAAATTGTTTTTGCCTCTTGGGGAAAAAAAAAAAAAAAAAAAAATATTGCATGAAAATGTGGATGGAAACCTGATTACAAAACAGACATACTTTCAATGTGCACAACACCTGCTCAACCAACAAACATACACATCATCAACCCCCTTATCATGTCTCAAGGCAAACAAACAAACAAACAAACATGCAATAACCTCGGACAATAGAAATAATCGACTAATGTGAGGACAAATGAATAACCTACTTTCTAAGCAACAGCCTTAAAGATGAAGTCAAGCAAGACAGCATCACACCCCTACAACACACAAACACAAAAGTACACACCCTCCAACAGGCCGCAGGGCTGAGAGCTGTCTGAGCCACCGCTCACCCTGAAAAACAGGCTGATCGGGAGAGCACAAGAATCAGGGAAGAACAAAACGCATCCTCTGAAGCTCAGCTGAGACGGGATAACAAGAACACCAAACCCCTTCTCTGAGGAACCAGAGGAGACCCCGTTCATTCATCTACGCCTGTGACCGACCGAGCAGGACAGCAGTCCCCCCCACCATAACATTTACTCACCCGCAAAGGCTGTAGCATCAACTCTCTGTCCCACTTTAAACAGCCTGCTGAGACACACAGTGAAAACATCTCAGTGATGTCATGATTATCTTAAGACTAAAGCCTCTTTCTCTTTCGTTCCTTCTTTATGTCTTAAGCAGGGTGAGCAGTGCATGGTTTGGGGGTGGAGAGATGTTAAAATAATAGAGCTACTGTTTAAAAAGGGAACTCTCTAGCCATGAGAAGCGAGTGGGACGAACTGAGAGAGTAGACAGAGTTCAAATTAGAGGAAGCAAAGAGACTGAAAAACAGATGGGAAGATAAAGGTGTCAAAGATGGTCAAGGTGACACTTTACAACTGTTTATGCCCAGAACAACAGTTAAAAGCAGTGGTTCTCAAACTTTTCACCCAGCAGACCACTTAAACAGCAAAACAACAATTGCGGACAATTGAAGGAAAACCCAACCTCAAAACAATTCTCTACACCATAATTATTAATAAATAATTGTTATCATATATACATATAGGGCTGGGCGATACGGCAAAAAAAATAAAATCTCAATTTTTTCAGAACGATTAACCGATTCACGATTTCAATTTTTTTTTTTTTTTTTTTACTGTTTAACTAGTCAACTTAAAAACTTAACTACAATTTGATTTAAGTAACATTCTCTTTATTAATAATCTGGTTAAAAAAGTTCCATTCCAAGTGCACCACACATGAAGTGATCAACATGGTGTAAATGTAAAACAATTTGTTAAATATCTTTGCAGAAATATGCCTGAAATATGAAGGCAAATGTTGTACAAACTTATCCTAAACACATCCTATATACTCAGAAATAATATAAAATAAGAAAATGCTAAATATTTCTTAGCCAAAAAGTAATAGCAATAAATAACACCAGTAATAGGCTATTAATAACAGCAAATGCTTTGTAAAAACAGAAAACAACTGCAGCTTTCAGCCTGTCACCATCATGCGAACATGAAATATCAAACAGGTTTACAGGTTTTTGCATTCCATTGCGCTATTTGTCCTATTGTTTTTATGTTTGGCGGACATGTTTAGGTGTTGCACTTGTGTCTCGCGTCTTATGCAGCATCTCACCCATGAAACGGTATTCTACAAACACGACGGTCAAGTTAAAAAAAAAAGCTCAACTTAATAACTTTGCCTTTTTTTCCCCTCATTCCACTGCCTGCGTCTCATTTTTATAACGCAATAACGCATTTCTGAACGAACAGCCGCTTAAGACTAGTGATGTGTTCTACGTTCATAGAGCGTCACATGAGAGCGGTTAATCAGGCGCGCCGGCGCAATCATGAGGTCGGATCATTTTCTTCTCCTAATACGGTTATCATTGCTGTATTGTCAACATGTCCAATTATAACGCTTGCTAACATTTTTATTCAAAATCGCGATTTCTCGATTTAAAAAAATAATAAAATCGAAGCAAAACATTAAATTCGAATTAATCGAAAAAAAAAAAATCGGAAAAATCGCCCAGCCCTACATATATTAGTGTTGTCAAAAGTACCGACTTTGGTACTAAGTTAAACCTACAAAACGCATCCTCTGAAGGTCAACTGAGACGGGACAACACGAACACCAAACCCCTTCTCTGAAGAACCAGAGGAGACCCCATTCATTCATCTATGCCTGTGACCGACCGAGCAGGACAGCACAGTCGGCTTTTATCTGTGCAAGTTCTTTGGCGTCAGTTTGGTGTGTCCCTACCTTTATGCTCACAGAGGGGGTCTTTATTTGATTAAAAATACAGTAACATTGTGAAATATTATTACAATTTAAAACAACCACTTTCTATTTTAATATATTTTAAAATGTAATTTATTCATGTGATGGAAAAGCTTAATTTTCAGCATCATTACCCTTCTAGTCTTCAGTGTCACATGATCCTTCAGAAATCATTCTAATATGCTGATTTGCTGCTCAAGAAACATTTATTATTATTATCAATGTTGAAAACCTTTGGGCTCTTAATATTTTTTGTATAAACATTTGTTTTAGGATCTGAAAGCATTTATTAGAAATATTTATATTTTATTTAAACTTTTATTTCAATTAACAAAATGTTTTTTAATAGATTTGGTTAATGATAACCCTGAAATATACCCAGGAAACCAATTTTCCTTAGAAAGCAGAACTAATTAATGTTTCCATACAGGTTTTCCAAACACTACCCCCAACTTTTGAGGGAAATCAAGCTATCAATGATTTCGATTTGTGTTGACAGTTTAAGCTAGCATAAGAACAGCTGTTTTAAGACCAAAATATAAACTCACTTTTTCATTAAAAAAAAAAAAAAAAAAAACACACATTGCTAAAATTTCTCATAAATCCATTCTTAAACCGTCCCATTGAGTTGAAATGAGACAATTTACTGAAGAATGGTGTCACATACTATTCACACAAAAACTCATTCTACTCGTATTTCATGAACAAGAGCCAGTGTATGCAGCCAAGAGTAGAAATCTTACTTGCAGAAGTCCGAATCTGTCCATCCACTGTCACACCGTACCACTCAGGGCTGTCCCAACACCGCCTGTATCTGACTGACTCAAACACTGACTTCACCCCTCAACAACTGATTTGTGCCTGTCACCTCTATAATGCGTGTGCATCTAAAGCTTTGTGTCTGTGTCGCTACTGTCAGAAAAAATACAAATGACTCATAAACAACACACACCTCTCATGTAACTAGTCTGAGTCTTCTAATATATCAGCATCTTCAAAACAACATCTTTGTATCTTTCCTTTCTGCAATTACTAATGAGTACAATTTCTCCTCCAGCAAACACACACACAGGGCTACAGCTTCGTGGAAATATACTCCGGGGTCAGGTCTCTAATTTTTCCGTATCCGTCTCTATAAAGCTGACAAGCGCCTCCTAATTCTGCCTATAAATATTCATTTGAAATTAGAAAACCATCTATTATATACCAATTCTGTTGCCTGCTGCTGCATAATTGGTCTGCCCGTTTCCTGTAAGTATACACACAGCTTTCTAATGAGCTCTTGAAAGTCTCCAAATGAAAATCCCTCCCACTGTGCGAAACTCATTTACATCCCTTTACAAAATGTTTACTAATACAGCAAAATCTGAATAAGGTTTAAAAATGTCATGCTTCCATCTAAATGACACCGGTAGTAGACGGCAGTGTTATTTAAACATTGAAATGAGTGTGTTCTTCTGTCTCGGCACGTACACAGGGGACAGCGTCAAACGGAGGAATGGAGAAGATGTCCATGCTTGACAACAGCAGAGGAGGTTGTTTGATCCGTGTCATATCAGAACAGCGAGCAACGGTTAGTCACAAACAACCTTCAGCCTGACCTCTACCCCATGGAACAAAAGGCGTTACAATACTCATCCTCAAAAAGTCACCTCTGAACCACGCTGTCCCTTCTTTAGATGACTGGATTTGTAATTGACCCCATCAACGCTTTCCAAGGCAGGAAGGTTCTAAGAGTGTGCAGTTATAGTATAGCAGGGTCGTCACGACTCACTAGACATAAATGACATATGGGGCTTAGAAAGTAATTTTTTTTTTTTCAAAGGATGCATTAATATTTATTGGCCATAATTTTTATATTTGGGTCAATGACGTGACGGTTCATTTTTTTGTACAAAGGCCTTAATAATAATAAAAAACAAAGATACGACATTTAAAGTATGTAAGGTAGTACAACTAGATCTGTTTTATTCGAATCCAAAAGGTTTTAATTATATTTTGCTACATATAAAGGTATTTTAAAGATTTTGAACTGTCAAAAGGTCATTTGGTTTAACCGTCCCAAGGCCATTACAGCCATTTCATTTGTGATTAAAATATCTTAAAATGTAATAAATGTATATATTTTTTGTTCTGGCATGATTTTATAACATCATATATTAACAGTGCAAAATGGTATTAAAATTAAGTGTAGAAGTTGTGGCTTTGTTATGAGAAAGAATGTCCAGAAAAAAATGTTTTATTGATGTCATTGAGTAACCAATATAAAGGGACCATTTTGGATCAAGTCATGCGCTCAATATCATGTGACAGGATGTGACATCATTCAGACACCTGTAAAGGCACAGTAACTAACTCTCTCTTAACTATTTGAAAAATTCATGTTTTCACTTGCTCATACGCATGTCCCGAAACATTAGGTCATTCAGTACAACCGCTATAAAACATGGAAAATGTTTAATGTAATATTTTAAAAACGTGTACTAAATATAAAATGTTTGATTGTCTTTTTGCTAGCTAGCAAGCTAACAAGAAATCAGCCTGTTAGCATTGTTCGAAAATATCGCAATTCGGTTTAACCAAAAAAAGTGTCATTCGGTAAAATCGAATGACTTTTTAGGTGACAAATTTTGTCCAGCTTGTAAAAAAAATGACAAAAGCAGTGTTAATTGATTATAAAAACCACATAATCTCATTATTAATACTTAATAAAACTTCAAAATTAATTATATCTCCATTAGGTTTTTTTTTTTACACTTTTAAAAACCTTATTCGTCACTGACACATTTTCATATCATAGGCAATAACCGAGAAAAAAAAAAAAAAAACAGTTAAAAATTCTGTACCATTGTCTAAATGAATGAAAACAACAACAACAACAACACTACATCAAATAAGTATAAATGTACAGTACAAAGTGTCAATTTGAAATAAATAAAGATTAAAAGTATAAAGGTACAAATATTATTATATAAATATGAATTACTACTACTACTACTACTACTACTAATAATAATAATAATAATAATAAACACCATCAACCTGGCGTTCAAAAACTATATTTTGGTTATCAGCTCAGGTCAGTCATAAGACACATTGTTTACTTTTTGTACTGTTTACAAAATACTTTATATAAACAATGTAAACACAAATTAAAAATCTTCTTGAGATCTGCGGCAGAGGGGAATTGAGTTCATCATACTAAAAAAAAAAAAAAAAAAAAAAAATATTCACATAGCTTTATAAAACATGGAACATGCAGTCATATGGACTATTAAATTTTGCTTTCACATGAAAAAAAAAAAAGCAACAAAAAGTTTTTGCTAAATAGCTCTATCTGTGTTGTGTTCCACGTAAGAAAGACAGTCATAGAGGTTTGGAAGGACATGAGGGTGAGTAAATGACGACAATTTTCCTTTAACCACAAGACAAAACCATCCCACACCGTACAAGAGTCACTCGGATCAGGTTGTGCTGTCATCATACTAAAATCAAAAGTTGTAATTCACAAATAAATGCAACTTCCTCGGTCATCAGAACCATACCACACAGAGCTCTAACACTGCAACAGGAACCTCCCACATAGACCTCTTGTAGCTATGGAAACCTCCTCTCTGAGTGATGTCACCCTGATATTGCATCATAACCCCATGAGCTAATTGGGTCGCTTTTCTCAGGTCCTGTGAACTGAGCGGGAGAAACTGAATAAAACAGACCGAGCGGGAGATGGGAGCTGTGGTGGTGGAGAAGCTTGAAATTGACTGACCAAGAAGAGGACCCACAGTCACTATTAATAGCCATTCAGCCTCTTCAGTCACCAGAACAAAAGCCATATGTGCGCAAAGCAACACACACACTGCTTATGGATGAGAGAGAGACAGATGGAGGTGTCAGACTGATGAGAGATCACGAGAGGGAGAGGTACAGAGCCGGCCGTGTCCCCCCCATTGCAAAGACTAATTTCCTTAAATTGTTTTTTCAGTTTGTTTCAGATTTAAAAAAAAAAAAAAAAAAGAAAAAGAAAAGTGACTGAGCAGTTGTTTTACATCTTCATGTGGTTCCTGACTTCCCAGCGTGGCATATTACATGCTCTACAACATTGCTATAGAGTCCCATGAAGCATAATTTGTTGTTAATTACAGTTTTTCAGTAAAGTTTAATGTTAATTAAGGCCATTTATTCTGATTTTGTGTGTCAATTTGTTGCAGCCATGAATCAGCCCATAAAAATAAAGCAGTTCAGAGTCAAAATCTAACTTGCATTTACATTAAACTGTACTAAAATTCAGCTCATTGGGTCTGGGTTCATTATAAATACAATATGTTAAAAAAAAGCCTGTCTCATGTAAGATCTATTTTAAGGTGTCATGGCATGGATTTTTTTTATTATTTTCATATGTTCCATGAGGTACACTTATGATGGTAATAAAGTTTTTTGCACAAAAAAGCAAAAACCTACGGAGCCCCGCACATGACATGCAAGAAAAAAAAATGTAATTGTGAGCACGATTTACTAATTCGTTGCCTCAATTTACTAAACATGCACATGATTTATAAATCGAGGGAACGAAATAATAAAACGTGTGCACGTTTTAGTAAATCGTGCGCACGTTTTATTATTTCGTTCCCTCGATTTATAAATCATGTGCATGATTTATAAATCGAGGGAACGAAATAGTAAATCATGCACACGATCTAGCCTACTATTTTTTTCCTGCATGTCATGTCTGGGGCTCCGTAAAAAAACAAACATATTTTCATAAAAACTATTTTCAACCTTCATTCTAACCCTGTCTGAAATTACTAGTTTTTAAAGGGGCGGCTCCTTTAAGGCTTGTCAAACGGCCACTGTTATGATTGGCTAATGCCAATCGCATTGGAAACCGTATCTAAGCCCACTCGCTATTGCACGTGTTTTGAAAACATTATCCAATATACAGGCATGTGAATGGCTAAAGACAAAAAAAAAAAAAAAAAAAAAAAAAAAAAAAAAAAAAAACACTTTATGGCAGTTAAACTTGCAATTAATCCGCAAATCACGTGTGCTGAACCGTACAGATCACGGATCAACGATGACCTGTTTAACCCCTTGTTTATAAAGTTTTAAATATGGATATTTTTCATCCAAAAACCCATCGCTTCGCTTCAGAAGGCATTTATTAACCCTCTGGAGTCATGTGGAATACTGTTATGATGGATGGATACACTTTTTTTGGGCTTCAAAATCATGAGTGCCATTCACTACCATTATAAAGCTTGGAAGAACCAGGATATTTTTTAATATAACTCCGAATGTGTTCATCTGAGAGAAGAAAGTCATATTCACCTAGGATAGCTTGAGGGTGAGTTAATCATGGGATAGTTTTCACTCACAGTTTTCAGATTTTTCGCTCACAGCATCCTTCTCGAAAGCATCCTAAGCGAAGTTGATCATAGAGACCACTGGTGCCAATGGCTCTACGATCTACTTAGGCTTACGATGCTTTCGAGAAGCGCAGCCGAGTATGACAAACCTAAAAGAGTCAGTTCTCAGTTCAGTGAGTCAGAGAGTTGTTAAGACAGATCACTTATCTGAAAGAGGCGATTCTCAGTTCAATGAGTCAGTGAGCTCATTAAAAAACCACTCAGGCTGATTCAGTCAGATTCATTAATGAATTGTTAATCCGATTCATCGACTAAAGAACGATTTGTTCACAAATTTGACATAAATAAATAGTGTATCAGACATTGCTAAAGAGTTAGTTCACCCAGAAATGAAATTTCTGTCATTAAGTACTCACCCTCATGTTGTCCCAAACCCGTAAGACCTTCGTTTGTCTTCAGAACACAAATTAAGACATTTTTGATGAAATCCGAGGCTATCTGATTCACACATAGGCAGCAATGTCATTGCACCTTTTGAGGTCCAGAAAGGTATTAAAGACATCGATAAAATAGTCAATGTGACCACGTAACCACAACAGCCAATACTGAGCCCGCGTTCGGACATAAACACGGACGGAAGCTCTGTCATTATTAACGTCATTATTTTTGTTTTGCGCACAAAAAGTATTCTCGTCGCTTCATAACATTAAGGTTGAACCACTGTAGTCACGTTGACTATTTTAACGATGTCTTTAATACCTTTCTGGACCTCAAAAGGTGCAATGACGTTGCTGTCTATGTATGGTTCAGATACACTCGGATTTCATCAAAAATATCTTAATTTGTGTTCCGAAGATGAACGAAGGTCACACCAAGCAGAAAGTCAGCCTTCAGGCAATTTTTGTTCGTCAGCCGAGTAAGTTTTCTCAGTGTGTTCCGCACCGTCAGCTGAAGTTGGTCCTCGTCAGCTTTTTTTCGGCCGATTCCGACATGTTGAATCGGCGTCGGAGCTCGTCGGTCAGTCGGGCCATCTGATCATTCTGGTTGGCTGTTCAGCTACTGCCACCTGCTGGTACGGAAAGGCATTTCTTCTTACGCAGGCGCAGAATGGACATGCTACTTGGCCGTCGGGTGTCGAGCGTCGGTTTGGTGTGTCAGGGCAACTTTGGACCCAGACGCTGCCGACGTGAGCCAACCCCGCAGTCTGCTTTCGTTGTCACTAGCGCGTCGGCGTCGGCTTGGTGTTTTCCGGGCTTTACGGGTTTGGGGCGACATAAGGGTGAGTACTTAATGACAGAATTTTCATTTTTGGGTGAATAAACCATTCAAATCACATTCTCAGTTGAGTCATTGAGTTGATTCAACAACCGCTCGGACCGATTCATTAACGAATTAATCAGTCAGGTTCTCTAAACCGCTTCAACTGATTCATTAAAAAGATCCGAATAAAAAGGAATGTTTCATTTACAAATCAAACATCGCTAAATCACCCATAGCTCCCTCTAGTCTTACACTCAAACACACCGTCATACACTGAATGTGCGCTACGCTAGTGAAAATACTGCATATGAAAGCACAGTGACAGAAGGACACACACAGCTGCGCCATGGCAGAGACAGAGGGCGCATTGTCTGCCCGCAGGACAGTGGACACACACGTGTACGTGTGCATGCATGCCAACCCAGGTGTCTTTTGTTTTCATTACTTCCAGTTCAGCTGTACTACGTAAAAACGTAGTCATCAATATGACAGACACATCACATTAACCACCCACTGAACTCACCTATTCCTGCCTTAATGGCTATGTCTGAAAACCTAGTGAACTGCCTACCTAGACAGGATTTTGGGCATCATAGGAGCCAAAAAATGATGCCTAAGATGCCAAAAAATGCTGTGTAGGCTGGCAGCACGCTAGGTTTTGAGATACAGCCGAAACAACAATGCAGCCCAGAATCACTGTTCAAAGATCAGATAGAACTGATCATGCAAAAAAAGAAGAACCAGTCAATAGCCAAACCAGGAATCGAATCACCAAAGACAAGAAACAAAGAGAAGCAAACGGTTTGCATGTACCAATTAACACAAACACTCCCTGAATCAGCACAAAAATGCATATATGTGACAGGGAAACACTCACTTGTCAGAAGTGACCCGCTCGGTCCACTGGCGGCGGCTCACACACACACAGACGGACGGGAATATGCGCTGCTGTAGTGATGTGGACCGCTGGCTTACAGCCCGCACTCCTGATTTGCTCGAAGAACTGCAGCCATCTTGATGAAGCCCGTGTGGCAAACCAACCACATGCCTAGACGTAGGAGGGGAGGAGGAACTAGTCGAATTATCCTTAACATTTTCTCCTTATCACCCCCAGTTGCATGTCTTAAAAAGTCTCAATTGCTTAAGCCGAGTAATAATATGCTTGTTTTGACTAATAATATTTCATGTAATGTTCTGTTCTTTTCATTTATAATGTGTTTTATATATTTATAATGATACATTTTATTTATAGTAATGTTTATTCGATATATTTATTATATAAATATTTGTTTTTATGTATGAATTTCTCTATACTACAGTAAAATAATAAACATATAATTGATAGTCTACATTTATTCTTACACTACCGTTAAAAAGTGTGGGGTCGATAAGATGTAATGTTTTTGAAAAAAGTCTCCACTGCTCACCAAGGCTCAATTTATCTGTTTAAAAATGTAGTAAAACAGTAATATTGTTAAATATTATTACAGTTTAAATGAACTGTTTTCTATTTTAAAACGTTTTTTTTTTTCTGTGATGGCAAAGCTGAATTTTCAGCAACCAAGTTGTGTGGTTTTACTGTACACATTACACTTTAGATGCAACAGCCTTACTACTGCTTTAAATTATTACATACGCAAGTTCATAAAGCTAAAATGTAATCAAGTCCCCGCTCCCGTAATAAATATCACACATGTGATAGAAGGTCTATCCAATAAAAAGGAGTCATATTAAAATTTTCAATCAATTTTATTGAGCTTATCACGTTTCATGCCCCCTGGCATGGTCTCCCAGTCAATTAATTAACTACTAGGAGCAATGGAGCAATAGCGTCCTCTGGCGGATCCTTTAGGATGCTTCACATGTCTCCTTCATTCTTGGAAAAAAAAAAACTGTCACTGACATGCAAAGATGTCATCCGTGGTCCTTTAATGCCTCTTTTTGAAAGATTGACCTTGTCGTAAAGTCATTAAGTGGACTGAATGTATAAGACCGTTAAATACTTAATGTGGAAGGAGCATTTTTGAACTTTGGGTCTTATTCGTATGAGAGCCCCAGGCTGATTCTCTTAACAATTAAAAACAATAAACATACATACAAACACTCAAACATACACATATATCATTCCATAAAGGATCTAAAATATTCTTTTGTTCCAGACCCTTGAAACTGAGACAAGAACCAAATATGAATCCTACGGCTAAAAGCAATTCATCACAGTTAAACCAGCCATTAAATTAATCAATCCTTCAGATGATTAATCAGCACTGATGATTTAAGCCTGCACTTCAATAATCAGAGAATCCATTAGTTAGAAGGAAGACAAAAACAGGAGTGATTGTGTACCCTAGACATGTAGAGAAAGAGATAAGTTGTAATGCGTGGGTGAAATCTGGAATAGAGTTTGTCAGCGTTCAGATGAAGAGAACAGGATATATGTGAATCAGAATGAAGCCCCTGAGAAATGGCCGTAGAAAATGAGCTCTTTGAGTCAGAGTTCTTAACGCGCCTATCTGATAGATTGTCCCTATTCGACAGAACTGATTTCTCAGTCTGTGCTATGGCTGGGACGTGCTAGCGGAGTCCGAGATGGAGGGGAATGTCAAAGCTCATCCTTCTCCATCTGCTTAAACGCTTCCAAGTCCTCCTGCCAATCAGCCATCAGCGAGTCCATCGATTGGCTGCCGGAGTCGCCGTCCACCGCAGGCTCCTCCCCTACGTCCACGGGGATGTAACTGCCAAGTCCCTCCACTGGCTGAACTGCATCTTGACCCACGCCTGCTGTCTGTTCCTGAGTAGTGACTTGTGATTGGTCGACAGGTTCTGAGGAGGTGGAGGAACTGTGGTCTTTCTCCTCTGTGGAGCAGTCCTCTTCTTCTGCTCCATCTGTACCTTAAAAAAAAAAAGGAGGTCAGTTGAATGAACCTTAAGAAATCTATCTAATATCTATTACACATCACTGGGAAAACCTAGCGGACCACATTAGGTGTGGAGAATGATGGTATCATCATCAAAATTTGAAGAAAATTAGATTAGAAGGAATGCAGATTTTGCGCTAATAGAAGTCCATAATCTTATGGTGTGTTCAAGTCCTCCTGGGAAGTTCGTATTTACGAGTTGTAAAACAAGTCACTTTGATCAGAGCACGATGGCGATGTACCTTTTCTACGAAAAATTCAGCAAGATTTTTTAACTCTATTTAACTGAATAAAAAAATCTGCATTGTGCGTGTTTTTGCATTGTTATGTTTTTGTTCAATTTATCAAGGTGCTGTAAATTAAATTATATATTCTATCATAACTGCACAGTACTGTAATTTTTTGGTATGCAACTTCGCTAGTTTAATTTTAAATGAAAAATTAAAAACAAGTGGGTTGCATGAAGGGAAACCCAAGGAGGAGGAGTACTTACTGCCATCCAACAGGGTGCCCGGGAGGGCTTTCCCCTTAAATATGGCTTCTGCTCATCCAAGTAGGAAAGTAGGGAAAAAAGAGAAGTAGTGGAAAGGGAAAAAAGTTACAAACACAGAGTGAAAGAGTAATAAAGGAAGAATTAGAAAGGAATGAAAGTAGAAGATGCAACATGCACAACCTCACAATGATTCCTCACATATTAACCAAATTCATGTCTCCGAAGTGTCTCACCTCTGTCTCTAGCTTTATCACTGAGCAGCACCTCCACTTCCTTGTACTCCTTTAGAGCCTCCAACAGGATATTGCCCTCTTTGTGGAACAGGAAGAGGAGTGGTAAAGTGACATCATCAGTGTTCCGACCATCTCCCGCCATCTGGAACAATGGGGCCGTATCACTGCTGCTGCCCTCATTATCATCTAAACAGAAGTGACAAAACAAAAAGAGTGAGACATAAATACTTTGTTTAAGTCGCCATTTTCAAGTACAGGACATTAAGTAGATGAGGGGTTTTCAAACAGGGGTCCTGGGGGACTCCAGGGGCCCATAAAAGGGTTCTGGGGGGGCCGTAAAAAATTTGAGAGAAAAAAATAAAAATACAAAATGTAATTTTAGGGCTGTCAACGTTAACTGTAAAACTGCTTCAGAACAATATTCAGTGTGAAAAGTGCTATACAAATTAATGTGAATTTAAAAGTAAAATTGATGGGGAAAAAAGATACACTGTCAACTTAATACAAACTAAATTTCCAGATAATGTTTTAATTATTTTCTTGGCCTTCAGTACATTAACAATATAAAAGCCACATTTTTAGTTTTGTTTAGGAATAGGCCTTTTTTTTTTAAAACACATTTGGGGGTCCTTGGCATCAAAAAGTATTTAAAAATCCTGAAATAGATGACTTTAATGGTTGACTCGCTAAAACATTTCTCACCGATGACGATGCCTCCGATGGCCCCAGCTTTCTGAATGTGCCTAGCCTTCTCTGCAAACATGCACTGGCCTCTCTGGAGCAGAGCGATACGGCCTGCCACAATCTCACTGTTACTCAACTCAGAACAGCCGTTATAGGGCTCCGCTACGGTTACGAACCCACGCACCTGAGGGAGAGGGAAAAAGAGAACAGAATACACAATGTAGCATGGCTATAAAAAAATTATACCCTTTAGCAAGAACAAACCCAGAACAGCACAGAAATAGCCAAAAAAAAGTGAGAAAGTACACAATAAAAAGTCACAGTTAGTCATACTCACTCCAGAACTGCTTTTGGAAAGATCCAATCCAAACTGCGCAGGGCCTGCGGTCAGTACCACTCTACCAAAAAAGGGGTGCGACACAATTTGAACAGCTCGTGGAGGAAGCTGTTCTTTCTGCTGCTGGCTGGAGAGCTCCATCATTTCCTGCATAAAACGCATGCCGTCCTCTGCAGCGACTGCACTCACCGCCTGTAGAGAGAGAGAAGGATTTAAGTTTTAATCTACAGATACGAAATATAAATTACATAGTATAATTCTTATATCTAGGTCTGGTATACCTGTGTTGCGTGCTGAACGAGTTGTACTCTGCCATCCTTTAGGTGGATGAGACTCACACCCATCCGCCTCAGCAGCTCCAGATGTTCGGGGTTATTGGCCATGAAGTCTTGAGCCCTAAGAGGAGGACGGCCCATACCAGGCTCTCTGAGAGAGATGAAAAGAAGAAGAAAAATTCATCACTATCTTCTTGAAAATCTTGTGTAATTTCCACCAGACCACTTGCATTTTTTATATTAAAATATTATTTTTTTAATTTATTATCATCATTCTGATATATGATTCAGTGTTCAATTATTATTGGTGCTTAATTATAATTAATCGTCTATAATCATATTATTATCAATGAAGGAAACGTGTTTTTCCTGCTTTTTTGGTGGAAACCATACACACTATGTCTTTACTGTCACTTCTGATCAATATAATGCTTATATATATATATATAAATATATATATATATATTTTTATTGTACATAATATATATAATTATGTAATAGACCAGCTAGTTATATCACTTTCTCACCGATGAGTGGTCGGGCGCGGACAACTCTTATCCACTGCGCTCCTGATTGGTTCACGGAGATTGCGTGGGTAGGCGGGATCAGGAAAGAGTAGGCGGGTGTTAGGGCAAGTCCACTCAAAATTTGAGTCATCAAGCTCCTCTCCAGCCTGGGGTGACAAAGATATTATATCAACATTTGATTAGAGAAACAAGTAGACAACCAGTGAAAATGAGCTTAGTTAGTTGTATTATGTTATAGTAAGGAATATGACTTAAAAACAGAGCTGGATGAGTAAGGTCAACTCTGACCAGTGTTACAACATAGAGAGGCAAGCAGAACTGCAATAGTGCATATGTGCAGTACCATGTTGTTGACGACAGGGGGCGCCTGTGAGTTTGAGGCAGTGGAGAGGGAGAGAGGCAGCAGATGAGCTTCTGTGGTAAAGATGTAGTCCTCCACATTAAAAGGCAAATCCTCCTCCTCAGCAAACAGCAGAAACAGGTACTTAAACATCTCCGCCAGGAAAAACGAGTCCATGCTAAAACAGGTGGGCGGTGATGAAGAGAAATAAATATGCCGTGAGACAGCTTGCCACCCACTCTTTACTCATAAATGCTCTCTTTACAGAATCCACTCAAACTATTTGTACAAAAATATACCACAAACCAATATCCTCTTTAACTATCCACAAACTCCAGCTCTTACCGGTCCTCGTGACTCCCCGTCCTCACGTCCTTCATAGCAGCAAAGCCACAGGGAACTCGAGCAAATCGGTTCAGGTTCTCCAGTACGCTGCGGCCCACCTCCAGGTAATATGGATCTCTGGTTGCCTTCAGACGAAATTCACAGTTAATCATTTGTATCATCTCCATGGTTTACTACATTAAAATATACGGTTGAATGCACCTCAGCAGGAGCAATGGAGTGTGAAGGGGGTCACATTTGCAAGTTGATAAGAAGGAAAATAATGGAGAGTGAAGGAGATGTTGTATTGAGATTTGTTTGAGAACTCAGTTGTACCTTATAAAGGAAGTAAGTGCTTTCTGCAAACTCTGGCCGCAGGGGGTGCTGGGCCCAGTGAACCCTGAAATCAGTGGTGAACGCCTGGCGAGACAGTACGTGATGGAGCAGGGCAGTCAAGAAGAGTTTATAAACCACAGACTGTGATGATATTTAAAAGACAGACAGCAGAAAAAAGGAACTACCTCAGGAAGGAAGTTGTGTTTCTTGGTAACCTGATAAAGCATTTCATGCGTCTCTATAGCTGGCCGAATATCTCCCTTTAACACCTGCAAAGAGCAAAACTCTTATGTTTGGGCATTCATAACAAACTCAGAGAAACAAAGACAACACTGATTTCTCACCTGCAATCCTGGGAAAAAGGCAAGCAAGGAGTCCATCCAGGTGCGGGCTGGCAGCAGGGGTTTGTGGATGTGGACGTCCAGTAACAGAGGAGGTTGGCTGATGTACTTCATAATGGATGCATAGTGCTGAAAAATATGCCAAGCGATCACAATTCATGAATACAGACAAGATAAAGAGACCCGCTATTTCATGGCAGACAAAACTAAAATGCGAGTCGCATTAGATTAAGTATGATAAACTATTTTGGACCCTACAATTACAGGCAACATGTTCCAAAGCTTCTATTCTGAATAAATGAATGATCAATTATAAAATAAAATATACAATAAAATAAATAAATAAATCAATAAAATAAATATAACAATAATAATTCAAAATGTTAAAATATACAATCCACTCTAGTCAACTAAAATAAACAAATAACAAATGAATGAATAAATAAAAAGATAAATCATAGTGTTAAAATACACAATCTACTTTAGTCTTCCAAAATAAATAAGTAAATGGAATATAAAAAATACTCAAAATATTACAATTCAATCTAATAATAATAAATAATAATTATAAATTAATTAAAAAATATGTAACAAAATAAATATAAAAATAATTATTAAAATAATAATTCAAAATATACAAACTATTCCAGTCTACTAAAGACAAATAAATAAATAAATAAATAAATAAATATAATATACTTATTCAAAATGTTAACATACACAATCTACCCTCTTCAAAGTAAATATGAAATGGTGTTGCAAAAAATGCAGGGTGGGACTTAATTTTATCCATTTAGGATTGATTGGATTAGCAAAGTTGTCTCAATATGACAGGTGTTTAAAGGAAAGGGCTTGAAAAGTAAGACGGCTTGGTGACGTAAGCTGAAAAGGAGATTATGATGACTTTAACAAAATAATGAGTGATACTCACAGTGTTAAAGCGCTGCAAAAATTGGTCATCTCCCAGTAATATATAAGCCTTCATCAAGTACTCATAATAGGAATCTATGCCTGCTCCAACTCCACTGTCTGTTAAGGGAACAGTTACAAAAAACACCATGATTCTGACTTGACTTTTACCTAATTTGTCTGTATAGGAGCACAGTTGTTTTATGTTTTGGGTGGGTTAGTTTAGTCTCACCTCTGCGGACCCACTCTCCTGAGTGGATGTTGATGGTTGTTCCCACTAGATTACTGTTCCTCTGTCTCTTTTCCCAAAGGAAGTCAAGAGCCCTTCTCGCATGAGCCTGCGAACAATACAACAAAACACCAGCACCTAAATAATGGCCTACTTCAATAGATTTAGTCATCGTAAGTCTCTTTCACCACACAAAATAAGAACATTCCTGACCTCATGATACTTTTCATAGTGCACAACAAAACGGGTAACGCTAATGCTGTCTGTGTCTTAAAAATGGCACAGTTATGTCATAGATCTATGCTGTAATTCTGTAGACTGAATGAGTACAAACATTCCAGGAATCAACACTTTAGGCCGAAATGACATCAGTGCTCCATTGTTAGTGTCTTACAAAACAATCACAACAGTATTTCTACTAGCTTGGTGACCTTAAATGCTCTAGACAACATGACTTATACAGAACGCAAGGTTTTCAAACATTTCTCTGGAGGTTAATTAAGGACCCTAAGAAATAAATATTTATCTGGAGGTCATATAAGGACATTTCCAAATGTTATAACTTCAGAAACTCAACAAAACTGACATTTGTTCACATTTGCAACATAAAGCCATTGTGATATTTTACCTCAAATGTGGGGTCCCCAGTAAAGCGGCTCAAGGCTGCAAATTCAAGGATGATTGTCCCGGCACAGGCGGTGCAGGTATCCGTCTCAGTGCCTGTGCGGGTCTCGGGTCCACGGACTCCATAACGCAGGTTCACCTGTAAATGCAATCAATCATTAAAGTCATAATCAAGGTGACTTATCACAGAATAATCCCCAGCAGGATTTATATTAATATACACTACCGTTCAAAAGTTTGGGGTCTGTAATTTTTTTACATGTTTTTGAAAGAAGTCTCTTATGCTCACCAAGGCTGCATTTATTTGATTAAAAATACAGTCATTTTGTTAAATATTATTACAATTCTTTTGTATTTTAATATATATTAAAACATAATTTATTCCTGTGATGGTAAAGCTGAATTCTCAGCATCATTACTCAAAGTCTTCAGTGTCACATGATCCTTTCCTTTAGAAATCATTCTAATAAGCTGATTTGGTGCTCAAGTATCATTTATTTTATTACCAATGTGGAAAACAGTTGCACTGCCTAATATTTTTGTGGAACCTGCAATACAATGTTTTTCTGGATACTTTAATGAACAGAGAGTTCAAAAGAACAGCATTTATTTGAAATCGAACTCTTTTGTAACATTATAAATGCCTTTATTGTCACTTTTGATCATTTTTAATGTGTCCTTGCTAAATAAAAGTATTAATTTCTCTCAAATAAATAATGGGGAATTAACATCTAAGTGGACATTAGAGTTAACACAATTACATAAAGTAGGTTATTTAATTATTAAATAAGAATTATTGGTAACACTTTACAATAAGGTGTCATTGGTTAACATTAGTTAATGCATTAACTAACATGAACTAACGATAAGCAATATATTTTTACAGCATTTATTAACCTTTGTTAATAAAAATGCTCATGTTCATGTTAGTTCACAGTGCATTAACTAATATTAACAAATACAACTTTTGATCTTAAAAATGTATTAGTAAATGCTGAGATTAACATTAATAAAGATTAACAAATGTTATAGAAGTATTGTTAATCGTATGTTTATGTTAACTAATGTAGTTAACTAATGTTAATAAATCTTATTGTTAAGTGTTACCAAATTATTTTATTATTTGAGAATAAAGCAGAGTATTACACAAGAGTATGTGCAGGAAATCTGTTTCCTTAGATAGACAACATTCAGTTTAGCATAATGCTGTGATGGACCAATCATAATCAGGTATTCCAGAGACACGTGTAATAAGTTGAAAATGCTTTATAACTGAAGGTCTGTAAAATAAACTAACAGCAACTGTGAAAGGGGTGGTCATGCTGCTGATGAGACATGCAGCCATTGTGGGAAGTCACAGCTTTTTCCCTAAAGCAGACATTCAACAAACCAATGCTATGCCCAGAACAGCCAAATCAACAGAAAAGATCTGAAAGTGTGTGTATAGACATAAAGATAAATGCTTGCAAACAAAACAAAAAAAAACAAAAAGGCCATTTCATGTCCAACATATATTCATGATGACATTTTAATCATTCATATTGCATACGCAATGCATGTACATGTGTGCGATCACTCACTCTAGGGTACGGCAGGCCACTGCTGGTGTTAAATGCAGGCAGCAGTCTGAGTCCAAGATCTTTGGCCATGTGCAGCAGCTCATTCTGGTACCAGAGCATTCGCCCACTTTCTTTCATCATGACAGCCATGGAATGGCCTCCCAGCAGTCCACTAAAAGAACAGTAAAGTTTTACACAAGCAAAACAGCCACAATTTACTATATAGATTTAAAATGCCACGTCACGTCAGTCCATTTTGAAACTCTGACGGAGATGTCTTACTCACCCCAGCACCCGGATGTTGGTCTCGAACACAGACACCACAATGTCATTATCCAACCGTACATCCTTCACCACTCTCCTTACCGCCGCCTCAAACTCCACCGTCTTATTTAATAGCTGTGAGATAACAGAGCAGGTCATGAGCAAACAGCCTTGGGTTTCACTGTACATATTTGTGTTTGCAAGAGGTTTCAAGTTCTGTTTGAGATGTTACTCACTGCAAGAGTGTCAAGAGTGTCGATGAGGGTGAGGGAGAACCTGACGGAACAGGAAAATATGTTTTATCTCTGTTTCTTTAAAAATAAATGAATAAAAAGAAATTCTACACATCTCCAACTGACTTACTTCCCCAGGGCATCATCTATATCCCCTCGACTGGGCTCTAATCCACGCACTCGCCCACGGCAAGTCAAAGGCATCAGCTCGTCTGCGGGGTAGGCATGGTCCTATCAAAATGAAAACAACAGTGATGAAATTAGATGAAACCAAGCAGATTTTAATTATAATGCTGTTATCTCTAACATTAATCTGGCTCCCCTATCCTCGCAACTCTCCTGTTTGTTTGTTTGTTTTTTAAACAGGAGGCTATCAAATTTCAGTTTCACACATCTTACATTTCCAACCTGCTTAGAGACACTTCTGGGCATACCAGAGACTTCTGGGAATTATTTTACACTTGTCAGGAAAATTTATTGGCAAACTAGCAATGTTAAAGGGATAGTTCATCCATGAATAAAAATTCAGGCATCATTTATTCACCCTCATGTTGTTCTTAATCTATATCACTTTCTTTCTTTTGTGAGACATGAAGATATTTTGAAGAATGTTTCAATTGTTTTTGTCCATAGACCGAAAGTCAGTGGGGGCCAAAACAACACTGGACCCTACTGGCTTTTTAATGTATGGACAAAAAAAAACAAACACATTTTTTCAAAATTCTACAGAAAGAAAGGTTAATTTAATGTGCCATAGTTACACATGTGAAATACATTTAATATAGTGTAATAACAGTAAATTATGCATAATTACATGCAATTAACACTAAGCCAAACCTTAACCCTAAACCTATAATTTCGTTGTTAATTAATATTAGTGAGAACTTATTTGTGTAATTACACTGTAACAACGGCACATGAAAATAAAGTGTGACCAAAAATGCATACACATTTTTTGAAAAAAAAAAAAAAAAAAAAAAAAAAATATATATATATATATATATATATATATATATATATATATACATAAATACTTTCAGCATGGACGCATTAAATTGGTCAAAAGTGACTGTAAAGGCATTTATAATGTAACAAAAGGATTTCTATTTCAAATAAATGCTGTTCTATTCTACTTTCTTGTCATCAAAGATTGATTTAAAAAGTATCAAAGTTTCCACAAAAATATTAAGCAGCACAACTGCTTTAAACATTGATAATAATAAGAAATGACCAAATCAGCATATTAGAATGATTTCTGAAGGATCTTGTGACACTGAAAACTGGAGTAATGATGCTGAAAATTCAGCTTTGCATCACAGGAACAAATTATATGTTAAAATACATTAAAATAAAAAACATTTTAATATTATTTCGCAATAGTACTGTTTTACTGGATTTTTGAATGAATGCGGCCTTGGTGAGTCTAAGAGACTTCTTACAAAAACATTTAAAAATGTACATAGAACTTTGAATGCTGATGGAAAAGTAGTACTGAAACTTCCATGTATACCCAGCTGGCAACAACAGATGTTATTAGTCACTGTGTACATACCATGTAGTTCTGATAAGCATGGTCAAACATTTCCAGCACTTGGTTCCTGAGAAGTAAAGGCATTTATTATATTAAGAAAAACACAGTTTTGAATCATATAGCAAGCAATTCATAATTTCACGTGTCCTCACATACCTCAGTTTGCTCTTCTCATCTCTGCTCATGGTCTCAGACAACCGGATGGAGGTTCCCATAAAAAACAGCAGCAAAAAAGCAGGCAACATTGTTGCAGAATGAAGCATCCCAACCTTCACGTAGATGAAGACACCCTAGGCAACTCTTTAATGCCTCAGATGTGTTTATTTAGCACCAAGTTAGAGTTCCACCACCTCTGGTCCATCATTTTCAAATTTAATGTAAAAAAATAAGATGCAAGCCAGATTCAGCAACACCCACAGCATTTGAATACATTCACCGTTCCGGTTCAATAACTGTATAGTTCCTGTTCTTATCTAAACGTCTCTCTTGGATGAATGCAGCTCTGGTGCATTTCTGAGATGCTTTAGTATCTATTACAAAATGACTAAAGAAGGAAGACCGATTAAGTCACTTTTCATTAGTGTTGGTCAGCCAGCTGCTGTTGTCACACCTGCCTGTCACCTTAATAACACGTTGGCACCCATGTGACACATTGGCATGCTACACTCTATTGAGTATCAGCTATAAAACAATAATACAATTACATCACTGTGGATCCCCAGCAGAGACAGGCTCAAGAGGAGCTCCAGATGAGGCCATGGAAAAAGATGCTTTGTCTCTAATAGCAACCATCACCATGGGTGACACTATCAGCAGTTTATATCCCCAGAAAGAAGGAGAGAACGCATCGTATAGATCCCACTAGAACTTACAGCAATTAGTTAGATAGTATGCAGGTCCCAATCCCATCTTCGTCAAACTAAAAACAAAATTAAACCATGTAGAAAATGCTACGGCGTTATTCAAAAATAAAATATCCAGCGAAATGTTGTTGTCAAGATGATTTGCTGAAAAAGATTCATTAACCCGTCACGCTTTGTTGTTTAGCTCGCCGGCTAACCCGTCGATGACAGCTCGGCACCAGTGGGCATATGTTTTGTGGCATAAACGCTGCTGTAACTAGCGGAAAGAGCTTCTTAAATCTGTTCTTCTATCATCCGCGAGTGACTAGATGGTCCATTCAGCTCCCAGATTCCAACAAATAAAAAATATTCCTTGTAAGAGTGATTTTATATCAGGTGTAATAAAAAGGGCCAGAGGTCTCTCTCAGGAACGCTGAGTGAATGATGATCACCACAGTTTTACGCCAGATCATAGGCAGACGTCAACATCCGCATCCGGGTAGAGCCGAGAGTACACGCCCCGTAGACGGTGTGGTGCAGAAACTACAGTTCCCAGCTTGCCTTGCAAGCAAGCTTTTTACGTTAGCAATATGTAAAATATATATAAAATTAACATATACAAATATAATAAAAATGAAATATGAATAATAAAAAATCCCAAAAGAAGCCTGATATATTAATAAAATATTATTATTTTGTTATGCGTCTTACTGAAAGTACACGTCGTATCAGTGTCTGCTTTAAATTTCTTTAAAATTCTTTAATTCATTACAACACATTTCTTAATATAATGCATACAAGTCTCTAAATAAAATTAAAAAGTAACTGTCTGGTCTATCACATATTTTACTTTTCAAGATGTAGCAACAAGTGCTTGAGCAAGTTCTTTGTCGTAAGCATGCATCACATGATTGCCTCGTGCAGTGACGTAATGTCCAAACAAGTACAGTAGTACAACGGTCAGTGCAGTGACAAGTGCATACTGCTCGAGCTCATTGAACGCTATTAGCGAACGAAAGAGAAAGGTAAGCGACTGTCTTTTAATTGTGGACTGAATTCAAATGTAATTGGTCGGTCAAGTTGAATGATTATGTGGTCATTTGGCGAAAGAAAATACAACTTGAGACTTTTCAGGACCATTTAAAGTCTGATTGCATTAAATGTATGACATGTTATGTCCATGGAATTGTTCAGTCTGCTTACTACAACGTTTCTCGTTGTATGCAGAGATGTCTCAAAGCGTAAAAAAGCTCACTGGTCTCGTGGCAGCTACATTCACACCACTTACCGCAGAAGGGTGAAATAATTAATTTCTCAATAAATGCTTTACACAATCTTATACCTGACGTGCAGTGATTTGGTTATTGTTATTCAACCTTTGCTCTTTTTAGGGAGATTAATCTCTCTGTAATTGGACCATACATTGAATACCTAATAGAAAAACAGAATGTCAAGAGTGTGTTTGGTAAGTCAAACCTATTAATTTAATCAAAGATTTGGGGGAATAACGCAGCGTGTTTTCTCATTTATATCATTTGTAATCTAAACCACCTTGTTTTTGGTAGTTAACGGCACAACAGGTGAGGGCTGTTCTCTAACTGTGGACGAAAGGAAGCAGCTTGCAGCAGCTTGGTGCCAACATGGAAAGGGCAAGTGAGTGATAGCATGTTTATGGTGTTTATTCAGCAGCGGGCAATGATTATGTCCCAGGGGTTGTAAAAGTTACTGAATTTTGACATAATGTTAACAGAAAAACATTTTTATTTATTATGCAAAGGTGACAATCACATTAAGCATTTTGTTTACTGTGCCTTCATCGTTTATTTTCTGCTACTTCTCACGTTTATTGCTTGTATAAATATTGCTGACCCAGACATCCCATTTTAAAATAGGCGAATCCACCATAAGAAATTTGAAATATTAATTTTAATTTGAAAACTATAAAAATCTAAACAAAAAGTGGGAGAAAAAAAATCATAAAGTTTCAATATTTGTTGTGTGAAAATGATTTGCATACATTTTTACATTTCCACCACAACCAGCAGTTTTACTCCTAATGAGTAATAATGTCAAATTATATGAAAAGTGTGAACATGTTATTTAATTGTTTGTGTTTAGGATACATCCATTTATACCTATGAAATTAGTCTTAGCAAGACAATGGAGTTGGCCAAAAACAATAAACTATCATTTCCAACACAGAATCCTTGTATTTCCTGTGAATCAATTTCAAGATACATATGTGGTGGATATGATTCGGGAAAAAATTACAAAAATAACAAAATTCTCCTATGATGCAACAAGTATGTCCACTGTTAGACATTATTGTTTAAGATTGTCCATAGCTTAAGAAACACCCTAATACACATCTTCATCTAACTTTTAGTTGCCATTGCTAGAGTTTTAATTTCTTTATACTTTATGTGTGTGTTCAGGCTTGAGCAAGTGGTTGTTCATGTTGGCTGCATGAGTATAAAAGACTCTCAAGAACTGGTGAGCACACTGCTTAACATCCCCTTTTATTCACATGCATTATCTGCATCTTTCATGCACATACCACTTTTCTTAATGCACTTGTCCATTTTCATAACTGCAGTCCTACATATATATTTCCTCCCATTTGTTCCCATGGTTATCCATTCGTGTTTCAGCACGTTCAGATAAACAGCTAGTTCTCTCCTCGTGACTGTGTAAAAATGCTGACTGGATGTTTTTTACTTTCCTTCAGGCTCGGCATGCCGCCAGTATAGGGGCCGATGCCATAGCAGTAATCTCTCCTTCCTATTTCAAACCCATTAATGCAGGTTTTAACCCCCTTTTTCTAAACTCTACTTAATTAATCTCATGTTAAAGGTATTACCAAATGTGCTTTTGTATAATTGTCATAAAACAAATGACCTTCCTCTTTTCACAGAAGCATTGAGGTTGTTTATAAAAGAAGTGAGCGCCTCTGCTCCAGATCTTCCGATGTATTATTATCATCTTCCAGGCATGACCGGTGTTGCATGTAAGAGCAGCCCCATGTGTCATCATTACTGGCAGTCAAAACACTGAAGACTTTGTAAATTCTTGAGTATTTCACAGTACTCAATTTTTGAATGAGTCAGATTCACACATGAGAGATTGACTAATTGACTTCCTCCTGGTCTCAGTTTTCTCTTTATTTTTTTTTTTCAGTGGAGGCAGCAGATGTGCTAAATGGGATAGAGCAGATGATCCCCTCATTTCAGGGAGTCAAATACAGTGGGACTGACCTGAGGGATCTTGGACAGTGTGTCTGTTACAGTCAAGCCCATAACTGGTCTGTCTTGTACGGGGTAGATGAGGTGTGAAATCTCCTCACTCGTTAATCTACTTTTTTTTTTAAAATTTTTCCTGCTAGTGTAACCGGTTTTGATTATATGTTTTGCTTGACACTTTGTTACATAGCAACTCTTGGGAGCTTTGGTACTAGGTGTTCATGGAGCAGTAGGAAGGTGAGTGCCAACATCATGGCATCTTACAACTCTTTTCTCTGGCCTCAGTTACCAAAAATTCATGACCTTTCACTGTTTTTCTTTCTGTGGTGTCACTCTGGTTCGTGATAATACATTAGCTATGTTTCCATACAAATTTGCATATTTAACTTATACGCAAAATTGGAATATCTCATATAACCTTTGAGAATAAAGCACCGTTTCCATCCCATGTGTTTAAGAGAACTAAATCATCACTTTCTGGTGAAATTGGTGCAAAATAAAAATGGAAGTTGTTGCACCACCATGGTTTTGCACCTAAGAGCACACAGACAAAATACGCTGTCATGTTATCTTGCATTCGGAGGTGGATGCCTGGTGTTTTGGAACGCAATCATGTGATACACTTTTGGGAGGTTATTATACCAAATCATTCTTTGGACTTTGGACAGACTTTGGCTCAGGCATTTCAGAATGATTAAACCAGGGTTGCCAGGTGTTCACAACAAAACCCGCCCAATCGCGTTTCAGGGGGGGTCCCCAGTAAAAATTCTGCGTTCCAGGGGGTACAATCCGCACTTTTGGTGGGGTTCCCCTGGCAAAATTCGCATTCCAGGGGCCAAATATCATGTTATTTGGGGTCGCTTCAACTCGTGGACATGAAAAACAACCCGCAATTAACAGTGTTAAAGTAGCCCAATTCCACAGGAAAACCGCGGACATGGCAACACTGGATTAGATTTGAGATTTAAAATTTGAGATGCTGTGCAATGAAATTGATTCACTGGTTAGTCCAGTTATCCAATCACATCCTCTGTTGAGGCAAAGTCATGTGAGTTTTTGTTGTGCATCAAGATATTTATTTGGTAAATGTGTTACCATCATAGTTTATGTGCATGTCTTTTTATCTGATAATAGCATATATGTTTTTTATGCACATTTTTAGAATTTTTGCACCTCTTAAAATATTTCCATCCAGCATTTTTTATGCGATATCCCAAAATTTGCATAAAAATAGGTGGTTGGAAACATAGCTATTGTGTCGTTCAGTGTCTCCTGTGGCTGATTTGCTTGATGGCAGTAGTGTAGCTTCAGTTTTGTATTCCCTTTTTATTTTAAAACTGCAGTAACAACTGATACACATTTATGTTTAAAGGTTATGGCTTGACAATATAAAAACCAGTACCTGCTGACACACTTTCATAGCTTAAAAAACTTAACCTATAATGCATTGCTGAAAACCATGCAACACTCTCTCTATCCTCTCCAGCACATATAACTACCTCGGATGCATAGTGAACCAGATGCTTTCTGGTTTTGATAATGGCAACCACATGCAGACCAGAGCCCTGCAGGTACATCATTCATGTGCATTTTTAATTTAGTGCTGCTTTAATTTGGGCCATTTTTACTTCATCCGCATGTTTTCAGTTTAATGAATTAATTTTCAGTTAAATGAATTCGCTTCTCTGTTCACAGTTTGAATTTATGGAGGTCATCACATTTGCTAAGAACCTTGGTGAGTTGACTGTTTGGCATCTTTCAAATGTTTGGGGTTGGTAAGATCTTATGGCTGCATTTATTTGATCAAAAATAGAGTAAAAATGTGAAAGACTGATGCAATTTAAAATAACTGTTATCTATTTTAATATATTTTAAAATGTAATTTATTCCTGTGATGCCAAAGGTGAATTTTCAGTAGCTATTACTCTAGTCTTCAGTTTTACATGATCCTTGTAATATGCTGATTTTTTTTTTTTTTTTTTTTTTTTTTTTAAAGCAATATTTAAATCGGTTGTGCTGCTTAATAATATAGTGAAGACTGTGACACATTTTTTTCAGGATTCTTTTATGAATAGAAAGTTCAGAAGAACAGCATTTATTGGAAATAGAAATCTTTTGTAACATTATAAATGTCTTGACTGTCACTTTTGACCAGTTTAATGCGTCCTTGCCGAATAAAATTATTAATTTCTTTAAAATATAAAATCACACTGACCCCAAACTTTTGAATAGTATTGTACTCCCAGTACAGCTGTGATGTGTCAGTAAGACATTGTTGTTGTTGTGCATATTATAGGGAACTTTTATTAACTTTATTCCATCATGTATGCTCTGCAGGGTTTGATGTGGCCGTGAATAAGCAGGTGATGAGTGAAGTGTCAGGGTTAGTGCTGGGTCCTCCCCGACTCCCGCTGCTGCCGTGCCCTGTCTCAAAGGCCCAGGCTATAGCACAGAAAATCAAGGACTTCTCTCAGAGACATTAAAATAAAAGTAGAAATTTCAGTGAGCCTGCATGAAATTGCAAAAAAAGGTTTGTTTTATCAAGCTGTAAACTGTTCCATATTTCTTTACACTACAGTATGTTCATGTACTGTATCTTTTATATTTGCATGCTTTTTACATTTCATACTTTATACTTGGATTGCCTTTTTTATTGTTTTGTTGGTTGTAAACGCACATATAGTCTTTAGCATTTACTTTATATAATTAATAACATTACAATGTAGTTAGAAATTTTAATGAACTTACTTGAATTACCCTAAAGAGTTTATGAATAGTCCTCAGCGTTACTGATTTCTTTACACCATTGATGTACTGCACCTTGTATACCTCAATGCGTATTTTGTATGGTTTTTTGTTTTGTTTTGTTTTTGTAACATTTTCTTTCTGTTTTATTATACATATTCTTTAATACTGTCTTAATTTTGGCTGGTGCTGATGTAACTGTTAATGGACCACATTTTTTATCTTGGAGTTTCTTATGTTTGCAGTTTCCACATACAAAAAGGGACATTTTTGTATCTTTAAATTCTCTTGAGTAAAGATTATTATTCATTATTGAATGCAAGAAATTCCTTTGAAATTCTAATTCAATCTCATAATTGCCTCAAAAATATGCCTGTTTTAATTTGAAATTTCTGTTTTAATGAGTTTGGTCAGCAGTGGCTTTTTATTTTTTGACCGTTTGGTCTTACCATATTTTCTTTGGCCTTTCCACTTTATTGTTAAAGAGCCCTAAAATTTACCTCACTCCTTGAAGACTTCCTAATTTCTGCTTGATGGAGAAATTGAGAAGGGACAGAGTCTTTCTGTCTCTGAATATTCCAGCAGTCATAATGCTGTTATGTCACAGGTATTTCCCAATATCATCTGACTTCCTCCCTGTTCAAGGCTGTGGTGAAAATCTGGCAGGCTGGAGCAAATTGAACCTTTTAAGTGGATGAAATGCTCCTGCCTCCTCTGTCTTTTAGTTTAATCTCATAATCTCAGATAAACAGCACCTCGGTGACATTTAGATCATTCAAAATGATATAATGAAATCAAGTCTGAAAATAATGTTTTTTTTTTTTTTTCTTAAATACATGTTTGTGTGGAAACAGTGTAGGAGTGGTATGTTCCATGTTTCACTGCTCACCTCAGGAGTCAGGACACACTGGCCTAGACTGCACTATTATCACTTAATCAGTGTTTTTTAGTGCTGACTTCACATAGAGACTAAAAAAAGTGCAGTGTTACACAGTATATGACCATTTATCAGCTGAAGCAGCAGAAACAACACTAGCAATTTCCTCCCAGTGAGAATACGAGTAAAGGAAACTAAACTGTGTCTGCAACAGACACTTTTAAAATTCATGTCATGACCATGTTTCCTCTAGAAAAAGCTGTCTGACTACAAATTAGAGACACTTTTTCTGGACACATATGGGGAATTTCTTTTGAAACATCTCGTGTTATTGTATCAAAGTTTTTGTATTTCTGATTCTCTGAGATTGTCTGGTACTTGACTAGTTTATTTATTATTATTATTATTATTATTATTATTATTATTCCCGGGTCTCTGCCTTTGTCCAAAAGACTCACTTTTTGACTGAGCCCTTGATTTCATATGTGAAAAATTTGTTGTCTGCTGAACAGCCTATACTTATAGTTATTTAGCTTTGAGCGGGTTTCAGAAGAAGGCTCGATACAGTAGATATACTTTTTCCATGTCAGAGGAATTTTCTGCAAAGACGAGTATGACTCAAATTAACCCGTTCATTCTTTTTCCACTCCACTGTTGTCATCACTTCATAAATTACCCACCCTTTCCTCTAGGGTTTTGATTTAAGGAGATTTATGCATTAATTCCCTGTCTTTTATATATGGCAGATATATGTGTAGAAAAAGAAAACGATTAATAACAAAATGGTAAATCTGTTATCGAGACTTTGATATCTGTAATTTGTTTATGTAACATAATGTTAATGGGCAACTGATGTGAATTGGGTGAATCAGAAATAATAAGAGCCACAATTTTAAATATTGCTTAAGCTCTAATGAAGATCTAGATTAGGCTAAAATCTCTGTGTTGTTGGGCTGAAACACAGTAAGCGCACAGATGTTACATATTTGTTTTAATTTCTGTTTTAGCTCCAGAAACGAATGTAAACAGATGTAAATAAATAATATCCCATGGTGGGCACGTGATGGGTTAACTGAGGCAACCTACGTGTCAACTCTCTGTGAGATATGACGTTATATCTGGTAGACTAGTGAACACCCAGGCAAAATATCAAATAAATACCTTAGACCTAAATTATTAATTTCTGTCATTCAAAAGCAAATCTAATCCCCAATCACATGCGGAACCAAAGATAGTGGTTTAAAAAAATTAAAACCCTGCGGGACAATAATACAGTGACGCCGAATATTGACGTATTTCCGGCCAGCTCAGCGTACGGAGGAGTGTTGTGAAGCTGTAATCCAGACACAGCCTTTTTCACAGCTGTTAACCGCTCCATATACACCTGCTGTGTGTAAATCTGACATTACAGCAAAATGGTGCTGCTGACAATGATCGCGCGGCTGGCGGATGGACTGCCGCTGGCGGCTTCAATGCAGGAGGACGAGCAGGTATGAGCTCAGTCATTTATCATTGATTATCATTTATACTAGGCCTATGTGTGCTGTAGATGTGAAATATAAAAGAGCAATGCCTTGAGAACATGACGTTTTCTTCTATACGTGTATAGTTGCCGGATTTTTAATCCACAACAGCAGAGAGCTGTTTTAATCTGGCCTTTATTAGCTCAGATTGCAGTAATTCGTTATCTGTTGTAATGTTTATATTAGTTTGAAATACTGTACTTGGAATCCAACAGCGTAGTAAATCTTTATCTATTGTATTTGTCGTTTATTGTCAATTTGAAAGGTGTAATTGGTGGTCACAGAAAGAAGGTTCATTATATGAAACCGTATAATTTGAGTGCTCTTGATCAGTAACAGCGCCCTCTTCTGTCTTGATTTGAACTCACACTTGGTTCGTCTTCACCCTCCATACTAAATATAGCCCTTTTTTAAATAAATAGTTTAAAAAACACAAAAAAATAAGTTAACAACATCATAAGATCATGAAAGATTTGATAATAGATTTCATAATTTTATTCATTTTCAAATTACTTTATTTATTAAATTGTATTTTCAGTCTGTTTGACAGTGTATATTATATTAAGCCAGTATTATAATTACATACCATATAAACACTAAATGTGCAGTATTTTAAAAAAACACACATTTATTACATTAATCACAACATTGGCTTCTTTATGCATACAGGTGCTGGTCATATAATTAGAATATCATCAAAAAGTTGATTTATTTCACTAATTCCATTCAAAAAGTGAAACTTGTATATTATATTCATTCATTACACACAGACTGATATATTTCAAATGTTTATTTCTTTTAATTTTGATGATTATAACTGACAACTAAGGAAAATCCCAAATTCAGTATCTCAGAAATTAGAATATTACTTAAGGCCAATACAAAGAAAGGATTTTTAGAAATTTTGGCCAACTGAAAAGTATGAACATGAAAAGTATGAGCATGTACAGCACTCAATACTTAGTTGGGGCTCCTTTTGCCTGAATTACTGCAGCAATGCGGCGTGGCATGGAGTCGATCAGTCTGTGGCACTGCTCGGGTGTTATAAGAGCCCAGGTTGCTCTGATAGTGGCCTTCAGCTCTCCTGCATTGTTGGGTCTGGCATATCGCATCTTCCTCTTCACAATACCCCATAGATTTTCTATGGGGTTAAGGTCAGGCGAGTTTGCTGGCCAATTAAGAACAGGGATACCATGGTCCTTAAACCAGGTACTGGTAGCTTTGGCACTGTGTGCAGGTGCCAAGTCCTGTTGGAAAATGAAATCTGCATCTCCATAAAGTTGGTCAGCAGCAGGAAGCATGAAGTGCTCTAAAACTTCCTGGTATACGGCTGCGTTGACCTTGGACCTCAGAAAACACAGTGGACCAACACCAGCAGATGACATGGCACCCCAAACCATCACTGACTGTGAAAACTTTTCACTGGACCTCAAGCAACGTGGATTGTGTGCCTCTCCTCTCTTCCTCCAGACTCTGGGACCCTGATTTCCAAAGGAAATGCAAAATTTACTTTAATCAGAGAACATAACTTTGGACCACTCAGCAGCAGTCCAGTCCTTTTTGTCTTTAGCCCAGGCGAGACGCTTCTGACGCTGTCTGTTTTTTAAGAGTGGCTTGACACAAGGAATCCGACAGCTGAAACCCATGTCTTGCATACGTCTGTGCGTAGTGGTTCTTGAAGCACTGACTCCAGCTGAAGTCCACTCTTTGTGAATCTCCCCCACATTTTTGAATGGGTTTTGTTTCACAATCCTCTCCAGGGTGCGGTTATTAGATAAAACACATTGCTAATAAAACGTGTCTTCCCTATTGCTTGTACACTTTTTTTCTACCACATCTTTTCCTTCCCTTCGCCTCTCTATTAATGTGCTTGGACACAGAGCTCTGTGAACAGCCAGCCTCTTTTGCAATGACCTTTTGTGTCTTGCCCTCCTTGTGCAAGGTGTCAATGGTCGTCTTTTGGACAACTGTCAAGTCAGCAGTCTTCCCCATGATTGTGTAGCCTACAGAACTAGACTGAGAGACCATTTAAAGGCCTTTGCAGGTGTTTTGAGTTAATTAGCTGATTAGAGTGTGGCACCAGGTGTCTTCAATATTGAACCTTTTCACAATATTCTAATTTTCTGAGATACTGAATTTGGGATTTTCCTTAGTTGTCAGTTATAATCATCAAAATTAAAAGAAATAAACATTTGAAATATATCAGTCTGTGTGTAATGAATGAATATAATATACAAGTTTCACTTTTTGAATGGAATTAGTGAAATAAATCAACTTTTTGATGATATTCTAATTATATGACCAGCACCTGTATAAATTTTGTAAATTTATAGTCAAGCACTTTAGGATAAACCCTAAATTAACGGTTTCTCACATTTTCCAAAAAATTCAATTGTACTCCATGTTAGTTATTCATTCAATAACTCGATGGTGATGCTATGAGGATTTAAATTGACTGTATTTAAAGGGACAATTAACTGAAAAGTTCTGTCATCATTTATTCACCTTCATATTGTTCCAAACCTGTAAAACTTTCTTCTGCGTAACACAAAATGAGTGTCTATATTTTGCAGGATGCTTTCTTTTTCTGTACAATTTTAAGTATGACCAGGGGCTTTCAAGCTCCAAAATTCCACCATATGATTCATATACTTACTATATTGCACATCTTCTATACTCATATGATAATTGACATCTGTGCATCTGTTATAGTGTGATGTGTGTCTTCCTGTAAAGTTGTAATGGTATTGTTTTAAATCATCCCTAGTTTGGAATGACTTGAGAACAAGAAAACAATGACAGAATTTTCTCGAATAATTTTGTGGTTGATTTATCAACCACAAAAGATGACCTTGTAGAAGTGTAAATTAAAATGATCTATTCCTTTTCAACATAAAGAGTATGTGATTTTGTTTGTCACTTTTCACTCAGTATTGTTTTTGACTGGTTTGATTGACCTGTAACCTCTCATGTGCAGCTGAACTGCTGTAATTATGGATAAACTGATACTAAAACTAATATAAACTAATACTGTAAAGTATCTTTTATGTATCTATGTGCGGCAAAATCTAAAATCCTTTAATAAAAAACTACATAAATTGCAAACCAGCTTATTTCCTATGTTTCTCATTTTTAACTGTAAAAACTTTTTGATCAAGACAAAGTTTTGGGCTTTGATAGAAGAAATAAAGAAAAAAAAAAATCCAAATTGCTCCAAATGGTGTTAATGTTCCTAATGGGTGCACAGCAGTTTCATTACCTTTACAGCAGTCAATTGATTAAGGTCTAACATCTTTACATTTCCTCCTTTCATGCTGCCATGAAGGGAAGTGAAAAGGTTTGTTCACCTTTAGATTTGTGAAATCCCTCTGAAGAGGATTGAGTCAAATGTACTGTATCAGTGTAAGTGTGTTAGTATCTAATAAATTTGCACTTTTGTCCTTAGATGGGTCGAGACCTCCAGCAATATCAGAGCCAAGCCAAACAGCTCTTCCGCAAACTAAATGAACAGAGTCCCAACCGATGCACCTTAGAGGCTGGAGCAATGGCCTTTCAGTAAGTGTACAGTATATTAAAACTACACTAAAGCTGATAAAATAATTGATCATAATAAGTAGATAAAATGTTGATTTCAAGATCACAGTACACTTAATTTCTAGATTTACACACAAAAATATGTGATAGATAAAACACATTGCTAATAAAATGTGTCTTCTCAAAGCTATGTCATAGAGAAAGGCGTTTGCTACCTGGTTCTCTGTGAGGCCGCGTTTCCTAAAAAGCTAGCCTTCGGTTATCTGGAAGATCTGCAGGCAGAGTTTCACGAACAACATGGCAAGAAGGTGCCCACGGTCTCTAGGCCCTACTCTTTTATAGAGTTTGGTAATAGCTCTCATTCTCTCTCTCAAGAGTTTCATTTACTTCTCATCAAGAGACAACCTTGTAATTCAGTTTTTTCTATCTGTCCAAAGATACATATATCCAGAAGACCAAAAAGTCATATATCGACAGCAGAGCACGCAGGAACCTGAGCAACATCAACACAGAGCTACAGGATGTACAGAGAATCATGGTGGCCAACATAGAAGAAGTTCTGCAGCGGGGAGAGGCTTTATCTGGTAAATAATGCTTGTAATGGCTTGGTTCGTTTTGCATAATACTTTTTTTTCTTTGCAGTTTGAGGACATATAAAATTAACTTTTTTTTTTTTTCTCTTCTACCTGTAAAATCTGTTTTTGAGGCATGTCGAATACAATATTCATGTTACTTAAACCAAAGCTAATGTTAAGAAGCTTAAGTTCAGCTAAATTATTCACTGTCCTTGCTTAATAAAAAAAAAAAAAAAAAAAAAAAAATTAAAATGCATATTTCAATTATATAATGCTACAGAACAATAATGTTTTTGATGGCAGTAATGATTTTATTATATGTTAATTGAACAAAGAATGTGAATGAATTAATATGGAACGAATTTAGGTTTAAATGCTTTTTTTAAATAAGAGCAACGACACATCAAATTGAACAAAAGTGACAGTAAAGACATTTACAATGTTACAATGTAACATATTTCTATTTATCACAGTTTCCACAAAAATATTAAGCAGTGCAACTGTTTTTTTTTTTTTTAACATTGATAATAATAAGTGTTTCTTGAGAACCAAATTAGCATATGTGACCCTGTACCACAAAACCCGCCATAAGGGTCAATTTATTTTAAATTGAGATTTATACATCATCTGAAAACTGATAATAAGCTTTCCATTGATGTATGGTTTGTTAGGATAGGACAATATTTGGCCAAGATACAACTATTTGAAAATCTGGAATCTGAGGGTGCAAAAAAATCAAAATATTAAGAAAATCGTCTTTAAAGTTGTCCAAATGAAGTCCTAAACAATGCATATCCACTCACAAAAATAAATTTTTGATATATTTACAGTAGGAAATTTACAAAATATCTTTGTAGAACATGATCTTCACTTAATATCCTAATGATTTTTGGCATAAAAGAAAAATCGATAATTTTGACCCATACAATGTATTGTTGGCTATTGCTACAAATATACCCGTGCGACTTATGACTGGTTTTGTGGTCCAGGGTCACAAATTAAAATGATTTCTGAAGGATCATGTGACACTGAAGACTGGAATAAAAATGCTGAAAATTCAGCTTTGCCATCACAGGAATAAATTATATTTTAAAATAGGAAACAGTTATTTTAAATTGTAATAATTGTACTTTTAGTCAAATAAGTCCAGCCTTGGTGAGCATAAAAGACTTCTTTCAAAAACATTAAAAAAAAAAAAATCTTACTGACTTAAAGATCCCTGAGCAAAACCTGCAAAATTGTGTACTGTACTGTATATTT